>NC_083354.1:18795546-19523046 GCF_030254825.1 Meriones unguiculatus | reverse complement strand
TGTTTGTTGAAAGGACAGATGGGGCTGGAGGGGTTCCTCAGTGACTAAATTATTTGGCTTATAAGCATGAGGACTGAGTTTGCTTCCCAAGAACCTACAGAAAGAAAGAAACAGGGGTGGGAAGGGAGGGAGGAAGAGGGGAGAGGGAAGGGAGAGAGGGAAAAGGAAAGTATTAGGTCTCAAAGAAACCTGGGACAAATGATTGACTGGGATGCCTACCTAACAGCTGGCCTGCCCCACCTGCCCCTACCCTAAACCTCTCCAGTCGCTGAGCTTTGCATCCTCCCCACCCCTTCCCTATAAAACCTACCCACTTCGGTAATATGTCCTTTTAATCTCCTGTCTCACACTTCACCTTTTTGGCTTCTGGTTCCCTCTCTTGCTCTCTCCCTTTCTCTTTCCCCTTTCACTCTTCCCATCAGTGAACACTCACCCATGCCCCGCCAACACACACACACACAGGCACGCACGCACGCACGCACGCACGCGCATATAGACATATATATGAACACATGCACTCATACATACACACAAACACACACATGCATGATTGCATGCGTTAATACAGGCACTCATAGACACACATGCAGGAAGACAAGCTCTCACACCCAGGCGTGCGCATGTATGAATGCAGGCACTTATACAACTACATACACATGCATGCATGAACACATGCACACACACACAGGAAGATAAGATGGGTAGTGTTTTCTTGTATGCTGCAAGGCCATTGTGCCTCTTAACCAATTAACAAACAGCCCCTTGAAAGAGTCAAAGCCTCTTACTGACCTTGACTCTTGACTCTCGACTCTCGAGGAACTTTGCACAGGGCATGTCCTGTTTAAGTGCTCAACACAGACTGTAGACTTAGTCAAGAGAGAGGGGAGGCACCCATCCTTTCTTTAGTTGATGTTTCTCTTAGAGAGACAACTGCTCAGCCACCAGGGTAGGCTATGTGCTCTCCACTCTTGCAAAGGGACATGCTAAAGACACAGCTGGTTCTGACTTCTCCTCAGTCTGCAATATTAGCATTGAGAGAGGAGGAGGAGGCTGGAGGATCAGAAGTACAAAGCCAGCCTGGACTTTAACTGAAAACTAAAAGAGCAAATAAACAGAATGATACTGAAAAGGTTCTCCTGGCTTCTATGCAGTGGATCTGGAGTTGCTGTCTCCCCAAACCCCGGGGGAGGCGAGAACCTCACTAAGTTACCATGTACTTTTCACACTTCTGTCCAAAAGGTGGCTGAGCGTCCATCACAGACTGAGACTCCAGGAAAACTTTCCTCACTTGCACTGCCAAGAAGCAGTGAATGTGGGCAGGGTCATGCACTTAGTGAGGAGGGGGGAGGCTTCCAGTCATCATAAGTGAGAGGGCTCAGGAGTCCTCGAGAAGCCATAGAGCTCAGGGCAGCTGGGAAAGCTGCTGCAGAGTAGAACCCTTATTCCAACCCACCTGCCCCATTCCTTGCCTCTGTTTGATACACACTTGATCAGAATCTGTTTCTGGGAGGCCACCCAATTCAAGTCCTCCTGGGATAGCCCTAGTGGCAGGAGATTTGCCGGGGCACTGTGACACTAACTTAGGCCAGCCTGCTCTTAGAGAGCAAGCTGTACCTTACCAAGGAAGGGGTCCCAACATGACTTGCTAATAAAGGCCAGGGCAGGGTTCCACAGAGTTAGCAAAGTATACCTGGTGGTGGCAGGTGTGCCCTTAATTTATTTTCTCAAAGCATTTTCATTAGTGTTGTCTGGCTTTATTCCCTTAACACACCAATGTGGAGTCCACATGACAAGGGGAGAAATGTAAGAACAGAGAATTCTAGGGCCTAGCCCAAACCAAGGTTTATCATTTAGAACACTGCTGGATTCACAGACGCTGGGCAGAGACCAACTTTTTACCTTAGTGTGTGTGTGTGTATGTGTGTGTGTGTATGTGTGTGTGTGTGTTTGTGTAAATGGCATCTCTAGCTGATACCACCCCAGAGGCCTGGTACCATGACTGCAAATATGAGTAGTTTTTAACACATATGTTTTAAAGGCATTATTTATCCAGAGATTTGGCCACTCTTTATTTAGTGCTAAACAAGTAACTTGTCAGCCTCTGCCTTATGTGGTGCTGGCATAGGATAGAGAGGATGTTATAGTCTCCTGGGGGAGGCAGAGTTCACCAGCAGTCACGAAAGAAATGTACAATAACAACAGTGACTCACTGAATGATACACGCCTTGAAAAATGCATAGTCCTCAAAGTGGAAGGGGGCAGAGAATACCACAGGGACATAACTGGTACCCAGCTAGGTTCAAAGGCTCCATGGAAAGGTGACAGTTTCGTATTTGAGGAACTAGGAAGCCAGAGTCCAGAAACTCAGGAAAGAGTACAGCGCAGAGGAAGCTGAGAAGTAGAGGTGGGGGTTTCCTGGAGGCCCCTAAGCCCCAGGCAAGAGCTCTAACCTCCCTCTGGGCTTCAATTTACAGATGAGTTTGTTGACAGAATGTGTGGGATTGTTTTGGCAGTTACAACTCACTTTTTCCCCTCTTTATGTTTCATTTAGAAGCAATTAACATTCAAACCCCTTCTCTGTTTACCTCTGCCTTTCTTTAAGATATCTCTCACTGCAAGGAGAAGACCCCACAGCCCCTCCTTTGTCTGCCTCAGTGTCTCTAAGAAGAAAGTATGAGAGTCTTTCTGCTAGAATCTCCAGTAGACAGACCATCCAGGGTGTGAATAGAGCCTGTTAGAACACCCACCCTCAATGCTGTTAGCTTTCACATACTTAAGTCCAGACACTGAGACTGATCATTCAAAGTTCCTGCATTCAAGCAGACAAAGGCAAATCATTTCAGAAGCTCAGTAATGAATGTACATGTGGGTACAGGTTATCTTGTCAAACGTAATAATCACGAGGAAACGGCAAGCAGATGCTGTTTGTGTTTGATTCTGTCTCTAACTGAAGCATGCTGACAGCCGCCTCTGGCCCTCTGCTTCTTTGAATTGGGGCATCTAGCCTTTGCTTAGTGATCCCTTCTAGCCAGGACTGGGAGCATGGTGACATGTAGGTCTGAGAAGTTAGGGAATAGGATGGAGAACATTGAGTTAAACAAGCACAAATGCGGACACGTTCAGAAGGGAGGGACACAGCTCGGCTGCTGGTGTGAGGCAGAGGGGGCGTTTTTTAATTCACAGAAGCCTAAATGGCTTTCTGCTTTATAGGAAGGGATTAGATGCTGGCGATAGAGCTCTGTTGGCAGGACACTTGCCTAGCATACAAAAGGCACTGGGTTCCATCCATGTTGGTGATTGCCAGTGCCCCTGGTGTTCTGGGAGGAGGAAGAAAGAGGCTGCTGCGGTGTTCTTGGCTACATAGAGTTTAGAGACTAATTTGGGCTGTGAAAGACCCTTGCAATAAAAGGGTGCTTCGGAGGAAGGGAGGAGGAGGGAACTTAGAACAGCAGACAGGCAAGCAATGACGTGAAACAGATGTCATGTGACAGAACCGGGATGCGCATCGAGCAATCTGAACTGTTTGGTGTGGCCCCAGAGGAATGGCCTGGACCTTCAACTGGGATCCACAGTGAGTGTGCTGACGAAACATTGAGACCTCAAAATCATGGAGGACAGCCGAGGGTTTCTGGGTTGTATCATGCAGTGATAACAAAACTGTAGATAGGTAACTCAATCTCTGTTTTCCTGCCTTTCCCCCCAAAGACAGAGTTTTATCACAAGAAAATAGAAAGGACATTTTGCTAGCTTTTGAACATATTTAGCCTCTTCAAGCCATTCTGTCTTCCTTATTTCCCCCAGTAGAAATTAAAGCAATTAAAAAACAAGTCATGGGCCTGCCCTTCTGTTTCCTGACCTTAATGACCATGAGTGGAGTCTGTTGGGGTTCAAAGGGGTAGCTTCAATTGGCCTGAGTATACATCATGAGTTAATTTGAAGATGGTTTGAAGATGGTTTAGCACCACAAATAAAAACTCCCTTCCTTCAAGATATTTTCATGCATGTAAATATTTTGATCAATTCACACACTCACTATTATTATGTCTTTACAAAAAATGATACTGTCTTAAGGAGAGAACTAATCTCCTTCTTTAGTCTCCTTTTCCAGACTAGTTTGGGTCCCTGAGCATCAAAATGGTAACAGGCAGGTTGTCCATCTGGAAGGTTCTGGAACACTAGGGCTGGGTTTTTTTTCATGACCCATTGGTAGGAGGCAGGAGCCTGTATGGCAGGACTGCTAGTGTGGGGTCTCTCTCAGCACCCCTGAAAATCGCTGGGAAACTGAAAGTAGTTCTCTCCAAAGCTGAGTCTCCTGTGGCTTGTCCTGCAGTAGGGGCATAGAGGTTGGGGCCCCTCTTCCTTCCTGCATGATCTAGGCCACCCTCTCTTCATCTCCAAGGTCCTTGCAGGAAGGCCCCTTGAGTTTTTTTAAGTTTTCTCACCATCAAAAAATGAGGAGACGTTCCGGTTGGTAAAGTGCATATCCTGTAAGCTTGAGAACCTGAGGTTGCTTCTTTAGAACTCGTATTAACACAAAACAACAGTAACAAAAACCACACCGATGGGCATGATGGCCTGTGTTTGCAATCCAAGAGCTGGGGAGGCAGAGGCAAGAGGATCCCTGGGACTCACCCACCAGCCCGGCTAGACTACCAGGTCAATGAATGATGAGTGATGGAGGGCACCTGAGGAACAAATCAAGATTATTCTCTGGTTGCTACTGGGATCTGCAGTCCCATGTAAACCTTCACACACGTGTGCACACAGACACATAAAAATAGTGCATATATGATATATTGCCTATGTTAATTAGTTCAGTCTATCTAGTCCACAATGGATATGTATTTCAAAGCATTGAGTAGCAGAGATGTATAATTTTACATTTTCCAATTTAAAAAATTATCTTTAAATTATTAAGAAAGCAAAAGCCCCTTTGCCTGGATGATATGGAAAGGATCATAGTCATCCAAAAGCCCGGTACATTCTCTAAAAATATAGTTTCTTTTATATGCTTAAAATGCATCAAGAAAGACATTCTTTCTTTCACATAAATCCTATCATCCTGGTGACACTGTGACATCCTGGCGACATCCTTGTTCCCTGTGTCTTTTGGACCTTAGTGGCTATGTAACATCCATTATCAATGCACTGTAATTTCCTAAGCCATCTCCAGCTACTAAACATTAGGCTCCTTCTAGGACTGTGTGTGAGAAAAAGAGAGAGAGAGAAAGGGAAAGAGAAACAGAGACAAAGACAGAGAAAGACACAGAGAGACACACAGAGACAAAGACAGAGAGGAGATAGAGAGAAAGAAAGAGAGAGGGAAGGAGGGAGGGAGAGAGAAAAGGGAGATTAGAGGTGATCAGTGGCAACAATACCAAAGTTTGTGTAGCTTTTTGCTTGTCAGACGGTTTCATTAATATAAATCCCCAAGAGAAGGATTACTGAGTCAGGGTGAGTGCATTCTCTGATTCCTGTTACAAAGCCCGGTGTTTCTTTGGTGAGGAATTATGATTTAGAGCCTAAGTCTCCCAGGTTCATTGCAGCCTGACCAGCATCAATGGTATTATTTCGTAAGACAATATGAAAAGTTATCTCCCCAGTATGGAGTTAATCTTCATCTTTCATTACTAATAGGAATAAACATTTCCCCACAAGTTCTGTTATCTAGGGCTATGTATGGACATTGTTTTAGGGCCACATTTGTGGAGACAGATGCAGAGAGAAAACTAACTCTTGAGTGGAAGGCTGGGTGTCAGGTGTTGAGGAGCCCCCTAGATTGATTTCTGTGATGGGGAGCATCTGTACCTCCATCTTGCCAGTTAAATAGGTGACTGTCACTCTTGTGGCCAAAAGAGATAGACCCACGAAGTAAAGGACTTCGTGATGGGACTTTGCTTCCTCTATTTCTCTTTTAAGGTGTGAAGGAGCTGGCGGGAGCCTTGCATTAGGTCTTTCCATCTTCCAGTCATCTACTGTGTGATGAAAGTCAAAGCCAAAGCCTGGCTGCAAAATGGCGCCTATCTTCATCCTGAACTCTTTCATCCATTTTGATTTTCTTGTGTCCCTAACTATCGGTCTTCTGAAGACATGCAGAAGATGGGGGTTTGGGTTTGGTTTGGTTTGGTTTGGTTTGGTTTGAGTTAGGGCCTCATGTAGCTCAGGCTGGCCTCAAAGCTGCTGTGTAGTCAAGGATGACCTTACACTTCTGATCCTCCTGCCTCTGGTCTCCTGGGATTACAGCCACCACTCTGCCTGATTTTGCACAATGCTAGGCATGGAACCCAGGGCTTCCAGCATGCTAGGTGAACACTCCACCAAATGAACCATATTGCTAGAAGACAGATTATTTTAAGTCTTAATAAAGTTGGACTCAACCTCTTCCCTCCGCTGGCCTACTCTAGTGTGCGAGTGAAGATTTGAAAAGTGTGGAATGGACAGGGAGCACCAGGCTGCAGGCTCCCGAGACAGCAAGCTTTCTCTGTCTAGTTTCTTATCACAGTGCTAATAAGGCCTTTCCTGCTCCTCTCCCTTCCCTCCCCCGCCAGGGAGGCAGGCAGCCAGGGCTTATATAACTGACTTGACACCGCGGCCAAGTCTCTGGCTTGCTCAGCCAGCTGAGCTGCAGAAAGCTGTTTGCATTCTCCTTCCCCACACTTGCCTGGGAGGAGCCAGAGGAGAAGACAACTGACTTGAATCACAGAATGCACTACGCTGGGCCTGTGAGCCCCTCCAAGCTGTAGAAACACCTAGAAGACACTGGGGAACTGTCCAGACACTGTCCTGCCTGCCTTGGGGGGACTAAAGCCAAGGGCTCCTCGGGTACCAGTGAAGTCTTAGCATGCCAAGCCCCATCTGCTTGTGTTTCCTCCCCGCTCCCATGGGTGTGGTTTTAAAGATGCTAGCTAGAAAAGCTGCCTGGGCTGCTGGGACATGCGCAGTCAAGGGAGTCCTGAACCTCAAAGTTTGATTTTCTTGTGTCCCTCACCATTGGTCCTCTGAAAACATTCAGGAGATGGGGGTTTGGGTTTGGGTTTGGGTTTCGTTTGGTTTGGTTTGGTTTGGTTTGGTTTGGAGCAATGCTGATCTAGGTGAAGAAAAAGCCGTGTTCAACTCTCCCCTCCTGCACTGCCAGCCACATCCTGAGCACCACGCCCTCCCAGAGACTTTTGCACACGTCACCAGCAGGACACAATGGGATATAGATTTGTCCTGCCGAATCCAAAAGACCCAGGTCTCCTCTTTATTGATCTCTGACTTGTTTTTACCCATGTCTGTGTGTGTGTGTTGTGTGTATGAGCCTATGTAGGTTTGCATGAAGCAGTCTCGAGGCAGCCGGGGGGGGGGGGGTGCACGCAGAGGGGCATGTGGAGCCCAGAGGTTGATGTCCTCGGGCGTCTTCCTCAGTCACTCCCTCCATTAGTTACTCAAGCAAGGTCCCTCACTGAACCTGGATCGCGCTGGTCTAGCTCTGAGTTTTGGGGGCTGGGGAGAACACCCTGTCTCTGGCTCCCCAGCTCTGGGTTGACAGATGGCCCACCACTCCTACCTGGGTTTTGATGCAGGTGCTGGATCCGAACTCTCCCGGTCCTCTTGATTATGTAGGACAGAGCAGTCTCCTCAGTCCCCTGGTTTTGTAACCTTCTCAGATTTAGGTAAAATGGGCATGGTGATGCAAGCCTGTAATCCCAGCACTTAGGGAGACAGAGGCAGGGGGATCTCTGTGAGTTTGAGCAGCTTGTCTACAAAGCAAGTCCAGGACAGCCAAGTTTACACAGAGAAACCCTGTCTCAAGAGAAAGAGAGAGAGAGAGAGGTTTTCATCTGTAAATGGTCCCAATGAAAGAACAAGTCTAATAAGACTTTGGGGAAGGTACAACAGCTATAAAACAGAACGATTTTGTGGAATTGCGTGGCCCATGTAAGAGGCAAATCAAAAGTCTCCATTTTTTTCTTGACCCTTAAGCCTTTGTAACCTAGGCCAGGTGTCCTTTGCTTCAGGGACCATGTCTGTATCACCGATGGCTGGCACTTCTCCCAGCAAAGTCACTTCCTGGAGTGGGCTATGTTCCCTGGAGGTAGACAACCCATAAAGCAACATAGCTTGGTTGCATTTCAATTTTTTTTCCTCCCAATCTCAGTTATTTTGTGGTCCATGATCTATGTCATTTCTGCTCATCCATCAAGCAAATTATTTTGAGTCCATTTCAATAAAAATGGTAATGAAGACACCTTGTTTTAAAATAGTTTCTCAAATGAAAACCACAAATAAAGACAAATCCCCAGTTGCACAGTGCTGCTGACGACAAGCGACCTGCCAGGGAGAAACAAGCCTGCTTCTTCTTAAGGGACCGTCTCTCGTGTACACTCTGACCCACGGTGTATCACATGTGTTGGCTGTTCACCCTCTGAGCTCCGCTCCCTAGGTCAGCCCCAGGCCACCAGGCCTGTCTGGGTGTCACAGTTGGCCTCTCTCTGATTCTGGGAAAGATAAATGCACTGAGCACAAGTAGACATGAGGGTTTGCTGTTACCATTTCACTTCCTCTGTGCTGGGGAGATCGCTGTTTGATTCCCAGTTCTCCAAAGCGACCCTGATAAGCCGCGAGCCTTGAGGTCTGCCAGGCTAAACCTTTCCACTCCCTCTAGACAATGAAGACAGAAAGGCAAACACCCTCCTACTGTTTATCTACAAATTCTTCTCTATTCCTTATGTTGTCAGCTAAGACCCCTCCTCCCTCTGTCTTTGCACCTAACACCATTTCAGGTGTGTTCTGCAAAGTGTGAGTGCCGTTCGTGGGATATATAAAGATTTGCTTGCAACCCCAATGCGTTTGGGAAAACACATTTCCAGATGTTACAGATGAGGAAAGGCTGAAATCTGAGTGTCACAGCACTTTAGCTGAGGCCACCCTTCCTGTGCAAGTGAGCCACAAAGATCACTCCACTGGGTCTCAGTTGACCGTGCCATGACGTTTCAACCCACGGAAAGGATATCCAGGCTTATCAGGTTAAGGTAATTCCTGGGAGAAAGGTGGAACCATTTCCACATCACCGGAGGATCAGGGGCTAGGATTACCTAAAATAAAACAAAACAAACAGAAACCCTCCTACAGTTGGCTATAATGTGATCAGAAGCTTGGCTTTTATAAAAGAGATGTAGATTACTAATTTTAGTACACTAAATTCATTGTTTAAATTTCTGATCCTGTCTCTGTGTGTATGTGTTTATGTCTGTGTTTGAGCAGTTGTTTACATGTGTATGCACATACACACGTGTACACATACATGGAAGTCAGGGGTGAAAATCAATTGTCTTTAGCATGGCTTTCGACCTTAATTTTTAAGGCAGGATTTCTCACTGACTCTGACGGGCACCAGTGTCTAGGAGGGCTGACTTTAGGGACCCATCTGTCTCTTCCCTTTAGCACTGGAGTTATAGACACATAGTGCCCACCACACTCATCTTTTCATGTGGGTACTCAGAATCCAAACTCAGGTCCTCCTGCTTAGACGGTGGCCACCCTGATTACGTCATCCATTCCTCTAGTCCTGGCAAACTAATTAACATAAAGAAAAATATATACATAATCTACATACAGAAAATATATAACAGGGCTGGGTCGTTAGCCTCTGCTCCCTCCCCCAACGCTCTTCATGTCCCGACCACCCAGTTACTTGTATGGTGAGTGACCAAGCTTGCAGGTGTCATCCCTGTTAGGATGGTAAAACCCAGGTATGCATTCAGGGACATTTGTCAGTCAATGAACTTCAGACAACCTATCCAGAGCCACTCTTCTTGGTTCCCTTGGAGGAAGGCCATCCCTTGATACCCAAAAGCTGAGGCTGCAGGATAGAAATGGAGCCAAGTTCAGTGATCATATTTGATGACCATAGAGAGTCAATGGCGCTCACCTCATGTACCTTTAATGGCGATGGGGCTTTCATTAGTTTTTCTGAGAAGCCAGACAAACCCTTAATGAGCACAGAAATCCACTTTGCTCATGTCTTTCCAGGTTACAGTGCCTGTGGACTCGACGCAAGCAGTGCAAACTCCTTACCTAACCATTCCCATCTATAAAATGGAACTAATTTATACCTCACATGGTGTTGAGAGGAGGAATTAATTAATTAATGTTTACAGTCCACTTTGAACTTGAAAGGAATTCCCTGGAAGTTGTTATTAAGTCTGTATCATTTTCACTTTGAGTTTTGGGCAAAGCCTGAACCTGAAACTCAAAGGGAATCTTCCAGATTGTCATCTTCCTAAGGAAAGGGGAAGTGTAGGGAGATTGATGCCAGTGCTTCAAACTGGCCACCCTTCCAACAGTCGGCAGGTGCTCTTCATAATGCCCTGAACTAGAGACCAGGAAGCAAGAAGAATGAGAGGGTGGCCAGGAAAATCAGGGGTCATCCTCCAAAGTGAAAGGGCGAGAGTGGAGGACTCTGTTCTTGGCTAAAGAGACTTATGGGTTCTCAGAAAATTCAGCTCTTAACCCCACTGCCTTCATGGAATCAAACTGGAGACAGAAAGGTTTGGGCGTAGAGGATTAGAGATTGTTCCAGATTGGGAAGATGGCTCAGCTGGTAATTGCTATGCAAGAATGGGGATCTGAGCTTCATCTCCAGAACATGGGTAAACCAGCCTGGCTTTTGGTACCCTCTAGCTATTCCAGTCCTGTAGAGGCACAGGCAGGCAGAATCTTGAGCCCAGCCAGTCTAGAATAATCAATCCATGAGCTTGAGACTGATGAGAACACCGGTCTCAAAAATAAGGTGGACAGCACCTGAGGAAGACCTCAAGGTTGTCCTGGCTTTCACACCACAAGCACACATGTACACAAGCACACATAAACACACATAAATGTACATACTGAAAAACAAGTAGTCAATATGATTTCACTGCTCACTCTGCTAATTTAGCCCATTTTCTCTAATTAGCAAGCTAGCCAGGAATAGACACTTGTCTGCAGTCAGGTCATCGGACTGAGGTCTGTACGAGGTTTGATGGTTAGCACAGAGTTATGAACTGCTAAGAGCCCCCATGGGGAAAGTGACTCTGTAGAGCCGGTGGTGTTTAGCCTTTCTGTTTGGATGAGGAAACTAAAGCATCATGTCTTCAGCATGGGAGGTGCAGGTTCACAGTAACCAGATTTCATTAGACAACTATTGTAACTCAGAAAGATAACAAGCCTGGGTCCAGCTCTTCCATAAGCCAGATCAAACACTTAATCAGCTGCTTTGATCTGGGAGCACTGACCAGCCCTGCCAAAAGAAGGAACTACCAGGCCGGCACAGTTGAGTTGGATTGCTCTCGCCGGAGGCGAAGGCTTGAGTTTTAACTCAATGGAGTCTATACAACAGGAGTACATATTGACTATTGGATTAAAGAGCTAGTCAGTTTCCTTCCCCGAGTTCAATATTCAAGGATGCAGTGAGAACAAAGAGCCCCTCCAGATGTGCTTTTGTGAGGCGTGGTAACCCACTTACACCGTGGCAGTGCCTCCTAAGCCCTTGGAAGTAGCATCTGTACCCCCAGCTCAGCAGTTCAATATGCCTTCAGCTATCGGTATTTTGCTCATTCCCCAAGCTAGTGAGATGGCTGCTTGATTCTCGGGTCTCTGGCGTGGTTATTAGAAGTATGCACCTGGCCTCTGCAGCATGTGGGCCTCCCACTACCTCACCTCTTTCTTTGAATGCCTGCTCTGCTGAATAAGGATATTTAAATGGAGGTGGCACACCCAGAGACTACAGCCCTATGTGACTAGATGGGGGAGGGCGGAACTGGAGATTTGTGTGTTTGTATGTCTGTATGTATAAGAGATACAGTGACAGAGACAAGCAGAAGTTTGGAGACAAGAGCCAAGCTTGAAGAAGACAATTCTCATTCAGGCATCTGGGCCTCACGGTCTAGCCCCAGTCATCAGGGTTGACAGCAGGGGCCTTCATCTGCTGAGCCACCTTGGCAGCTCAGAACACGCAATTTTAACGTCTCTCCTACTAAAGCTCAGTCTTTGGTAGTAGTCTTTTTAACGTCTTGATATCAAGCAGGATGAGGTCAGATTCGGCCACCTTCGAAACTGAGGTGGTGAAATGAGTAGCCGTCCGATGTTTGAATTGAATCACACTTAACGCAGATGGAAGGCTGAGACACAGGGAGACACAGTGGCATGCCTAAGGCCACACAGCCAGTTTACACAAAGCCGAGACTCCAACCGGGGTCTCTTGCTTACCAGGCAGGTGGCTTTGGGGTGACATCACCACACCCCCTTTGATTTCTGCCACAGTGTTTTCCCGATCTCACGTGCTGGCTTTGGTTTTGTTTGCCCGCGCCTCCTGACTCAGAGTGTCGCAGCGTGTTGCAGGGGACCGAGTCACACTGGTTCTTTTCCTTTGTCCTCGTGTTGCTGTTGCTTTGTGTCTGCTGCTGTGGCGATGGGCCCTGAGTCTTCCGAGTGGAAGGACTCCACTGGTTCCTCTTTCGCTCAGCATCCGTTACTACAAAGCCCCATTCTAGGTTCCAGGGGTAATTCAGCAAGACGGACCTGTAAGAAGTGACACATCCTCTGAGAAGATGGATAGTTAGTAACAGAGAAGGAAGTCGAGTGCGTGCTGGATTAGAAGGGCAGCAGTGGTGGGGAAGGTTTGTAAAGGGAGGCAGGCTTCCGGCTACACAGAGTGGCTGGGGCAGGACTGCCCAACCCTCAGGGCTGGTAATCGCTCTGTACTGATCCAGCAACTGGGCAATGGGAAGCCCCAGTTAGAAACTCCTGGGCCTAGGCAGGGGAGAGGGAGTAGTTAAATGCTTACCACCACCACCCAAGACTCAGGACCAGGGTTTGGATCCCCAGGACCTTATGAATGCCAGGTGGCCTCGGAGGGTCTGCCTGTAATTATGGCCTCAGAAAGCACAGACAGGGCATATCAGAGCAAGTTCTGGGTTTGATTGAGACAGCCTGCCTCAGTGAGCAAGGTAAAAGAGTGATCCAGGATGATTCTGAACCTCAGCCTTACACTCCACAAGCACGTGCTGTCAAAGTGCATGAGCACACATACATACATACACACACACACACACACACACACACACACACACCTGTGTACACAAACATGCATACATACACATAATCGTGCATATACAGACATACCTGTATACACAAACATGCATACAAACACACACACACACACACACACACACACACACAAGAAAAAGAACTTCATGGACCCACAATAACTCACCCAGAACTGGACCCCAGACTTCAGGCTGTGGCTCAGCTCAGTTGGATTCTGTCTTTGTGCTGGGCTTTATGCTATGCTGGGCTGGGCTGGGCTGGGCTGGGCTGGGCTGGGCTCTATGCTGTGCTGGGCTGGGCTGTCCTTTGCTGTGCTGGGCCTACTCTCATTTGGTTTACAGACACGTTCGTGCCGTTGCAAACAACAGAATCTTTGATGTTCCTTCCCAGAACACAGCACATAGGGCCTTCCAAGCCTTCACCATCTCCAGGACTCCAGGACTGGCTGGCTCTGTTCTATTCCTTTACTCCCTTGAAGAGCCCACTTAAAAATTGCCTCATCATGTGACTGACCAAGATGGAGGCATGTGGTCCACATACTTTAAACACTTTCCTCCCGGCCAGCATTTGCTTTCAACAACAACCACAATACTTAAATTTATATCCCCCTTCTAATGTATGACAGATACTGTTTCAGCATTTCTTATTATCAGCTCATTCAATATAATAATCATATGAGAAAGACACCTTTAATATCCTCATTTTTCAGGGAGTAAAAATGAGGCACACTATAAATTTGGCCAAAGTCATGCTGTTTTCAAGTGATGGAGCTGGGGTTCAGCCCTCAGCTATCTACTTATTCAATATCTTATCCCAGGCACATCCGTAAAATTTAGCTCACATTTGAACTCCATTTGATTGGTAATAACTGCTTGAAGTTCTGTGGTGAGGGACTAGGGTGTTGAACTTGGCATTAATTGGGAAGCATTCTGTGATCAATTAGTAATGCCTGACATGGATTCAGGCAGTGAAAGTGTCTAGGGAAGAATACGGTTAGTGAAGAGGACATCTTGGGGCTGGTCCTCACACTGAAGTGTGGACAGAGGGCTTCACTCCTTTGTCCATGACTGGGAAAAGTGGGGCCAAGAACACAGGGTTTGGTCTGAAGAAATTCTAGTAAGAGTAGCAAGGGAGAAAGAGAAGTGGGGGGGTGGGAGTGGGGTTGGGGTGGGGGGAGACAGTTACTCCTGCAGGCAGGTCATGAGTCCCTTCATCTCCAGCTAGTCAGGTGTCACGACGTGCTTCTGGTGCTGTCTAAACTGAGTTCTAACTGAGCCAGCAAAATACTTTCCCTTCAACAAAGTTCCCATCGAATTAGTGATAAAGACTAAGCCACAGAGTTTACGATGAACTAGTTCGCACGCAGACATTGCTGAAGTCTGCAGATCTGAAGCGTCCTTGGGCACTCAGGGATAGAGAGATGGAATCAGAGGGCAGAAGGAGCCGAAGCCGAAGGTAGGCTCTCGTTCCCATGCCACGTCGTATCCCGTAATGGCCCAGCTGTGAAAGGACCTCGTGCTTCACAAGACAATTCTTCTCAGTCAGTAATTTGAAACCTAAAGAGATTTGATGTCCCATAAGCATATTCATCTTTCTGTGTTTATTAAATTAAGCCCTCCACGAATCAGCAACAACATACTGTTCATTAATAGGAAGAGAGACCACTGCGTCCCCCGGGGGAATATGTTGGCTCAGATGTGATCCAAGGTAGGCATAAATGAAGTGTGTGTGTGTGTGTGTGTGTGTGTGTGTGTGTGTGTGCACGTGTGTGTGTGCATGCGTTGTGCTTGTATACTATGAGTCAAGAATACTGAAGGAACAATATGAGCGAAATGAAAACGGAGTAAATAATGTCTTGAAGCTGATTCCGGAAATATCCAAAAAGAATTTTATCAATACTAAACCTAAGTACTGCTGGCGGCATGCCTAACAAGATAGTAGCTTTTATGAAGAGGAAAAAGAAAATGGTAATTGCAAAGTCTCTAGGAAAAAAAAAAAAAGCAGATCTGCTCAAGAAAACCCACACACACACATTTGAAACCAGCTTACATATAGGAAAATTGGTCCTTTTTCCCCCTTCTAGCAACATTAACATAGTCAAACAACTGAAGAGAGAATTCTATTAATGGAGTGAGCCCCCATCAAGTTAAGCCTAGAAATACTGCTATCGGGGCTCGGTGGGGAAGCTCATCATTTGCAGCTTGGACCAGAATAATGTGGAAATCTCATCCATTCAGACTCATGTTAATGCTAAGGCTGAAGGCTGCTATCCTGGGAGCCCGATTCAAATGGAGAGAAGTCATCAGAGAAGGGTTCCAAGAAGAAAGGGGAGAGTAAACCATACTGGGGCCATGTGATTCATAGCTGAGAAGCCTCAAGGGTGTGGGGTGTCTCTGGTCCCACAGAGAACTTACTTCAGGAAAAACATCTTCAGAGGTTACAGTAATAGACTCCAAATATCAGTCACAAAGGAAGTTGAAGGAATGCTTTGACTGATCATGAATTCATACTGTAATTTACCCTAAAATTCTCAGGTTTCCACTTCAAGCCAGTAGTGTTTTGTAATAGAATCTAAGAAACACGGTCATCATGTGGGTTTTCCTGAGAGAAAGCTTTCATCCTTGGTTCTTATGTCAGCTTTAGGAAGAAAATAAGATCACCACAGGAGGGGCCAGATCGGAATGTTCTAGATAGAGGCCACAAACGGCTTCTGTCCATTTAGAGGTGGTGCAAGAAAAGGCAGAGCATCTCAGGTCTTCAGAGAAAAGAACGACGAAGGCCAGGAGACCTTTGAGTGAACTAGATATTGAGGCATCTCTGGCTACTTCCCAGAAGCGATGAAGACAGGGCTTTGTGAGTCAGGGTGGGGAGAGTGAGCAAGCAGCCGCCTTCAGGCTTACAACCCCTCTCTCCTAGAATCGCTGATGCCCCAGTCACCTGAGAAGGAGCCCTTAGGACCCAATGTCTCATAGGGTTCCGGAAGGATGCTAAGCCTTCCCAGGGTATCTGTTGATGGCTTGAAACAAGAGGCAGCTTCCAGAGATGACTTCTGAGTTCAAGATGGAATCTCAGGTAAAGACAACACAAAGTGGGCCACTATATTTGATGGTGACTGACAAGATTGCCTTCACCCTCACAGACTCCACACAGACTCAGCTAACCCATATACCCTGAAGAAATCCAGAGCAACCATGTGCTTAGGCTCCTTGGGGGTATGAAGCAAAGAAATGCCCTATTAGAAATCTCCAGAAAGAGGCTATGGAGACGCCTCCTTTGGTAAAGCGCTTGCAAACACAAAGACCCACACTGAGAAAGCCAGGCAGCTGGCACACATTGGGGAGACAGGCACAGGTGGATCCCAGGGGCTTGCTGGCTCCACAGCTTAGCCAAGTCACTTAATTCTAGACTGATGAAGAGACAAGCAAGCAAACAAACAAAAACCTGAGGAATAACACTTAAGGTTGATTTCTACCTTCCATATTCATACCAAAACGCCACACACACACACTTTTCAGGAACGTTGCCTGTCAATGTTAGTCAGTTCTTGAACTCTGAATCAGCCCAAAGGTATATTCTGTTAGCAAAAGAACTGTATCCTTATGTCACCTTAGTGACTTCTGTGGGATTTGTGTGTGCTCTGACTTTACACCCTGATTTTCACTCCCTGCATGGCCAATACGGTATTTCATAAACAATTGGGATCTTCAGTCTGGAAGAAGAGATGTATTCAGATGGACTGTTGCTGCTATGTCATTAAACCTTTCTAGGCCATCGAGGAAATTCCAAGCGTGCCCCTCCTGGTCCCCCGCCCAAACTCGGATCTCTCTGCCGCTCCATTTGAAATGTAAGTCTGTTGCCTATGTCCGGAGTGGAGGCTTCCCTGTCCTTCCACTGACCTTGGGTTTTTATGTGCATTCCCACCTCACGAAGCTAAGTTGCCTCTGTACCCTGAGTTTGGATTCTGGTGTCCCAGGTGACCTTCACCAAGTTGTGCCTCCTTCTTTAGCCTCTGTAAGATGGAGAGATTTCTCTTACAACCCCTATCTCTTTTTTATGAAGGGATAACCATATCTCTTTTTTATAAAGCGTTTTTACTTTGTGTGCATGTGCATGTGTGCACAAACGTGTGGCTGTTGGAGGACAGTTCCCAAAAGGCACTTCTTTCCTTCTCTCCTAGCATGTGGGGCTCAGGGATAGAACTCAGGTTGTCAGGCAGGATGGCAAGCGCCTTTTTCACCTAACCATCTCACTGGCCCTGGAAACCAGACCTTATTACACACCTAGGGTACTTTTTTACTAAAGTGATCTCAAAGGCAATCAGTATTGGTGAAGTAAATAAAGACGGTGTCCTGATGATAGTTTAATACAAAATAACAATAATACTCTTTTTAAAAATTTTATAAGCCATATTATAAATACCTTAAATCATACACACACACACACACACACACACACACACACACAACATTAACTAGACCAAAATCTCTAGACCTCAGTGAACTTCTTCGCAGTTAGAACAGCCTCTTGAAATTGTGGAGCTTCACATTAGACTTTATACTTCTCACTACTGAGTATATTTTATGCACCTACCCATCACCAATCGTGAAAAATCTATGACAGAGTTAGAATTAGAAAACCGATTAGCTTTATATTCTTTTATTACTCACTATTCTTAGGAAATTTACACTGGAGTCCTTTAGGTCTCAAGGACCATGCTGTGTATATCCAATCCTCAAATGGTTCAGTCAACAAATTATGTAGAGCCAGCTGGTGGGGGGGGATAGAGGGAAGGAGAGAGAGAGAGAGAGAGTTCTGTTCTGTAAGTAAACACTATGAACCATAACCCAGGACACTCTGTGGAGACTTATCATTCTCCTGGTCAAAGTTCACCCTAGATACAGCAAGCCAGGCTCCCTCCGAAGCCTGTATCCCAGGCTTGTCAAGATGGATCAAAGCTTTATCCCCTTCAACCCCGACCTCCGGGTGCAAATGAGCTGTCTAGGGAGATTGTCAGAGAGCAATAAAAACTCTCTTCCTCCAAGGCTGGAGAATTGAGGGCCCTCAATGTTCATCAAAAGAAGCTAAGTGGCCCTGGTAACCCCAAATATGTAATGATTCACCCCTCCTGGTAACAAAGCAGCTCCAGAGAATTCCCTGGAGGGATTACCCTTAATCGGCAATTAAGATAAAGTCTGGGCACATGCTAATCCAGGGCTTAATCGGGGACATTTTAATGTGCTGCTGTAGTACGGATATAAAACCGGGATTCTACTAATTGAGCCTGGAATGTGGGTGTGGGGAGGAGAGCGAGCATGGCTGGACTGCAGACCAGCAGTGAAAAGGTTCTGATGGGAATGCTAGGCGGCGTGGGGAGGTCACCACAGACCGCCCCCTCCCTTGTGCAACACAGGTCAATGGACACCCCACTGTCATGACGGCCGGGCAACAGACGCCGAAGAAGAGACCAAGTTCTCTGTTCTGGTCTAGTTTTATTTATTGATATTCGAGTTTATGTGTAAGCGTGTTTTGTCTGTACAAATATGTAAGTACACCGTATGCATGTGGTTTTTGTGGAAGCCATTAGAGGCAGAGGGATGCCTTGGAACTGGATAGTTACAGATGGCTGTGAGCCACCATGTAAGTGCTAGGAATGGAATCTTGGTCCTCTCTGACAGTAACAAGTGTTCTTAACCACTGATCCCCGCTCTCTGGTACCTGCAACCTGATCTAAATGTCCCAATTCAGAAGGTGACACCCCACACGAATTATAGACATCCATCTAAGGAGCATGAATCTGTAGTTTTCTTCCTAGAAACTCATTTTCTACTCTCTTGGGATCCAGACCGCGGTATAAGCGGTTGGCAAACTGCAATTCTCGGTGGCTGTGACATAGAACCCCAGGTAGCTAGAGGGATTCTGCCGTCTGCTCAGCAGCCGCCTTTCACACCAGCTGTCATTTCTAAGTGCCCCCTTTCTCACCGTTGATGCTGCTTTTAGCCCCGTTATTCTCATTAGGGCGCTCGGCATGTACTTTTGAGTAGTACACACTTTAGAGAAATGTGCTTTGTTTACTTACCTTCATTGGGAATGCACTAGGCCATGACCTGCCTACATTTTGGCACGAGAAAGTATATCCATGGTCCTTGAGAATTAGGACGCGCCAGGCCTTTCCCTTAGAGAAGGCAACTGGCCTATGTGGGGGTCATGTGTCTCTCCCCTTGCCCCCCCCATCAGAACTTTCATTCCGTGTTTCTAGACCCAATAGAAATTAGTCTAGAGCCACATTGCTCATCAGATACCTGAGCTAGTGTATGTGTGTGACTCTCCTGGGCTCACACTGTGGAAAAAGTCCTGAGCCATCTTCTCTCCTTGAAGGAGAAAATGAATACCAGAAAGCCAAAGCTGCAGAAAATAAAGCAGCTTGGTGACAATCAATTATCACCTTTTTTTTTATGTATTAATATTTATTTATTTATTTATTTATTTATTTATTCTTACTTATTTACTTACTTAGTTGAAACAGGACATTATGTAGTCCAGGCTGGCCTCTAACTAGTTAGGTGAGTACAGTCTTGAAGTTCTGATCTCCCAGGCACCATCGGGCAAGGTAAATGCTATCTAAGAGCTTGTGTCGTTCAGGGAAGGATGCAGGATGCAGGCGGAAGAGCTAATGCAGCTCCCAGGAGGAACATGAATGGTACTGATAACTGGTCCACACAGGAGTTCTGGGGGTCCTTATAGGAGCAAACCATTACTTTGTCTCCAGGAGCAAACAAAGCTTCCTGGAATGGGCAGTCTTGAGTAATCCAGGGAGAGAAACAGCAGAGAGGAGCCAGATGAAGAAGAGCCCATGCTTGGTAAGGGGACTGAGTTGGGCACCATAAATGTGTAGAAAATAAAGCCTAGAGACTACAGAAAACCATCAGACCCACCACTAACGTTGCAACCTGTATCTTTTATAATGTGCCAAAGGTCACCAGAATCACCAAACAGAAATACGAGATGGACTGTTAGCTCTGTATTCTGAAAAAAACATTTGTTTTAAAATAACTATGTCTCAAATATTGCATGGAACTTACACAAAATTATTGTTTGGGAACTTACACAAAATTATTGTTTGTTATTTTTCTGAAAACAAAATTATTGTTTGTTATCTTTCTGAAACTCAAATGGGACTGCTGCTGTTTCACCTGTCTGCCCTGAGTCTAGAGCACATGAGGTTTGGAGGAGAGGAGTCTCTCAAGCTAAATTGCCCCCAAAGCAGAGATCAGAACCATGATCCCTCTACCCTGCTTAGTGTATTCCTTTATGAAAAAGCTCTGTGGGACCCTTGAGTCCCATCAAAGGGTTCCCTGCTCCTCAAGTGAATGAACTGTCTGGTTCTAAAAGGGAAGCTTAATGTGAACTATGCATTCATTCCCGAATGTCCCAAATGAAGTGGGCATCTGCAGGCCTAAACTTGGTTTTGAAAACATTAGTTCTTGTAAGCCCCTGGCTTCTAGACTTTCTATACCTGCCTCCATGCTGGCCAGTCAGGGGACACAAAGGAAGATGAACATGATGTAAAGAGGCTAAGTGGACATTTATAGGAACAGTATAATTTTCATTAAAACTTTTTTTTTCTCCAAGCAAAAAAAGTAATGTGTTTGAACATTTGTAGTGTTTAGAATTCAAATGGGCAAAGCATTCAGAAACAAAAAAAGTCCTTTAACGAAGGTGTAAATTGTGCCTTTTGAAAATGACTTTCTTCCCTTGCCTGATACACACAGTAATGAACACTCCTACCCAATCAAAATATGAAAACAGAATTGGAGCTGTGTCAGCAACTTGGTGGCAAATAAAACTCAAAACAGGTCGTAGCACATGCTAGGAATACAAAATAAGGTTAGGAATGGTGCTTCAGCTGCGAGTTCTTCAGGCTGTGGAAATAATAGAGCATAATTTAGTAGAAGAGGAACGAGAGAGTCAGCACACACAGGGGGAAAATGAGAGAAGAAAAAAACCCCACAAGCGGTAGGAAGCAAGTGAAGAGACTGGTCAGAGAAGCAGCCGGAGCAGGGAGGAGGTTTGATTGGGTTTTATATGAACCGTTCCTTGTATTGTATTCTCAAGGTGATTGTGTGGATTCTGGGCATCCAAGGCAAGCCCGTGGCATAAGCATTCGTAATGTTAACAGAGAGCAGCATCCAGGGCAATCCCAGCAGTATTTAGTTACCTAGTGACCAGGATGTTCAAGGACAGTTTATTAGCAGAAAATGACCTCCTAAGCCCTAGCCAAACTTGCACAGCATCTCTGTAATTATCCTGGCTTACAGCTGCACACGTCAGCTCACAAGGTCCAGCCGAACGGGGGTCCTTTCCTTTTGCAGCTTCATCAAGATATTTCTCAGTCCTGATGCTCTCTGTGAGCAACAAGACGAAATAAAAACTGCGGGCAGGTTTTCAGCCTGCTAGTGTATCTGCAAAGAACTTACTCAGACAGTTATCTCAAATACCAGTTGGCACATTTACTTTCCCTCTAACTCAATTAAAGGGTGTTTTTCTTAAATATTTATCGTGGAAGTTAATTTCTCTTTGTACTTTACTTCCCGGGGCTAACAGTTAAGGACATGAGATTAAGGGAAACAGAATGGATGGCTTTATTTTATTTTTTTCTACCGCTCCATTCACACTGGGGGAAAAAAGATAATTCAAAAACATGATTTTGCCCATTCACTCATCTTAACCAGGACATTGTTGCCTGATTAGGATGAGTGACATTTCTCACCCAAGCCGTCTGCCCTGCTCACCTTAGAAAGGCCCACACCTGCCGTGCACACTCCGTGAAGAAGTGTTAGAAAGGAGAAATGAAGACGGACTGACGGAATTGCCTTCTCAAAGTGTGTCCCTCAGCCCACCCCCCACTCCTGTCCCTTGAAATAATCACTTTAAGGGAAGCCATGAGTTCATTACCAAAGTCAGCTCCTCCCTCCCACCTGGTCAGTCCTTTCTTGTTTGCTGCACGTGATGGGTTCATTAGGAAGAATAAAAATCTGTTTTATTGGGCCTGTCTTTCACTTCTGCCTGCCAGAGAGCGGAGCTTAGTCGTACCACTTGGTGTTCAATCGAGAGACAGCCCTGGTGAGCTCCGTTCGGGACGCCGGCACCTCTGTACTTTTGTTTTTTTATTGATGCCTTCAGTAGCGAGCTGCAGAGACAATTATTTTACACTTTCAAAAATTGTGTGGGGGTGGAGAATAAAGACTGAACTGGTGCCTCGCCAGTGCTTCACAGGTCATCGGCTTCTCTCAGCCCAGGTGCACACCGAAGCCCCTCTCTCAGGCACTGGCTCCTGTGCGATTATTCATGTCTTATTAATTTCACAGCCCTGTGCTGAGCTTGCAGTTCACGTGTGGTCATTTCTCCTTACTTGTTCTGTGCCCAGCAAGTGTTTCATGTGTATTGTTTTTATTTTCTGTCTTACTAGTTGGTTGGAGTGGTTTTTTTTTGTGTGTGTGTGTGTGTGTGTGTGTGTGTGGAGGGGGGGTTCTATTGTTGCTGCTGCTTTATTGTTATTGTTGTTTGAGAGAGTGTCTCGTGTAGCCTCTGGTGGGCTTAAACTCACTACATAGCTGAGGATGACTTTCACCTCCTAACCCCCTGACTCTGCCTCCAGTGTGCTGGGATTACAGGCAGGTGCCACAGTGCCTGACTGGTGGGTCTCCTGTCTGAAGCTCCGTGAAGAACTTATGAGTTTTCTGTCATTTAGTAAAAAGGGAGTGAGTGCTGAGGTCTCATTAACCAGAAATCATGCCAGACAAGTGAGGGAGAGTCCTGGGTACCAGGAGCCCAGTGGTGACACTGGTGGAACCTACTGTTCACTCTTCCAATTCAGTTGCACTTCCCAAGGACATCCTGACAAGAGTGCCATTCGGGTCCTTCCACCTGGTAGCCCACCCTGCGGTGACTATTCCCTGCCTAGCAGGGGTAGGGCTAGACTTGAGGGAATACAGGAGACAGGGTGTGCCCTTCAGAAACTGGTGGTGGCATGCCAGGAGCTGTATGTGAGGCTCTTCCTGGGAATGGGACACAGAAATAGGCCCTAGAAGCTCTGAGGTCAGAATTACAGGCTTAGGGGTACAGGAATCTTTACACAGAGGCTAACAGGTAAGCGGAACCTTTTGAGGAGCTTTCAGGCACAGAAAGGAAGGTGGGGAGAACTCCCAACCAACAGGGAAACGAAACGCAAGCAGGAAAAGGGAGTAAGGACTCAGAAAGTCTGGGGCCCAGGACGTTTTTCAGAATGGCTAGACTGGAGTGAGTCGAGCAAGAGGACGTGAATGTGGGTTCTGACTAGCTTCACATTTCTGACTAGAAAGAGCTAAGGTAGCTCAGGCTTCAACACCCGACTTAACCACTCATGAGCAGCAGGAATCGATGAAGGCGTTTCAAATCCTAGGCGCTCAGTTTCTCCACAGACACACTGGGTGTTGTCCTCCTAGCCTTGCGTTGTCCTGAAAATCCATGGGAGGCCACATCAGCTGCAAGCCCCCTAAGTTTACCAGCCATTATTTGCTTTTGTGTGTGGTGTCCTTATCGTAGGTCACAGACGCAAAGGCCCCGTGGCCCAGCAGGTAACACAGAGATGAGCTGAAGGTGGTGTAGAGGAGGAACACAGCCATGTTTGTGCTAGGCTCCTTGGGACAGGAAGCGCCACACGATCCGAGATTTCAGATTACTTCGAAACTGGCAGTGCAGATTCGTATCTGAAGTGTCCCCAGCACTTGTGACCCGGAATTGAGAACACAGCAGAGTCCAGGCAGTCCGTGTCTGTGGGCTGCACAGGACATGTGGGCAGCCAGGTGGAGACCTTTCATCTTGTTTTTATGGAGTGATGGGTCTGTCCAGGGCAAGGCTATGCTTGTCCCTGGCACACAGCTCATGGTTGGAGAGCAATGACAGGCCACATGCAGACACCAACCCCAGGGCTGAGGGAAAGCCAGCCACAGGCGGGATATTCAACAGGGCCGTATTCAAAGAGTGACCCCGTATCTTCGCACAGGCCCAGAAATGAAAACTTTTCAAAACTCAGCCCCAGCAAGACACTCCTGGGAGAGAGGCAGATTCTTGAGGGGGGTGGGGATCTGCAGTCTGTGAGGGGGCAAGGTTTGCCAAGCTATTAAACAGCAAGTTACAATAGGCGAGTGCAGAGATCACAGGCGCGGGGATAAATGTATACTCATCTACACGGGAAACTTTGATGCTTTCAAATGCTCCTCACCATCTAAGGAGCAGGCAGCAGGTCTCGCCTACATAGCTCACAGCAGTCTACCTGTCTGGGTGTTGGGGCTCAACTGTGGGGGCTCTTTGAAACCAGGCTGAGGCATTTCAAACAATTCCGTTTGACTATCCAACTTGTATATTCTGCTGATGCCCCCTTTTGTTGTTAAATTGGCTTTATTTTCTATATATATATATATATATATATATATATATATATATATATACATTTTTACTAATTTTGGAATCTTCTATTAAGCTGGCAGTCTGCAAAAAAAAAAAGACAATGACAAAGCTAAGATGCCTTTTGACTATTTTAAGTGAATTAACATGTACACCATCTGCACACACACACACACACACACACACACACACACACACAGGTGGATAGCTCATCCACAACCCTATGTAAGGAAGGAGATAAATTAGACTCACAGATCAGACTGTGTCCGACAACAGCCAAGTTAAAAGTGCCAAATGCTTGAACCATTTGACTCCTGTCCAGATTATTTCATAATGGCTTAGGGAGGGATGTTTACAACTTTCTATGAGTAATAAATAAATTAGAAGCCATTCATTATAGCTCTCTAAATTATAGACACTGCAGGCAAATTTTTCCTTTTAGGAAGCAAAGGATGACCTGAAAACTGGTCCCCAGCTTCAGCCTGTTTTCTCTTTGATTCTCTTTTCATTGCTTCTTAGTGACTAAGGGAGGGAAATAGCAATGTTGGGAAGTCTATCCCATCCCATGTGCTTGGGCCCACAGTTCAGGTAAAGATGAGCCGGGCGCCGATATGGGGGTGACACAACTGTCATTCTGACATTTGGGGAAATGAGGTAGGAAGATCTCCAATTCCGGCCTGAGCCACACACAGCGAGACCTTGTCTGTCTTTTTCCCCCCTGAATAGACCAGGGAGCCCTGGTCTGTTGAAATCATGGAGTGGATACCGAAAGGTCCCCAGTTTAGTCTGTCCTGTTTATTCACATAGGCCTTGCTTATCCTTCCCCATTTTGCAGCTGATGCCAATGCCCTGGCACTGAGCGGGCACATGGAAGACTTAAGGAGGGGGCGTAGGTGAGTCGGTGCTTCAAAGCTAATTCTTACAAGGAAAAGAAGAAGAAGAAAAGAAAACCCAACTCCTCTTGTTAGAGTTGCGGGAGGAGGTGGGGCGGCTTGGCTATCTCTTCTAACAGCACATTGATTGCGGGGTGTGGGACTCTTACACAAGACCTAACCAAGCCAGAGAGGATTAGCTTTAATTTCATTCAAAACCTGCAAGGAGGAAGAAAGGCTGTCCCTGCCCCTAGGCAATGCTTAGGAACAGGTAGGAGGAGGTGGGATCATGCCGGGGGAGGGACAGAGGATGATTCCGAGCTCATTCCCCACCCACCCCTGGGGCTCCTGGGCCAGACTCTCTGGGGACATGTTTGGAGTTATTTTCATCTGGTTTAGTATGAGATCTTGGGAGCAGCAGACACTAGACCTAAAAGGTGAGAAGTGAACGCGCTGGTGTGAACCGAAGCTCTCCTTCCCGAAGAGACTGCATGGCAGGGAAGGGCGGAAGGAAAGATGGAGCAGAGGAGGAAGGAAGGAGTGACAGGAGGGAGGAAAAGGTGCCTTGGAAGGACTGGGGAGATGAGTCCAGGGATAAAATGCTCGCTGCACCAGCACACAGACCTGAGTTTTGATTGCCAGCACCCACATAAAAACCTGGGTGCAGTGGTGCACACCTGTAATCCCAGCAGCGAAGTGATGGAGACCTTCCAGACCCCTGGGCACTTCCAATCCTCACCTGCTCTGTCACCCACAGGAACACTTGTCACTGACTTTCAAGCTGATCCCCAAACCAAGGCAACACAGGACGCTGTCTTTTGGGCATGGCACCATCTAGACTGAAAGAATCAGACTAACTTTGTAACCTATGTTTCTTTTAATTGCCTTATAACTTATATTTGCAAGTTTTAGGCCCATGTTAATTAAAGCCTCTTAGTGCTTCTCCAGAGAACAGAGGAATGTAAAAGTTCCTGACATTAGCCATCTGTGAGGGCAGAGATAAGGAAGAGAACAGGCAGAGATCTCTACTAAATGGAGAAAAAATCACCGGCTAGCGCTGGTGAGATGGGCTTTGTTTGGAAACTGGGCCAAATGGCCCCAATCCTTCTCCTGACCTTTGATCCAAAGCCTGTAACCCCCACTCCTCAGAACAGACATGGGATGAGTTAATCACCCCCCACATTTAACTGTGGATGGCAGGAAATTCCAAACTGACTTGAAGATCAGATATTTACGACAGGGCTGACCAGACCTAAGGGTGCCCAGAACCAACCAATTATTTTAAAAGTTAGACACTTCATCCAATCCTAACTTGCCAAGAAGTCAACCCCAGGAGATTCCCGCCTCGTGTCTTTTAAAAATCTAAGCTCTTTGTCTCCCGGTGCCACTCCTAGCTGATCAGCAGGGGTGACCCCATTGCAATGGTTAAGAAGAGTGAGTCTCTTGCGTTTTTGCATAGATGGATGATTAGTTTCCTGAGTTCTCTTCATACCTTCTTATATTTAGGCTCTTGCTGGGCCTAACAAGACCACCAGTTCTCAACCTGTGGGTCATGACCCCCTTGGGGGGGGTCACCTAAGACCATCTGGAAACAGAGATATTTATATAACAGTAACAAAGTTGTAGTTATGAAGCAGCAATGAAGAAAATTTTATGGTTGGGGGTCAGCACAACCTGAGGAACTGTATTCAAGGGTCGCAGCATTAGGAAGGTTGAGAACCGCTGCCCCACGCTGACCTCTTAACTTCGGGGCACGCCACCACGCAAGGAGACAAGCTTCTGTTGCCAGATGCGGCAACCAGCATCGGCTAAATGGCGGACTCAGTTTTAAGGTGCTCTTCTTACGGGCTTCTAGCATAGCAAGGCATTTAGAGCCCAGTGTGATAAAGAGCCTGGAGTATAAGGCTTGGGGGATGAGACGAAGCTGTTCCGTGCAGGCAGGGGTGTTAGGGCATAGCTTTATCAATGGGTGGAATTTCCTGTAAGCAGAAAGAGAAATGAATTAGTAACTTAGAGTAATTTAAAAAAGAAATACGTATCCAGATGAAAGCCAGGATAAGTTTGATCCCTTTTAGCCAATGAAGTATGATCTCTAATTAGGTTTCCACGCAGACGGTGAAGGCCCAGCGTACATTTCTGAATCTAGTTGACCTTTTCAGCCGGGAAGCCAAATAATTTCCATTCCATGCTCTTTAATTCTGGAGGAATTTCTAATTTGTTGCCAGAGATAAAAACTCACTGCAAACAGGGGTGGGGGGAAGTTTGAAATAGTCAGGAGTTCCATTTATAGAAAGAATATTAAAATTTTAGATCTGAGAGTACCCTCAGAGACCATTTTCCTCAATCCTCTTATTTTTACTGATAATAAAATTGAAGACCAGACAAAAAGTTGCCCAAGGTCACAGAGGGGCTTAGGATCCAGAATCGGACCCCAGATCTTTCTTCTTACCGCCGACTCTCTCTACTTCCTGGCCTTCTCAGTTTGCCTCTTTTTGTCTTTTTTGCCTCTTCCTCCTTTTCTTCTTAGTCTTCTTCCTCCCCGCCCCTCTACCTCTCATGTTATCCATATGTTACTGAAGGAAGTGTCCCTTGCTGAACTTCACCATCAGACCTGCTTGAGGGAAACTTCCACAGGCCAACACCTACCCTCTTGCCTTTCTTAATTTCTTTTGGAAATTGTCTATTCTCTCACCTTATTAATGTTAAAACAAAACGGGCTCTTTTATTGCCACAGGCAGAAGGGAAGTTAAATTCTTGACGGAGACAAGTGTCTTCCCTTGTGAGAGCAAGTAAATTAGTTCTGAGGTCCTCTCACTCAGCACAACTGTAATGAGACAGACACCAGCCCTTCTTCATTAATGAGATGCCAGTCACAAAGGGAGAAGTCTCACGGAGGAGCCTTCGAGGAGGGGGTGTAGGGGAGAGTGTGGATTGGCACTGCTGTGAGAAGGTAGGAAGTGGAAAAACAAAAGCCCCCAGAGGTGGGGAAGCACACGTGGATGGGAAGGGCAGGCCTGTGGAGGGTTCACTGTGCGCCTCAATGGGCAAATAATGTGTTTTGTGGAAAACATGTTGGAAAGTGAGCAGGAGGACTGGGGGCTACCCTCTGGCTGTCTTCCCAGCCACATTTCGAGAGGCAAGCTTGTGTTCCTACTGGGTCTCACATGGGAACCCAGCTGATCAGTTGACAGTTGGGGAAGACTGCCAATCTGGTTCCTTTAGGAAGGCTGGCAACAGGGTGACTCGTCTCCGCCCTGCCTGCCTTTGATCTTGCCTAGAGTGTAACTTGCTATGTATAACCTCTTAAACTTAGGAAACTTTCTGAAGAAAGTTAGGGAGCATCTTGCAACCCAGTAAGTCTTGTTACACAAAGCACTTCCCCTTACAGGGGACACTGATTTTAAGAGTTAATCCCAGGATCCTGTCACATCTAGGTCACGTGGTTTAGCCTTGGTTCTGGTCATCTTTCCCTCTGGGCACACACCGTTTGTTACCAAGGAATTGGGGGGAGTTATCTGTGTGGTTTTCCTAATGCAGTCAGCTTTTAGAATCTGCAGCCCATCTTTGTGTTGGTGGCTTGGTAAAATGTGCACATTCTCGAAATGAGAAGGGCTTTTGTTTGAAAATAGATGCCTTTTTCCCAGTTATAACTGGCTAGCTCCTTCCTGCAAGCATGTATTAATTAATTATTTTTTTTTTTAAGAAAATAGGTCTATGTGAAGGTTAAGAGACTTTCAGCACTCAAAACAACTTAATAAAATGTCTGCGCACACAATTAAGCATGCTTATGTCCTTCAAGAATCAGGTAGCGGAAGTTCTAATTGGCAAAGCGGCACCTCGAATGTCATTTTCTAAACCCATTAGACCATGTCTAACAGAGAAAGAGCAGAAGCAGCCGTAGTTTACAAAATACCCACAGCGTCGCTCCCAGAGACATAATTTCAGGGTAGCAGTTAGATGGTTTTAAACTTGTATCTGTAACAGAGCGATAGTTGCAAAACCACAATTGCTCCAAATCTAATTCCTGTCAGTATGTACACACACATTTTTAATAGTGGTAGTCGGTAGTATGCAAGTAACCTGAGGGGTGTGTGTGTGTGTTTGTATGTGTGTGTGTGTGTGTGTGTGGTGTGTGTGTGTGTGTCTGCACACTCACAGAGGCCAAAGGACAACCTTGGGTATCATTCCTTAAGTCCTATCCGCTTGTCCGTGGGTTTGAGAAAGGGTCTCACCGTCGTAACTTGCCGAGTAGGCTAGGATGGCCCCAGAGCCCCAGGCTCTTGCCTCTCTCCATATCCCCTGGGTTGGAATGACAAGCACATGCCACTCCGCCCAGGGTTCTGTTGTCTTTTAAAGTTAGCCTCTATAGGATGGAGCGGAAGTCCTGCGATTAGCAACGGGCCTCTCTCCCCAGCCCATGGCTGACCTTCTCAATCCCACACAGCCACAGATGCAGTGAGATGTCCCACCTTCTCTGTTTTCAGTTGTATCTACTCGTAAGCTGGGCAGTGCCTAAGCCCGCCAGCGCATCCGTCTCCAGCTGTCTCAGCCGGGAGCCAGGTAGCACCATTTCTAAGCGTAAAGATGATGTAGCTTTCCCAACAACAGACTTAAATTTAGAAAAAAAAAAAATATGAGCTTTTTTTAAAAAGTAGATTCAGGTCAGGGCTGAGCGTCTCAGCTGCCTGTCATCCCTCATTTAGGATATACCTGCTTTGGAAAACAGAGATGGGCTCAGGAATCCCATTCTTCAGTGAAAGCCAAAAGAAAAATCAGCAAAGAAAATGAGGCTTCGACAGCCACCTGCTTGAGTCTGGTTTGTTGTTGTTGTTGTTGGTTTTTTTTTTTTTTTTTGTGTGTGTGTGTGTGTGTGTGTTTGCATGTATGTATGTTGTAATGTTCTTCTTTCTGCTAGAAATTTATGTTTCAAATTGTACTTACCCAAACCTTATTTATCCTCCTTATTATCATCCTCTTTAATATCCTCCTTATGTTCTAGACACCTGAGTTTTTAATAAAAAAAAATTCTTACAGATGTTGTGGATTAATTTATTTTCTAAAAGTGCTCAAGAAAAGACTAGACTGACATGCTCTCTCCACTCTTGTGTGTATATGTGTGTTTCTGTGTGTATGTGTGCATGTGTGGTATGTGTTTGTATGTGTGTGTACAAAGCCCTGGCCTTTGTACTAGGCATGTACTTCCCACTGAACCATACTCCAGCTCTATTTTCTTTTTCTTTGTCACTAACCTCAATGATCTGCAAAAATGGAGATACCCCAAATTAAGCGAGAGTCCCTTAAATACAACAGAACCTCCTCTCTTTCTCTCAGAAACATTTAGAATAAACAAAGCATGCAATTGTTCCACCTGATTCGTATTTCTTTTTTTTTAAAATAAATTGGTCACCTTTGCCAGGCCAGACTTCCCAGATAGCGATGTACATTGATGGGTGTACCTCAATGGTCAGGGAGGAAACCAGAGCTTATACCAGAAATGGCACAAGAGAAGACAGGATTGTAGTCAGACCTACTAGCATATCTCTGTGCAGATGAAAGTATCATTTCTGCAAAGAACAGAAGCAATATTTGGGGCTGAAAACAACAGCAACAAAAGGCCCGGGGTGCAAGATGATTACTTTTCAGTGTTATGAAAGAGGATTGTCCAGAACTTTCTCAACTTGGACTCCTAATAAACAAGCTCTTCCACACACTCACCATAAGCTAATTGATGTTTGTGTAGTTGACCCTAAGGCAGGACGGACTCCTAAATCACTTTCTGAGTCACCATCACAGGGTGACTCACTACGTTCTGGGTGGTTTTCTTGTTGAGTGTATCTTATTGTATACTAATCCTTTGAAAATTGCTACCGCACCTGTGATTGGTGCCAGGGGTTTGGCATTAACCACGCACAGCCACGGGGCTGGGGATGTGGCTCAGTTGAGGGAGCGCTTGCCTAGCAAGACCAAAGCCCTGGTCCTGACCCTAGCGCTGCATAAGAACAACTGTAGTGGCACAGGCCTCAACACTTGGAAGGTGGAGGTAGGAGGATCATAAGTTCAAAGTCATCCTGGGATACATAAGACCCTGCCTATATATATAATATATTATATAATATATAATATATATATGATATGTAATATACATAATGCACTAGTGTATTATAATTTATAAATATATAATATATACTAGTGTATTGTGCACATTTATAGTATATGTACACAAATTGGAAAGCAGAGGTTTTCTTTGGTGAGCACACCAGTTTCTACCCCATATCCTCCATTCTCTACTCCAAGAGGATCACATTTCCTGCCTGGGAGTCTGCAGACATTGGTCTCCGGGGAGGTTTTTTTCCCTCTCCTCTCTCTCCTCTTCTTTGTGTTGATCGGAGCCTCACATGCAAATTCCAATTCCATCCCTGAAACCACCTCCTAGGAGAAGGGCCGGGGTAAGCTTGGAGCAGCCACATTGACCCAGAACCATAAGACCATTCTGATGTTTGAGCACAGTTTCATCTGCAAACTCAGCAGCTTCTCGGGATTAACCCTAGTGGGTACAAACACCAGGTCCCTGTGCATACAGATCCAATGACCCACAGCGCTTGGTTAATGGGAAACGCCAACCACAGTCCCGACTCCAGGATCTGTAGCCTCCTGGCTTGTCAGTCAAATGGCTTCTCTCCCTTTGCTCTTCTGTAGCTCTTCCGGAGACAGAACCTTGCATTTTCACAGCATTGCTATGTATCAGGTGAAAATGGCCTTCCCGTTTCTTGGTATGCTCTGTTTATATTTTAATGCTGTTTACGGATGGAATATTCCATAAATATTCATGCAGTATCTGTACAAAGGCAAGGCTTCGAAGAGCTCTTTATTAACAAGCTCCCTTATGGAAGGGTAACGGCAGTAAAGGGGCTTTAATCCATCCTCCCGAACTTCTCATACAAGGACCAAACCACTCTCTTAACACGGAAATTCAGGGTGACATGGGATTTGCCAGAGAAATTCACAACCCAAAGTATCAGCTAATGAATTATTCCAAGTCAATTAACAGAGCAAGGAAATCCTTTCTTAGTCCTGTACCAAGGCTCCTTTCATGAACAAACACTCGTAATGCGGGTGATGATCAGCTGGGTACCAGAAGATACTTAGCCCACACGGAACTCCCCCCTCATTAGAAGAAGAAAAAAAGAATTAAATCTCAGAGAGCTTGTAATGAAGCAAATTGAAACCATGTTTTAAAAAGATTAAACTTTCAAATTTGGGTTTAAAATTGGAAACTATAAAGCACATATACACATTTAAACATGCTTAACTACTTACTTTTGGGGTTGAAGAGATGGCTCAGTTAGTTAAGGGTTTGTTGCACAAGAATGAGGATGTGAGTTCGATCCCCAGAACCCATGTAAGTAAAGCCAGGTGTGGTGGTATGTGCTTGTAATCCCAGTGCTGGGAAGGTGGAGACAGGAGAATCTCTGGGGCTGGCTTGTCAACCAGCCTCGCTGAATTAGAGCCCTAGGTTCTGTGAAGAGACTGTTGAAGAGGCAGATGATAACTGAGGAAGACACCCAAGGATTAGCTTTAGCTTGCATAAGTGTGTGTGCAGAATACACACACATGCACACACAAACATGCACATATACTTATGCGCTCATGTGAACACAAACATACAGGCAAACAAATCTGGGCTGGTAAGCTATCTCAGTGGATAAATACATCTTCTGTCAAACCTAATGACCAGAGTTCAATGTCCAGGACCCACCTGATGTAAAGAGTGAACTGATACCCACAAGCCGTTCTCTGACTACAACAGACAGATCTTGACACACATGTGCCAATACATACGTGTGCACACATACATGCAAATACAGAAATAAAAATAAAAACTCCAAGTTACTACCTGGTAGGTAAATCTAAGATAGCATTAAATAAATTAAAAATAACAAATTATCTTCTTTTTCCTTGAGAGAGGAAGTAGGATAGCAAATAGTAGTTTCCCTGGCTCTTTGCATCAGATGTGGTAAAACCCTTCCTCTCAGCAGATCACTCCAACCAGCACTAACATTTGGAAAAGGAGGATAGAAGAGGAATGAGGTTGGCAGGCATCGTGATCCACAGGGCACTTCTTGGCAGGCACTTCACTTAGGCCTACCCAGAAGTGGTTAATCGGAGAGCAGGGGGATGTCAGGTTACATTAGAAGCAGATTTCTTTGTGTTTATGGGCAAATTCCAGATGCCCAGCGTTCCTGGTCAGGAGCTGCGGTTGTGAGCAAAATGTGATCCCGAAGAGAGAATGCTGGTGTGTCCTCCTTCCAGCTGCCTGGCTTCTTCGTGAGAGCTATGTCTGCTACGGACTCAAGGTTACTCTTTCCTCCCTGTTTGCTGATGAATTCCTCACTAGGAGTGGCCCGGGTTCCAGCTGAGGGTCCTGGTGTGTGTGTGTGTGTGTGTGTGTGTGTGTGATGACACTGGCCTTCCCACAGTGTCTCTGTAGGGCTAGATTCTGTGGGTCCTCTCAGGCCTTGCTGGGGAAATAGTTCTTAGCAGAGTGAGTTTTAGTCATGTGAAGGCATAACAGCATGTGGCTGCTGACTTGAACCTTCCGGACGTTGTTGATCAGTTCTTTTCCAAAGTCCCCATGAAAGTTCACGTAGCCTTTGTTAGGGTAAGGATAGGGGATTCGGTCCAACGAAAACTTTAGCAAGGAGAAGAGCAACCGGACTGTGAATGTAGGGACTAGTTTCCATCTCAGCTCAGCTGTGGACTTGCAATGCGAGTGTCAAATCTCTGAATTTCTGTTTCCCTGTCTGTCAGACGATCTCCATCTAGTCTGCCCTGTCAGCCATAAAAGGGTTCCAATAAGAATAAAGAAACCGGTGGGTAAGAACGCTATTTGTATTAGCAGCTATACTTTTATTGCAGTTAATTAGCAGAGGGCTGGCACAAGTAACTTGAGCATGACATGTTGAGCTTTTGGGACACATGTGTGTCCAATGTGTGATGCACTGTCTGTGTGTAACCCAGGTTAGCTCTGAACACAGCCTAACACAAAATCATGGACTTATTTAAAACATTATTTCTTTTTAGTTCTTCTTTTCTGTAACTCAATCACATGGTTCTCAAGTGTAAACTTTGTAAACAACCGTATTATGTTGCAGTATCAGAAAGGTTGGGCATACCAGTGGACCAGTCAAAAGCATCGTTTTTAAATGTACTAAGCAATGGCAGGGAGAAAATGAAGGAAACAGATCAGCCGGACTCACTCATGGTCACTTTAACAACAAGCAAAAGTCTCTGAGAGAATCATGGCTGATCCTTTGCACACTCTGCTGCCATAGAGATGAAAAGGGAAACTCCTCCCCTCCCCGTAATTGTTCTTGAAAACAGAGAAGTCTAAAGGCCTGGAACAAGTTGAGATGAATGGACAAGATGTCCTGGAATGACACCCGAGGTGTAAATAAATCACTGAGGCCGATGGCATCCGCCCAGCAGTTCCCAGGAACTCGAGGGTGAAATTGTGAAGCTGTTGACCAAAACACAGAATGTGTTACAAACGGGTTACTGTGCTCACAACCTGGCAAACGGCCACTGCAACTCTGAAAGAAAAGAAGCACGGAATAGGTGAATCTTGCTTTTGTACCTGGCAGGCATGGGGAGACTATCAGAGACTGTGTATCACTGAATACTCTGTGCACAGAGCACTTGTTGAGCATCCAGTGCTTCCTAGGACCGTGCGTGTTAGACAGTCGAGGTGAACAAGTGGAAGCATCCGGACGGTGATTTGAAAAAGATGTCAGAAGACTCCAGTGCTGCAGATAAATTTGGGAAGTCACCGGTGCCGGTTCAGAGGAACAAAGTGCGGCCTGTGGAGCGACATCTCTGTCAACTTACAGACCCTGCTGAAGTGCCATGCACACAAGGACTAGGTTACCTTGAAAAGAGCACTCAGGTGGCAAGAGATGTCTATCTGAGTGACACTGGACAGTTCATATTAGCTGTCTCCATAGAAATGGCACTGGAGTTCCGAGAGTGGCCGTGACAACTCGGATAGAAGAGGAGAAGAACGAGGAAGGCTCAGGGAGAGTATTTAAGCTTTCATGCACAGGACTCTCCGAGTGTCAGGCACGGTTTTATACCCCAATATCACCTCAGGAAACACATAATGCTCTCTCCTTTGGAGCACCAAGAAAAAGTCAAGGGATAATGAATACATCACAGGAAGGCAATGAGGGAATCAGGGTGGACACTTCAACAGATTTGGTCAGCTCTTGGGGGAGCTGCAACCTGAACAGCAGGAGTCAGCCAGCTAGGCAGATTTCTAGGCAGAAGCAGGTAGAACGAAGCCTCAAGGAAGAGAAAATAGCTAAAACTTTATCTTTCTAGGAATTTCACTGTGTAAAATAACAGCTTAAGCAAAAGATGGGGCTAGGGCTGGGGCGATGGCTCAGTCAGTCAGGCGTTTGCTTCTCAAGTGTGAGGACCTGAGCTCAGTCCTCAGAACCAGTGTAAAAATGCCTGGCATGGTAGTGCTCCCTTATAATCCCAGCACTGTGGGCAGGCCTACGAGAGACACTGCCTCAAAATGCAAAGGGGACAGCTCCTGAGAAATGACACAGAAGGATGAACTCTGGCCTCCATTTGTGCATGCTCATGTGCAAACACATACAGAGAGAGAGAGAGAGAGAGAGAGAGAGAGAGAGAGGTCAGAGCCCTGAGAAGGTTTAAAGACTCTAGGAAAGGAAAAATTGGAAAGGAAAAGACTGAAAATACAGAAGAGCGAAAGAATGGTCAGTGGGGCCTAGCAGAGCATTTGTCTTCAAGAAGCGCATAGAGGTAAGATAAAGGCAGAAGCAGAAACTCAGGGTCTGCAGCAGCCTTTCCCAACCAGTTTTAACTTTGTGAGCTCATCTCATACTATATTTTTTATGAAAAATTTTAATCATCAGATCGTTTTGCATTTAAAAGGAAAGTGAAGTATTTTAATGTTTTTAAACACATGCCATTTAAGATAAGTATATATTAAAAGTTTCATTACAAATTTAATTGAATACAATATTTACTAATATTCATGGATTATAATAATAAATTTTGAATGAGTTCCATCTAACAAGTGATGCACATGATTTGATTTACTTTAATTATGTAAGCAATGACAATTTATAAAGCACACTTTTAAATGACATCCAATAGCATGCTTAGTTTGGAAGCCAAACAAATATTAAACTTTGGGCTCATATTTAATTTTCCATCATAAAAAAACCAGACTAATCTGCTTTCAGAATTGGGCTGGAAAACCTTGTCTTTGTGCTGAAATAAAAACGTGATTTTTTTTCTCACTTATTTTATTTCTAATGGGCAAAACAGAATAACATCTGAGCACTATTGGTAAACGCTTGCATGAAAAATCACCAGAGGCCAAATTAGACAGAGGAAACAGCAAATGTTCTCATTTTAATATTTGTAAGACAAAGAGTGAAATGGGTGACATGAGAGGTAGGAAGGATTCTGAAACTTGGTAGTGAAAATCTTCAGATAAGTGGCTGGAAAGATAGCTCCGTGGATAAAGAGGAGCAGAATTCGGCTGCCTGGTGCTCGTTTGAAGCCACCTGAGGTGTGAGACCCAGACAGAAGAATCCAGGAATTGCTCAGGCCCGCTACCCTGGCTATGTGACAGTGAAAAAGAGACCCCCACCTTCAACACGGTGGAAGGTCAGGGCTGATACTAGGGTTGTCCTCTGACTTCCATGTGTGTACTGTGGCACAGGCATGCCCACACCTACACACAAAAAACACAGGCACACACACACACACATTTTTTAAGTCTTAAAATACACCTGCCCCTCTATAAACTGAAGTTTTTGCACCCACGTGTTCAGTCACCACGGATTGAAAATGTCTGGGGAAAAGCTGCATGTGTCCTGAACACATACCAACCTCTGCTTCTTATATTTGTTGCTTACACAATAAACCATAACTTCCGCTTAAGCGTTCATATGTAGTGGGCATTAGAAGTAATCTAGAGTGCTCGCTTCGGCAGCACATATACTAAAATTGGAACGATACAGAGAAGATTAGCATGGCCCCTGCGCAAGGATGACACGCAAATTTGTGAAGCGTTCCATATTTTTCAGGATCAGATGAATGGGGAGGAGGTCCCCCCCATCAGTGGACTTGGAAAGGGGCACAGTGGAGATGAGGGAGGGAGGGAGGGAGGGACTGGGAGGGAATGAGGGATCGGGACACGGCTGGGATACAGAGTTAATAAAATGTAACTGATAAAAAAAATAAAATAAAATAAAAAAAAAAAGAAGTAATCTAGAATGTCTTAGAGGCTTGGGCCTCCTTAGGGTCCTGGAGCCTCTGCTCACTAATCCCAGGATGCATTGCTGTCCGCAGAGTTACTATCATTTCAGGAATCATTTGCCTTCGCCAAGAAACCATCGTCAGGGGGATGTCAAACAGCTTAATCAGTGAGATGGTTAGCAAACAATAAAAATTTTAAGTGGCATGACGGTTCGACTCTAGGCATGGCTGGTAATATTTAGCACATCTCTCCTTGTAATGGAGAGTGAGTACAGGACCCTGAACACTGCGTTTGAATTCCAGCCTCATCATTCACTAACGTGAATTGACAACAGAGTTATATAATGGCTCTGGCCTTAGTTTCCTCATCTGTAAAATAGGGGTAGTTGAGACCTCTGCTTTCAATCTAGCTATGGGGTTCAATCCTTTTTTTTTTTAAGTGTATGTACAGGGGGCAGAGGACAACCTTAGGAGCACCATTCCTGTCCTTTGAGATGGGACCGTGGGGGCTCTCATTTTCCTGGAGCTCACCACGTAGGCTAGACTGGCTGGCCAAAAAAGTGCCAAGGATCCTCCTCGGCACTGGGATTACAGACAACCATCAGCACCGCACAGAGCTGTTTCTGTGGGTACTGGGGACCTGAACTCTGGTCCTCATGCTTGCACAGCAAGCGCTTTACCCACGGAGCCATCTTTCCAGCCCTGGTTGTGAGACTTAATAGCAATAATGGATGAAGGATGGTATCAGACCAGAGCTATGACCAGGACTAGGACCAGGACTTGGCTCCCTTCCCCCAACCCCCCACATCACCACCACCCTCTGTTGTAAACCTCTGGCCTTTGGCAGGCTCCTGGATTGCATTTTTCTAAGCTGCTGTCACATAGTTTAGAAAACCGGAAACAATATTTGCCTCTGCTTTTACGGCCAGGGCTCCTAGAGTAAAAAAAAAAAAAAAAAAAAAGGGCAACTTTTAAATGTTTCATTTTTATGAGGGGCCATAAAGAAAAGCAAAGAAAAAAATCATAAATCCAGATCTCAAACATCTTCAGTTTGGACCACCCTTGATCAGCCGGACATAGCTTCAGAAAATAGGCGACCGGAGCTTCTCGAAGATTCTTTCCCTGGATGCCGGAAGTGTGTTTGCTGGGTAGTTAGTGACTCACTGCGTCTCCTGCACCAGGCCTGGAGACAGAATCTTCCTTATTTATTGTGCTCCTCTTTCGTTTACAAGGTCAGACTGGATGTTTTGGTTGTTTTCCCAGCATCGCTCTACTGACCGACTTCACGCTAATCCCCTGATGTCACTTAAATCAACTGGAGGCGGGTGGGGGCGGGGGCCCATCCGAGAGCTCCAGTGATTGCCTACCGCCGTTGTTCTCGGCGGCAAATTAATTTGATGCTGTTATGTAAGTGCGATCGTCCCCTCTAATCACATCACAGGACCGAGAGCTGCCAGAAATAACAGAAGGGAACATTCGAGATATCAAAGGGGAGCCACTAAAATAGATTGTTTATTTAGGTACCGGACTGAAACGCTATTATTGGGAGATGCGAAAACAGCCCTCGCCACGCTTTCCTCTCACGCGCCCCTGCTTCGCATACTGTGCCTCGAAGAGCTCTGAAATCAGTGCTTCCGATGGAGCAGGAAGTGAGGGGCGCTGGGGGTGTCTGAGCAGCAGTGGGTTGTGGGTGTCTGAGATCTCCTTCTGGGCCTGCCTCGTCTATGAAGCTTCTCCCTCGGTCCAAAGATCTTTCACTGTCTCCACCTCAGGGTCTGTCTGACTCTCCTTATTCTATCCCATTGCCTCCTCTGCTTCCTCCTTATTCTTCCAGCGAGTCCAGCCGAGGTGCTACTCATCCCAAGCTATGGGTCCAGACGTTCAAAGCTTCCCCCAGCTTCTAATGCATGCCGTGATTCCGTTTCTCTTCCCCAAATTCTTCTCCCCTCCCTCCTTGAATGAGTCCCGGTAAGGTGAAACATGGTTCTGGTCTTAGGGCAGAGGGCGTGTCTCTTTGTGATCTACAATGTGTTGGGGGGTGGGGATGTAGAAGTGCAGTGTGTGTGTGTGTGTGTGTGTGTGTGTGTGTGTGCGCGCGCGCGCCCAGGATGTGTATATATGAGGGTGGTGTTTGCATGTGGAGGTCAGAGGTCAACAGCGGGTTGTCTTAACTGTTTCTCTGCCATGCTTTTTTTCCACCCTATTCTTAAGAAATGGTCCTTCTTTGTACCTGACCCTCAGGGATTCAGCTGGATTATCTAGCCAGCTAACCCCAGGGGTCCTCTTATCTCTGTCACTCCCGCAGTGAGGATCGCAGCCAATGCCTTGGTGCCTGGCTTTTGTCGGGGGTTCTGGACATCTGAACTCAGGTCTTCACGTGTGCATAGACCCTCTTTACCCACTGTGCCATCCTCCGCAGCCCTAAAAACTGCTGTGAAAATCAGCTGAGCCATTTGGTCCGTAGGCAGGCTTCGGGGAGTCGTGTCCTTGCTGTAGGCCAGAGGAGCACTCCTCCAGGCATTCCTGATGCTCCCTTTGTTTCTTCTCTGTGCTGACCCCTGCCTGCCTCAGTAGGCTTTCCACCGGGCCGAACCTCCACAGAGGAGTGAAGTTATCCTCTTGCGTGGAAACAAGGGCCACCCCCACAGGGAGGAGATGGGAGACTTGAGCCTTTGCTTATAGTAGTTGGGTTGCTTTGTCCATGGGCTTACATGGCTTTGCCCACAGCACATAGACAGCAGAGGTGTGGGCCATGCAACCCAAACTGTCAGAGTCCCCTTACCCCCCCTTTTTTTTCTTTTTTGAAATGGTGACTATACTTCTAAATGCTTCTTTTCTTTGCCTTCCCTGAGTGAGATACGTTGTTGTTGTTGTTTTGTTTGTTTGTTTTTGTTTTGTTTTTTTTTTCAAATGAAATGAGAAAATATATTTCGAGAGCCAACTCAGATTAGATGGATGGTTGTCCTTTGGGATCTCCAGCACTCTTTTACCCCTCACATCGTTCTGGTGTACGTGGAGATAGTCTCCCCGAGTGGTTGTTTCCTCTGATGGGATATAAACCTAGCTCCAGCTACCAGATCCCAATAGGGATGAGTAATTCCATGCAATCAGGTTAAAAACTATGTTTGTAACAATATATTGAAAATACTTAAATTTTTTTTCTAAAGAAAATGATCTGGATAATTACTTTTCATGCCCTGCTTCTCTCAACACGATCTTTTCAAGCAGGGAGTTTTAGCTAGCTTGTTGATGGTCAGCACAGTAGAAGTACCAGTTGAAGAGCCCAGATTCGGCATGTATGGTGAGCCATTCCTTTTCCTGGGGTGGGCACAGCCTGGGATGCCCAGCTTTTGTCAGTCTTTAGCTATGTGACAATCTACTTAACCTTCCTTGAACTATGTAAGTCCATCATCTATAAGCAGGTTTGACAATGGTGTCTATCTGTAAGCACATTGTAGAGACAGTCTGAATAAAGGAATATAAAATATTTAGCAAGAAGGAAGAGCTTGACTAGTGTTACATATTATATATGCGTGTGCATGATTGTTGTTTAAATCTTCAGATACCTAGGATCATAGAACAGAGTTTCTCTATCAGATTGCCCCCAGGAGATTGTATAAATGTACACACAGGTACATTTAGACACGTTTATCTGACACGTTTATCTGGGTAATTCCATTCTATACCTGCTGTATCCTGCAAACTTCGTCCATTAGGGCAAAGGTTACATAAATTGGTTATCAACTCTAATTTTCCTCTCTTAACTAGTACAAAAATAGCTTTCACATTAGCCTCTGAAAATAGCTAAGAGTTCAGTATTTAACTATATGTCTTAACTCTGCACCATAACAGAATATTAGTTGGAAAAAAAGCCAGTGTTCACAGAAATCTCATTAGTTCACATTTCATTGCTGCTTATGGCAATTTGTGGCAATTCGATCTTGTCCAGGCTGCATTAACTTTTATGTCCATGTTTTATAGACATAATTTACTACAAGAATTAATGGTGCAGACGAGATTGTAGGAAACACAAAGTTTTAACGACAGCAAATATTTTCATAACAGAAATGGTCTGTGTGAAAATAAAGGTTTTAATTCATGTAGTGATATGGTTCAGTGAAGAAAGATCTTGAGAGATGGTTCACGAAATAGTACCCAGTAGGAAGAATCCTGGGCAGAAAAGTTAAGGAACCTGGAGTTATACCCCACAACTTCTAAGTCGGGGTCAGTTACCCATAGGAATATGTGTTTTCACGAGCTCTTCAGGTCATTCTTATGCTTACTGAAATTTAATGATGGTTTCCTTTTCTCCAGTCCTAGGAATCCAGCCTGGAACCTTCTACATGCTAGATAAGCATTCTATTACTGATCACTGCCCCAGCCCCTTGAGTTTAAGAATAGTCACCAACCATGATATGGTAATGCACACCTGTAATCCCAGCACTCAGGAAGATGAAACAAGATTACCATGAGTTCAAGACCAGCCTGAGCTACATAGAGGGCACTAAGCCTGCCAGGGCTTCATAGTAAGATCGTATCTTAAAAAAAAAAAAGAAAGAAAGAAAAAGAAAAAAATCAAACCGAAGGACAGTCTTGACAACTGCTTAGAACTTGACTAAAAAGCCCCAGGAATATTTCAACAGATGACCAGAGCTATCCTGGGAGGGAGACTGTGAGTGCTTCTGCTCATAAAACATTCTGCAAGTCAAACTGGTCCCCTTTCTAATCTACACACACACACACTGAAACCTGGCCCCCCGCTTCCCCAACTGCTTCCTGTGTTGCAACGCCTCAATGCTCAGAAATCCTTACAGCCTAAGGTCATAATGGAGAGACTTGGAACAAAATAATGAGCAAAGTCAGGAAGCAAACTGAGACTCTCAGAGGCCTGAATGTATAACTATTAAACCCGATTCCTTCTCTGGGACAAGTTGGTCTAAGGGACAGGTCAGAGGCCCAATTGTGGCATTTTAGTTTTATTTCCATTGCTGTGAAAAAACAGTCTGACCAAAAGCAACTTAAAGGGTAAGAGGCTTATTTCAGCTTACAGTTCCAGCCTGTCATTGTAGAGAAGTCAAGGCAGAAACATCAAACAACCAATCACATCACATCATGGTCAAGAGCCGAGAGTAATGAATGCATGCGTGCTCACTGGCTTGTGCTCGACTGAATTTCTCCATTCTCATACAGTTCAGAAGCCCCTGCCTAGGTAATGGTCTTCACACATAAGTAATACAACAAGACAGTCTCTCATAGTCATGCCCATAGACCAACACAACTTAGAGAATCTCTCATTAGGACTGTCTCCCCATGCTGTCTCGAGTTGACATTTAAAGCTAAACATCACATGTAGAAGCAAGGCTCAGGTCTTTGGACTCATCCCCTTTGTCTGAAGATGATAACTTAAACATCCTTATGTCTTCAAGAGTTTTTAGATTGAGCATCCCTTATGTGAAATACTGAAGACCACAAGTGTTCCAGCCTTCAGAGTTTTCATGTTCAGGGACAGCTGTATGGATGTTACCAGTTGAGTATCCCTAATCTAAAAAAAAAAAAAAAAAAAAAATTAAAAATTTAAAAAAATCCAAACTCCAAAATGCACTAAAATCTAGAGGACTTTGAATGTCCTATCAAGGGTCAGGCAGTTTTAGGTTTCCAGACCTTTCATATTTGGGGATTTCTGATTAGAGGTGCTCAAGATCTGCTAATTGTACCTGTATTTAGGGGGTTTTCTCGTGTATTTCCATGTGCTCTGTGCATGTGTGCCCACCCCATTTCGGCCTATCACTTGTCTTTACACACTTCGAGCCAGGCTTTTCCTCGGAAGCGGCTTCTCAGTTCTTACTTCATAATGGCAAAGCCTATGCAAGGCTGACCCAGAAGTTCACTGACGCTACTGCCTTCCAGAGATTAAGACCAGAGGTGAGCAAGTTTGCTTGTAACACATGCACAGACTCTTGGCTATTTGCAACGTTTTAAACTTTAACAAGTGGGCAATGCAATATAAATGACGCTTTAAAAATGTATGCATTGGGTGGGAATCTGTATTAATTATAAAACAAAAGACCAAGTCCTAGAAACAAAGAAGATGATTTTTTTGTTGTTGTCGTCCCTGAATTGCTTTACCAAGAATCAGATCCCTCAGGGAGAGGTGTGAAACAATAAAGTCTCTGCTTTGTTGATTTGGGGCTTCCTGGGAGCTGGAACAGGTCTTCCAGGAGCTTGCCAGGACCGATATAGAGAGTCTGCTCTGTGGTGCTTACCTCTGTCCTAGAGAAGTCATTCGCTGTGTGTCCCAGACAGCCTCCGCTTGCACACAGTCATTCTTACGGTTCAAATGCTAAGTGAAGCCTCACCTGTTCCAAAGCCATCAGGTGGCAGAGGCAACCCAAACCACGGGGACTTCTAAAGTGTCCCTGGTGGAAGGCTGGGACACCTTCAGCATTCTTCTTCCTGTGTTAAAATATTTGTAGCAATTGGGGCTGTAGCTTAGCAATAGAATTCTTTTTAGCACATTCAAAGCCCTAGTTTGTACCTGTAGTTGTGTGTGTGTGTGTGTGTGTGTGTTTGCACATTTCTGTATTTATCAGGTCAAAGTTAAGTAAACAACTTTTGAAGACATGTTTGGGCTGGTAAGATGGCTCAGAGCATTAAGGTGCCTGCTGCTAAGCCTGATGACCTGAGTAGCAGGTTAACCAGGCTCCTGCAAGTTGTCCTCTGACTTCCACTAGTGATGTGACACGTGTGGGTGGGTGGGTGGGCACGCACATGCACACACACACACACACACACACACACACACTAAATCTTTAAAATGTAGTAAACTTTCCCCTTTATCTTTGCTCTAGTTTCATTTGCTACCCCACAGAGGGAAGCAGGCTATTTGTACATGCTATCTCTCAGGGACTTTTCTGATGCTTCTTTGAAGCTGATGGATAAGTAGTGTTGAACATCTCATCTTCCAATTAAAAAAATATCTCCCTCCCCAACTTGCCTTGAATCCAAGGATTCCAGCTTTTTAGTTTTCACTCTCCTTTGGGGTCTTAAGCATTGCTGTTATCTGGAAGATTGTTAACTCTTTTCTCCTCAACATAAATTACTTCATTGGTTTCTTAGGGCTGAAAAGTTTTAGTTTGGGCATAAGCATCTAGGGGCTGGGATGATGGCTCAGTGGGTATGCTCAGCAAGCATGAGGACCCCAGTTCAAATTCCCGGCCTCTACCTTAAAAACAAAACAAAACAAAACAACAAAGAACAAACAACAACATCAAAAAGGCCAGGCATGCTGCAAGAACTTATACACTCAGCCTTGGAGGCTTGAAACGGATGGATTTCAGTCACTCCCTGGCCAGGCAGCATGGCTGAAACTTAGCTTCCTGCTCTGTGAGAACCACTGTGGATGCTGGTAGAGGAAGACATCTGACGTCTTACTCTGAGCTCCTCGTGAGCACATGTAGGTGTGTGCACCCACACACTCGTATGCATGCAACACACACGTATAGATGCAAAATGTTCCTATTATTCCTTTTATGTTTGAGATTATAACACAGGGACATTATTTGCTGCTTCCTTTTCTCCCTTTACCCTCTCTCATATAACCCTCCTTGCTCTTTAAAATTCATGCCACCTTTTTTTTCATTGGTTGTTGCTACATGAGTATATGTATATGTGTATGTGTATGTGTGTATATTCCTAAGTATCACCTGCTAAGTCTTAAAATGTTTAAAGTTTGAGATTCCTTGTCGGACTGGGCTACGGCTGAGTTTTCATAGTGAGCCTTCTTCCTGTTAAAGAGCAAAGGAAGAAAACCAGTGACCAGTGGGTGCTGGGGACCCACGGGAGCCAGTTCACAGTGTGTTCAAGGCTCACTTCTTCCTTCGGGATAGTTCTAATACTTCTCTCTGTGGTTCTAATTCATTCTCGGTGGACATCAGCTGTCTAACTTCTAGGGTACGTGATGTAGAGCATAAATTTGAAATTATTTTTCAAAAACAAAATCTAAATCAGTAAGGGAGAGTACTTAGCTCAGTCAGGGTAAAATGCAGGCTTGAGGACCTGGGTTCTGTCCCCAGAACTAGTGGGTTGTGTTTGGTTGGTTTTTAAAGCTGGGCTTAGTTATACATACTCCTATCGTATTAGCAACGGAGAAGCAAAGACAGGGAGGTCCCTGGAGCCTTCCGGCCAGCTGGGAGCCTAATTAGCAAGCCCTAGACTAGTAAGAGACCCTGTCTCAAAAAGCAAAGCAAAAAGGATCAACACTGTGGTGGCCTTCTGGCCTTCTGGCCACCACATACATGTGCCCACACATGCAACCAGAGGAAGACACACAAACACACAGAAATAAATAAAATTAAAAAGGCCTGCATTCTTTTCCAGACCTCTAAGGGTAAGATATTTTTATAAGCACATGTTTGAGGCATTCTCCTGGACCTGAGTATGCAGTAAACCATTTCATATCACTCTTGCTGCCAACTCTAGACCTTAGCAGGCATTCCACACACTTCAAACACAGGCCCAGAATCCCTTCCTCAGAGAAGTCAGTGGAAGCTTCTAGCTTCTTGAGTTTCTCTTTCAGGAAGTTTCTATTTTCTCTCTGGCCAGGCAAGCCAGAGTCTGGATCTTCGATCGTGGGTACTTTCAGGTCAGGGCATTTTCTCTCTTGCTCTTTCCAGCTTTCAACCATGTTTACACAGAGAATTCTGATGGCAGCATGTATGGCTCTTGAGGCTCTTAAATCCACTCCACCCACAGAACAGTCAGAACCTGTGGCCATTCGGCTGGTCGCTTAGTGGCTTGGGCAGGGCACACCCAGCGTGTTCCGAATCTGACAGTCAAGAACTGGACAGAAGGCTGGAAAATCAAGCTTCCATTAATTAAAGAAAAAAAAATCCCACATGGCCCACCACCCCTGGCCGTTGCCAGCCTGTGGTCTTTCAGCTGGGTTTTAACTTAACACCTCTTGAGTTGCTGCCTTCCAAGGGGATGTATTTATATGCTTTTCAAATCTGACTTTTGGATTTAAAAAAAAAATGGAGCCCACGGGACTGTGTTGGACCCATACTTATAAATCCATGAAGGCTTAGCCTACAGAAGCCACAGGAAATACTATGATATTTTGGAAAAGGTCAAGTTTCATAGATTCTGTGAGGCACTCAGCAGGTTGTAATTATTTCTTTTATTTAAAAGCCCTCCAGATATTATATTTTTTTTCCAGAGGGTCTGCAATTGAGGGTAATCCACATTTTTTTCATACTGTACATTCTTTTTGGCTGAGTGCTGGAAATACACAGGAAATCAAGTGGCTTCGGAGGACCCGGCAGAAGCCAGGCCAAGCTATGAAGTCACTGGAGCCGAATGGGAAGTCTCCAGGTCTGCAGCAGCAGGTTTAGACCACCTCCGCCTGGCCTTATTTTTTACAAGGAGGGGAAAAAATGAAACAGGTGAACGAACACACTGATCGGTTGTGTTTTAACAGAAACCAAATGTCACCGTGTCCGCAGGCGGGGCTCGGCAGCTGGAACCGCTCAAGAGGTTTAGACGCGGGCCGACAAGACAGATGTGCTGAGGCGGCCAGGAAAGTCGGAAAGAGTTGCCTGCGTCTCCATTCAAGTTCCTGGTGCTGGGCTGGGCCTAGCTTTTGCTGGCCTGGCACAAGGTGAGGGCAGAGCTGCCCATGCCAAGGCCAAAGAAAGCAGGCAGACTCCCTTGTTCCCCAGACTCTGAGCTGTCCCTTAGGAAAAATCTGTGATGAGTCTTTGAAGACTCTTTTTTCAGAGAGAGGTGGGGTGGGGGGAAAGAGAGAGAAAGAGAGAGAATCAAAAGAACACCAGAACAAAAGACTTTTAGTCTCAGCTACTCAAACCTAAAAGAAAGGACTGTATGCTGTACCCAGACACAGACATCTGCCTGGCCTCCTTTTCATAGGGCACCACAGGTCCTGGGAGGGACTGTGTCTACAGCAAGATAACTCAGAAGACCCTCGCAGGCTCTTGGATCTTCCTGTACCATCACCTCTGTGACTGATGAAGATGCTGGTATTGGAAACCCTCTTGGCCACAAACCTCATCTCTGTCTGGTTCCGATTCTTTGGGGCCATCTTGGGCTGAGGGGGGTTAATGTTGAGCTAAAGAGGAAAAAAGCTCAGCCAGCATGAATGAAGCACTCCTAGGAAGAGTCACAAGATGGCCTTTCACAAAGAGCTGTCCACTGAAATGCAAGCCAGCTAGTGAAGTCACCCCGGCACAGGGCGCAGCAGCGGCTGGGCGCAGGCCAAACTCTGGGGAACCGCGGCCTGCACCCATCACACCCTCCAGCATTTCCATTGAATCAGCTCTGGGTGACGTGAGGTAGGGAAGTTGTCCTCTTCCCAGTAGGTTTCCTGGGACTGGATTTTTTTTTCTCCACTGGCTCCCAACTCTGAGAACAGAGCAGGAAGGACAGAGGAGAGATAATGTTAGCCTTAGGCAGGTTCAATCTGGAGACCTCCAAGCCACCAGTCAGGAGGAGTGGCCAGGAGCACCAGAATATCTCAGAGCAGAGGAGGCCAAGGGAAGTCGTGATACCAGTGGCTCTGCCTGGTTCCTCAAGATCTTAGGTCACCTGAGCCTCGCAGAGGTCCACGGTTCTGGCAGATGCTGTCATTCTTGTCTCCACTTTACTTGTGAGCACGCTGGTTTCAGGGAACTTCACTGACATTGTCTGAGCCACACAGCAGGCAAGAGGGAGAGCAGGGACTCAAATTCAACAATTCAACTTCCTGATTCAGAGCTGTTTGATCTCTGATAAGGTAACTTCCTGGGCATAATTAAATGTGCTACGTAGATATGGGTCCCTAATCTCTAGAAACTGAGAGCACATAACAAGCACACAGGTTGACATGCCACTTGTTTAAAATGAAGCTGTTAGGCTGGGAATGTAGCTCAGTAGGTGGAGTTCTTGCCTAGCATAAACAAAGCCCTAGGTTCCATTCCCCACATCACCTGTTGGGAGGAGGAAGTAGGAGGATCAGAAGTTCAAGGTCATCCTCAGCTACCGTACTGGTTTGAGGCCAGCTTGGCGGTGTGAGACCCTCTTCCAACAATACAAACAGCTGCTTCTTAATGCCAGTGTTCACGCAGGTGTCACTTCCAAAAGAAAACACATTCCATTCCATAAACACCGGCAGGCAATTTCTATCTATCGAGGGCCCTCAGTAAATGCTCACGGAAGAGTCCCTTCTCTGCCTTCTAGCCGGCTCGCTGAAAGATGCCCCCTCTGTCTCTTCAGCAACCAATCTACATGCTGCAGCCTTGATCATGCCCACCTTAAAAGACCCACACATACACCTCTTCTCAGGCCTCTGATTTTTCTTACCTATTCCTTATCTTCCAGATTTAGCATTTTCTCCTTCTTTGAATCTGGAATCTTCTGTGTAACCCAACCAAGTATGCTTGGCTCCTTCATTCTTCCCCTCTGTTCCCACATTGCTCTGCTCTGATTGGGATTCAAAAGCCCAGGATAAAGTTGAATTAATGCCGTCTTTGTCCTAGTGGAGAGGACACAGAGAGAAACTACTCGTGAGCGTGAGCGTATGACAGAAGGACTGGGCCTCCCACAGGCAAAACAAAGCAGTAATGCCGAGTTATTCCTGGCACACTCCCATACTCATTATGAGGCTGGTCTTGAACCTGTGCTGTATGGACATGGGAAGACAGACTGGCTTACCATGCCTTTGCTCCACAATTTGTCCTCCTCAACCATTCTCACCTGCTGATGATCCAGCCTGTGTTGAGATCATTACAGTGAAACAATAATGCAATTGACTTCATCTCCCACTTCAAGTATAAATGTTGTTTTCTTAGTCTATATTTGTTTTGTTTTTTTGTTTAGTTTGGTTTGTTTGTTTGGGGATTGCTTTCGTTTTTGTTGGTTTGTTTTGGGGGGTTGGTTTTTTGTTTGTTCGTTTTTTCAGAGACAAAGTTTCTCTGTGTAACAGCCCTGGCAAGCCTTGAACTCACTCCGTAGACCAGGCTGTCCTCAATCTCACAGAGACCCGCCTGTCTCTGCCTCCCAAGTGCTGAGATTAAAGCATGCACCACCCCTGCCCAAATTTTTAGTCCATCTTAAGGTTTCCCCTGCATTGCAAAAATGAAACTTTTGTGTTAGGAATAGCACCAGCACCAGCAGATGACAAGCTGCTTTCTCATCTTTGCAGGCATTACGTTCAGTTTCATTTTTGCCTGCGTCACAGAGTCAACATCAGTCAAGAGGATGTGCATTTACACAAGGAACTGTGCCATGGCAACTCTTCCTGTGTCTCTGAACACTCATGTTCATTGCTCAGTGCACTAGAAGCAGCCCAAGTGTCCATCAGTGATGAATGGACAATGAAGTGTCAGGCATGCGCAGAAGGAAATATGCTATATATCTATCCTATTATACTAAACAGGGAATCCCGATCCTGGTGACAATGTGGATGAACTTGGGAGACATCATTTTTAAATGAAATAAGGGGCACGGAAAAACAGCTAGCCCTTGACCTTTTACATATATTTGGATCTTAAAAGCTCAAAGAAGCAGAGACAAACAAAGTGTTTCTTGGAGGATCAAGGTCCTACAGTAAGGCAGGGCTGCCAGACTGCTGGAGGGAATTATGGGTTCCTTGTAAGATATTATTCCTATGTCTCCTGTGTTGATGGAAGTTTCTGGCCTGGCTAGGAACCTAAGCTGCTGGTTACCTGAGATTGTGTTTCCTTGCTTTTCTGATTTGCCTGTGGTCAGTGTTGTGTATGGTGGGTCAGCAGAGACATTTAGGAGGGATTTTGAGGTCATCCCAGGCTGTTCATTCTAAACCACCGTTGTCCTGTCCAAGCAAGAAGTCTAAGGATTGTGGGGTTTGTTTGTTTGTTTGTTTGTTTGTTTGTTTTTTAATTGCTAGCTGCTATGTAGGGAATGAGGGTTAGCAAGAGATTCAGCTTAGATTATACTGCTTTCTCACCAGGCCCATGGTCGCTCTGTCAAGTAGGTTCTTCAGGAGGCAGAGCCTGACCAGCAGGACTGTGTGAACTCCTTCCATGTGGTCACAGAACTGCTACATCTCCGCATGGAAGCTCTTTTGAGAAGTTTTTGCTATGCAAACATGAGGACCGGAGCTTGGATCTCCAGCACTCGCGTGAGAAACTGGGTGTGGTGGCATGAATGTGTAATCCTGGCACTGGGGAGGCCGAGACCGAAGGATCCAAACCTCACTCATGCGTGAGTAAATCTCCAGACATAGAGACGGATAGAGGGAGACACTTCCCATCACCCTCCAGCCTCTGCATGTGTGCACACACAGGAGCGTGCACTCTCACACACAGTCACATACAGGGACACACCATCAGCACCACTCCCAAGCAGAAATTAAAATGTTTTGTAGGCCTACGGTTAAAAGAAATCCATCCCTTCAAGTTGCACACGTGCTTAGAAATTGCCATTAGGTTTTTCAGCTAACAGAAACCTAAGGCGCAGGCATCACAGTTTACCGCTGCTGTTACCTCACGGTAACTAGCGCAGAGAGAAGAGCCCTTCCCGGGCTGGTTCCCCCCACCACCCCGCCGGCCTCCATGTGTACACCCTGGAAGCCATGGCTTGTTTACCCCTGCCTGCTCGCAGACAGCAGCCCCACAGACGATCAGCTTCCCACACAGCTTGACCAGCTTTGCCGCTGCTGCCGTTAACAATGTCTTAGGCTCAAGTTCACGTGTACGGCTCTGAATGGCTTGGCCAGACCAGACTGTGTGTCTGCCGATGAACTGGAGCTCTGGCGATTCAAAAGGACAGGCAATGTTCACAGACTGTCCACACCTCTCGTCCTGCGGGTCCATCAGGCTGGAGCACTTCTTATTAAGCCATTTGTTTTGTTTTGTTTTGTATGAGGTGACGATTTTTCTCTTCTGAACTGGGGTGCGGTGGGGGAAATGGGAAGATAGCCCACAACTTGGGTTTAGAGAATCTTTTGGGAATGAAAGCCCTGAGCCAGGGACTGAGAAAGAATCCAGAGGCCTTTGTTGCACTGACTGATAGTACCTTGAAAAAAATTAAAGCCAGAAAAGGGGACTGGTAATCTCGGGTGTCTCTTTCAGTTTCCCTTGCTTTCTTTCTCTCTGGTCCAATAAAGAAGAAAGGAGTCAGGTGAGGTGAGCAGAAGCAGTTGTCAGGGGAGACGGACAGATTTCTATCCTGCCATTATGACTTATATCATCACTTAAGATCTAAGGGAAGGGGCAGGTTGTAGAGGGGAAGAAAGGTGGACATGGAAAAAAGAATGTAAGAAGGATGGAGTAACAGGCAGACACTTGTCTTTGTTCCAGGGAGGGCTCAGGAGGAAGTGTGGGCGCAGGTTAAACAATGTAGATGGAGTGTATGCGCTGGCCAGAGTGGGACCCTGGGACAGCTTTGCCCAGGCTCAGTGTTCTTGTTGAGCCTGAATAAAGTAGGAACTCAAGAAAAGTTAACTTTCTCCCTGTTTGGATTGGCTGGTGGTAAATCTTCCATGAAGTGTGCCTGAATCGACAAGCCTTTTTTTGTAGCAAATACAAAAACAAGAAACAAATTCCCATCTTCGCCTTCGCCTCCTGGGCCTTTGTATCCGAAATCCCTCCTGCCCCGTCAGACCTTCATGGAGCCTGCAGAATCGTAGAGGAGGCATCACGGGGCAGGCTACCCATTAGCGCCTGGCTGGGGCCCGGCTATGGGTCGAGTTATGTCGCCAAATAGATATGCAAACATTCTGATCCCCAATACCTCAGGATGTGACCGTATTTAGAACAAGGCCACTTAGCACAAATAGTTATGTAAAAATGAGGTCAGACCATAGTAGGGCGGACCCTCATCAATGTAGAAAGAGGGAGCTCTCAAGACAGACTTGCATGTAGGAAGAATGCCACACCGAGGTTAGAGTTCAGCTCCTACTACCCAAAAAGTCAGAAAACTTAAAGAACGGAACCTTCCCAACTGCCTCCCAAGAGAGCACGGCCCTACCATGACTTTGCTTGGATTTGGATTGGCAGGTTAGATATCTGCAGAGGAAATACATGTTAGTTATTTAACATGCCTAGCCTGGAGTTTGTTGCTACAGTGACCTTAGGAGCCCACTGAACAGTTTGATTTGATATCAGAAAGAATAGTGGCTATGACAATGAATCTCAGCCTGTGTTATGTTTGTGTACAAACTCAATAGTAAAATGATGGGTGTTTATATGTGTGTATGTGCACACAAGTGTGTGAAGGCCTCTGGTCTTCATTCCTCAGGTGTCATTCCTCTAGTTCTTTCCACCATGTGTTTTGAGAGGCAGGGTCTCTCACTGGCCTGGAGTTCATGAAGTAGGCTAGGCTGGTCGGTCAATGAACCCCAGGACTGTCCCTGTCTTCACCTCCCCAGTCCTGGGTCTCCCAGCATACACCACAATGACCAGCTTTGTTACATGGGTTCTAGGGTTAGTACTCGGGTCCTCAGGCCTGTACGGCAAACATTTTGCTGCCTGAGCCATCTCTACAGTCCCTACAAATGCTGGCAGAAAATGTTTTTGTGATTAAAGGAGTAAGATACTTGTGAATACAAAAGTACCTTGTGTCTTTCCCTACCCCAAATCTGTGATGCATCCCTGAAGCACTGAATTAATTTAGAACAGGTCGAAGGTCTTGAAACCCGTGGTTAAGGAGGGAATCAGCCCAGGCGTCTAAAGAGACCATCTTCTGGCCTGGTCAATCTTCATCCTTCCTATCTAAGGTTCTGTAAGGGGAACAGTTTCAGACAGTCTCATCCTTACAAATGCTCTAATCTTTTTTTTTTTTTTTTTTTTTTTTCTAAAAATACGTATTTTAAAAATTGCTTTGTTGGGAGACTTTGCCAAGTGCCAAAGCATGCGTGTGGAGGTCAGAGGATAACTTTCAAGAGTCAGCTCTCTCCTTCTACCCTGTGGGTCCGGGGGACTGAACTGAGGTCATCAGGCTTAGCAGCAAGTGCCTTTAACTGCTGAGCCATCTCACCAGCCCTGATGCTCTAATGTCGCTGAAGGACAGAACCCATCACGGCCTCAGTTTTTCCCTGGAGGAACTGCCTGCTTCCCTAAAATGAAAAGGTAGGGCTTGAAACTAGGTCTGTGCTCCCTCGCCCAGCTCCCAATAGGTCTTTCTCCTCAGCTATCATCCCCCCACTTCACTCTCAAAGGCTGTATGACTTATTTACGACCCAATCCTGTAGAAATAATATTCACTCCACTTGCACTTGTAGCCATTATACTATGACTCAGTGAAAACCCGTCAAAACGAACCCGCTAGAATCCTCACGGAAGAGCAATTCTAGGCAGAGTCGCTAATTAAGACCTGACCTTGTGTAGTGCTAAATCAGCTAGCCCAAGCCCCAGGAGCCCCTTGCCCTCTCTAGTAGACAGAGCAAGCTGACAAACTGCAATAAACAGGAGGTCAAGGTCAAATTCACTGGTGACTCTAATCGAGAACCAGATGCGATGGAGGGCATTTTACGAACAGACCGCACACTTCCAGAATCAGTAGGTGGAAGAGGGGCGTGACAAGTGCTGCTGGACCAGGGTCTGCCCTATGAGGATCTTTTGCTCTGGATCTTGACTTTGACTGCGGGGATTTTGTTGCTGGTGTTCTAAAGAGAACACTGTCCCACAGTTTTAACAGATGGTAAGTGGGAGAACGGGCCCCAGAAGTTACAAAGCCTGAGAAGATAGTCTGCAGAGACTCTTCAGTCTAGTTATGAGAACATGTAAGAATAAGGACAACAGGATTTACACGGGTGTCCCATTTTTTTATGGCATGCCAAACACATTCCTCCTCTGAACTGAGTGTGGGGCAAGGCTCTGGGATAGTCCTGATAGAGGTTAGGTTTCAGAGTGCATTTACATGGTGAGACAGACACTTAGGAAAAGCTGCAGAAATGGAGTCCGAAACTGACCCCCAAGGGAGGAGGAGCAAGTAATAAAGGCATTGCAGGATTTCTGCCACCTCCCTTGACTTCTCGCTGCTGTGCATCTTCAAGCAAAAACGCCTGCCCGGTGCAAGGTTTTGCGCTGGGCAAGGGGGAAGGCTCCTGAGATGGTTTACCTAGCAGAGCGGATGCAGTGCTAGAGGGATGGAGTGAGTCCACCTTTCACTATATTACATCATAGACCAGAAACAAAACTTCAGACCACTTAACGTCCTTATTTAAATCAGTCTGCCTCATTTACAGTAACCTGTACGGCGCCTCCCCCAGACTCAGGTAAAGAGCAAGCAAGGCAATAATGAAGGGGGCATGTCTGTGCCAAGATAGGTACCACTCTTTCAGGGAGTGTATGGCTGCTTATGACCTCCTGTGTTTAGAAGTGAGGACTGAGGGTGAACTTGGGCTTGATGGCTGAATCACGAAGTGTCTCTCTAATGGTAGATTATTCCTCCTGAGGGAGACGTGGCTACGTTCCAGGACTTTATCCCCAGAACACTGCAGCTTGAACCTATTGTTTCTTCATGATTGTGACATTTTACCTGCCCAAGCCAAGCTCATCTCTTCTGTGGTTGCTTCTGCCACATTGCCCTCTACAGACATAAGCATTTTGGTCCCAACACTGTCTAGAATGTCTGTTCTGGATGTGAGAGTATGACTCTAAATCACTATTAAGTATTTTTGTTTCTTAGCTTTTGTTTCTCTTTCTCTCCCCTCACTTGAAGATGCTTAGCATCCTTCTAAAGATGGTAGGCTCTCGGCAGTGGCACTGGTTTTGCTTTAATTGAATAGCATTCATTTCCATCTCTGAGTAGCAAATTGGGTGAGGGGAGTGGGTATCAGTCGCAGGTGCTTTCCCAGGGCCCAGATTAGAATGATGCCTGCCATGGATTTAATAATACCTGCTGGCCCTGCTCTTTTTAAAAGAGCTGCAAAAATAGTGTTTGACAATATTATATAAAATCAACCTTTTACAAAGTGAGCTATGTTTAGTTAGGGGTCAGAGGACGCTTTGTTCTGAATGTCTTGTCACAGATGTCTTTTATCACAAGCAACAAATCTTCCTGTGTTGGTGAACATCTCTGAGGCAGATGCCCTGTGACCCAGGGTGGCAGTTTATCCTTTGTTCTGGGATATATTTGCCTTCTCTCCAGTTGCAGGCTCAGTGACTCAGCATCTTTCTTGCCTCTGAAGAGATGTCAGGGGCTGTTGTTTTTTTCTCTCTGATGCTTTCTACCTCAGAGCTCTGCTTTTGTAAACTGCCTTAGCCTTGCATGGATAAGGTGCCCACCTTAAATAACACAGTTAAATAACTCCCTTTTATACCCAACTGCGCTGCCTGTGGTTATCTGCATGTCAGGTCTGTGTGTTCACAGCAGAGGAAATGAAACAATAATGGCAAAGTAGAAACAAACATCTGCTTGATGTGTTGGGAAAATGCAAGGCTCCAGCTTAGTTAGCCGCTGGCAGAAGTGTCACAGAGGGTTCTGATCCTATTTGTCTCTTCAAAGAGACCACACAATTACCAGGACATTATAGGCAGTGCCGAATGGCCTTCAGAAAGTGGACTGGACTCATCTGCAGCGTGTTACTAAGGCATGAGGATATTTTTTTTAAATGTGGAAATCTGCTTCTCTTGAAGTGTTTGAAAATGGTGACGGTGCAGGTTGCAGTCAGGACCCAATGAACACCAGCAGTGGAAATGTCCCGCTTGTGCCTCTCCTGTAAGTTCAGGCCAGCGCTCAATGCACAGACAGAAAGCCTTGCCTCCGCACTGCTCAGAGGTGAAGACAGCTTCAAATTCCCCAAGCTGCCAGCACTGATGTATAAAACCAGTGCCTGTGCCTGCTTAAGAAGAGAGAACTCTCCAGCTGTTTCTTTAGGAGAATTCCAGATGTGGTTGTTGGCTAGTGTTTAGGGAAGTAATTCTCGACCTTTATCAGAGGTTGGAATCACTAAGAGAAACTAGTTCAAACAGTAACTGCTGGGCCCCACCCCTAGGTCTCTTGATTCAGTGGGATTCAAGTTTGACTTTCTAGAAAGTTTCCCAGGTAGTACTGAGGCTGCTGGGTTGAAGACTGCTCTTGGAGAGACTTGGTTTAGGGCCCATGGTGAGCAGAATATGGCTGGGAGTCAGCACAAAGACTCAGGCGACGCGACAGAGCAGTTCGACTCAGGGCCTAGGGTGTGTTGAAGGGTCGACAGATATGCGTCTCTTTGCCCCACGTTCTTTCTTGTCATCATCTGCTTCTCCTTTCCCTCTTTTCTTTCCCTGCTCATTCCCATCTGTGCATAGATAACACAAGTTAGAGAGGCCAACATCCTCGGCCTCTGGGAACAATGGATTAGATCCCAGGCCTCAAAAATCCCTAGAGAGGTGTTGCTCATATGAGTTTCTGTCTGCCTTCTCGGCCAGGTGTGATTCACACACTCACACACCCTTGATTTGTTTAGGTATTTGTCAATTTAGGCAGATTCCAACCTAATTTCCATTTCTGAAGATTCTGTGAGGTGTCTGCATATCTCTGCTCTCAGTGGTCCTCTTTCCCCCTCCTTACTACTCATTCTTTGGGGATCCCCTCTGGAAATCTCCAACACTGGCAATGCTCCTGTCTGCATTTTAGTTAAAATCTGAAGTTCTGTGAGCTGTGTTACTTCCTTCAAATCCCACAGTAAGACTGCTCGCTCTAGCATATATCAGGGACCGCATAGGGCACCCTACTTGCCACAGGAACTCGCCCGTATGCTAACCATTCCCAGAGTAGCTAGGATTGGCCTTTGTTCCCTCAATGTCTTCTTTGTCTCTCAATGCAGCCCCCTATTTATGGCTGACTCGGTTGGCAGTCTTAGTAATACAAAGAAATCACCTCAAGAAAGCAAGGGAAAAGAGGAGGTTTCAGGGACTTTGACTAATGTATTTCCTTATTTAGCACTATTTCCAAGTCTAGGGAGCTCATAAGAAGCATAATTGAGTCTACAGCTTATAAAAGTCCTGAGCCACAATTCCTCCAGAGGAGCCAGGTAATGCCATCTAGGCAATAAAGGGGCCAGCCGAGGAGCAGGTATGAGATTATTTGCCACACAGTCCCCAGGGCCTTGTGTTTATGAGACTGTCCCTATAGACAAAGGAGATTTCTATCAGAGGAGGGCCGTTCTTGTTTAGAATAGTAGGAGGGTCTGCTTCTTTGGGAGTTAATGATAAGCAAGTATGTGTGTGAGAGAGTGTGCTTACTCATACAGGCAGTACGCACGCGTATACACAGGTACGTGTGCACACCTCTGTGTGTGAGTGTAGGTGTGTATAAGTGTTCATGTGGAAAGTGTGTAATGATGGGGAGGGGTAAGTGATAAGGGTATGTGGGCTTAAGTGTAAGACAGAGGGGAAGAGAGAGAGGGAACAAAAATGGACGCTCAGAGAAGCAGCATGGGCTCACTTTCAGCCTCTTATGAAAGTTAAAACCAGCCGGATGAAATGAGGTTGAGACAGTGTATGAGAGAGAGAGAGAGGGAGAGAGAGAGAGAGAGAGAGAGAGAGAGAGAGAGAGAGAGAGAGAGAGAGGAGGGGTGGAGGGAAAGAAGGAAATAAAGAAAGAACAATAACAAAAAAATAAATAAAACCCAACAAACAAAATCTGCATGTTGTACTTTTTTCATTTTCTTTGATTAAGATTAAGCTTGCAGAGACTATACTATCGGAAGGAAATATCTCCAAGCCACACCTCTACTAAATGGATACCTCTGCTGTGTATACAATGTTGCTAGAGAGTTTCTCCGTTCTATGGTGTGGTTGGTTAGATGTAGCTCCTGAAACTGAACACGTGCCTCTGTATTGCTCTCTCAAACTCTGGGGAAGCAAAGCATTCACCTACTTGGAGCTGCTAGTCTGGTGTGGAAGGATCCTAGTACAATGGCTGAGAGGGACCGCCCTTTTCCCCTGGGTTGTGGCCTCCTCGGCAGACACTTGGCTGAAAAAGAACCCACACAGCAACTTTAAGCTTATGCAATGCAAATTGACTTGTGAAATTCAAACTTGTGGTTGGTAATGATGGCGTTGGTGACTCCTGGAGACCAAATGACAAGCTAGATCCCACCAACTACATTCAATTGGTGGTGCTGGGTGTAGAGAAATCTGAGGATGAGTCTTTGTTCAGTGGGAAAGAGTACCACAACGGAGAAGTGACGTCTACCCTGAGCACAGCCTGAGGTATGAGTGCGCTTGCTCTCCTCTGCCTCCATTTGAGTCTACAGAAAGAAACCGTCTACCCTAGGGAAAAAGAGAGAGACATAAAAAGATAGTTAGATGGAGCTCACTCGGTGCTTACTTAGCATACAAGAAGGCCTGGGTTTGGTCCTCTGCAGCACAGAGGGGTGTGGTGACACCTTGTTAATCCCCTCACGCTGGAGGAGAATATAGGAAGCTCAGAAGTTCAAGATTATCCTTGGCTATGTAGTTCCGAGGTCAGTCTGGGACACAAACCAAAGATTTTTTTTTTTTTTTTTTTTAATTCACCTGAAGTTAGAGTTTGCCCTTGGCCGTTGGTATCATTTCTGGGCAGGTGATTCCTCAGCACATCTGTAACCCTGGCTTTTTCTCCCCTTAGCATGGTCCCTCTGGCCCACCCCCTTGCCTGAGAGGCCTCTCCTGCCAGGAACACTGAAAGCGCTCAGCTCAAACCCTGCTCTCTGGGAAAGAGGGCAGGCACACTGCAAAGTTGTCGCTCGTTCCTAGAAGGTCTGTTTACAGAGGTTATCCAGATGACCAAGCTTCTCCTGGTGAAACTGGGGGCCTGGAGCCTGCCCAGAGCTTTTCTTGTCAACTGCTCAAGTGTCTATATTCCCCACTGACTAGCCACCTGGGTTTCTCCACTTGCTGGAGCATCAGTATGCATCATGTTTTTATCAAGGAGCATCTGGGTATGGTTGCAGTACATGGCTGCAATTCCATTTGCCAATGGGCACAGGAGGGAGGACTATGAACTCAATGCTAGCCTGGGCTATAGCGATTTCAAAACCAGTTTGGGCAACTTAAGATTTTTGTGGTGACATAAAAGTTCGGATTATAACGAACCTTTCTCTTTCTTCTGTGTTCAGCAGTTAGTTAGTAACATACAGAGACTACATAAAAATACCCTCAAAGAAGAATGTGAGTGAATCTACACACGTACGCATATTGAAGAAGGTGCTTAAAACATCAAGAGTACAGGCTGAATTTAAGAGTTTAGGTGGAAGCTACAGGAAGTGACGCAGGAGAAATAAAAAGAGATGTCTCGATTTTGTTGTGTGTACTAGGCACATCTGTCAAATTATTGACAGCTAGCATGTATTACATTTAATACTTTAAGGAGAGACGAGCTTGCGCAAATTAGAAGACAACCGCAAAATAGTTCAGCCCTTAAAGAGTTAAAATCATTGGACCATATTAAAATATGCAGGAGCAAATGGCATTTTTACATGTTATTTCATGTGTTCAGGTGTTTGCCTACCTGTACGTAGGTACACTGCAGCATGAGGTGCCCAAGGAGACCAGAAGAGGGTGTTGGAGCTCGTGAAACTGGAGTTACAAGTAATTTGTGGTCCACCATGTGGGCGCTGGGTACTAACCCTGGTTCTTTCCGAGAGCAGCAGGTGCTCTTAACCACAGAGTCATCTCCCAGCCCTGAGAACAGCCTTCTTACAGGCAGAGGTTCCGCCTGCTAACGGCTGTCTCCACGGGTCCCGCGTGCACTTAGAACATGCATCACCTTCCATGACAGAGGAAACCCTTTCAGCATCTTTCACTTCAGGCCCCATTCCATGTCAATTCACAAGCAACCAGGGGCTAGGAAAAGTGCTTCTTTCCGGTTTTACTTATTCTAGTGATATGGGAAATAAATACAGACATGTATTTTTATATAACATCATGTATTACATTATTATATCATATGCATGTATGGTGCATATATAATATACATATCTAATAAATTATGTGTATAGTATGATACATGAATATATATATATATATACTGTATAAGCTAAATATAAACATATTATATGCAATCAATATAAAGGTCACACAAGGGCCACTGTGACTCAGTGTTGCTCGTACTGTTGTTTCCTGATGCCACATAAGAGGAAATCTAGTCAGTTTCATATAAATGTTGAAACTAAATCTAGTGTGAGCATCTGGTCTTAAGTAAGAGGGGGAAGATGTTAGAAAACCCTGTTCCTGGGCACATGCGATGGCTCGGTGGATAGGGTGCTTGCTGCCAAGCCTGATGACCTGAGTTCAGTCCCTGGGGCCTGCATGGTGGAAGGAGAGAGCCAATTCCTGCTAAGTTGCCCTCTGACCTCCAAACGTGCAGAGCAGCACGCTTACACATACAGCTTTACGGATCCCTCATGTGCACAGACCCACACGCAAACAATGCACGCACATAATTAAAATAATAAAATAAATATTAAAACTTTTTTTATTTGAATTATTTAAAATTGTTTAATAGTTTACTTTTTTTATTTTTTATTTTTTTTATCAGTTACATTTTATTAACTCTGTATCCCAGCTGTGTCCCGATCCCTCATTCCCTCCCAGTCCCTCCCTCCCTCCCTCATCTCCACCGTGCCCCTTTCCAAGTCCACTGATAGGGGGGACCTCCTCCCCATTCATCTGATCCTGTTTTATCAGGTATCTTCAGGACTGGCTGCAAAGCCCTCCTCTGTGGCCTAACAGGACTGCTCCTCCCTTCGGGGGTGGAGAGACCAAAGAGCCAGTCATTGAGTTCCTGTTAGAAATAGTCCCTGTTCCCCTCACTTTGGGAAACCAATTGGTTACTGAGCTACCACAGGCTACATCTGAGTGGAGGTTCTAGGTTATATCCATACATGGTCCTTGGTTGAATGTCAGTCTCAGAAAAGACCCTGTGCCCAGATATACTTGGTCCTTGTGGAGCTCCTATCCTTTCCCCATCAGACTAACTCCCCTTCTTTCTTATGATTCCCTGTACTCTGCCAAAGGTTTGGTCATGAGTCTTTGCTTTGAAAACACTGCTAGTTAGAGTCTTTCAGATGTGCTCAGTAGACTCCTGTCATACGTTCAATGCACATCCCATCTGATATTAAAACTTTTAGGAGACACTTTTGTTCAGCTCCTTGGTGCTGGTTCTGTGTGTTCCAGGCTCTCAGCATTGCCGGGCGGCCACGGGTGACTTTTACCTTAAAGAAGGTGGGGGCTCAGTATCTCAGTGAGTTTGCCCGCCTTGGCTGCAGGCAGTGACCAGTGTGGGACTCCCCTCCCTGCCTCCTGACTCCAGCTTCTCGATCCATCCAGAGGAGACCCCACTGTAGTGTATACTGATGGACGATGAAGCCGTTACAGCTAGCACCACACCTCTTCAATGGCATTGACAGGGCACGTCCATGACTTAGTGTTTTGATGGGACAGAAACATCGAGCGTTATCTAGAGCATGGGGTGGGGAAATCCGAGAGGAAGCCCAAAGTTAGGGTCCACAACTCACTAGGGAAGTGGGAGGTAGAGACAGGACCTGCTTGCTTTCTTTCGATTGGCTTCTAGCTCCTGCCCTGATGACAAATACTCATCTAGAGGGAAAGCCCCAACAAAAGGGAGCCGTTTACACCCCACCCAGGAAGCTAGCAAAGCGTTGACTCTGTTCACAGGGCATCACTGGAGAGTGGGGCTTGGAGAACAACCTTCTCGCCTTGTGAAGGGTTTTGAAACCTCTTTTCTCTTACAGACTCGCAGCCTAATTGAGCATCATGGTCAGTCTATACGTTTCTTGAGCTCAGGGTCTGTTTCAGTCGCCTCTTTAGAGGATGAACCATGAGTAGGTACTTGACTTATGGTTGAGTTAGTGAATTGATTGCTAGAGTTAACGCGGGTTTTTAATTTTCTCTTAGCAAGCTATATTATAAATGCATTGTGTGTCTTGGAGGAGGTGACTTATTTGGTATTTTAAAGTGGGGGGTGAGCCAACATCCTGTGTCTGTGTGTATCAATGAGGATGAGATGTAACCTTTTGTTCGAGCAGATAGATCACTTAATAAGAACAATTTGGTCCTTACAAAAGACCGGGCAGTAAAGGTGCTGCTATGTGTTGTTTGGTTCAAGGCGGGTGGGCACCTCGCCAATCCTTAACTCATGTTCCTGAACGAAAGACGTATTTGACTCTAGGTTACAGGTTCTGGTTTTAAAAGTTTTTTTTTTTTTTAAGCATCTTTCTATCCTGCTATGTTTTCCATAAAAAAAAAAAAAATATGTAGTCACCCAGATGGGACATAGAACTGAGGTCTGAGTTCCACTAGCATGCAAGAGAAAATGGAAAATTTCCTTTGGCCTTTGCTCCTTTGGTACAGAGGAAAAACACTGGCCGGGTGCTCAGCTGACAGCCTCCCCATCTGCAAGTGAAGTGAGAGATGGGGCTGCCCTTCCAACATCGAGAATTTGTAGGGAGGGAGCAAGACCAGGCCCACAAGACCCTGAATGTCACTGGTGACCTGGGCTCTCCTAGAGTTTCACTTGGCAGGCAGGGGTTCTGTTGAGACTATCTCCCCAGGGATCGCATGGGATCAGAGATGCGGCTCTTTTTCTTACAGGTGGGATAAGAGAGATGGCAGGTTCATGCGAGGACAGGGACGGATTGTTTTCCCTTTCGGGCCATTGAAAAAGAAAGAAAGGAAAAGTCACCAACAGTCTGTCCCAGGCCCTTCTCAGTGCTCACTGGTCCCCATGGCTTTGCTTTTATGTTTTCTCCTGGGCAAGGTCCTAGACACCCTTACTGTCTGCGTTCTCTGGTTGGTGTATTTTTGTATTTTTGTGCCTGAAGTTTCCTGGTTGAGAAGCCGGGGTGCAGACAAGATGAGCTGTCCACAAGAGGAATGCAGGGCTCTTATTTTGAATGGATTTGAGCCTGGTTGTCTGCATCTGGGAGTTCACCGGGAGTTTGATCCAAAGGCATATCCCAAGCTCCTAGGAAAGGCTGAAGCTACAGAGTGAAGTAATCGCAAGGCAGGGAAGGGAGGCAGGACAGGAGCGGAGTTGCATGCTCTTCCTGCCAAGGAAGAAATAACGCGAACGCGGGTGCTGCGCAGCCGGGCCCTGGAGTTAGCAGAGGGCAGACCCGTTTGTCTTTGTGCCAGCATAGGGTAGGGTGATCTCCAGGCTGGCTGGAGAAGGAGCCGGGGCCAACCTGTGAGAACTGCTGTTTGTGAGTTTGCGATCAAAACGATTGCGAATATGGAAGTTATTACTGCTCAGAAAAAGCACTTTATATCAGGGTTAATTATAAGGAGGTTCTGTGGTATAATTAGTGTTCTTTCTATGGAGGATTAAGGGGCTCTCCTAAATGGCCTTTTTGATTGCCTTCTTCCCTTTTTTAATTTCCTCCTTGTCCTTTTTGATTATCTACCCCACGACCCTCAGGGCTCCTCAATGTAATACAATTAAAATAACATTTTTGTGTTAGAGGGTTTTATTTTATGAGCTATTAACCCCCTGCTTGCCCAAAGACTGCTTTCGTCTCCCTGAACACCAGAGGCTCCCCCCTCCCAGCCCCACCCCCTCAGTAGTACATCCAAGCCCCCAAGGGAGCCACCTGCAGAGCCGGCTTCAGGCTGGGCCCTGTCCTGACCAAGACAGAGGGCCTGTCTAGGCCTGGGCCTTGAAGAGATGATGGCCTGTTGACTCTCCTCTGGCAGAAATGAAAGAATAAGCCGGGCCTCCTCCCTCAGCCAACTTTCCCCTCAGTGGAAAGCAGAGCCGTATGAACTTGCCCCATTCCGTTCGGAGACATAGCAGACTGTCTTATGGCACAGTAGGCGCTCAAAACCAGTCAACACGGACCCTGCTGGGGACGGTTACCTCTTCTTTCTCACAGCCCCAAGAAAAGCAGAAATGGGAACATTGTACCTTTCCTTCCCAGTCAGGACTGCACCCTTTTGTATGTTAGCCTTCTGGTCCTACCTCCCACTTTCCTCCCTTCTTTTGAGCCTAAAGTGTGTGTGTTGGGGGGGGTGTTCTTCTGTCCAATGCATGTAGTTAAGACTAGGAGTGAAAGCTCAGCAGGTAAGAGAACTTGCCTTCAAGCATGGAGACGTGAGTTTACATGGATCTCCAGCAACTGTGTAACAGTCACGTGTGGGCACCTGGGTCTGTATACCCAGAGCTAGGAAGGATGGAGACAAGAGTACCTGTGGAAGTCCCTGACTAGCCAAAATGCTCTGAGCTCAGGGTTGTACGGATCCTGTCCAAAAGGAAGAAGGCAATGGGTGATTGAGCAGGACGGTCAATAATCTCCCCTGGCCTGGGTATGTGCTCATGCAGGCATCTGCCACGCACATCACACATCATATGCAAACAGCACACACACACACATTTTTTTTTAAAGAAAGAGAACAGCAATCAGAAGAATGAAGTAATTCTTGGAAGCCCTATAGAGAAAGAAAGAGAATTTGGGGAGTCACATTTCAGTTGCACTATCTGCTAACTGTGTGAGCCTGGCCCGGTTACACACATTCCCGAAGCCTCATGATAGTTATGGGTCAAAGAAAGAATGACTAAGTCAGTATTTGTGGTTTGTCAGGATGACTAAATAAAATCAAGTGCATGAAACAGTCAGCCTGGATTATACTATTGGAAATATAACACACACACACACACACACACACACACCCTCACCTTCTCCACCACCATCTTCGCCCTCCATCTCTGCCCTCCATCTTCCTGACTGTTCATATCTGACCAGAGCTTCTCCAGTTCTGCCTGCATGCCTGTCTACAGCTGAGTGACTCAGTGTAAGATCCTGAAACTAGACTTCTGTGAGTGCGCGATCCTTGACAGATTCCCATAGCTTTTCCTGGATGTCATAGAACTAGTCCTTGAGTGGCAGATTCGGGTAACAATCCCGATAGTCACTGTGTTTTCCTGTTAAGAGCCATCCCCAGGAGGCAGAAGCATGGGACCTCGCCTGAACGGTGTGAGAGTTAAACAACGGTTGAGTTCAAGGAAACAGGCGAGTAAGTAACACATGAAATAAATAGCCCAGCTAATAAGAACATATGAAACAGAAGAAAAAGACCAAGCCAGAGCAGGCAAAGGTGGGCAGACTTTCAGTTTGGAATGTGGCACCACCGAGTGGGATCTGTCAGACTGAAACCCGTTAATCTTACGGCTGATGAGGAAGCACCTTCTCTGGAAAAGTGTGCTTCGTTTCTGTCTGATAAAACCTAGCTGCGTTCAACTGTTTGGTTTTAGGAGTATCATTTGGATAGGCAGAACTTTCCAGGCAGGCCGATGACAGCTCTACAGAGCTGTCATGAAATCTGCATTGGGACTGTAGAGATGGCTCAGCAGATCAGAGCACTGGCTGTTCTTGCAGAGGTTCCATTGCCAGCATCCACAAGGCAGCTCTTAACCACCTGTAACTCCAGTTCCAAAGTGTCCAGCATCCTCTTGTGCCCTTCATAGGTATACACACACACATATAAAAATAAATAACTTTTAAAAACATCCATCGGCATAAGGAGCAGGAGCTGGTTGTGGCTGTCCCTCTTTGAGAACGTCCTAAGCATAGCGCTCCTGAGAAAGCGATGGAGTCATCCGAGCAGATCACACCAACTTTTATTAGCTATCTCCCATGACTCGTGCACATTCCCGCCACTGGTGCCTTGAAAGGGAGAGAGCCACAGCCTGCACCTGCTGCGGTGTCTATCACCCTTCAGAGACGCATGTTAGCGTGGGGTCTACCTATGAGGTCAGAGAGGAGCTGCAGAGAAGATGGAACTCAGAATGTACGAAACTCCCCAAGATGAAGGAGGCTAAATCCTAAAGAAACCAGAGTTCAACATTCAGGAGAGCCTTATAAGAAGGACCTGGAAGCAAAGGGATTCTATTCCATCCATCCGCAGACTCAGAGCACTGCAGATCCTACACCAACCGTGCGGTACATCCACAGATCGTGCGGCTTCCTGATCTGGCCTTACCTTACTAGCAGGCTGTGTTCACTCTGGGACCTTCATTTCCCTCAAGTACACAAGGGAGAAGAAGTGTACTGAGCTCCAAAAAAAAATATATTTTGAGTCATAAATAAAGGGGGTGCCTGAATGGTGCCTTCAGTGAACCTCCATCCAAAAAGTAAAAGTTATCATCTTTGTTTCTTGTGACCTATCTAGGTAATTGCATGCATTTTATTTTTATTTATTTATTTATTTATTTATTTTTAAGAATCAAGGCTGTTTACTTCCCAAGTGACAAATGCCGTGGCTTAAAATAATATAGTCACAACACTTAAAACTCAGTGAAGAAATCAAGGTAGAAAGAAAATAAAGGCAGGTATATTGAAATAAAAGAAGTAAGGAAATTACATGCTGTCAGATGAGCACATCTACTGTGCTCTGAGGAAAAGAACACCTTTAGACGTTAACTAAATTGTCAAAGACTACATCAAAGGCCAGAGTCTCTTGTAGCTAGTCTCTGGTGTGGCTGAGGCTCCTGACACCTGCATTTACTCCAGACTTTTTTTTTTCTTGTGGATCAACAGCTTGCCTTGGTTCTTCTTGTAGCCTCTAAGCCCCAACAGTGAGGTCCTGCATACAGTAAGCACAGGATAAATGTTCCTGGATTTTTTTTTATTTAATTTAAAGGAATGGATGCATGCATTCATGCATGCAAGGTAGGTCTTGTAGAGGGTCCTGCATCCTGCTATCAGCGCATTTGACCCATGGTTGTTTGGTTATACAGACTTCCAGCAAGAATTATTTGCTAGGGGTATTTTATTGTTTTGATTCAGTAAACTTATAATTAAAAAAAAATACTTGCAAACTTCCAGCAAAAATTATTTGCTAGGTATATGTTCTTTCTTTAATTTGATATATTATTATTTTTTAAAAAAAGAAACACTTGCAAATAAATGAAAACTGCACACCAAAATTAACCAGACCCAAAGTGTATGCAATAATGAACTTCTGTGCAGTTAGAGTAGGCATTTTGGAACAGAAGCTGTGAAACTTCACATTAAATTTTACACTTTCAGCATTAAATATTCTTTGTGTATTTAGCCACCATCAAACACTAAAATATCCATGCATGACAGAGTTAGAACTGGAAAAACAATTAGCTTTATGTCCTCTCTCATAACTCATGATCATGTTAGTTAAGGGGGACACTTTATTCAAGGAGACATGAAAATGTGTCTAACTGGTCTCACTTTCTCTTTCTCTCTCTCTCTCTCTCTCTCTCTCTCTTTGCTTCACTTTTCCTCAATCCCCAAGCTGACCTGAGTGAGAGAAATTGGAAAGAAGTTGGAATTTGCACATGAATTTTTAAGTAAAACAGCCTCCGTGTGTATGTGTGCCTGATAGGAGATGAATGGACAGATTGACACACTTGTCAAATCTCAGTCAGTTTTATGAGAGCAAATTATCCTTACCTTTCTCTCTTTGCAGCACACTTTCAACCTCTCTGTCCCCCTAAAGTTTAGGGTTTAAACTCAGTGCAGCTGCTACTGCTAAGACAAACTTCATCTGCTAAGTCATGGTTCCTGTCTACTTGTTCAGCTTTTGCAGCTCTAGTCTCGTATTATCTGCTTTGGCTCCCTTCCTTTCGTGAGAGGCTCTGTGCCTTAAGAAGACATCAATGCATTATTATATCACCATCATTGGAAAAGGTGATATTCAAGCATCTGCATGCTTCTGCAGGTCTCCACAGCCTGACGGGCTGCACAGAGGGTTCAGAGCTTCTTGCTAGGTTTGTTCCTTCTTTTAAAGATTGGTGAGAAGTCAAACCCAACGGTTAAGTAGTTAAACTCAAATCTGGCTTCCTGCTTTACTGTGTCCCCTGACCACTTCACTGGGAAATAATATTGTTTGTGAGACGTTGAGACTCGAGAAAGGAGGCCGAGTGGAAACGCTCATCAGAGGCAGAAGGGCCGTATGGGCTGAGGGTGTGGCCCTCCTTTCCAGCATTCTTTCTGGATGACCACAGGACAGGGCTGGCCAGCAATGACCGAAGTCCATCCTTGCTTGAGGGATCTGGCTTGCAGCACAGTCCCAGGCCCACAAAGAAGCTAGTTCAGGGCAGTGAGCAAAAGCAGGAAGGAGCAGGTACAGCTAGAAATGGGCAGGACCTCCAGTCCAGGAGGGGACGAAGAGAAGCAAGAGACGCTTATACATATCAGTGATGTCCCCTACTGATAACACATAGACATTACCTTGAATTTTAGAACTTAGCAAACAGTGCCTAGCAAAGTAAGAGGGAAGGGAATGGAGCCAAGAGAAAAGGGCAACAATAAACAATGATATCATGAGGAGGAATTATTTAATTTGATAGGTCTTCAGTAAGAGAGAACTGTTGATTATTTAGACTCCATCGACTAGGCAAATCTATGACAAATGACCGGGTAAGCCAATGAATACAGCCAGGAGCTGACTGTGTGCCTCACATGGTGAGTGTTACAGTAAGATGAGTCACTGGCTTGTAGGAATGGCCCTCAAGGAGGGAGCAAGCACTTCCTATTGAGACAGCCCTTCAAAGAAATAAGTTTCTGTGCTGATTGAAAAAAAAAAAAGTTTTGCCTTTTCATAAACAATCCCATCCTCTGGTTTCTGTTTTAGAAAAGCCTCATATGTGTTTCCTATACCTGGTTTATTTTAAATAACCCGTAAACGGGGAGTATAATTTCTAGAAGTTACTTTTTTTCCTCTACAAGTTTACTAGCACTTAAGAAATAGCTATTTAAGCTTCTGGGGCAAGAGCTCAGTGGATAAAGCACTTGCTATGTAAGCAGGAAGACCCAAGTAAAGAATCTGGGTGTGGAAGCACATGGTTGAAAGCCCCGATGCTGGGAGAGGAGCACAGATCCGGTGGCTCCCTGGAAAGCTCCCTGGCTAGCCTAGGGAACCAGGAAGCTCCACGTTCAGTGAGAGACACTCTCAAAAGATGAGGTACAGAGTGATGGAAGAATTCACCCAGCGCCAGCCTCTGGCCTACTCAATCACATGCACAGGTGGCCATACCCACACATACAAACACACACGTGTACAACTCCCCCCCCCAACACACACATACATAAAATAGCTATCAACCAAGTTCTTTGCGAGTACAGCGCCTTCCTCGCCTTCACTGTGTCACTTCATGCTATGATTGCTACCTGGTGGTACTCAGTGAGCCTGTCCTCTACAAACATCTAAGTGTCAACCAAAAGGAGCTACATGTTAGGTCAAAAGCAAGCACATGAGTGTGTAAGCCCCATCTCCCTCCTCAGAGAGGACCTGGGTTATTGTGGTTTAGTTTCCTCTGATCTGGTTGCGGCTCTGAGCATGCACCGGCACATGCGTTCAGCCATCTTTTGAGACCGTATACGGGATAGCAAAATTGTATTTTGATCAGCCCAAATTTTCGCTTACTTTGGCTCATCTTCTCCCTCCCCCTGGACAATTAGTTCAGCTTAATGAGGTCATTTTTCTGGAGAGACTGATTTCTGAGACCAGTCAAGGAAGCCATGGCATCTGCTTCTCCTTTGGCCTGACTCATTGTGTGACCTTCACAAGGAAGGCACAGCAGCCCTGGGAAAGGTGACTGTGGCTGTATTGATTGCAGTCAGAGGTTTCTGGGCTTTTCGGTTTGTTTGATGGATGGTGTGTGCCACGGGGAAAGCAGCCTACGGGGAGACCCTCGGCTGTGGGGGCGGGAGGAAGGAAGCTCTTGTGAGCCTCAGAGCTGCCCCAGTTGAACCGAAAACCAGCGGGTTTGGTTAAATTGTGTCTGAAAACACTTGTAAGCCCCCAGAGAAACCATATAGCCAATTCAGACACAAAGACAGCCGTCAAAGTCATACCCGAAAACTCTGGGAAATTACAGACGTTGGTTATTAGTCATTCTTACAGGCAATCGAGAGCATTGTTGAGAAAAAAAAAATTCAAATTGGATGTTATGAGTAAAGACCTGTGCCTTCCTGGACCAGATAATAGTATTTCCAGGATCAATTCAAGAAATGAATAGGAGACCTTGCTCTGTGCAACCAGCCAGCTTCATTTCTGTCAAGTTCAGTCTGGATGCAGGTGTTCTTGAGTTCATGGGATGCCATGATGGAACCCCAAGAGCGTGACTAATTTAGTCATAATGTGGAGTCTCTGAGCAAGGGAGCAAATACTTGAACAGAGGCAGCTATCAAGGAGGACTGTTAAATGTGCCATTGATAGGATATGATGGGGCGGGGGGCTTAGTCGTTAGAGTGTTTGCCTACCATGCAGGAGTTCTGAGTTCAATCTCCAGCACCGAGTAAACCAGCCTGATGACACAAGCCTATAATCCCAGCCCTTAAGGCAGAAGGATAAGAAATTCAAGGTCATCCTCAGCTGTGTTTGAGGCCAGCCTAGGCTACATGAGATGCTATCTCAAAGAGAAAAAGAAGAGGGTGATAGTCCCTCTTCTCTGCCAGGAGACACAGCTGTGGGCATCTCTGTCTCCAGAAAGGTTTAACAGAAAAAGTTAATATTCACCCTGAAGAGGGGTGGCACCGTGCTATGGGCTGTGGTCCCTGGGCTGGATAAAACAGTTAGAACAGGAAAGCACCACTCTTCTCTCCACTCTTCTCCCTTTCCTTCCGGACACCCAGTGCAGTATGACCAGCAATCATGCTCCTGCTACTGTGTCTTCCCAGCATGCTGGACCATCGGCCCAGCCCCCCTCACCCTAAGTTGCTCTTGCCTCATATTTGTCACAGTAACCAAACAAGTAACTAATGCCTGGAGAAGCACAAGGAGTGATGAGGCCCCTCAGCCCAGTGGTCCTGCTCCCAGCCCATGTGCTCAGGTGTCCTGGGTATGGGGGGGAGGGGTTCTAGAAAACCTTTTGTGGGTGTGAGGGGTTGTTCTTCTGTCATAGAAGAAGTATCTGGGGTTTATAGTCACTCGCAGTGGTAAGAAGGCCACTGGCTTCTACTGAGTTCTCTCTCTCTCTCTCTCTCTCCCCCTCTCTCTCTCTCTCTGCCTCCCTCTCACTCTCCCTCCCCAAAGCCTGGAATAGGGACAAGAAATCATCCTAGTGGGAAGATTGTGGAGTATAAATGCCTCTCTAGTAAGGAAGCACATTTTACATTTCTGAAAGCTAGGGCTGTGATGTAGCTATGCCACAAACATCCAGAAATGGCCCTCTGAAGCACACAGCACATGCCTTCTACCTGTGAACCGCCCCCACAACCCCCCGTTTCAAAACTGCCCAGACCCAAGCACCTCCACCAATCCTTGAAGTAGGAATTCTGCAAGGTGAATTCCCTAACAAGCTGGCTTTTTCAAAGGCTTTTCAGCTCTCGAAAACATGAAAGCTGTGTTTAAAAATTTAAGGTCTGCTACGCACCGCTCTGTGCAGCAGCAGCAGGGCGTAGCTTTTTGCCGACCCACGATCCCCAAACCCCAGCTCTTTAAATTAAGATGTTCGCGACAGCTGCTGTGGTTAATGGCGTGCACGTGGAACTGGCTATTAATTATTGCTCTGGTTTTCACACCCTCCCCTCACAGTCAACTACAGAAGTCAGAATCACTGTGTCAACTATTTTTAGTGCTTAAAAAAAAAAAATAAAAGAAATGTTGATTATTAGAAGTTAGATTGGTTTTTTGCTTCATTGTGAATTTTTCCAAAACACTCCAGGATTGAGAGGAAAACGTGGTGTTTCAGTGGACTTCTTCATTCGGCTTCCGCTACCGTCCATGTTTTACCATGGTATTGCACTCACCCTTCGTTCCGATACATGCACAGTTGTTAATTTTGCGAGAACATCCTAGTGGAAACCTCAGATAGCCTGTCTCAGCTCTAGGGGCGCTGAGGCAGATCTTTTTGTAAGACTTTTAAATGACCACAACACCATTGTCACACTCAAAGTTAATAATTCCTTAATCCTGTGTACTGTGGAACTGATTTTCAACTTCACAGTTTTTTATTGAATAAAAAGCGAGACAAAGAAAAGCATTGCATGATAACTGGACAGTGTTCATGAGGTCGTCCCATGCCCTGATGGCTGTTAACCATCTCTCTGGAATGTCTCAGACTAACACACATATACATGTATGCACATGAAAACACACAAGTACACATACAGTACATGCACACAGACATGCATACAAGCACACACACATAAACATGCAAATATACACATACATACACAACACATGTTTACCCTTTTACACACACTTAACTGCACATTTTACCTATATGTACAATCACACACATACACATATAGATACTCACATGCATACTTATACGTATATACAAGCACATGCACATATACATAAAAATACACATACATATACAATATATGAATACACATTCACATATGTGCATACAAATACATGCACACACTACATACCTGTGCATACACACAATACATACATACATATGCTCCCACACATAGGCACACACAAATATACACATGGATAACACATACAGGCACACATCCATGCACATACACACAGGTACACGTATAGTGATATAACCATAAGCATGTGGGTGCACATGCGCAGATACTCACGTACACACACACATACACCAGCGCACACACAGCTGACTGTCTTCCTGAAAGTCTTGGCAGAGGTCCATCCCGGAACACGGACCTCCACAGTCCGTCTGAGAGGAGTTCTGTGCCCAGCAGAAGGCTTGCCTGGATAATGACTCAGCCCTGTAGATCTAGTGTGGAGATTCTCCAACTTTGGGACAGAAAGTACCATTTTCTTGCAGTAAATATTCACCCCGTTCTTTTTGATTCTCCTCAGTGGAAGATTTATGGTCTCTGTGTGCCTGTGTGAGCTCTTCCTCCACATGAAGCCCTAAACTCTTTCTGCCGATTCTGCTCATCAAGGTAGGAGGGCAGGATGCAGACTGGTAGATGTTCTCCCTGGTGCCCAAGTTTTGGGTACTGTGTCCTCATCAGTCCTCTTCCACGCTGGTTCAGTCCCAAGCCTCTGCAGTGGAGTGACCAACTTCACAGAGAGGCTGAACTTACAAACAACCAGCATTCAAACGTGATTATGCCCAAGACAGGCACATTTAGCTCACATTCAGCTTGAAACCCATCTTTAGGAGGTCTTTTTTTTTTTTTTCCTCTTTAGCTTCTGAATCTAGCGTCCTCTTATTTGCAGAATCGGTTTTATAGAGAAGCATGCCCCACATCTTTTTCGAGGTGATATTGTTACTTCTATTTTGCCTCATGCACCTTGAATTCCACGGCACACATACCACAGATGTGCACCACACACTCAGGGAATCTGAAGGTAGTGCCTGCGTCAGGAGTGAGATGAGAAATGAGCATCCTGGGAAAAACCACCAGTGACCAATGAACAAAAAACCCTACCTAGTTACATCCAGATTGTTGTTGAACAATATGACTAACAGCTTTCCCTCTGCTACCTCTGTCATGGTGGCATAGTTGTGCTAATCGAAAGGCCCACTGAGAGAACATCAAACAGCAAAATGAAAACGCAACATTCTGATCAATTATCCACAGTTTTTTCTTTTAACCTGAAATTCAGCTAATCAGGTTGCTTTGAAGGCTTCCATCGAATGCCTAGTGTATGTCTGTCATGACAGGAGCTCAGTAAAAGTGAGTAAGTTAAATTAATTATCAGGGCTGAGAGATGAGAGACACAGGAAACAATATTTCTTTTATTACTTACTACCAAAAGAGGAAGGTCATGGATTACTTTCCATCCTACCTAGTGTGTGTGTGTGTGTGTGTGTGTGTGTGTGTGTGTATCTCTGTGTATGTGTGTATGTCTGTGTGTATCTGTGTGTGTGTGTGTATGTGTGTCTGTGTGTGTGTATGTAATTCAGGCTGCTTGACACTTCAAAGACAAGAGAGAAGGCTGTGACTATTGGACTGTCTTAGAAGCTGTACAGTCTCTCGTTTATCTCCACTAGCAAGCACATGGGCGGGTCCCTTGGTCCCATATTACAGATGTGGATCAGAGATGACACTCACTGTCTAGGAGTGACATTGCTGAAATTCAAACCCCAGGCATGCAGACAGAACCTGTGCAACAGCCCCCTGTGGGTCAGTAACTGCAAGTTCACCCAGAAAAGAGGGAAGTGGGGATGGATGCTGCAAAGCAATCAAACCAACAGAAACTGCTGTGCTTGCCATGACTGTGGTCCGCTGCTCACCCTGCTGAGAGCAATGGCAAGCGCTCTTGGTCTAGAATTTAACCCACGGACTCGAAGCCTGGGCTTTGTCTGGGACCTTAGAAGAAGTATAGTCTCAGCACCTGTCCTAGACCTGAGTCAAAGTTCAATTTTAACAAGATTTTGGATGATTCATCTGAGCTTCATTCGGGCTTTGAGAGGTACTGACCTAGGGGCTGGTGGGAAATGCCAATCAAATCTGCTGACTGAGTAATTCCAGTGAAGCATAAGATCATTTCTGGATAATTCTGTGTTAGCTGAACGGGGAGAATCCTCTTTTTTTTTTTTTTTTTTTTTTTTTTTTTTATCTTGAAAAAGTATGACAAACTCTCTTCCAACTGTGGATTTCCTAACTAGTAACTTGACCTAGGCAGGTTTGTTTTCTTCCCAAGCGTTCTGGATTGTTGTTGCTGCTGCTGCTGTTGTTAGCATTATGATGATGATGATTTGTGTGTGTGTGTGTGTGTGTGTGCGCCTGGGCTCTCTGTGGAAGTCACAGGACAATATTGTGGAGTCAGTTCTCTCTTTCCATGTTTGTGTGGGCTCCTTGGATTGAATAGGCTTGCATGGCAAACTGCTTTACCCATTGAAGCATCTACTGGTCCTAGACAATTGACTGAACACAAGCTTAAGGACTGACTGAACACAAGCTTAAGGAATGAATGGAGTCATGGTTTTTGTTGAGCTGTTTGCTGAGGTGTCTTCTGGTCTCCTCACAAAGTCTCCAGGACACTCTTTCTAGGCCTCCCCATAATCCACGTGGAGGTCTGAAGTGGAGATCTTTGTGTCACCATGAGAGTTTCCCATGTGTCTGTCCCTGGGAAGCTTTGCAGCAGGTAGAGGGACATGAAGGTTGCTACAGTGTGCCCTGTTGTGTCACTTTGGGGAAAGCAGGACTGCCTTTTCAGTCTCAAACCTCTGCTGCGGAATTCCCTTTCCTGTCCTTGTTCCTCATGCCCTTGTGCACTGGATTCTTGCTCCTTGTATGCCTTCCTTCTGCATCTGGTCCCACGTCACACTACAGTTATTAAGTCATATGAGTTGTTCATATTGACACGTTCTGTTTTGGCAATGCCATTTGCGCATACATTGTGCCTTAATGACAGCACCCTTCCCTTTGTCCTCTCTTGCCTTCCTTTCCTGCCAGTTCCAGTTTCATTCTGTTGCTAGGCCAAACACCCTAACCAAAAGCAAGTCAGGGGAAGAAAGGATTTACTTCATTTTCTACCCATCATTGAGGGAAGTCAAGGCAGGAACCTGAAGCAAAAACCATGAGAAACACTGCTTGTGGGCTCACCCACATACCCATGCTTAGTGAGGCTTCGTATATAGCCCTAAACTGCCTCCATCAATTAACAGCCAAGACAGTCCTCCAAAGATAAACCCATGGGCTATTCTGATTTGGGCAATCCCTCAATGGAGTTTTTCCTCAAATTACTCTGGGGTGGGTCAAGTTTGACATCTAAAACTAAGACACCACTCTACACTCTCTCTCTTTCCTACTTTCATGTTATCATTCTTTCTGTCCCCTTCCATCTTCCACAAAGCTGGCCTTGCTGAGACTAGCTTATTTCACTTAACATAATGTTCTCTAGCTTCATCAATTTTCCTGCCAACCTCATGACTTCTTCTTTATGACTGAATAACATTTCATTGTATGCATATGTATGACTACAAGTATAACATTCCCTTTATCCATTATCAGAAGCTCATTTTTTAACATCACAGAATTCCCCTGCTCATAGACAAAAACTCAGTACACTGTAAGAAAAATAAATTTTTAACCTGAGTGGTTATTAAGAAGGGGCTAATTCTGTTGCTTTTGGATTCCCAGGGAGCCTGGTTTTGTCCAGGGGGAGAAGCTCACTCCCTGGAGCTTTGCTTCAGACTCCTATGGAATCTGACTTGAAATACCGGGCATCTGCAGCCCTCCAGCTGACGGCTATTACTCTATATTGCACATCTTGGTGTAAAATTTGTGTCTTCCAAATCAGCACTTTCCTCAAATGTTGAAATGCCAGGAGATGGCCAGTGAGATGGCTCGGTCAATAAAGTGCTCGTTGCACAAGTCTGGGGACCTGACTTCAGATCCTGGGCACTCACATTAAAACAAACAAACAAACAAAAACAAAAAAACAAAACAAGCATGATGTTCACAACTGTGGTCCCACCGATAGGAGGCTGAGGGAGGAAGATGCCTGGGGCTCATGTGTCAGCCAACATAACTGAATGGGTGAGTTTCAAATTCAGGGGAAAACTCTGTTAAAAAAAAAAAAGAGTGAAAGAGTGATTGAGAAAGACAACCTAAATCAATCTCTAGCCTTTGAGTGAACACACAACTCTTCACCTGCACACATATGTATGCATACACAGGAACATGGACCCATACATGAAACCAAAAAAAGTTGTGTATATAAAAGATCATAGCAACTCTTACATATTGAGTTCTTACTTGTGTGGAAAGTTCCAGAGTTGGGAACTGTGACTCAGCTCTCTTTCCTGGAGACTGGCTTGGTTCTAGTACTTATTCACATCTTCCCAGCTGCTTAGGAAGGCCTGCAAGGCCTGGGGGCATTGCATCAGCTCCCCTCCTAGGGGAATGCATGTCCTTCTCCAGAGAAGACTGGGAGCGGGAGGAGACTGAGAGAGAACTTGGAAAGAATGAGGGAGTGGATTTCAAAATGTTCCTTTCGCTTTGGATCTCTCCCTCCTTCTGGCTGCTGTTTAGTCTCAGTTTCAAAAACCTCTACAAATATTCATTCAGGGTTCTCTGAGGATGCCAACCGTAGGAACCAAGAATTTTAAGTACAGAATTAAACATTCCCTTTGTCTTTTTGCCAAACTGATAAAAGGCGCCTTTGGTTTTCTTAGTGGGTAAAGGGGAGAGAGGAGGAGCCAAAAAAGCCATTTCCTCTTGTCAAGGGACCTCTGGGGCTGCACTTGAAGTGGGGAGGGGCTGTGAGTTCCCCCTAGGTCACAGAGCTCACCCTCCCAAAGGGACCCCAGCACGGATAGCTGGTTTTATCATGTTCATTTTCTTGTGGAAGATGATATTAATGACAGCCCTCTTCCTCCGTCATTTAGAACAATTTAGTGTAATCTTTCATTGCCATAGACGTCCTGGCCACAGCCTGAAAAAGTAGTAAAAGGGACAGGAAATGAAAAATCTATTTGCCTTACTGATAAACGTAACCAAAGCTGTTGGGTTTTCCCGGCGTCCTCCAGGTTCAGAGTATCCACCTTGTTGACTGTTGAGTGGAGGAAAAGGCCTTGTGACTGTAAGCAGAGGCCCTCAGCTTCCCAACAGAGAGAGGTGAGAGTCTCAACTCGAACCTTTTGCTCCCACACGTGTAGTAAATGAGCAACTGCCAGGACAGCCTGGGTTTTTACTATTCTGAGCCCCATAGCTGAGGAAGGAAGCTACTGGCACCAGCAATCCTAAAAGGCTTCCTGGGACCAACAGAGGCAGAGACGGTCCTGCTGCGTGAAAAAGAAAGGCTAGCCTTCCGGCCTTCTCAAAAACTGTCTGGGCTAAAATTGGGTCCCGTCCATCACACATGGGTGGTACACTGGGGTCCTTAAGTACAAATGACCGCAGGGTCTACCTAGATGGATGCCCCAGCCTACTCCTAGCTGGGTGCATATTAAAAAGAAAATCAAAATAGCTCTAAGCCTCCACACAGTCCTGACGGAACATGGCAACCGACACATGACCTCATTTGGTAGAGAGAGTGGTGTGCCTTGTATGGACTGGAAAGTGTGTCTGTGGCAGACAGTGGAACTCTGTCAGGTCGGGCAGCTGTACTCACATGGCACAGGAACACCTTGCATTGCTATACCCTCTCTAGTCAAGGAAAGGCAGACACAGGGCTGGCCAGATGACCCAGCAAACAAAGGTACTTGCCACCAAGCCCAGTGGCCTGAGTTTGTTTGACTTCTGAGGCTTCTTTGGTGGAAGGAATGAACTGATTGCCCAAGTTTTCCTCTATCATATATACAGGTGGTATGGTATGTTGTATGCACACAACCAGCCAACCAACCAACCAACCCAATAAATAAATGTAAAAAAAACACAAAACATAGGTACATCTTTTTAAAGGCCTCATCTGGATGTTGAAATGTAATATGCTTCAGTTTAGTTTAGTTTAGTTTGGTTTAGTTTTATAGCAGGGTCTGGCTATATAGTCCAGGCTAGACTCATATTTAAGACATGTCTATCTCACCCAGCTGTATGTAGTCTCAATTTAACAGTGCTAGATAGCATATCAGGTATAGTGGTGTGCACTTGTGGTCCCAGCACTGGAGAGATAGAGACAAAGGGACCCCTGGAGCTTACTGTCTAGCCTAACAGGTGAGCCTCAGGTCAAGGAGAGACCCTATCTCAAAGGAATAGACAACTTTTTTGAGAATGACACAAAGTTGTCCTATCGTCTCCACACATAAGCACACACATTTATACATACGCACACACATCCACAAACACATTCACATATGCTCACACGTGAACACACACATTCACAGACACGTGCATACCTATACACAAACTCATGCATTGATACACACATTCACATACAATGTACACACATATATGTACAGACATGAATACACATTCACACACATGTACACACACATGCACATATGCAAACACACACATGAAAATAACAGTGCTCTATAATCATTTATAATGCAAACATATCTTGAGGGAACCCTGTGGTCTCAACCCTGGAATAAATCTTCATCTCTAACGGCCCCCGTGTCCTGTTCGGGATCTGAGTTCCGTGTGAAAATACCAGACAGTGGTTCTATGATAACAAACATCACTTCTCATATTCAAAGCAGAAAAATATATCGTCACTGGCATTCCAGTATGTTTCATTTCTAAGGAAACAATCAGTGTCTTAGACTGCACAGTACCAAAATAATCTTGTTGTCTTCTTTCAGAAGAGGGGACTGAACCCACTCCATTGTATTATAATTTATAGCATATTGAGAGACTAAGTGTGGGAGGGCTCAGAAATGTGCTGTTTTATTATAATCTGTTTCAGGAAACGTGTTTTTTAAGTGTTGGATCTTTCTTGTAGGCTGTGGATACAAAAGTGCATTGCTGCGAGCATTTGAAAAGCTTGGAGGGCTGAAGAGTGGGGAGGCTTTCTGACGCAAAGGAAGTCACCTTCCTGTAGCTCTCGAGCTTGGTAGTTTCAAGGCAAAAGGAGAAAGGAGAACAAGAAGAAAAAGCAAGGTGCCCTCAGGGGATGGATGAGACAAAAATTCGTCACCATTAGGATGTTCTTCTGAGACAGGTGTTCCTTGTTATAACCCCCTTCTGCTGTAGACTAGTTGTAGCTGCTGGTGTGTGTATGTAGAAGATGGGCGGTCGGATTCACCTTATATGACCCCTTAGCATGGAGTTGGCTTCTAAATAACCGCTGCCCGAAGCTGTCCGTCTTCTTGATTACTGTCGGCATCTTTTGGACATGCGTTCATAGCATATTCATTTCTTTAATAAGTCTATGTATCGATTGTCAGCACTGCATTTGGCAGCTGTTTGGGCTGAAAACGAAGTTGGCACTTAAGGAAAAAAGATGAATCAGTTTGCAGTTTCAAAGTGGGGATGAGCAATGGGTATCAGTGACTCTCTGGGTGAAATAAGAGACGCCCATGGCCTGGAGGACAAGTAGACTCTGTTGAGAGCCGTTCAGAGGATTGATAGGGGTACCCGTCTTTGTGGAGAGAGACTCTCCTTTGGGCTAAATGTGTCCAAATTGGGCTTCAGGGGTTGAGTTGGCTGGAAAATCCCTTATGTGATTTAGAGAAAAAGCAGGCTGGAAATTCTAGTCTCTGCGCCCCACTTTCTGGCAAAGGGCAGTGCTCAGTGCAGAGCATCTTTGCCTGCTGTGCTGCACTGGCTTCCCACCTCCAGGGATGGAGATGGAGGAACACTTCCTGAGTATCCTGTGCATCCTGCCTCTTGAGGGGTAGTGCTTCCATAGGCTCTCACTCCTTCAGGGCTGTCGAAAGAGCCCTGCCTTTCAGAGGCACCCCATGGGTCATCCAGACAGCTTACCAATGTTCCCACTGCTTGAAGCAGAACAGGTATTCCAGAGTGAAAATGTGACTAGCTACACTGTGTTAGTTACTCTTCTGTTGCTGTAATAAAACACCACGACCAAGGCAACTTTATAAAAGGAACAGTTATTTGCGCTCATGGATCCTGGCGTGTAAGAATCCATTGTGACAGAAAGACGTGGCACCAGGCTGGTGTGTCAGCCAAAACAAGAAGCTAAGAGCTCACGTCCTCAAAACAGAGAAAGTGATCTGAGTGGTCTGAGTCTTTAAAACTCTCAAGGCCCATCTCCAGTGACACGTGTTCTCCAGCAAGGGCACAGCTCCCAAACCTCCCCAAAACAGTGCCATCAACTGGAGGCCAAGTATTCAAACACCAGAACCTACAGGGGACATTCTCGTCCAAACTGCTACCCACAAGGTGTGTGTCTTGTTCATCCAAACACATGCTGTGCGTCCTATTCATTCATATGACCAATTCTATTGTAAGAGGTCCTGTCTTCCCAAGCCCCAGTCTAAAGCAGGGTCAAGCTTTGTCCAGAGTGATAGAACCTGGATCACAATCCAGGGGCCCATTCTGCTCCACAAACCTCCAAGGGCTCCTGAGACCGAAGACAAGTCAAAAACCACTGAATTAACTGAACTCTTGATGTTTATGTTTTGCCTCTTCACCAGAACCCTCCTTGACCCTACCTCCTCCATGCAGCCTTGATCTCAATGCAACTTGCTGAGGCTGAGCAGCTCAACCCAAGAGGCTTCAGACTCCCATCACCCTGGCTTTTATGTACTCAGCCTGCTTCTTAGGAGCTATGAGATTTCACATCTTTGAGGTTTTTTTTTTTTAATGAAATGAGAATAATATATATTTCTCATGTTGTAGAAGTAAACGAAGGCCACAGGTACAATATCTGGTACAAAGTGAAAACTCAGGGAAGAGGAGGAGCTATTAATTACTGCTGCTAGAAAAAAATAACCTACATGTAGGCAGTTCAGGGATAAGTTTATACAGAGCTCATTGAGCTATGGCAGGAAGAGGGAGGGGACACTATATGGTGATGCACTGTGCTACCTGCTCACAGGCCCTTTGCCAGCTGCCCTGGGGTGACATCAAGGCCTTGTCCCTACAAGGCCTGTGGTGTCTGAGAGCTTTGGAGTGTGGGTTTTACCTTATCACCAGGGCTTGTTTTCAGCCTGACCCCTGGATGCCCTGTTAGCAGTTAGATCTCCCGATTCACTTCCTTCTCAGAGTTCTACCACATAAACAAGCTAGAGCTCCAAGATATAAATAATTCTAACTCTAATACCAAACAGACTTAGCCATGCTTTGCTGCTATAGCCTGGGAGTGGGGAGGGTGGGCGTGTGGGGAATTGAAAGGGCTGGGATGGAGGGGGGAGATGCCAGAATGGAACAGAGAGTCTGGGGAGGTAAGTGAAGGAATGCTGTGCAAATATTATGGAGCATTCCATGACAGCCTTCTACAATAGAAGCTATTGCTGAGTGTCTCTCCCACCCACTGTGGGACACACATAGACACAAGTGACGAAGAAGCTCAGTGTGTAAAACAGAGTCACAGCCAAGTGCCACTGAGAGGGGAAGCTAGTGACATTTTGTTCTTTAGAAGACGAGGAGGAGAGAAAGGAAAAGCGATGAAGAAAAGAAAGAAGGGGAAAGGGAGAAAGAGAGGAGGGATGGAAAGGAAGGGAGAGAGGGAGGAACAGAAGGGGGAGGGGAGAGAGGGAGGAGCAGAAGGAGAGGAGGGAGGGAGGGAGGAAGTAATAGAGGACCCACAGAATCAAGCAAGTTGAAGACCATCCAACTGGCTTAATAAATTCCGTGTCAGATAAAGTGGCGTCTGCTCCAGCGTGCATTGTATACCTCTGTTGTCTAACCAAATAGTGACCTTAGTGTCTTTCATGCAACAAATGACATCTTGAGCTGAGTAAGTGAGAATCAGAAATGAGTTATTACCACAATAGGTCAGAAGATGTAGCTCACCTCCATAAAAATCAGTTTTAATTGACTCAGTTTTCTCTTAGGGATTGTGTACTCATGTCGATATAAGACTGTCAAGCTTACAGAGGTTTTGTTTTGTTTTGTTTTGTTTAAGAATTTTTAAAGGGCCAGGTATGTTGATACGGGCTTTATTTTTCTGTTTGTTGAAAGCTCTCTCTGACTTCGCGAACACTTCTTCCTGCTCATCAGTTATTGATCAAGACCTTGCTATCAGCTTCTGTCTGGAAGAAGAGTTTGCAACCATGGGGCACATGTTTCAGCCAATGGGATGTTTTTTAAATGAACAGAAGCTCTGCCCCAGGCAGCAGGGCAGAGCCTGCCAGATTCAAATCTCTCCTGATACAAAGGATGTAGGCTTGGAGTCTGACTCTGCTTGCGTTGACAGACAGGAGCTATGAAAATAGACTGTCCAGTCGAGGTGACTCTTGCTTACCACACTATCTCCCCTTCCAAAAAAATATCTCACACAAAGCGTCACTATTCAGTCGACCAAACTGAAGAGAAAACCATAGCCAAGGGCTGACGTGCTGCTTGAAGGCACTGGGTCGAGTGAGAAATGGAAAATCTGAGTTATCCGTATCTTCAGTGCTGTGGAGACAACCAAGAAGAAAGTCAGGAGCTGTGGGTTCCTTTGTTGGCATTCCCACCAAGCCCACACTAAGGGAGCCCAATGAGGGGGAGAGGGTGGGAAGGCAGAGCACCCAGCCACAAATCCTGTCCCTTTGTTCACTTGGCAGCGAGCATCCAAGTTGACTGACTCTTCATCGAGATGACTAAGTGGTTCGAGGCCACAGAGACCTACATCCCTGCAGCGTTCCCTTTCTCTGTGCCTTCTGTAGCGCCACTTCCTCACCCGAGACACCGCAAGACCTCTCACCTCTTTTCACCGGGGGACCTTAGGAAGATTAATTAGGTAGATCTGTAATATACTTGGCTCTCCTTGGAGAAAAATTCTACATAAAAGCAAAGTATTATTATTTCTAAGCGAGGTGACACTTATTAGGTCCTCATAGGATCATTAAGCAAATAAATTATCTTCCCTTTGGAGAAATTATCTCTGACTTGCCTAATTCTTAAGTCTACAGAACAAAATATACTCTCAATTCTCTTTTTCTCTGTCTTTGTTTCTCTGTCTCTATCTCTGTCTCTGTCTCTCTGTCTCTGTCTCTGTCTCTCTCTCTCTCTCTCTCTCTGTGTGTGTGTGTGTGTGTGTGAAGGGAGGCATGTATTCACTTCTACTTGGGCTTTGTGAGGCCAGAGGTGGATGCTAGCCCCCATCCTCTGTCATTCTATGTTGAGACAGGATTTCATATTGAGCCTGGAGCTTGCAGATTGGCTAGACTGGCTGACAGTGAGTTCTAGAGATGGTCTAGCTGCCTCCCCTCCCAGACTCACAGGGCCATGCATGGCATTTCATGTGGTGGGAGCTGGGGATCTGAACTCAGGTTCTTGTGCTGCCATAGCCGGTCTTTTACCCACTGAGTCATTTCCCTCACTGGTTTGTTTGTTTGTTTGTTTTTAAAAGATTTTTAAAGGGCCAGGTATGTCGGAATACAACTTCAATTCCAGCACTCAAGAGACGAGGCAGGTGAATGTCTATGAATTTGAGGCCAGCCTGGTCTAAACATTGAGTCCCAGGCTAGTCAGGGCTATGGGGTAACCCTGTCTGAAAACAAAACAAACCCTTTAAAGAGAGGAATTTTCAGGTTTGAGAAAGAGAATAGAGAGATGTTCTCTTTTGAACATACCTCTGGAAGCTTGTTCTCTCAGGACTGAGTTACCAAAGAAAATAGTTCCTGCTGTATCGGCTGCTGTCTGATTTCAACAAATGCCCTTGGCTCACATGTGTGATAATCGCATGCTGAAGACAGAGCTGCATGTCTGAGTGTGTTCATTCTGTGGCCTTTTGCCCCTGTGGTTGTTGGATCCTTTTATTAAATCACACTGTAGTTAAGTAACTGTTCAGAAGTCACAGGGTCGTCCCTCCCGACATACTTGTGGCCATATTTTTACAAATTGATAATGTAAGTTATGAGTGGAAAATTTTAAACCCAAGCTCCAGTCCACAGAAATTTCAGAAAAACTCAAACCAGAGTTCTGCTTAACTTTGCCTCATTTTCCACTTTGTGTCAAAATTCCTTATTTGGGGTTTGAAACAGCACTGGTCTTCAGATAAAACCAACTGGCATGACCCTGCGAATCACGGATCATTTGATACAAGGACATGCAGACATCCAAGCTGTTATCACTGTGTGAAGGGGGGAGTGTTTGTTCCTTCTCAATTCTCTTTCTTTCGGAGGGGGACACATAAATATTTTAATAAAAATGGGGAAAAATAAAATAAAATAAAAACTTGAGAAGTTACATATTCTTTTATTTATGTGTGTGTGTGTGTGTGTGTATACTTGTGTCCTCTGACCTCCACATGTGCCACAACCCACATGTGGAGGTCAGAGGACAAATTGGAGGAATTGGCTCTTCTCCTGCCACCATGTAGGTCCCAGGCCTTGAACTTAGCTCTGAGGCTTGGAGGCCAGAGTCTTAACACATTGAACTATCTTTCCGACAGCCAACCTCCTCCACCCCCAATAAAAAAGAAAACCCTTGAGAACTTAAAGGGAGAGTCATCTAGAACTTTAGGGAAAAAGAAGAAAAAACACACACACACACACACAAAAACTCGGCCATGCCTCCATGGGCCCACAAAGGGTATTGCCAACCTCCCAAAGTCACACAGAGATGCCCAGGAATCAAATCATGACCCACTAAACTCACACACAGGAAGCTGTCGTGTGGGGCACTGTGGAAAGTGGTGTGATGTGACACGCACACTGCTTCAGCATCCAGAGCCCTGTGAGCTCAGGATGCTGACAGGAAGGACTTCAAGCCACCGTGGTGCCACACCAAAGGGCAGCCATGGGGTGGAAGTGAACAGTTGCCCACAAGGCCTGCTGCGCTTGACTCTAATAGCGTAGCCTTGGCTTATGGCCCTTCTGATTAGATGGCAAACTGGAAGCCCAGGTGGCCAGTCCTAGCTCATTCTCCCCAAGGTGTTCCTTCTCATCTTGTCTTAAGGGAAGATTCTACTTTCTTCTGAGACATTCAAACAAAATCTTCCGCGTCTGTGTATAGGGCCAGGGGAAAGGAAACAGCTGAGGGGGGGCCTGCTGACTATTTTCTGTTTGTTTTGTTTTGTTGTCTCTCAGTCTCCTGTCCCCACCCTGTAAGAGCATGCCTCCAGCATCTTCAGGGAGCCACGTAGCTGGTGTGACAACCCTGTTTGTGGGTTGTGATGGGTGTGATGGAAAGACAGGGCGGGAACATCCTCTTTCTCCCAACCACACACACATACAGCCAAGGTCCCTCCCACAACTTACAGGCTGAAATCAGGAAGAGGCACCATGGGGAAGGAACCATGTAAACAGCTTCGAAAAACACCCAAATGTTACCCTTGGCCGAGATGAACTTGGAGTCATGGTTTTCATCGTACAGCTATGATGCCTGAAGTCCAAAGTAGGATTCTTTGAGGACAGGAAGGGCTTTTAACACACATAAGAATCAATGTTTCTCTAAAGGCAATGTCAATTGTCAAAAATCAAGGTTATTTTATCATACATACTATAAATGGAAAACTAGACCAATTTCTCTAAAAAACTAGTATTTTTATGTATTTCATTTTGGCCTTTCCATTTGATTCTTTGCTTTCTTCTTTTTTTGTCTTTTCTTCTTTTATTTCTTTAAAGGGCTTGTGGGTTTTTTCGTTGTTGTTGTTTTGTTCTTTTAATAAAAACCAAGTACTGTGTTTCTAGTATAACATGGGGTGTTTGGCATTGTATTGGAACACTCGGAATTCAGGAATGTCAGGGAGCATCTTGCCACATAGACTTCTCCGGTACCTGCCTTATGCCGTCACCAGAAAGGATGGCGTGATTAGAACTGCCAACTCCTCAGTTCCGGAGACAACTGGGGAAAATGCTAGGGTGGCAGTCTGATCGTCAGGAAGCAGATTAGGCCTCCAAGCCTCAGTGGTAAAACCTTCTCGCCACTGTCACGGGTTCAGCCGCACTCCCCTGCCCCACTGCCACCGCTGGTTAGTCATGAGTCCTTGTTCTCCTCAATGCTCTTTGTGTGTTCTGTGGGCATAAGAGAAAGTTGAGAATGTGGCCAGCATGCCTGAGTTCTATAGACGTCAGTGGGGTTAGATCCTCAGAGAGCTTTCCAAGGTGAAAGCTAGCCTTGTTTCCATGGGCATCCAGGGGACGATCCTTAACCCTGTGACTTAATGAGAGACAAATTAAGGGCTTCTCCAAGCAGCTTAGATTTATCTTGTCAATATAAGTGACGGGATGTTTCTTCACACACTTTAGAAAAGAGATTGTGGTGTGTGTGTGTGTGTGTGTGTGTGTGTGTGTGTGTGTTAATCTAAAGCATCACTTCATTATGTCACTATCCACACTGTACCATTATGATAGACAGGGTTCATCTATTCCCCTGCTCTAAACTTAATTACTTTGCAATTAATTCTTTGTTGAAAATAGCAAGGCTCCTAAACTGGGAACATCTCTTTGTGAGGAAAGCTGTTTATGGATAGAGGTCAAGAGGACGTGCTGGAATATTCCACAGCACTGCCACAGATATTCTGAATGAGAGTGCTGAGACAGAGACAGGCCTGCTCCACACAAGGTGCCCATGGAAGTAGAGGGCCTTCTCCCAGGCTGGCTGAGTTCAGGTCAGCCTCCACGAATGAATCCTAAGAGATGGTGATGTAACTCCGTGGACAGAGTGCTCGTCTGGCACACGCAAGGCCCTGGGTTCCATCCGATGAAGCTCCCTATAAAAGGATCAGAGAGCTGGGCATGGTGGCACAATCCTTTAATCCCAGCACTCAGAGTACAGAGAAAGACGGGTTTCTGTGATTTTGAGGCCAGCCTGGTCTACATGGTGAGACTCTTCTGTCACAAGAAAGAAAAAGAAAAGAAAGAAAAAGGACCATGGTGTTTCATGACTATACCCCCCAGCACTTGGGAGGGGGATCAGAAGTTCAAGTCCATTTGCTTAGTTTGCTTTCTATTGCTTTTATAAACACCGTGACCCAAAGCAAGTTGGAGAGGAAAAGGTTTATTGCAGCTTGTCAGTCTCAGGTCACACTCCATCGCCGAGGGAAGTCAGGGCAGGGGCTCAAGGCAAGAGCCTGGAGGCAGGAACTAAACCGAGACAGCAGAGGGGTGCTGCTTTTGCCTTGTTACCCATGGCTCACTCCGCCTAGTTTCTTAAGACCACCTGCCCAGAGGTGGCACGGCCCATGGGGGGCTGGACTCTGATGCAGCAATCACTAATCAAGAAAATGCCAGCTTCCCTACAGGCTCACTGATGGGGTCACTTTCTCAGTTGAGGTTCCCTCTCCCTAGAGGACCCTAGCTTGTATCAAGTTGACAAAACTAACCAGTACAGTAAGGTTGAGGCCAGCCCGAGACACACAAGACCTTCGTCTCAAAAGCAAAAGAAAAGAAAAAAGAAGCTTAAATATACAGCACCATAGCAAAGACTCACTTTAATCATCTAAGGAGCTAGCATGTTTGAGGACCCTTAGTATGTGTGTAACAGTCACCTATACACGAGCTGTTACAGTTAACCTGGATAAACTCTTGATAAAAGATAGTTAACAGTAGTGATACTCTATACATGATGTGATTTTCTTTTTCTTGAACTTACAGACACATCCAGAAAGCAGCCCCCACAGCCTGGTCCTTGTTGAGTGATTTATAATACCTCTGGTCAATGAATCCAGGCCACATCTCTTTAAGACAGGCACCCTCTGTATTCCAGTTGCCTGTGGCTTTGAAAGTGGAAGAGCCTGCTCCAGTAGGTCATAGCTGGTCAATATAGCTTTAGCCTCGAACTGGTTGTCTGCGATGGTCCAGGCTATAACCCTAAGCTATAGTCCATGAGCCCTCTTACCTGACCACTCTTCTGAGGACGGCCTGCAGGAGGCTTGGCCAATTAATGCTTCTCAGGAGTGATGTAGAAATCACAGAGATATGATGTTTCTGTGCAGTTGGCGTCACCATAGAGAGTCCCCTGGCCTTCAGAGTGCCAGAGACTGATGGAGAATTGGCGGGTAACCTTGAAGCCCTTCCTAGGACTGCCTCATCAGTCTTTCTGTCAGACTCTGAGGTCAGCACTGAACACATCAGCCATACAGGAGGATGGGGCATCTTTCAAAAATGGGCTGGAGTGTACAAGGACAGGGCAGAGGGGAAGCTGCATGCTGAGCCAGGGTTGAGCACCTGCAAGGAGGATGTGGCAGAGAGGAGGGCTGCCAGGGCTCTCCGCGTGGAGCAGGACCTAAAGACAGTGAGTGAGGGACTGGATAAGTGCATAAGTAAATGAGTGAGTGAGCGAACTCTTGTGTCTTCAAGGGATGGAGAGGGAGCACACTAGAAAGCACTCAACATTTTACCTACTTTCCCCAAACACTCAAGGAGCTGGGTCTCAGGTAAAGGGTCCTCCACAGGCCTATGGGAGATACTGTCTTGCTTAGTGAAACTTGTCCTGATCAGTTGTTCAGTCTCCACCAGTTCAAGCCAGTTCTTGCCTGTCACTCGTGTCAGACTGAACATGTCAAGGTTAGGCTTTCAAATGTCTGAGAACACAGGTTCTTGCCAAGAGCTACAAATTTCTTGAAAGCACTGTTTTTTTAACTTCAGAGAGAGAGAGGAGCAAGAATGGAGGGTCAGAATACAAGTTTATGAAGTTGGTTCTCTCCTTCCACCTTTACACGGGTTCTGGGTTTTGAACTCAAGTCAGTAGCTTTTCTCGGCAAGCAAGATAACTGAGCTGTCTACCTGGCATTTGAAGGCACTTTTGGTTCATCCAGCAAGTATTCAAGAGCCATTTTCCAATCAGTTACAGTATGCCAGTTACTCGAACAGGGCCTTAAGATCCAGAGATAAAAAATAAATAAATAAAAGTGTGTTTCCTGTGCTTAGCTAGCAACAATGGTATTCTCTGACCTCTGGGAGAGAAGATGATGAATGCTTGAGTGTGTGCAGCATAAGGAGGGGTACACAGATAAAGGGTGCCCAGTGGTTTACAACAGTTACCCCTTCGCCAGGGATGGCTGTGGACCTGTACCAGGCCATGTCGATTATGGAGAGAAACATGGTCCCGCCCATCTTTCCACTGATGCTCTCGGGCTGTGTCTAACCTGCACAGCAGAGCACATCAAATCAGCATGTGGGAGAACTTCAGATAAACAAATAACGTGTACAGGCGTGGGCAAGGCCTTCACTCAATCTTGATGGATCCCTGGGAATTAGACCAGCCAAGGAAGAACGAACAAACAAACAAACAAACAAACACCAAACAGAGATGAAGAGAATCCTTGGCAAAGAAACAGTAGACCACTTTTAAAAAAAATACCAGAGGTCTCTGATTTCGGGGAAGTGTTCTGACTGGGAAGCCAGGTGCCTTTCTTCACGGAACGTGTTCCTTGAGGATCCAGATGCCGCACGGTGAAGGAGCGTTTACCAGAAGGGACAAAGCAGCGAAAAGCCGGAAGCTTTTCCTTGCTTTGTGGACAGAAATGTCTCTTGCTCTCACATACTAGAACCAGATGTAAGTTGCCCTCAGTCCCCAAGACCTCGAGGAGTGTGTTGTACCCCTGTCAGGGAGAAAGGCAAGCGCTCCTTGAGACATCCTCATCTTGTCTCTGCCCCAGGATTGGGGGTGTGGTTAGTTGGTCCCAGAGGCCAACTCCCAGGTCCTCCTCCCCTGGAGCAGTGTCATCTCCCCTTTAGCATGTCCATCACCGCTGAAAGGATGCCCTGAAAGACCCCTCGGAGTAGCAGTGATTGCGGCAAGGGAGAGTCACAAGGATGAGGGGTTGGACTAGCAAGATGGCTCAGTGGGTAGGGGCTGGATAAACCTCCCCAAAGGTCAGTTCATCCCTTAAATGAGTGCCTGCATGCTGGGCAGTGGGTCCCACACACTCTCCCTTCCTGAAGGCTTGCTTGGCATGTGGGTACTCCGAGGAGAAAGGGGAAATAGCGATTGATGCTCAGTTTAAGCATGGAGTATGCAATAATCGCTTGAAGGACTGCAGAGATGCCTCAGGGGTTAACAGCACTTGCTGCCCTTGCGAAAGAGTTCAGTGCTTAGCACCCACGTCGGACAGCTTACAACCACCTGTAACACCAGCTCCAGAGGATCTGCCTTCTGTCCTCCCGGATACGTGCACATATATGGTACACGAGTGCATGAGCCCATGCGTGCACAGGCACGCACACACACACACACACACACACACACACACACAAGCACGCATGCACAAATAAAAAAAAATTCTTAAAAATCACCTGGACAACATGCTTTCTGACGATTTCGTGGTCCTCAGGTGTTCCTGCTGCAAGAAAGCACCACCACATCTTACTCCACAGGCCCTTCTTCCTGGGTACGGGGGCGCCCCCACAGGAGTTGATTTGTCATTACTATACGGTAGCTTCGCATGTCGGAGTGCTGCTGGCTGCTGGCTGCTGGCAGGGTAAACCCCATGTTTCTCTCCTGGAGGAGCTGTGAATGAGATACCATGGAATATGAATGGAGTTCCCCCCAGGCACCCTATAAATTTATTATAGAGAGCTGGATTTTGAAATAACAAAAATAACTTAGGAAATTGGAGGCGAGTGTGAAAAGTTAGATGGGGGTGTCTTCTTCAGGGTCCTGCTTGTGTGTGCTCTGCTGAGCAGGAGGCCCGATTTTGGGGACTCGAGAGCACCCCTGCTTTAGCCAAAAGGTCGGATGTGTTGTGAGTAGATCACCTTTCCCAGAAGAAAAAGGACAGAGAGATCTGTAGGTTGGAGCTGTAAAAGCAGCGGCGTTCACCGTGTGTACGTATGTATACATGTTCCTGGAATGTGCAAGGGCATTACATGTGCATGATTCTGGAGGCCAGAGGTGACCACCAAGTGTCTTGCTCAACCAGTCTCCACATTATTTTTTTTAAGACAAGGTCTGTCACGAATCCTGGAGCTCACAGATTCAGTGAGGCTGACTGGCTAGCGAGCCTCTGGCATCCTCCTGTCTCTGCCTCTCCAGGGCCGAGATGGCCGGTGTCCACCGCCATGCTCGGCTTTTTTATGTGGGTGCTGGGGACAGAACTCAGGTCCTCAGGCTTGCATGGCCAGCACTTTACCAACGGAGCCATCTCCACATCCCTGGGTTCATTTCCAGTGTAGAGCTTGAAAAGGAGCCTTAGAAAGGAAAACAGACAGGAGTGGTGGCAAGTTCCCATAATACAAGCTCTGGAGGGGTAGAGGCAGGAGGAATTCTGGGACAGCCTGGTCTAAACGACATTTCCGGGGCATCCGTGGCTACGCAGCGAGATCTAATCTCGATAAACCCAAAAGAAGGTCGCATTCGAACTCTCTGTGGTACCCAAAAGATGGGAGGAGGGGCGGTGCCATCTGTGCCACAGTGTGGGAAGCACGGAGAGCAAGAAACCAGGGCCTGTGGGTCTTGAAGCAGTGCAGTGAGAGGTACGGAGCTCTGCCCACTGTCTGTGTTTCTGACTTACTATAAAGGGTGGTCACAGGCAGTGGTACAGTCACTAATGCAAAACGCTACAGAAAGCACCTCACTAGTGGCCGTCGCTGTTAATTCACTGGAAAGGACACCTTCCCCTTTTCAGCCCAGCTCCTCCCCGGTGAGAGCAGACATTCAGCCACCTCCAGAAACTGGGGGACTCCCTGCTTTTCTCCCAGTACAAATGCTTTACAGCCCCAGGAACCTGTTTTTCCATGCTAGCTCCCCACCCCAGAAACAGGTTGCTATTTACCTGTGGTCTCAGAAGAAAGAGAGAGCTGTCTCCTGTTACATCAATTCCCTTCCAAACCTGGAGGTATCCGGACTCAATCCCTGGAGAATGGAACCGCCTCTCCGGCTCTGTCCATTTTAGGAAAACAAGGTCTTACCTTTGCCCTCGCTTCCCCTCCTCATTTTCTCCTGCAGCAGAAATAATGTGTTCGGTGGTCCTGGAACAACAATTTGATGCATTAGCGATTGCCGGTGCACTTTGTAGAGTCCGGCCTCTGAGAATGGTCTATGGATTCGAAGGAGAGTCACAGACTCCAGGTATTTAGTGAAACCAGGCCATCACATAGTGTAACAGGATGCACCTCACATCTCTAAAGTCCAGGAATAAGAAAAAGCTCAACAGACTGCTTAAGGCAGAGGTATCTGGGGCTTGGAGAAGGGCAGGCAGGTGGAAGGGCAGGAGAACTGAAAGAAATCAGAGGAAATGGGGATGGGGAAGGCTCAGTGAGTAAATTGCCAGCATGAGGGCTGGAGTTTGGTTGCCAGCGCCCACATAAAGAGGCCAGGTGTGGTGCCACGTGCTTGAAGCCCAGTGCTGGGGAGGCAGCCACAGGACGATTCCCAAGGCCCACTGGTCAGCCATCGAGCTTCCTAGACTAACTCTCATCCTATGTGAGACTGTAAATAAAATTGAAAAGACAGATGGTGGCTTCCACAAGCACATGCACATATGTGCACATACAGGAACATAAACGTGTGTGCATGCACACACACACACGGAGGGAGGGAGAGACAGACAGGGGGAGGGGCAGAGAGACAGAGACAGACACACACACACACACAGAGGGAGGGAGAGAGACACAGACAGGGAGAGGGGCAGAGAGACAGAGACAGACACACACACACACACAGAGGGAGGGAGAGACACAGACAGGGAGAGGGGCAGAGAGACAGAGACAGACACACACACACACACACAGAGGGAGGGAGAGAGACACAGACAGGGAGAGGGACAGATAGACAGAGACAGACAGACACACACAGAGGGAGAGAGAGAGACACAGACAGGGAGAGGGACAGATAGAGACAGACAGACAGACAGACACACACAGAGGGAGAGAGAGAGACACAGACAGGGAGAGGGGCAGAGAGACAGAGACAGACAGACAGACAGACAGACAGACACACACACACACACACACACACACACACACACACACACACACAGAGGCCTGAGAAATGCTGGCTGGCTTTCTGTCCTTAGCTGCTGGAATCACAGAGTTGTTATGTAATTCAAGCCAGCAGCTTGTGGGGATTTGGCTAATAGTTAACTTAATTTCTCAGGAATGTCCTTTTTTTTTTTCCTAAGCAGAAGGAAAATAGGACTCTGGTCAATGAATCAAATGTTGGGAGGGCCAGCTTGGAGGATCTATTCCCACAGGACCCAGCCCGTGCGTGTTATTTCACTTTGCTGTCGCATTTGGAGTACAGGCTAAATGAGTAGCTCCCATTAGGAGAGGACAGTTCCTGTAGACAAGGAGACTTGTACTTTGAATGCCTCCGCGAGAAGAGGCAGCCGTTGACAATTTCACCTGTACAGGACCTTACTGTCATTATAAAACCGTAACAAGATGACGGCTTACAGTAAGACTCGGCGCAGTATATAATAAAAGTCAGACTTGTATCAGCGCGAAAGTGATGAAGGAATTCTCTGCGGCTCGGCGGCTTGTGTGCAGTCCAGGGTTGCAGAGGCCGTGCGTGGTGACACACCTGCTGTCTGAGGCTGGCTGGCTCTGTGATTGAGGCTCCTGGCTGAGTCTCACTCGCTCTGCTGACTCACTGCTGCTCTCATTACTGGAGATGAAATCCTGAAATTTTGCCTGCCCCGTCCTTGCCGCTTTCAACGCTGTGTTTAAAGCGCTCCTTTTGAACATGACGTGAAGTACGAGGACTATTGAGGGAAAACAAAGTCGGGAGGAAGCTGACTTGGCTGGAATGTTCCATGTGTCTGGGTTCGAAGCCTTCCTTCCAGCTTTACCAGTTCTGGCCTCCAGGATGACTTGTTTTCTAGGTTGTTACCTTGGAAACTGAGGCATAGATTTCATCTGTGTCACGAAGGACAGAATCAGCATCATCACTTGAAGATTATTGGTAATACTTGGGTCATGTGTCAGCAGCTTTGGAACACAAGTAGGAAAATCAAGACATTTGCAGGGGGCACTATGGTCGCGCATCCCTGAGTGACAGGGACACATTTTGAAAATGAGTTTCTTTTTTTTTTGTTTTGTTTTGTTTTGTTTTTTTCTTTTTCGTATGTTTCCCCACTCCTTGCGGTTTCATGCTTCTTTCACTGGGACATAACAAATTCCGGTACAAATCAAGCTATGTTCCTAAAACCTATCCTGGTTGACAAAGTCAAGATTGGAAAGATTAGGACCTCATTGCAAGCAAGAATTTAAAGGGGAAGGAAGGAAGAGATGAAATATGTTTCATAAATAAAATTACGTGAAATTACATTTCTTTAAATTTTATTTACATGTGTATGTTTGTGTGTGTGCGTGTGTGTGTGTGTACATGCCATGACACATGTGAAGAGATCAAAGCACAACTAGAGTTGGTTCTTTCCCTTTACCATGTTGTTGGTCCTGGGGATTGAACTTCAGTCTTCAGGCTTAGCTGCATGTAGCTTTATAAGCTGAGCCATCCTATCTGCCCTTAAATGAAGAGTATGTTCAGAACATATCTATAACCACTTCCCAAGGCATTGAAACCTGCTCTCATAAAACCTTCTTTAGTTGCTGAGGAAATTCCACTCTTGTGTTCACAGCCCAGGCAGGAATCACTCACACTTCCTGTGAGGAAGACACAACTTCTCAGTTTTCTATTATTTTCTATGTAGAATTACCTTACTATTATGAAATTTTCAGGGGCTAGGGATATAGCTGGACTGGTACTTGCCTTGTCTGCACAAAACTCTGGGTTCATTCCTCAGAACCTTCTAAAATGGGGTGATGCCACATACTTATAATCCCTGCACATGGGGAGTGGAGACAGGAGGATCAGAAGTTCATGGTCAACCTTGGCTATATTGTGAGTTTGAGACAAGCATGATTTACAAGAGACCCTGTTAGAAGAAAGAAAGAAAGAAAGAAAGAAAGAAAGAAAGAAAGAAAGAAAGAAAGAAAGAAAGAAAGAAAGAAAGAGAAAAAAGGAAGGGAAGAGAAAGAAGAAAGTCATCAGTTGAGGCAGTAAGGTGTTTGTTCTGCAAACATGCAGACAGATTCTGAGATTCCCAGAACCTACTTAGAAAAAAAAAATCCAGGTGCTTATAGAATTCTAGGTCTGGGGAGGCATACACAGGGGGTGGTGCTCTCTAGCCAGTCTGGCCAATCAGTGAACTCCATAAAATAAGGAAGAGAACAAAAGACAAAGATGTCTGACATTGAACAACCTACCTTCTCTCTCTCTCTCTCTCTCTCTCTCTCTCTCTCTCTCTCTCTCTCTCTCTCCCTCTCTCTCTCTCTCTGTCACACACACACACACACACACTCACATCCCTGCAAACACACAGGTCAACAGGGCAACAGGAGATGAACTAGCATACCCACTCAATCTTTAGCAAGGTTTGGATACACTGTGTGCTTTCCCCCTGCTAAAGCAAATCCCAGTCATTGTATTGTTTCATTCAGCAATATATTTCCCAGCACGTCCTGTCTAAACTGAAAGTTGCTCTTTTTCTCCCTTGTTCCTTTTCAAGGCCACTCAGGAAGGCCTTGTGATTATCACTGTCTTCTGGACCTGCCATATCCACTAACTCTGTTTCCTGTTCTATGCTTCTCTAGAGACCTTCCGGATGGGGTGAGCTGAAATGTAGCAGGTATCTCTCAGTGAACATTAGGAGACTTCAGTCTGGTAGATAAGGATGCTTGTTTTCCCAGGAGTTGAAAGCTAGACAGTGTCTAGGTCTTCACTACTTTCATTCCGGAACACTGCAGAAAACATGTTGAGTTAAGCAGGGCTTATTTTCCAATGTAAAGCCTGGTTAGGATAACTATGAACCCAATTGCACATCATTATAGACCTTTATGAAAGTAGCTAGCTCTGTCATAGCCCTTTTTCTTCACAACCTATAGAGCTTCCTAGGAAAGGTCAAGCGTGCAATGAGCAGTTGCCGTGGAAAACTGGATCTCACAAAGAGATACCTGCAATGATAAAAACAAAGGAAAACAGTTTTAAATAAGTATTCCCATTCATTATTTCATTTTATCCTCCTGACAGAACTCTGAGATGGGTGTTTCCATATTATTATGGAAAATTTAGAAAATATAGGCAAAGCCATGAAAAAAGTAGCCCATCATTTGCTTCCCCCCAGAAATAACTACTCTCATTAATTTAGTGCATATATTTTCAACCTGTCTCTTCAGGGTGCCTGTTCTTCTTTGACTAAGATTATTCTTTGGTGTTTTGCGTCTTTCTGATTCCCTTGCCTCATGCTGCTAGAACATCTTTCTCCGAGATTCATGTTTCATGATGGTAGAATATCCAATGACATAGACATACTTGACATGAGTCATCTTCTTTGCTGACACAGGTATGGCCACTTCCTGGTGAATCACTAAAATAAACAATGGTGTGATGAAAAGATTTGCATATATCATGAACCAAAGGTTAATCAATATGGCTATATTTCTTTTGCGGTCATTTTTCTTGTCTTATTTTTTTTTTTTAAAGAAGATCTTTATAGATAGTCTAGGCTAGCCTCCAGCATGTGGCAATCCTCCTGTCTCAGTCTCCTTAGTGCTGAGATCCCTGGCATATGCCACCATTACTGTCTCAGTTGGGCCATATTTCTAATGGTGGAATTTTAAAATGAAAGAAAACAATCTTTTTCTCTTCAGTTAGAGTTGGAGAAACGGATACATGGACAGTTAGACACCTTAGCAAACATACATATCAGGTAATTGACAAAACCAGGAATCCTGAGTCAGAACCCAGTAGGGGAAAGAGATTACCCATCTAATCTGAAAAATACAAATTCATCCAAAAAAAAAAAATACTCTGGAGCTGGAAAAATGACTCAGCTGTTGTCTTTGTTACTTTTCTGCTGCTCTAAAGAGACACCATGGCTAAGCTAATTTAGAAACGAAAGCATTTAGTTTAGGGATTACAGTTCACGATCAGGTAGACGTGGTACTGGAGCAGTAGCTCAAAGTTTCCATCCTGGTCAACAACCACAAGGCAGAGAGAGCTAACTTGGAATGATGTGGGCTTTTGAAATATCAAGACCCAGTGACACACCTCTTCCCACCAGGCCACACTTCCTAATCCTTCCAAAATAGTTCCACCAACTGGGGCCCAAGCACTCAAACATAGGAGCCAATAGCAGCCATTCTCATTCAAACCAGCACAGCTTTTCAGAGAGCCTGCTGCTCTGACAGAGGACTAAAGTCCATGCCCAGCACCCACATTGGACAGCTCACAAAGGTCTGTAATGTGGAGCTCCTGGAGATCCTACGCCCTCTTCTGGCCTCCCTGAGCACTTGCATGCACGTGCACATGTACACACACAATGTTTTTTACTTTTTGTTGTTGTCGTTGTTGTTAAATACCCCCCTTCTTTTCTTAAATTATTTCCCTGAAATCCAGACAGCTTGTCTAAAATCCTATCATTAAACAGAGTGAATGCTGCAAACTGTATTATTGCTGTTTTCATATGGTCTGTTTTTTGTTTTTTTTGTTTTTTAATCTTTCTTCCTCAAAATAGTAACCATGTTGAGTTGTTCTGTGTTTGAAAGTTGTAGGTTTGCTGTTTTGAGACACAGTCTTTCTGTGCCACTCAGGGTGGCTAATGTTGGCGTTTGTTTTTTGGTTTTTGTTTTTTTGTTTTGTTTTTTTTTTTAATTCTGTGTATAACCCTTGGTTTTCAATATATTCTAGAATAACTGAAACCCTCCCTTTGTGGACTATCATTTATTCTACTGGATCCTGAATCTCTTTACTCTCATCTATTCTGACTGTGGAGATCATTTCCAGATTTTGAACCAATTTGCCTCATTCCTACCTTGTCAGATTTACTTCTTTTCTATGTGATCTCAGGCATGGCCAGCAATGACTCAGGTCTCTTGTTATACCATCAGCAGCAGCTGTTGGTATGGGGTCACTCTATCTTCACCTGCCCTGGCATGGCCATACCCCGTGAGCTTTAGCTTGCTTGTTGGTATATATAATATATTGATGGGTAGTGTCTGACTTCCTACATAATGTTTGGGTTATCCTTATCTAACCAGTTCTGATAGCTCTGTCTTTGGGGCTCAAAACTCTAGCCACTGGCTGACAGCATCCTGGTGAGTCAGCCATGAACCGTTCAAGCCTATGCCTGTCCCTGTGAGTGTCAAAGAGAAATAGATTCAAGAGATTCTAGAATCCTTAAAGTAAAGCATTTTCAGGAGGAAAAAAGTATCACAAATTCTACTGTTGAATTAAAGTGCAATATATAAGACAAAACTCAGTTATGGGAGGGAGGGAGATGGCTCAGTCAGAACAGCACTTGTCTGGCAAGTTAGAAGACCCCAGTTCAGATCCCCAAAACCCAGAGCTTAGAACCAGCACAAGAAGCCAAGTGCAGAGCTGGCAGATAGGTCAGCAGGTAAATAATTGCACTCACTGCCACTCCTGACAACCTGAGTTCAATCTTAAAGCCAGATAGGGGTTGCCTGCTTGTGATCCTAGAAGTGGCAAGATGGGAGATGGAAGCAAAGGGTCCTCTGACACGATCTACTGGAAGCTCACAGGCTTGTTGACTAACCTGACCTACATGATGAAGTTCGGGTACACGCACATACACACAAACACCTCAATTCCAGATGGTTACATTAGAAGCACTAGTATTTATCAGCCCATACCTCTGCCCAGACTCTGAGGTCAAATGTAAACCAATTGAGTGGGACCTTCTGGATTGGTCCATTTACCAAATGCAAACTGGCTGAAAGTAGATCCTTCTTGAAGAATAGATTCTAATAATTGTCACTGTGTCCTGATGCTAATCATATGCTTGGTACCACTAGGAGAAATCTCTTCTCTCCAGTATGGACTTTTCATAATGAATAGTCATTTCTCAGAGGAGTTTCTAAGACACCCAGATTTCTTTCCCAGAGAGAAAGTGTGCCCTGGAATGTGACCTGCTTTGTCCTTGGAACTCTTTTTGTTAAAGATAAAGGCAAGACTTGAAAGAAGGCATACCTCTGGTCTGCTTGACCAAAATTAAAATATGCTTCTGGGAATAAATCAGGAAATATGACCTAAAGATGGAAGATCTCTCCCTCTCTCTCTCTCTCTCTCTCTCTCTCTCTCTCTCTCTCTCTCTCACACACACACACACACACACAAATTAAAAAAAAAAAACAGAAAAAGAACTCCTCCTCCCATTTACACAACTGGTAATTTTTGCACCAAAGTGGAATTGTTTTCGTGACTAAGAAAACACTTTGGTTGATCAAAAAGTTGAAATATTCTTACCAAAATGGCTAATCCTAGGCTCTACCCTAACATGAAAGAAACATTAAAATATTATTAATGTCGATAATTAGTACTTCTAAATGATTTTAAAGGCTTTTATGCAATTATAAAAGATTCGATTGTCGTAACATGGCTAAATGCTTTGGTGCCTTCTGCCTGTTGTCCTTGGTCCCTACAACCCTGACATGTAATTTATTTCTCTTTTGAGTGAACTCTAAGCATTAATGTCCATTAAGAATTTCTGAAACAAAGTCCCGAGATTACTTGGAGCACTTTCAGTAACATGTACTGATTATCATTAATAGCTCTTCTGTCCTAGGCAAGGACAGCATTTTGTAACATCGTTTCTGTTCGGCCAGCCTCTTCCCCGGCTGTGTTAGGATTTCCCCCTTTCCTGTGCTTTTCTCCTTGACCTGTAGAACCCAGCAAGCTCAGTTTGCCAGCGCTAGGTGGGGTGGGTGGGCCAAAAGGTAAGCACAAAGTGAGATCTCTTTGTAAAGCCATTCAAAAGAGAAAAAGAAAAGAAAAAAGAAAAAAAAACCTGTTGTGCCTTAGTTCTTAATGAATGTTCATTTGCTGCCTGTGAAATGTGGCTTTTGCTGTTGGCTTCCTTCTTTCCTGGATAAAAGTTACTGGAGGATCCTGGTGCCCCTTGGTAGTACACAGGAGGTTAAGGGCTCTCTGCTTTGGCTTTTGAAATTTGCTTAAGACCTCAGGCATTGGCTGCCCAGGTTAGATACCTGTTTAACAGCAGCTCCTTGATGGGCATGCCTGTATCTGCCTGAGGAATATCCTTCTGTTTAGTGAAAAATATATTCACACAATGTGTGCAACTAGAAAGATGGTTAGTAGAAAAACTGCCCTGTGCACCGTGTCCCAGGCGGACTAAGCGTTTATCACCACAACCTCTTTTGTGGTTCAGAAGATTAAAGCTGGAGCTTCACACATGCTCTGGCTGTGGAGCCTCAACCCAACCCTCTGCTTTTATTAAGGACGCAGAGGCTGAGAGAGGTTAAATCGTTTACCCAAGATGCTACATTTGATTCAAGTAGGGCTCATCCCTCAGGTGTCTTATAAGAAAGGAGACACAGTCCCGTGAAAGCCACTGCATCTGGGGCCACCACGTTCTTACAATTAAACCACCAATGTGCAAAGTGAGGCTAACGCATATTGTGACTTGGGCCAATTAAATCCTGGATTTTTACTCTGGTTACCTCCTTCCTGCCACAGTCGCTTGAAATGCAGGAATATGGGTATATTGGGGGAAGTAAAACTAAAAGAAAAAGAGAGTAGCTTTCCTGCATTTTTAGACATTTCTTGCTTTGTCGCGTTTGCTTGCTTTGAAGGGGCCACAGTTAGATATCCCAGCCTCCATGTTGATTAATCATTGAGAGAGGACCAGAGAATGCACAAGGCTGAATGCTGGCCTGGTGACAATGGAGCTTTCCCCACCGAGCAAGCCCTTGACCAACATGCCAGGCCTCTGAAAATGCTTATCTCGGAACTTGCCGCACCAGGGGAGAAAAACAGATGTCGCCTCTTCCACACACAGAAAATAAGCTCTGTACCCAGACAACTGCCTCCGACCCAGGCCTCCCAGAAGACCATGGAGGAAGTTAATTGATCTAAGATTGGGCCCAGATTGGAAATATCTGATTACATTTCTAAAACACTCTCCTCCAGGAGTCCAGAACTCTTGATTTTTTTTTTCCCTTACTGATAAGCCTGACAGTGACAAATTTGTGGTATTTTCATGACATTTCCTTTGATTTACCTTGAAATGTGGTTGGCTAAATTGAGTCAGGCAAGCCTTATAATACTGGAAGCCATACTTTGATTTCCGAGTATTGATGAGAATCTTTTGTTGCTGTTGTTGTGGTTGTTGTTGTTCTTTTTGTTTTAAGGATTTAAACCCCCAATTTCAAACTACCACTGTGAGGCTTGGGAGAGGTTTCAAGCAGCACAGGGTTTGCCTGACAAGCACGAAGGCTTGGGTTCTATCTCCCAGATACTTTAAAGAACAAACAAGCAAGGTTCCTGCTTCTAACCCAGCACTGGGGAGTCGGGGATAGGAGGACAGGTCTCTGGAGATCACTGGCCGGTTAGCCAAGCATGCTAGGTGAGTTCAAGGACAGTGAGATAGCCTGCCAAACAAACAACAACAAATAGGTAAAAGGGCCTCTGTGTCATCTGCCTCTCTCTCTCTCTCTCTCTTACACACACACACACACACACACACACACACACACACACACACACAGAGTCTAGGAGAACTAGACTGTAAGGAGTCTGGGAACTTCCTAGTCATCCCCTCTCTCCAGCACAGATGACTTTAAAAGACGCCCCAGGAGAGGTGCCCCTCTCACCGATGTCCCCTCCTGCAAACACAGCCTTCTTTCGTCTTTGGCCCTTAAAGGCAAGAAAAGAATGTTTCAGGGGGTTGCCTTTGATTGTGGGTGCCTCTGGACTTCTCAAAACAGGTCTGACAGCCTGCTACTTAGAAAGAGGTGGTTTGGTGTGGTAGCTTAGAGGCAGGGCAGGGAGAGAAGAACAAGTTAGAGAGTAAAAAAAAAAATTCAGATAGTTCAACTACCATAAGTTGTAGTCGAGAAAACTAAGTCCTCCCACACACTGAACAGTTAGTCGACCAGCTGTCCATCTAGTTCTCTCCAGATTCAGGCATGTGAATATTTTTTTGGCCAGGGCCTGTTGGTGAGCCTCTGAGAAATGGCCTTGGCTTCATTTCAGTCATCTGCAAGAGAGTTCTTCAGAGCAGCCAGTCCCCCTGGTCAGCCTTCAGTGTGTATCACCTTTCACGGATCCCCGTCAGCAGAAAGTGGGTAGCTTCCCTCAACTGACCAGAGAAGAGAATCAACAAGGCCTTTGGCTCTCCCAAAAAGTTCACTTGCCTGACGCAGTTTCATTCTCTTAGGTTTTCTTTCCATCACAAATGATGGAAGTCATGGACCCTGAGTCAGTGTCAGGCCCAGGCATGACAAGGAGGCAGGGGCCATAGCTTGTGGTAGCATGTGATAATTCAGTTTTGTTGAAAATAATACCACATGTAGAAATGGAGAGGTGGCTCTGGGGTTAAGAACTTTGACTGCTCTTCCAGAGGACCCTGGAGGTTCAATTCCCAGCACCTACATGGCAGCTCACAACCATCTGTACCTCTAAGTCTAGGGTCTAACAGCCTTTTTTTTTTTTCCTCTACAGTCATACATGCATATGGTACACAGGCATATATTCAGGAAAAAACATCCATACACATAAAATAAAAGTGTATAAAGGTGTAATAATATGTGGGTTATTTATTCTTTACCAAAACAAACAGTTAACATTTGACGTTTAATATCAGACTCCACAATTTACCAGAGCTCTGGTTTTGCTTGAATCGTCACGGCAGTGTTTTGAATATTACGAAGAGCATCTGTAATCCTGATGGAGAAATTCAGGTCCAGCAAGGTTTAGCAACTTGCCCGAGGTCTCTCAGCCAAAAGTCAGGAACGTGGGAGAGCTCAGAGAAGCTGTTTTAAGAGGGCCTTTGAAGAAACTTACTCTTTTCTGTTCTTGAGAAAAATTCCTTCTTTGCCTTCTCAACACTAAACATGATCTTCCTTTGGGAAGCTTAATTCTTCCAGGATTCTTTCAGCTTTCTGCTGCTTCCCACTCTAGATTTAGGTAAGAATTGCTTCCCCTTGAAGGTCTTTCCCTGAGGGAAGGGATCGGCCCTGTTGGACTGCTGTGTATTGGCCTAGGGTGAGCTCTGTTCTGAGTGAGGAAGAACCTAAATCTTCGCAAACAGGTTTAGAGAGAAAGAAGAGACTTTCCACCACGGAGGACTGAGAAAAGGGCTAAGACTGACAGAGGCAGGATCCCCAGGCCCTCTGTCAGCCACACACAAGGGTAATAGGGCAGGTGCAGTCCCTGCAGAAGGTTCCCTTTCTTCTAGAATATTCTAAGTTTGTCTTCTTGTTGGTGGGAATGAAGATGCTTTATGTGTTTGACTTTCTCCCCCAAACATGAACTGATGCTTGGTTTGAATATGCTATGGGCTGGGGACAGGGCTTAAATACTCTTTCCATGGGCTTAAATTATTTACACAGCTCACTTCTAAGAGGCATATTTGAGGGATTAGACCCCTTCTTAGCTTTTTAGAGGTACTATCTACACCAGGGGCCTTAAAGACTTGCCTTGGGCACTATTTCCCATCAAGCATTCACTTCCGTAGAGAAACTTTAAATATGCTAATTAAGTTTCCCTGGGCTTTGGTTTCTCTGTCTGTGAAATACAGAGATCATCTTTTTCCTTTTTTATGTCTGTGGAGTCTCAAATACAAAGCATCACAAGTCCCGTAGAGAAAGAATGGGGACAAATTTAAGCTGTCTGCAGTATCAAGATGATTATTTTTTTTTCAGATGGGGAGGACAAAGGGAGTTTCATAAATTTTCTAATTACCCCACTGAATTTATTGTTCATGCATTTACACCATTGCCTTTGCTTGCATTTTCTAAGGGAACAGAATTCTGTCTTCAAAAATAGTTCCTTGGTAAAAACAAAAAGTGTAATATCCCTAGTTAGGGTGCCGTAAATATGACACGGGCCTTAAAAAAAAAATGAAGAAAACAGTGTTTTTGAGAGGGAATGTGTCTTATGCTCTTCTCCATTTGATTGGTTAACATGTCTTCATGGTAAATGACAATATTAATTTAGGATTATATTTATATAGACGGGAGTTGTCAGACAGAGCACACAATGCTCAGTAAAATATAAATGAGAGAGAAGCGAGTTAATAGTGAAAGTTCAAGTACAACCTAGCGTTCTGTATTTCCTGTGCTGCCCTTAGCAACCCCAGCAGTGGCATACCCTCCATTTGCCAATATGGCATGCTAACTGGTGGTATCACAAAACTACAAGACCGAGGGTTTGAGCCGTTCTGAAGGTGAAGACGTGCGTTCTCTCAAGAGACAGGTAAGTTTCTGCTCCTGGCCTGCTACTGTAACCTCCCAGATCAGGCCGCTTTCCTGGAAAGAGATTCGAAATCTATTACGAGTGTAATCATCATGAAAAAAATTTGATGAGAACACGGTACCACGCTGAATAATAACTTTAAGTAGAAAACCCAACGCGGTGGGATTTCCATCAGGGCCTTCGAGTGTCAGGAGAAAAATAGTTCCACACTCAGCGAATATAGATGGGTCTGTCTGGGGTTGCGTTCAATCCAATTGTGTGTCGGGGGCTGAATAATCAGGAGTGGCAGGCTAAGCACTTTCCCTTCAAAGTGATTTTACAGAAGGCGCCATCTCCTAAGGAAAGTACGCTCGCGTCTCCAGTAATGCTGAAAAGGCACTAATGTATCAATTTATTGGTGCTGGTGTCACGAGCTAGAGTCACAGATCGTATTTGGATTTTAAGATCTGCCCACTGCTGCTGATGGGGAAGGGGGCTTTCCTGGGATAACTGGGCCTTCTGAAACTTGTAGAACACTTTTTCAGCTCCTTGGAGAGCCTTCAGAGGTCTTCAGAGGAGGTTCTCACTTCACTTTGCAAAGCCAAAGTAAACACAATGAAAAACAATAGCCTAGTTTTCCTCAATAAAGGGGCAGGGGCACAGATTTGCGCGGGGCTATGTAATTTCAGCTTCCTTAAATAAGGCCTTCGGAAAACTTTGGAGAAGCAAGTGTGTGATTTTGGTCTTGGCTCACAACTTTGAAACTTTTTTCCCCCTTACTGTCTACCAAGGGTTTTCATAACAGATCTCCTTCCCGAACGATGTGTTCCACAGTTAAGTAATACGCCTGATGCAGGGTGCCAAATTTTCCAGAGACTTTTACTTTCCAGAGGAGGGTTAAACAGTTCTCTTAATAAGTTGAAAGGAAAAAAAAAATCAAGGTTTACCACTGTTCTTAGTCACGAGTTAAATGTTTTCAACAGTTTGATTGGTTTGAGCCTGTTTAGCCCTGAGAATGTGTCCTAAGAATGAGGCATGAGATGTTCAAAGCTTTGAAGCTCTGAAGCAGAGTTAGGACCGCTTGCATCGAAACTTACGGCCGTCCACTCTGTCAGGTGCCACTCGCCAGCTGCTACTTACTCCTACTTGTTACCTGTCACCCATTAATCATCTTGGGAACATCCAGGGTAGGGCGCTGACTCATGCATCCTCTGTGCTCCCACCAAACATATCGGAGCTCTTTGTAGTGTTAACCGTCGTTCCCCTATGGGAATGACACATACGTGATGTGTGTGTGTGTGTGTGTGTGTGTGTGTTTTCTTCATAAAAAGCTCTGCTTTGAGTGAACAGGAAGGAACACATTCATTACAAAGGAAATTCAGAATCAATGCCTCTGCCAAATTAATCGCTCTACTGCCCTTGTCAGAGTGGTTTGTCCTTGCTCTTCTGTGTCTTCTACCAGCCTATTAGCATGATCCCTCCCATATTAACAATAAGGCTTTATGTGTGCATGCATGCATATGTGAGTAAGGGTGCATGTGTCTGTACAGGTCCATGTATATGCACATATGTGTAGAGGTCAGAGGACAACCTCAGGTAGAGTTTCGGGCCATCCACTTTTGTTTTGAAGACAGAGTCACGCACTGGCGGGGAGTTCACCAGTTAGGCTTGGCTGCCTAGTGAGCTCCAGGGACATGGTATGCTTTCTTCTACCTCTTCAGCAAAGGGATTGGAGACACGCTTCAACACGCCTAAACTATTTTTAAAGATGGAGTCTGGGGGGCTGAGCCCTCATGTTTGCAAGACAAGCGCTGTGCTGACTGGGCTGTTAGCCATGCGGTTAGTTAAGAAGAGAGTGGGTGAGCTCAGGGTCCCTGCCGCTTACAGTTCAAGGCTTTGGAGCATGTCTTGTGAGCAATCCCAGCTCTCTGTCACCGGCCGAAGGTGACATGTTTCAAGCACACACTGCATGACCTGTGACCACAGAGACCCTCGCAGCACCCTTTCTTGACCTTTGTCTCTGTCTCATCTCTTTCAGGTATCTCAGTGACGAAGAAGACACACACATGTAAGTAGTGCATTTTGTTTCTGTCCCAAGTTTTCTGAAGAGTTGGAATCCGCATATGTCTGGCTGCTGTGGCCCTTCGAACATGAGCCACTGTTTCCATGGTCAATAGTGGTCATACTTTCAACCTGTAGTGGTCGGGTTTGGCACATCTCCACCTGTTTGTACTGTGTGTTGATGAGAGAGGTCAGGCATAAGCTGATGAAGTCTGGTTTTCTGAGCCACGAATCTTTAGAGACGCCACAAAACCTAGCCAGGAGGATCAATGACTTACTGCTCACCTTCATATTCTGGATCCTTCTTAGAAGAGTTTCTAGAAAACCCTGATTTCTTTTAAGCTTCTCTCTCCTTCTCCTTCCCGCTAGCTCACAGATGAGGTTGTTTTGTTCTTATGTCTGTGGAGAGCAGAGATACTGAGGGGGATAGAGGCGCTGTCGAACAACCATGGCATGGCTCGTGGGGGCCCTGGTAACTGGCGTTGATAGTTTGGTGCGGAACTGTGTGCTGGGTCTGTGCTCTGAATTCATCCCACTTCTCAGGGTCAATCGCCTTCATCCATTGCCTCACTCAAACCCCACCCTAGACCAACGCACATCAGTGTAAGGTGCTGTGATCTGCAGTCGGAGCAGTGATGTTTGGCTGAACCTTGAACTTCAGGATGAAACACTGTGTCACTGATGCAAACAGTCAACCTTCGCTGTCATTGACCAGCGTATTACTTAGGCCTTGAATGAATGGAGTCTTCAGAATCTGATGAGTATTTTAGGCCAGAGATACGTGCTACCTATGAGATGTGTTCGGGCATCTTCCTAAGGCGAGCATTGGAGCTATTTTTGGCACAGAGGAAGGACAAGGATCTAGCCCCACATTTTTCTTCATGCAACTTTTTTCATTTTTTTTAATTTCACGTATACCATTTGGTGGTGCGGGAAGCAATATCTATGTAACATCAAAATAGTTTCGCTTGTGCCTCAGTTGACTCTCAAAATCTGCTCTTGGGTTTGTCTGTCTGTCTTTCTGTATTTATAGAAAAGAGACATATAAGAAATTAAAATGTTTATTTTTAAAAGTAAAAGAAATACCTTGCAATGAGAAGCTGCCTGACATTTAGGGTCCAGTCTTGCAAATCCTCCATGTGGCTCCCATGGGTCTCCATGGAATGCTTGTTTGAAGTACCATGAAAGGTCCAGCCCAAGCTAGACGATGTATGGTCAGGATGGCACCTCCACATTTGCAGTCGCTGTCCCCGTCCCCCTCAATCAGGGTAGTCTGTGATCCTTAGTTTTTTGGGGTTGTTCTGTCGTTGTTCTTGTTGTTCTTGCTGTTGTCGGTGCATAATTGAGCTCATGCTGACTGAGAGATTGACAGCGAAGGCCACTGAAGTCCTCTGTATATCCGCAGGGCAGGCATGGTACAGAGAGCTTCCTTGCACAGCCTTGCCCATGAGCTCGTCCCTGGCCTGGAGGGACCCACTCTAGAGGTGGTAAGTAATCCAGTCTTTCTGCTAGCTCCGTCCTGGGCCTCTCCCAAGCAGGGGCTGCTGATTGTGCCCTACTGTTTGTGGTGGTTTGGGGTGTGGACTCCTGGCCGCCTAGCAATACACAGAAAGCTACAGTTTGCATTGTGGATTGGCTCTCAGACAAGCAGACGAAAGGACCCAGTTTCAGCTCCATTAGATAAGAAGAGAATACCTCAACCGATGAGATAACGGATGATAGAGACCACAGACGCTGTTATTCTATAGACAATGCATCTACGTGTTATTGCCATCACTGAAGATCATTTACGAGTGTTTATAGAAATTCATGGAGGGATTTAGGGAACAAGCATAAGAATGGTGACTGGAGAGGGGGAAAATAATACTTTAGTGGCAGGAAATTTAACCAGGTAGACCTTTCTGCAAAACCTTGCAGAATTTCATCTCTGTCAACCTTAAAGGATGTAGCCAAAATAGCAGATTATCTCTAACCTTGAAGATCAATCTGGGGTGTCCAACCTTCTTACACCTGCACACAGCACTGTCATCTACAAAGTTCATGCTCACAAACCTTGCAATTTAATCAAGTTATTATCCTAGTGTTTTAGGTACGTTTGTGGTTTTGTATTGGGGCTCATTTATAGCCACCTTGGGCTGTGTGAGGCCTGGGGCTTGCAGGTTTGGACGCCCTGGAAGACATCAGGCATGAAGTACCTGTAGAAAAACTCAAAGCTCGTAAAGTCCTTAACGGAAAGATTTAGGTCAAATGCTGTCGGAATGTTTGGGGTAGGGTAAGATGATACTTCCAGAATAAAATATCCCCGTGACAAGTTGGAAGGAGCAGCACCGAGACAGCAAGTGTCTTGGAGAGATTTAACCCTTTGAACTGCGTGAGTGTGGAAATCCTCTGTGCCACTGGAACACACCCAACCTGACAGATAGCCCTTAATGTTTCCCGTCTTAGTGTCTCTACAGGGCCCACAATGCGTGCAAGAAAAGAAAATCAATCAGTTCTTTCTCTAATAGCCATCACCTAAATGATTTCTTCCTTACAGTCCATCAAATTTTCCTTGAAAATGGAACCATCCTAATGTGCTTCATAGTTTTCTCTTTTTCAAAGACGTTAAATTTCAGCTCCTCTTAAATCCTCTTGACATCTGTTCTTCACGAAGTTTCACTACCAGTGAAGTCTATGAAGTCATTTCTGTACTGGCTGAAAATTTTCACTTTTAGCCAGGGTTCTGGAACTCTTGGTCAAGCCTTGACTGTACGATGGTTGACAACTAGAGTCACTCTGAATTAGTGGTTTCAGTCTGAGCTTCCTAACTGCCCTCCAGAAGGGATTGTTCAAATCTACTTACAAATTAGTAAGTATAGTTGCCAAATGTATTATCAGAGCAGTGTGTCAGGTCACATGTGCACTTCTCACAGGTGCAAGAGCTAGAAAGCGAACCTGAGTCACTGCCACACTCAGATGCACGTGAGCATGTGTACACACACACACACACACACACACACACACACACACCATGTTTCGGGACAAACTGAGCCGTAACTTTCATGAAAGGACGTGAGCTTACCAGCCTGCAAGCCACCCAGCAGCGTAGTCGTCAGAGAACTCAGGTCCCCCAGCGTGAGAGGATGCCTAAGTGTTATGACTCTACTTGGCGGGGAGAGGGGGGAAGAGAATTAAAGTTTGGTGGTTTCCCGTGCTAAGTCATCGTGCCCAAATTAGTTTAGAAATTCTTGCGTCTGTAATGTTTTTTCAGTTGTTGATAAGAAACGCTGCTATTAGGCTTTAGAGTGTGAACATGAAAAGGCATCTTTACTTGTGGGATAGGGACATATTAGATCAATTTCACACTGTGGTGTGGAATTTCAATTTCATTTTCATGGTGATTACATAGCACACAGATCTGCTTGGATACTTGGAAGAGTGCTTTCACTTTCTTCTTCCACAGCAGTGTTCTGGTTTTGTTTTATTTTATTTTATTTTTCCTGATGAAATAAAACCGGGTGGACGATATCCTTTTCTCTTCTTGAAATCAAGAGCTGTTTGGGTTCTATAATTGTCAAGGACAGCTGGTCATCCACCCCTGACTTCTTAATCTGATTCTGCTTGGACAGGTCAGTATTTAATAAAACGTTACACGAGGACAAATGTGGAGCTGAAAAACCTGCAGCGGGAAGGAGGACTAGAGGGGTGGCTCAGTGGTTAAGAACATTGGCTGCCCTGCTCTTCCAGAGAACCCAAGTTTGGTTCTCAGCATCTCTACTGGGTGACACACAAGTACCTTTAAATCCAGGGGATCCAACACCCTCTTCTGGACTCTAGCTACCTGCATTCGCTTGCCAGAGGCACACACAAAGAAAAACATGCCCATACACATGAAGGAAAATCAAAAAGAAAACTTGCAGCAGACCACCCTGTCCAGTTGTTGTCAGCAAATGGAATTAAGATTCGGCCACCACAAGGCAGGCCCAGAGGCCAGGTAGAAGGCCCCGAGAATGGGTAGATATCTGAGCACTGCCATGGCTTCCTGTCGTCATCTTCAGTTGTAGTTCTGATTCTTCCAGTCCAAGCCTGCCCTGCCTCCTTCACTTACACTCAGAGTCCAAAAGTACAAGTGACTCAGTGGTGAGCAGTCAGAAAGCGTGACTCTTTTAATCGCGAGTTCATTTGTCAACTTTCCATATGGCCTCTCCCCAAAACACCAACAGAAATATTGTATCCAAATATTCCCAAATATCTTAGTATTAACACAAATTGCCACTAACAGATAAGTTAGTACATCTTTTTTTTTACGTTTGGTTGTAACAGGCTAACACCTAAAGTAAATAATTAAAGCACTGTATTATTTCTAAAGAGATTCCGATTCCCAGCAGTCAAAATATTTTAGCACAAATCTGAATATTTCTGTATATCTCTTTAAAAGGGTTTCGTGCATTCATTTGAAATAGAACAGATTAACATTTTCACATTTCTTCAAATTATTGTATTTTATTATGTTATATGTTTGAGTGTTTTGCCTATATATATATATATACATGCACCACCTGCATTCCTTGTGTCCAAGATGGTCAGAAGATGGCTTCGGATCCCCCAGGACTGGAGATACAGATATCTGTGAGCTGCCATGTGGGTGGATGCCGCTCCTGGGTGCCCGGGTCCTCAGCAAGAGCAGCAGGGCCTCCTAATCACTGGCCTCACTCTACGAGCCTGTGTTCCCTTTTTAGCCCCAGGGACAGGGCTTTGAATTTGACTTGAAGAAAATGAGTTTTGAGGTCTCAGGCTTTTCTCCTTGGGTCTTTGTGAATCCCACAAAGTAAACATAACAATTTGTCACAATCGTTACCATCTACTCAGGAGAACCAAGAACCAGGAAAAGCCTATTTTCTATTTGTTTTCCTTTCCTGAAAGCCACCCTTTTGAGTATAGACTCTCAGCAATATCCAACTTGAGGCTCACTCACAGTCCAAAGAAAGCCGGGCACCATTCTTGGAGGGTGCTCTGGTAACGGAGCTCGCACGTTGCCTTGACAACCCAACTGACTCACAATAATTATTTTTTCAGGTGCTGGCAGGGTGTTTCATTAGGACAGCAAGACAGACATAGCCTTCTTTTAGTAGGCCTCCATGCTCATCACTTGGCTCACTGACAAAAAATAAAATAAAAAACAAACCCTTAAATTTATGCCCATAAAGTAACTTGATGGTTCATTTGCTAGCGCTGTTAGCTTCCCAGACATAAAGCTTGATGACAATGGGACATAACCAAAATGTAAATGTTCATGATTTACAGAGCTACCTGCTCGAGGCTGGCAGGTTCTTTACCCCCAAGGACTCCATATAATAAGAGGTAAGAGTATGAACTCAGAGGCACATAGGCAAAGGGAAAAACCCTAAGATGCAAACAGCAGGTACATCCATTCCAGAAGATTCCTCCACTTATAACCAGGAAGCAAGTTTAGCTGGAGTGTAGGAGGAAAAAAAACAAAAACAAAACTAGGCCTCCATACAGGATTCTCATACTGTGATCCAAACATCTGCTGATAATCAAATAAATCCGGTGATTCCACCTGGGACCCTAGAAACCATCCCTGTTCACCTCAACTTCGCTCTCACTCTGAACAATACCTACCCACTCCCTTCAAGAGTGACTTGATAGAAGAGGCCAAGTATCTGGCATAGAATTTGGAAATGATTTCATTGTTTATAGTCAGTCTGTGTAGCTACAGCTACACCCTCCGAAGTGGTTCTGTGGTCCATCATATTAAAAAGAAATGGACAGTACTCAGCCATGGGCATTCTCCCAAAACAGCAGTTTTCATAGTCTTAAAACCCAACTTCAGGATGAGGACCTGTGAAGTCCACAGAAAAGATGAAAGTTTAGTCTTTCTATCAGTTATCAAATGCTTGGTGCCGAGCTGTACCCGCTAAGGGTTTCCTGCCTAAGTCTCCAGTTTCCCACCTAAGTCTCCAGGTGCTGGTTTTTCTTGATTAGTAGACTCCAGAGTCATGGACTGACTTAAGAATGAAAGCATTTGTGTCCCTTTCTGTCCAAGTTTGCTATCTGTTGCTTTAAACACCATGACCAAAACAACTTTGGGGAGAAAGGGTTTATTTGTTTATGCCCCACAATCACACTCACCCGTGAAGGAAGTCAGGGAAGGTACCTAAGTCAAGACTTGAAGCAGAAGCCATGAAGCTGCTTCCTGGCTTGCTCCCTGTGGCTTGCTCGACTTGCTTTTTTTGTACATCCCAGGACCACCTCCCACAGGATAAGACTGTCCACAATGGCCCGGCCCTTCCCACATCAATCACTAATCAGGAATATGTCCCACAGGCTTACCTACTGGCCAATGCAGTGGAGGCATTCTCTCCATTAAAGTTCCCCCTTCTTAGATGACCCTGGTTTGTCTCAAATTGACAAAAAAACAAATTAGGACACTGTCTCATAACATAGGTTCCAAGGATATGTTAAGGTAGTAACTGGACTCTTTAAAATTCTTGGAGAAAACAAAACGATATGGCCTACCATATACTGGTGTGTGTGATTGGTAGATTTATTACATATGTAATAAACTCCTATGCACAATTGGCCTGAACTTTAAGAGAGAGTGGGGGACTGTGGAGGAAGACCAGTTGAGAAAGTGCTTCCCATGAAAGCATGAGAACCTCATTTCAGATTCTAGGCGCCCATATGTTAAAAACAAAAACGAATATATAAGATCAGGTCCAGCAATGCACACCTATAGTCCTAATGGAGGAGAGGCAGAAACGGGAGAGTGTCTAGGAGTTTCCTGGACAGCCAGTCTAACCAAATTGGTGATCTCCAGGTGCAATGAGAAACTCTGTCTCAAAAAATAAGATGGGGAGAGACCATCTTATTATTGTGGTACTGATCTTGGGCCTCCTCACACATGTGCTCACGCATACCTACGCAAATACCTACACCAGAGGTCTGTGTGAAAGAGAAAAGCGGGCAGGGGAGAAGTCTTTATTAGCTTTGATTCGACAAGGAGAGCAACACCAGAGCAAGAGCAGAGGTGCCCATAGTTGTAGCCAACAGTGGCGTGCACCAGCCACCAGGCACTTCTCAGACTCTACGTTGTGTTTAATGCTGTCTTGACCGCCTCCCATCTTCTCATGAGCTCCATCGGCTTTCACCCTTGCAGCAAGTTTCCGATAAGAAAATGTATCCTAAGACTGAATCACTTAGCTTAAACAGGTCAGAAAACTTGTTCGCTCACCAGCTGGTCATGGGCAGAGCCCAGACTCAGAACCAGATGAGAATGCCGGTTTCTGTGCATGGGAGAGCCACCCTGGCATCTTTAGTACGGACAGTGGCTCATGCTTTGCCTCATTGAGGGAGAACTTTTTTTTTTGAGAGCACTGTACAAATTGTCCAGTGTTTCATCATGGCCATGGCTTCGTGATGTGGTTCGTGCACCACTTCTGCTCCACAGGTGGAAACTGAGCCACAGACACTAGCATGCCCTAAGGTCACAGGAATTAAAGGCAAAGAGCTCTAAAACCTTCATTAGAGGGCTGTCCTACTCTACAGCAGGAAAAAAAAAAAGCCAAGAACAATATAGTCACTGCTACATCTCTCTGAGATTTTACTATTAAAATCATTTTAGATTTAAGTTGTCCATTGTTATTGTGTATGTGCATGCATGTGATGTCTGTGTACATGCATGTGTGCCATGGCATACACGGAGACATCATAGGGCAATTTTGTGCACTAATTTCTCTCCATTCACCTCTGAAGATCTGGGGATTGATCTTGAGTTGTTAGGCTCGTGCAGAAATCTTCTTTACCTACCGAGCCATCTTGTAAGGGGCGGACACTGGTTTCATTGCTGCTGCTGTTATGGTCTGGTATGGGTTTTTATCTTATAGCTATTTCGTGCTTTTGCATTTGAAGAACCACCTTATTTCAAGACGTGAGAATGTCTTTCCTGTTGTATAGGAACGTTCATCTTACCAAATGGTCTGCTGGCAACTATCCAGCCTTCGTGTTAAAAGGGCCGTGTTTTATCTTTTTAACATCCTAACCTGATCCTGCAAAGGAGATGAGCAGTCCATATTACTGTTCATATGACTCAACTGACCCTATGATAAGAACGGCTTTTTGGGGTTCCTGAGCTTGTAGGAGCGCCAAAGCCCCAACCACTGGCCATGTGCATATCTGATGGCAGAAGCAAAAAAGCCTTTCATTGTTGTCAGTGCCATGTACAGTACTCATTCCTTTGGCTCAGCTTGCTCATTGATGCTTCACTTTCGGTGTCCATACGGACAGTGTGATTCAGCACCTTGTGGTTTCCTTGAAGCCTCACCCAACCAAGCAAACAGGATTGCAAGGCTGAATACTTGGAGACTGGAATCTATCTAAAAGATAAGCAGCTCGAGGGCTGGGGAGGTGGCCTGCTGATCAAGAGCACTGGCTGCGCTTGCAGAGGACTGGCGTTCGGTTGCCAAAACCCACGCTGGGCAACTCCTATCCACCTGTAACTCCAGCTCCAAGAGATCAAACGCCCTCTTCTGGCCTCTGTGGGCAGCAACACACACATGCACAGACACACAGACACACAGACACAAAAATAAAAGTAAAATAAATCTTTTTTAAAAGGTAGCAACCAGGTTTTGCTGATGCTTAATCCCACCTGAATTTAGGGTTTGATCTGAGCTGTAGTATCTACAGGCAAGGAATAAAAAATGGAGGCAAATCAGAGACTGAAGTGTGAAGAAGGCCACCACTGTGTATTAACTGAAGCTTTATATTACCCTAAAACTTTAACCTTTGATTATAATTGCTGCCCACATCTGCACATTGATGCAGCTAAGGCTTTCACTTCCAAAGCTAATTCCCCTCTCTCCTTTGACTGCCCAAGGACTGCCCACTCCTAATGGAGTGCTTTGTCCATGTTCCCCTTCCATCTTCAGGCAAATGTTTCTCCTATACAGCAAATATGGCTCCTTTCAACTTTTACTGTGTTGACTGCCTCAGCATTAATTCTAGCTTTTAATGTCTTAGTCAACAGCCAAGTGTAATTATTAAAAAGACAGTTGAGCCAAGCATGGTAACACATGCCCGCGATCCCAGAACTTAGAAGGCTGAGAGAAGGAAATATATTGCTAACCGCTTGAAGAAAGCCTGGATGAGGTTGTGAGTTCCAGGCCAGGCTGTCTCAAACAAACACACAAACAGCTGATAAATAAGTAAATAAATTGTCGAACAGAAATTGCTAGAACGTGATAGATTATAGATTCAGCAAAGGAAGTTAATAGACACATCTTTCATTTTCTTTTTCTTTCTTTCTTTCTTTTTTTTTTTTTACTTTGGGGTGAAAAAGAGAATTTATGACAGAAAGTCCTGAAATTCAGTGCCAAAACCTGAGAAAGGCATGCAGGCTACCTAGCAGATGGCAGCCGGTCCCTGTAAGAAGGCAGGGGTAGGAGGCAAGGAGGTGCTCAGAACTCCTAATCTGTGCCTAGAACTACATGAGGCCTTATGTAGAAAGTTCGCTTCGTTCTCCTCCATCTCTAATCGCTTACCTCCTTTGGAAGATTGTGTGCGTCCGTGTGCATGCCAGAGGGTAGGTGTGGTCCTTTTCCCTCAAGCACCACCCGTGTGGATTTTTTAGACTTCCTCATTAGCCCGGAACTTGCCGAGTAGGCTGATATGCCAGCGATCTCCAGGGACTTGTCTATCTCTGTCTCCCCAGTACTGGGAGTACATGCCACCATATAGGGCTTTTTCATGTGACTTGTGAGGACTGAGCTCAGGGCCTTGATTTTGTAAGGCCAGCGCTTTACTGACTGACCATCCCCCCAGCACCCTTTGCCTCCCACGATTTGAGAGATGCTTTGTAATAAAAGTATTGCAAGAAAATGCAGGTACCGTGTTTGCGTTTATGTACTGTGTTTAAATCCCGGGTGGGCTCAGCTCACAGGTGATGATCCAAGCTCTATCTAAAATCATCACCAGGTCAGTCCATGGCTCTGGGGACAATGATGTGGACCCATGTGGCTGGAGTCGCCTGATACCAAGGAAGAAAGGGATAATGGAAAGACATGGAGGTTTCCTTTCTCTCATGCCTGGCGAGGGGCTACAGTGTGCAGGAGGAAAGGCAGCGGCCTGGAAACAATGTTTTCCTGCTTTGTCACTTAGCATCATCTGAATCACACGTTTCCCGAATCAGCCCCTTCTGTGAACCTGGTTAAAGCCCTGATTCTTAGATAGAAGCTTCTTGCCTGGCTTTTCCTGTGATGGACGAAATAAACAGAATGCTTCCTGGGCAGTAAAGATTTCAACAGAAGTATGACAGGGCTATTCTGACAGTAGAGAAGGAGCCAGTCCCCTTTGCTCTGTCTCCACGGATAGAAGGTCTAATTGTAAGACCAGTTCTTGCCATGTCATTAAAATCAGAGGCATGGAATGAGCCCTGAAGTTTAAAAAATACATATGCACTTTGAATTCCATGGCTAATGGTTCTCCTTGCTTGCTTTCATCCCAGGGCTAATTGGCCAGGGCTCCTGTGATAGGCCAGGAAGCTCTCCAGCCCTTTTAACTCAGCTACAAATAGCTTGATAAAAATTTGAACTCCAAATTTCAACTCTTCCTCATGCCCTAGGTAGATGAGGAAAGCTGCTCTGAGTTAGCCCTTCTTCATCATGAGGAATCTTTCCCTCAAACAACTGGAAAAATGGGGAGAAACTATTTCTCTCACAGTAGGTACTTCTTCCTTTTCCAGATAATAAAAATAAATGGATGTCTATTGTTCCTCTTAGAGAATAGGAAAGTGCCAGCAAGATGGAGCCACCGCCTGTCTATCCTTCAGGTGTCACAAGGTGTATTGAGTTCATTTACCTGTCTCACTTTTACCATGTCTTCTTTTTGTTGACAAAACTGAAAATCCATTTCCCTTCCCCGTCAAGTTGGGGCATTGTCATAAATGTTCCCAGCCCTATGCTGCACTTAGATGGGATAACACCAGCGCCCCTAGAGATGAGGCAAAAACTAAACTCTGTCCCCTGAGGCCAGTGAAATAGCTGTTTGGTCCCTTGTGTGAAACTTCCTAATAACTTAACTGGGCAGCCTGTGGGTCCCTGGAGGGCTTCTCCACAAGAGCGTTCCCTCTCTTTGTTAAGATTGCTTATTAAAAATGATTTTATAATGAAGTTACCTCAAATAGCAGTTCTTTTCCTGGTTGTCCTTGAAGCAGCAGCAAAGAACCTAGAGACAACTGTCTAGGGTTTTCCTCCTTGTTAAAACGTCTCCGTTACCACGGGTGCTCTTGATTTTTAAGGAGACAGAGTCTAAGTGACATGAGTCCTTTTCCTCTTGATTATGTCCCTTAGCACACTGTGCAGGGCATTATTGGTACCTTAGCTTGTCGGGCAGGTGCAGGAACCGAATTGATCTCCGTCGATTGAGGACATGTTAGTCTGCAGTGGAAACCAGACTGTCAGGCCCCAGGAGAGCAGAGTGGCTAAGAGATGCCAGCTGTCATTCAGCCCCAGCTCAACCATAACAGTGATTTCTGGTGATCTTGTCTCTTTGGTCTCTGATTTCTCCTATTAACTAACCACTTTCCTGCTATCAGGGATGAACAAAAGAAAAATCAAGCAATAGTGAAGGCAAGGTGGGGCTGGTACAGTACTCCCAGTAGGAAGAAGGTCATAGGGGCTCACCATCCAGCCAACCTCTCCTATTTAATGGGTTTCATGTAACACCCCAAGAATGAGGCCTAAGGTTAGCCTCATGTACCTATGAATATGCACACATACATACAAAAGCATACATATAAAATAGCATCATACTCTGTGTCAGCTGCACTTTGTACACATGTCACATAGGAGACAAAGGGTTTGGGGAGCTCACATCGTCTACCAGCCTGTCTTTTGTCTGTAGGCTGATCTATTTAACAAAAAGAAAGATCAAGAGTCGTAGGCAGGGTTTACCAATGGGCATATCTGTCTCTGACATGGCCTCCCGGTGGCCTGGCATTCTCAGCAAGTGGCACAGAAAAGGGGGGGGGGGAGCCATATGAAGTTGTTAGTGGCAGACTCTACTGGAACATTCTCCTCACGGCCTGTCGGACGGCAAATCTACACAGGATGTTGAGACGCGGCTTGTAGGGTGCATCCAGGAGAACCAGCAGATGTGTGGGGTGTGCATGGGGAGAACGCCAAAGCAAGAGGCGCCCAAGGTCATCTTCCAACTGCAGAGATCAGCCCCGTCTGGTTACACTCAGAATGACTGAGCAGAGAATGAGCCTCAAGTAACTGCTCAACGTAGCAACCATTTTACTCTTGAGCAGCGGCAGAAAGCCGTGTTAGGGACCTCAGATACACATGATACAATTAATTTTCCAAGAAGAAAAAAACACAAATTGGCTCAATTCTCTTTTCTGAGACGAGGTACTTTTAAATCATCCTTCCCTTTAGCAATTGCTGCCTCGTTCTCCACAGTAAGGATAAACAGGAAGAAAGGCAAAAAAAAAAAAAAAAAAAAAAAAAAAAGGGAAGAAAGAAATTCTGGCTAAGCATGCTAATGCACACCTTTCATCCTACATTTGAGAGGCAGAGAATGACAATCTCTGTAAGTTCAAAGCCAGCCCAGTCTATATAGTGAGCTCCAGGCCAGCCAAGACTATATAGTGATACCATGTGACAAAACAAACAGAAAGCCGTGCAACAATGTCTCTACAGGTGCATGTGGCATACTCACCGTGCATATGTATGAAGGATAGGTGAGAGGGAGGGAGGGAGGGAAGGAAGGAAGGAAGGAAGGAAGGAAGGAAGGAAGGAAGGAAGGAAGGAGAGAAAGAAAGAAGGAAGAAAAGAGGGATAAAAGGAAGGAAGAGGAAAAAAGGAAGATTAAAGTATATTTTAAGTGTGTATATCTGCATACACAAACAAATTTATGACAAGACCCTTCCCCCACACATTTAGAGAAAATGATAGCTCTTTCCAACTATGAGAAATAATGGGTGTATTACTGGAAATGGTGCTTTCTTCCTTTGGAAACAAATGGGACACCCAAAGACTTCATTAAACTTCAGCCTTAGAGCTCATTGCTTCCAAGTGTCCTTCAGTATCTGTCTCATCATTGAGAGGTCAGATTCTCGTCCTGAGGTTCAAAGGCATCTAAAAATTATTTAAAGATAAACTGTGCTGTTGCTAATACTATTTGGGGGCAGCTGACTCCTTAGACAACATTTATTTTCCTTATTGGTAAGAAGTTTCTAGTGACAAAGTGATCAGATTTGCAAGATAAAGCGACATTCTCAGCTCCCATCAGTACCTGTGTAAATGTGAAGGAGAAAGCTTCCTTTTAGAGAGTTGGCTGGCCTTTGCAAGAATGGGAGGTAGGATGTTCTGTCAGGGGAAATTGTCTATCTTTGTCTGGTCTGTTGAGGAAAAAGCGATCTGAAAATGTTAAACCATTTCTGAAGTAGATGTTCTGATAACCCCAGATTACTTAATTGAATTTCAGGGTAAATTCTAGAAAGAATTCAAGGTCAGAGCATATAGCTGGCTAGCATCCTTCTGTCTACCTGGTGTAACTTGTGCACAAGCTAACTTGATGTTTTTAAAGCCGTTGTTAAGGATGGAGAAATGGCACAGAGGGTGAGCTCCTGGCTCTGGGGTGCCAGGAAAAGGATCTGAGTTCAAATCCCAGCACCCAAGTGAATAAGCCAGGCATGTATGTAATCCCAATGAGTGAGAGGTAGAGACAGGAGGATCACTGCGGCTTGCTTGGCTGTCAGCCGGGAGTCTTGAGGGAATAAGGTAGAAAGTGATAGAGCAAGACAATTGATATCTTCTTCCAGACTCTGCCCATGTGCAAAGGAGTGTACACCCAAACACAACATGTACATATGCTCCCCCCACATGCTTGTCAAACGTACAACATGCATGCATGGACACAGAAACACACACACACACACACACACACACACACACACACACACACACACCAAGTGGAAGAAGATAAATTGTCCCCCTCCTGAGTGGCCTTATAGTACCGCAGTTTCTGTGTATTCTTCTTTGGAATTCTTTTAAAAGTATTCTTTAAGTATATTGTGTAGCTTCTCTCCCTACTTCTGTTTATAACTTTTTCCTGAACCAAGAAAACAAGAGAAACCAAATTATCCCCTGCAGTATCAATTCCTTGAGTGGAAACCTTGCTTATAAACGAGAGAATGAGACGTGACCCAATAAAAGAATCTATTTTAATTTTAATTTATTTCCTGGTGGCCTTTTATGCCTCCTTAGGCGATGACCTAACCAATTCTTTCTTAACACTGATTTTTTTTTTCTTTCCAAGGTCAAAAAGCACTTTGCAGTTATTGTAAGAAGAGAATAAACGGTTCTTTTGCGTGTCACATAAAGCCAGTCTCTTCATGGAAGATGTAAATTCAGGGTTTCTCAGCTTTGCAGTAACTCCTGTCTCATTAGACAGCTATTAGCAGGAAAGGTGAGCAGAATGAAGCAACATGATTTCTGATGCTCCAAAGTTGAATTTGGGGTAGTCACCATCTGTGGAACCCTCCTTTATCCCTTCCTCTCCTTGCTCAGGTGGAGTCTAACTCACAGTGAGAGGACTGGTGTCCAGGTCATTCCCACTGTCTGCTATAGTTTCACAGGAAGACATGCAAGCAGAGTAAAGAGTGTTCCAGAAGGGAGCACAACCTAGGGATCTCAAGGCTGGATAGGAAAAGCTGGTTCTCAAATCATGCTCACACACACACCACCACCACCACCTCTCCCCTTCACAGCACCCTCGCTCTCCAAAGCCAACTCCTGATGAATAAACTCTGAAAGTACTTGCCATGCCCTGATTGTGGGGGTTAGTTACCTAATCCTGCCTATAACTGGGGTGATTTGAAAGACGGGAAGATGTTCTCGTTTTCATTACGGGAGTCACTCGGGGACAGTATCACTTAGAAGAATATGTTTTTTATTGCCCTAAATTACTTTACCTGAGAGTATGTTGGTGTGTTTCTCTTAGGTTAGATTTCTCAGGAACAAAATGGCCCACGTGGGTCCCATCCCCACCATTTTTTCCCAGGGCTTAAACTACTCTAGTGGTCAGTGAGTTGGCAATCATTCTATCCCAGAGTCACAGTTATGAGAAAGTTCTAGAAGGGAGTTAAGCACACAGTAAAACACAAATGGAGCCAGCAGAGCTTTGGGCTGTGTGTGATGGCTGTCCCTGGTGCCTGCTGTACAGTGCCAGGCTTCGAAAATGCCTAAAAGCAACTTTGCTGGCTTCAAAGGTGAGCCGGGTCTGCCTCAGCCTGAACCAAGCGAGGACCTGTCATGGTCTCATCTAAATGGCACCGTGGTTCCCAACATCTTTAAATAAATGGGCGTGCCCTCCATGGAATTCCCTGGAGAACAGATGCTGAGACTCTGAAATCTGAGGGTGTGTTCTTAGGAACAGGGCCTGTGCGGAGAAGAAGAAGCGGTGGGAGGGCCCAGCTGCCGTGCTGTGGCAACATAGATTAAGGGGGTGCCGAGGGAGATCAGAATGGTTCCAGATGGATGCAAGATGGGCTTACCCTTCACTCTGCACCAGCCATTCATGGATGTCAGCTGTGCCCAGGGAAGCACAAAACCTTGGCCAGGGCAGCTCTCTTTAGTTAAGGGCAAAACTCAGGGGACAACTCCGCCATGAGCCCTAAGTAATGAATCCCTCTGATTGCTGGGAGAGCAGGGGCTTGGTTGGCATACATTACAGAGGGCAAAAGTGGGCCTGAAAAAAAGTGTATTTTCTTTAGTGAAGATGACTCCCATTTTACTGGCTTAGCTAAGACTTAAATGAATGCAGTATATGCATGGCCTCAGAATAGCAGCATACCCAAATCAAAAATGCTGAATTTAAGAAGATTTTTTTTTCTGTTGAATAAGTGTTTTCCATTAGGATCTCTGGTACAGGGTGTATGCATTATAAATCATATATGTACAATCCCATAAAATGTTTTCCTTCTCCACACATGGACATTCCGGCATGTTAACACATTTTCCTCAATTATAAAAAATTAATAACACATGCCCGCTGATTGGGGCTCATGTAAAATGGATTCACAGAGGAACAAAGAATGACTATAAAGAACTAGCCACACATGCTGCATGTTTCTGTCTGTCTGTCTACTGCTGTTCTGTGATTCAGATGCCAAAGGATTTTTGCAGACCCCACATGTGGGCACAGTCTCTCTGCTCAGAGGCTTGTGAGGGTCCAGCTCCTTCGTTTAGCTGTTCTCATAAATGAAGCCAGAACCGTGAGAGCAGCCGCGGCTGTCAGACGGGAGCCATTGAGAGCTACTGGTCATGTCCCTCAATCGTCTTGTTGCGCAAGCTTCTCAGCCATAATTAGTGGCAAAGTCATAGCGAACCTTAGTTCTGTGCCGCCGAATTCTGACGTGGCCTGAAAGCTGATGACGCCTGACTTCGGCTCCTGAGAATGGGGACCCCACAGCGAGAAAAGAAACCACGCTGCCTTTGTAGAGTATTATCTAATGGAGTATTTCTCTTTCCATAGGATTCAAAGACCTTCCCCCAACCTTCCCGTTACGTCTCTAAAACTGTATTCTTCGTTGGGAGGGACCAGGGATAACTTTCAGGCGTCGGTTCTCTCCTTCCACGTGGGTTTGAGGATCAAACATGGGTCCTCAGCCTTTTGTAGCAAGCAAAGGTCTTTTGTACCTGCTGAGCCATCTCACCAGCCCCACAAACGCCACATTCTACAGCCGGAACCTGTTTGTTTGTTTTTGTTTTGTTTGTTTGGTTGGGTTTTTTTGTTTTGTTTTGTTTTGTTTTTAAGTATCCCTGTGATTTCCTTAGTCCAAAATATGCCTATTTCCCCACGGACTAGAAGCCCCAGATGCCGTCCAGGTCAGGGACAAAGGCTTCCAGTTTCATGGGTGCTAAAATGTCAATGTCTGAACCTAGTGTTCAGATGGAATCAGGGCTGATTTAAGCAGGATAAAACCACCTGTGAGCCTCCAGTGTTGCGTTTCCATGCCTCTGCCTGGCAAAGGGAGAGGACACTCTCGAGTGATAGCAGTGTTCATTCAGATGTCTCTTTCCTTTATTCTGAGAGAATCCATGGGTTGTAGGATACTTTCCCTGGGCTGAAAGCATCATGGGTCTAACAGCCTCTCCCTGGGAAAATCCTCTGGCCATTCTTTTTGGAACTGCCAGTGACAGAGGCCCTGGGAAAGGGATTCCCAAGTTGTTCTGGATGGTCCTGGCAGCTGGGTCAGTCTATCCTGGGTATTACCATCACAAGGGCCTAGGAACACAGCAGCCTTTCAAGGGGGCAAAATCCCTGAGTAACACTCTGGGAAGAGGAATCCCACACATACGGTATCAAGCAAGCCATCTAATCTACCATCAGACAGTATGTCTAACCCCACCCACCTGATGGAGTATCGAAGGCATTGTGCAAGGAGCCTCTTTTTACCACACGTGCTGAGAGTGCAATTTACAAGGATGCTTTTAAACGTGTCTGTAAGGGAAGCCAATGAGCCAAAATATAAGGCAATTGCTATTTTTCAATGAACAGGAAGAATTGGCTCCTAAACTTTTTGGGGAGGAGTGGACAGCTTTGAAAAAAAATTATATATATATATATATATATATATATATATATATATATATATATATATATAAACTTCCTTTCTTGTGTGTCTGCCAGGATTTCTATGAGTGATTCACATGCCTGTCAATTACACGCCCTTATGGATTCCAGCCACTAGGCAGGTGTCCAAGAAAACACAAGTCTGAAAATGCTTCTGTTTTCATGAAATGTGTGACTGCAGAAAGGCTCACATTCTTCCCAAGGAATAGGACAGGGCCTCTGTCCCTGTCGCCGGAGCCAGGAATCACTCTGACGTCATGAGATCTTGATCCCAACCGGCCAGATGCAAGAAGGCTAGGGTTTGGTTTCTAGATCGTATTTATTTATTTATTTATTTATTTATTTATTTATCTATCTTCTGGTGTGTGTGTTACAAAACATAGGCTGGTGTTATAAAACAGGATTTTGAGAGATGAGTCACGGTGTTTGCCTGATGCATCACAGGAGAGCCCTGGTAGAGCCTAATAGGACTTCCTGTCCCCCAGAAACGTCAAGAGTCAAAGCCAACTTAGGGTTTGTATGATGCCTGCATGGTAAACTGACTTAGACTGTGCTCTCTCTCTCTCTCTCTCTCTCTCTCTCTCTCTCACACACACACACACACACACACACACACATACACACCCCTTGCTACATGCTCATTCATTCTCTCTGAGTCCAGGTAAAGCTACAACTCAAAAATGCTGAGGTTTGTCACTTGAACTGCTCAACACTCCAGAAAAAGGAAGCTTTTATATACTGGTAAAGTCAAGGCTGTTAAAGGGGCATCAGACAGATTTTCCGCAAGATAATGCTAAGTTGAACAAGTCTTTTAGGGTACTTAGCTGAGGTTATCAGAACCACTGGCATGTTTGGGGAACAGCTGCCAGGGACTGCTCCATAGTTTTTCCAGTTCTGCGCCTTTAACTAGATCCACGTCCAGCTTGTAGCTAAAACATCTCACATTATTGAATATTTAGCATTAACAAAGCTGGCCTCATATGGACCTAAGGAATGTTAACATCCAGAAGAAATAGTTAAAAGTGTGAACTGGGCGCCTTGCTTAGGTATTGATTTAAGCCATTAACAAAAGGGGGAAGTAAAATTAAATGATGGATGGAATCTGAATGCAGCCTACTGTTATACTTGACAGTAAGTAGCTACGCCTTAGGAGTGGTAGGTCTGCAATGACAGCCTCGTGGTTCTTCTCAAAAACAACTTATTAGTTAGAGCTAAAGACTCAGGGAGTTAGGGGTGAAAAGGTACACAGCCAGGGAGACTCTTCAGTGAGAGAGAGCTGGAAAGATGAATTCTAGAAGTTAACAATAAGCCTGGCCTGGTGGTACAGGCCTTTAATCCCAGTACTTGGAAGGCAGAGGCAGGCAGATCTCTGTGAGTTCAAGGCCAGCCTGGTCTCCATAATGAGTTCCAGGAGAGTAAGAGCTACATAGTAAGACCCTGTATCAATCGATCAATCACCTCAATAAGGTGTTAACAATGATCTTTTAAATTCCAGCAAGCCACACATCAATTTAGAGTGTGTGTGTGTGTTGATCATTGTCATACAAGCCAGAAAAATTACTTTTGGGGTTTTTTTTTATTATATTTTTTAAGGTAGTTTCTCACCCTTTAGTCCAGGCTGGACTCAAACTCATGATCCTCCTGCCTCAGCTTTCCAAGTGTTGGTATTACATGTGTGTGTGCCCAGTTAAAAATTCCTTTTTATAACAAGGTTTCCTGACCTCCATTTCTAGTAGAAAAGGAATATAAGCCTTCACGCCGTCTTGTCTTAGAATTGTTTTTAAGAACAAGTGTTTTTACTTGTGTGTGTGTCTGAACTCAGGCACGTGTATGCACGCCAAGGTACCTGTGCGGCAGTTAGAGGAAAACTTTGGAGAGCTGGTTCTTGCCTTCCACTGTGCTGAGGCAGTCTCTTGCCTCATTTCTGGTACTGGGCTGTGTACCCCAGGTTAGCTGCCCCAAGAGCGTCTAGAAAACGTTCTGCCTTTACTGCCCATATGTGTGTAGAGGTGCTGGGATGACACATATGCTTTGTTGATTCTGTCGGTTCCGTGGATCAAACTCAAGGGGTCCGGCTTGCTAGGGGTCAGCCCCTCCACCGTGGTTTCAGCGCACTTTCAATGTCCATGTGGCCATAAGAGCTGACCTTCAAGTAAGCCGGTGGCCCTCACATCCCTTCTGTGACCAAGGACATTTTTTTTTTCCAGAAAGGGTGTACTGTCCTCTTCTGAGTCAGTCCCATTTGCTTCCAAAACTCTCCAAACTTGGGTCCTTTCCCACTCCCTCAGGCTACCTGCAGCTTGTCCTTTAAAACACTCATTAACAGCCTACCCTCTGGGGAACAACTCAGTTTTCTAAATCCAGACCAGTGACTGCATGTCGGGTTTTCATTCTGGGCCGAGTGGCCCCAAATCAACTTTTTCTTTATTGAACACTATTCCCAAGCAGCGTGAGCAGTTCCAGAGTGATGCCTCTCGTTCTGTTCTTGCTACCACCATGCAGCAGGAGCCCAGCGTGGCTCGCCTCTGCCTATCAGGGACTTCCTGTGAGTAGGCTCAAATGGGAGTCAAGGCTGAAGCCAGGGACCACAGCTGAGGGGTTGGGTAAGGACCATCAGGCATTTCTTTAACATCTCTCCAAGAGACCTTGTTGTAATTGTTTTTGAAATGCCAAAAATCACAGTGAAAATATGGAGAGTTTTCGTGGTATGCAAAGGCAGGTCCTGCTTAGCAGTGTAGCAAAAACTCTTGAAGCACAAAATTAGCCAAAATGTTGCCTCTCTTACAAGTGGAGGACTAGGCTGGTATTTACACAGTAATTTTTTTACAGTTGGGGGAACAAAACATTTGTAAGAGTTTTACAAAGATCAGCCCCCTGCTTAAAAATAAAGTATAGTTGTAGAAACATATGAAGAAATTAAAGAACTACCAAATACCCACACATGTATCTTCTTGTTTTCTTCTCTCTCTTTCCCACTCTCTCCTTCTTCCTCCCACCTTCTCTCCCTTCTCTCCTTCCTCCTCCATATCTCCAATGCAAGCCAGAAGGATAGGAACGTGAATAGGTGTGCAATATAATCGCTTCCTGTGGGTCCCGATTCCCCACACCAGCCCTGGGAGCTCATAGAGACAGGATGCAGAACAGCTAGTCGTGTTTCAAGCACACGAACATGGAGGAAGAGTGGAGAGAACATCCAGGCTGTGGTCCCCAGGCAAGCAGAGCGCAGCGCAGCAAACTGTGTATATTTCACCCTGAGCTCTCCACCTCATTCCCTCGCGTCCCTGTCACGCCCCTCCCCCCCACCATGTGCTACTTGCCTGCTACTGCCCATGAAATCAGATGTCTGTCTTTACCTTTCACTCTGTGTGAGGCAGAGTCTCTGTTTGCCGATGCATACACTGGACTGGCTGACCTGTGCTGTGCGCTTCCCAGTAATCCCCCGGTTCTGCCGCCTACCTCGCCATAGGAACACTAAGATGCCAGATGTATGTTGCCATGCCTGGCTTTTCCTTGGGTTCTGTGGATTCGACCTCTGGGCCTTCACACTTGTGCAAACAAGTTTCCTGTCCTCAGTACCTCTTTTAATTCCTAATAAATATGCCTCGGTAACAGTCCTGTACCTGAGCAGATGAAAACGGAGAGGGACATACTTTCTTCTTCTGGCTCCCATGGAGACATTTTTAAAGGGCCCAGCTCTGGTTGTGCTTAGGTAGAACTGTTTTATTTTGGGGGGTGGGGGCAGGGGTGCAAACCTGACTGGAGGTTTATTCTCTAGTCCCCCAGTGACAGAAGAATCTGCTCCCTGGTTTCCTTTATGGCATTATGTTCTGTGCCGTTGTCCAGAGCTGTTCTGGGATCCCTGCCTGGCAGCTGTCACAGAGAGGGCTATTTCCGAGGAGTTTTGGCAGAAGCATAGTTAGACCCACTAAGGTGCCCCATCCAAAATGAACCGAGGAGGAGGGGACGGCCGGGAGGAGGAGATGAATTCATGCGCAGCTCTGCCGCTCACCCAGGCTCTTCTTTCATGAGCCAACCTCCGACCTGGCGATCTGAAGACACGGCCTTTTACTTTGTTCAGGAAACCCTAGGGGTTTGTGGTTACGAATGTCCGCGGTGCTGTGTGCCAGCCAGCGTAGCCCATCCTGCGAGCGACTGGCACTGCAGACACAGGAGCCGTATTGCTCACAAATCCCACTATTCAACGGCCTTTCTCTTCTTCTAATTATACCACGAAGACAGTCTCTGGTGAGCAATAACCTCTCTGCGAAGACTTTGTAGTCGAGCCCCAAACGGAGGGCTTTTCTCCATCCCAGCTTGAGTGTGGTATTTTAATAAACGGTCTCTCAGCCTCCTGGGGTGCTGGCCTATGGCTTTATCTTTTCCTGTTCCTTCCTTTTTGACTCGGTGCCTCATTTGGTTTGGCTTGCCCGGGCAGATGGTGACGTACCTGTCCATCAGATCCCATCCAGATTGCATTGTGTGTCGTCGGGCTGTGTTGTTTATTTTTTTCCAATTGGATGCTCACATGTGGTGTATTGCACAATCCAAACTCAGCGATATTCCACGTACTGAGTTTCGAGAAATTCTGTAAAAAGGAGGACATTTCCTATTTCACAGGTTTGATCACAGTTGGGTTTTTTTGTTTGTTTGTTTTTGTTTTTTGTTTTTTTTTAAGTGAAAAAGAGATCTCAAGGTGGAGTGACTTCCAGACTCCTTTTTGTGTGTCTCTTGTAGTGTATTCTCCGTTTACTCTCATCATTTTCAGGTGCATCTCCCCGCTCCCTGTCTAGACTGCAAACACATTGAAGGTGACATGGGTGTCTGTGTGTATTTGTGTGCTTTCAAGCTCTTCGGAGCATCATCTAATGAAACAAAGCAAACCGAGCATGTGGCATAGCAGCGCGAAGAGGACGAGGGGAGAGGCCGTCATGGGGGCATGTGGCTCAGTGGAAGAGTGCTTGCTTAGTATGCTCAAGAACTTGGGTTGCATCCTTAGCGCATAGAAGAGAGAGAGAGAGAGAGAGAGAGAGAGAGAGAGAGAGAGAGAGAGAGGGAGGGGGGGAGGGAGGGAGGGAAGGAAGGAACGAACGAACGAACGAACGAACGAACGAACAAAGAAGTAAGCAAGATGATTCAGTGGATAAAGGTTCCAAATCTGACGAACTATGATTCCTGGGACACACATGATGGATAGAAAGAACTGACTCCCACTGTCTGCTGACCTCCAAACGCACGTGTGGCACATGCCTCCCCCACACACACATATACACAAACACAGAAAACAATGGCTCAGTGAGTTCTTGGCTTGACTAAGAGAGCTTGCCTTGTTAACTAAGGAGAAGAGCAATAGAGGTTGCGTCTCCACGTCAACTTTTGCCTTCCCCCCCTACACATCCACATGTACAGACACACACACACACGTACATCACACACATACACACTTACACACATGCACACCACACACATACACAGGAAGAATGGAAAAGAAAATGAAGGGAGACCTTTAATTAAAACAAGAAGCAATGCAAGTGGGTGCACACAGCATGCTGGGGCCTCCGTGGCCCTGAGCCCTGGTGCTTTACCATTTGTGTCCTAGTGGTATGATTTTGGAAATCTCCATTCAGGACTATTTTCTTGGATCCATGAAGGAGAATTTCCCCAAGCCTCTTCCCTTTTAAATTCTGACTCTGAAAGCCCCTGTCCCAGATCTTGACTTCAGTCTTCATCATCAAAATTTCCCCAGTCCTATGTTTCAAAACTGGATCATCCAATTTCTCCAGTTTGGTAGACGATATTGATTTTTTTTTAAAACCTCCCATTATACATCTGAAAGAATCTTGAATGAAGAGTTACTGTAAATCACTAATACAACCATTAAGTATTAAGCTCCTTAGGGGACCTCCTCTTCAATCAACCAGAATGGCTTAATCTATTTTGTTTTAAATTAAAAGACCTGAGCAAGTTCACGAATTGAGTGAGTGAGAGTGGTGGAAGCCTAGTGGGCATCACTCTTGGACTGGAAGGCCCACACCAAAAGTGTGTGTGAGTGTCTAAGGGCTGCTGTGTCTGTGCCTGAGGCTAGGTGTGGTTTTTCTTGCTGTGAAAAATCTGTGAGTAAAATCTGGTCAAAATTAGCAACCAGGGAGGCAGGGAAGTTAGAGGTGGTGAAGAAGCTGATCCACTGGGGGAAACCTTGGGTGGAGTTTGCTCATGTTTCTTTGTTGGGTTAGGGTGCCCTTCATTCTATGATTGCTTTTGTTTGTTTGTTTGTTTACATCACTGAGTATCAACCGCAGGGCTTTGTACATGCTCGACAGGTTCTCTACCTCTGAGTTGGGGGTTGGGCATTGGGGTGCATGCATCCCAGATCTAGCATTTCCTTATTGAGTGCCTACTACACACAAGGCTTTCTTCAAGGTGCTATCTGTACTGTGTAGCGCCAGTATGGTCTCTCTGTCTTTCCTCTCTCCCTAGAGCATTGAGTCCTTGGTAGCACAACACAGCGGTTCTTAAAGCAGCCCTGTGAGCGTCTGGAAAGAGCTCTCTGGACTGGAAGAGCCCACACACAGCTTCCTAGATACCAGGGCTGTGCCACAGACAGCCTGGGATCTGCTTCCTTCTGTCTCATTCCTCACGACCTCAGAAACAGGGCATCGTTAAAACTAAAAAATACCGACGTGAAACTGAGAGACTCCACCCACACTCGTGTTTTTATTCCTTTACATTTTCAAGGTATTAAAAAAAAAAAGTATATCCTATAAGAGTCTACATCCTATGTCGGGTGCTATGCTCATTGCAAATGAAAAAGTGTGTGGCAGACAAGAGTACTAATTCCCTACCATGTCTGTAACACATTTTCACAAGCTTGGACTTAATGCACAATTATTCTCCACTCTGTGTGTGTAGCAAGGGAGGGGTTGCAAGCGTGAAAGTGCATGTGTACATGCATGTGTGGAGGCCGGAAGGTAACCTGAGGTGTTATCCCTAAGGATTGTCTGCCTGTTTCTTGAGACAAAGGACCTGCCGGTCAGCCTCGGCTACTGAGCACCCTGGATGCCACGACACCTGGCTTTTCCCCCGTGGGTTCTGGGACTCTAACTCAGCTCTTCAGTAAATCCCAAGCCAATTACACTGGGTTGACACCAAACTGACTAGAGGATAAGTTTCTCTCAGAGGGCCTAGCCACCTCTCTTCTAGTCTCAGAGGCCACCGTGTTCCTCGCCTCATGGGCCTCTCCTTCATCTTCAGAACTCTGCTTACAGCTTCCACACGGTGTCGGCCTGTCTTCTGCTTCCCACTCACAAGCACCTCAAGAATCCATAATGATCTCTTCCAAGATATTTAACCATAATCTCCAAAGTCCCTTTCCTTTGAATACCGTATTCACAAGTTGCGGAAGTTAGGATGAAGAAGCGGTGGGGAAGGCCACTACCCAGTGACATTTTCAGTCCCCTGCAGCAAAGGCACAAGCATTTCTGGTTTCAAGGAGCCCAGGCTCCAGTTTCACAGCAAAGAATAAATGGGGGTAGGAATCCATTTGTTTGCTTGCCTGTTTGCTTTATTCTAAATCATAACAGTTTCAGGGGAAATGAACTCGTACAGTAAAATCTGGTGACGACGTCTGCTACATTCAAATTGTGTCAGGGCTAAAAATAAATCTTCCCTTTATAAAATGCTACCTCTCAAACAGAAAGTTAACTGTGCCACCAAACATTTCTGGCTGTAAGCCCAAACCATCGCACTATTCATAGTTCAGCACAAAAAGATTACGCTGTTTGCAACAAACAAACAAACAAACAAAAAACCCCAAAAGAACAAAAAACAAAAAAAAAAAGAAAACAAAACCCAGAAGAAATCATATTCCTTTATCCTTGGCCTGTAAATGACATTGATCAACAAGGCTATATGCCTCAGTTTCCTTAGATTAAAGAGACAGGCATTTTAAATCCTAACTCACTACCACCACCAAAAGCCAGCTTTCAGAGGAGAGAAAAGTCACATCCTTGTGGGAAATTCAACCTCACAGGCTTGGGTCAGCCAGCAGGCTCTTTCTCTTCTTCAGAGTTTGTCTGTAAGCATCTTAAAGGTTTGGAAATTTTCAAAACTGATGTGTGGTGCTCTGGAGTGCCTGGAGCAGCATCGGCTGTGGCATCAGTTAAATAAGAAAGCCAAGACAGAAGGTCAGAAACCTGCCGCACATAGCATGAAATATATTAGAGGCCAAAACAGAATCGAGGTAGCTCAGTAGAGCCTGAAGGAAATGCAGGTGTGGTCAGACTCAAAACTGAGAAACCATGGTTAAAAAAGGACCGTGTCTGGAACAATCCAGGAGCTTCAGGAAATCACTGTGGACTCTCCCCTGCTCTGCCACCGACAAGTAATGAGGTCTTCCTGAGCGCCCTCTGTGCCAACGTGAGGACATGGTAGCACAGACACAATGGTGGCTGACCAATCAATGTGCAGCTGGTGATAACAGTCACTCTGTGATGAGAGTGGGGCGAATGCCCAGATCTTCCTTTTCACATTATTATTATTTTATGTGTCTGAGTGCTTTGCCTGAGTGTATGGCAGTGTCCACAGAGGCCAGAAGAGAGTGTCAGCTCTTCCGGAACTGGAAATCCCGTTGGTTGTGAGCTGCCACGTGGGTGCTGGGAACCAAAGTGGGTCCCCTGCAAGAGCAGCCAATGCTCCTAACGACTAAGCCATCTCTCCAGCCCCAAAGGCCTCCCAGCCTCATCCCTCCCTTTCCGTGATGCCTCTTCTTATTCTGTGGAGCCCCTTCCCACTAAAAAAAAGCGAACGCTGGGGGAGGTGTGGAAATGGCTCAGTCAGTAAAGCGCTTGCTCTGCAAGCATTCAGGATCTGAGTTCAGTCTCTAGAACCCATATCAAAAATCCAGGCATGTGGCGTGTACTGGCAATCCCAGTGCCGGGGTTAGGGAGACAGAGACAGGTAGATCTCTGGAACTTGCTGGCAGGCCAGTCTTTGCGAACTGTGAGTTCCGGGCCAATGAGAGACTCTGTCTCAAAAAACCACAAAAAACAAAAACAAAACAAAAAAAAAAGATGAAGGGCTGGAGAGATGGCTCACCTGTTAAGAGCACCCACATGGTGACTCATAACCAGCTGTAACTCTAGTTCCAGGGGACCCAATACCCTCTTTTGGCTTCTGTGGGCACTAGGTGTGCATGTGGTACATAGGAAAACACGCAGGCAAAATACCTGCACACATAAAAATAAATAAATTGTACAATTTTTCACTTAATTAATTAATTAAAAACAAGTGTCTTGAGGGACAGCATACAAGACTGACCTCTAGCCGACACACACGTACAGCATGTGCGCACACGTGCACGCATGAACACATAAGTGCATACACACAAAGAAAATGTCACCTTGTAAGTATCTGATTTGTTTGACACCACATATGTGTTCCAATCCACAGGAAGGCACACGCACACACACAGGCACATGGCCCCCCAAAGCATGACCCTGTATCTGTAGGTCGTACACGGCACCAATTTCCCAAGCAAAGCCACACTGGATCAAGAGTTTAGGCTCTGCCAATCAGTTGAGATTTGTCTGCAGGCTCACGGGTCATTTCCCCTGGCATGCTAGAAAATTCACTTTCAAAGTAGTTCAGAACCTGCAGAAATGACAGAAATAAAAGCCTGCACTGTAACACCACAGGGGCAAAACCCAGGGTCACCCAGATCAGGCTTCCTAGCTGAATTCTGGGAATTATGGAATGAGCCCTGTGGTTGGAAACCTGGATGGGCATCAAAGTCGGCCATCATTTTTATTGGCAGGTGCTAGGGGCTTGGGTAACAGAGGGCAGGAGGGGACCATACCGCCGAGCTGTTCAAACAGAGAAACAATGGAATCGAGGGGAGCAGAAGGCAGCGCAGATCATTTTGCTTTTTGCTAAAAATGGACCTATTTGTGTTGTGCGAAGTAATTAAAACTGAGGCCATGTGGTTTGTATTAAATATTAAGTGTGTTTCAAAATAGTTAATATGTTTTGTGCGCTCAATGGAAATGTGCCTCTCTGCCACCTAATTATGGAGGAGCAACAAACATGGATGGGGTTGATTTTCTAGGAGGAAAACGAATGCGAAAAAGAAATGTGTCGTTTTGAGGGGATTCCGAGAGGACGTACAGTGGCTTTCCTGGAAGGGTATATAAGTAAATTGCAGCATCGTCAAGACTAGCAGGGAACTTTGCGGTGGGCGTCAGACATTCCCATCTATTCCCAGGATCCACCAAACTGGATCCATCCAGTTAAGCTCAGAAAGCCTGTGGTCTTGCTTTGTTAAGTCGGCCCATTCTATTTGTGAAGCTTTTATGAATTTAATCTGTCTGCTTCACTAGGAAATCAGCCTCTTACACTCTCTATCCTTTGCCCCACCCTTAGACCTTTCTTAGACTATTAACTATATTTAATAATTTTACAGCTGTGTAAACTGGAGCTAAAATAGATTGGGTAACTTAAATGTTATCTCGTAGCTATCAGGTGGCAGAGCGATGTTTTAAATCTAGGTCTGGTTTGCTACGGATCTTCAGTTCTTACCGTGTGTTACCAGCCTTTTATGCTAGGGGAGAAGCGGGCTGAAGGCTGCCTGCTAACTGGCCCAAGGGACACACTGGAAGAAATGGAGGAAATGTCTATGTTCAGGGGAAGGAGGGGGAAATTGGTGTATAAATGATGGAGTGAGTGGAAAAAGACACCCCTCTCAATTGGGCCTGTACTTTCCTAAGCCAGGCTGACTGCGGTTATCTCCGTGTAACTCACATCCAACTATTGACAGCTTTCCACCTGGTGACATGCTTAATGGCCCATGAAATTCTAGCCCTCGGGGCTCAAGCCTGATATTTATGGTCCCCACATAAACCTAAAGTGGACTGTAAATTTATCTCTCTCCGATTTAGGTGACTAAAATGGCTATTCAAGACTCTGAAAGGAATAGTTGACTTTATAGATATGTTATATCAACTTTAACAGAAGATTGCTGTGGAAGGACGGTGCCAGAAGCTGGTACCAACTGTGGGGATGGGTCCAGAAGCCTCCAGGAATGAAAGGCCTTCTACACATGAGGGTATCAATGTGATGAGGAAAGGGATTACATATTGGGGGGTGGGGAATCCAGACAGGTTTCATATCATAGGAAATCGCTGCCTATTTGGGGTAAGCTAAATCTGTTACATTGTAGCAGGAAAGGCAGGAAAATCTGCCAGGCAGCTATAAGGAGAAGCTATAAGGAGCCTTTCTGAGCTTAGTGTCTGCCAGACCGGTACTGACACCACAAGGCACCTGAGCAGGAGTGTTGTGGAACTGTCCTTGCTGGAGCTGGGTTGATCTTCAGGGGGGCTTTCCTCACAGGCAAGCAACTGTGTCCTTTTTGGCTGGCCTAGATGTCCGTCCTTCTGACTGGACACACCAAGGGACAGCAGCTTTCTCATCTCTTGGTTCCCTGAAGTGAATTTTCTCGGTATGGTATGCAGGGCGTGCCTTCAGCTTCAGCAGCAAGTCCTAACACATAGTTTCAGAGAAAAGTCCTGTTTATTTCCACGAAAAGATAGGGCCCTAGTAACCGCTGGGCCCTCCTATCCCCTCCCCAACCTCAGGCCTCCAGCCTTCCATTCCACCGGTTTCTCTTTATTCCTGCTGGTGACGATAGTGGTTGTTGAGAGGCTGCAGTCTGGAGCTGCTGGAGCATGTTGGAGAAGGCACAGCCATTGCAGCAGGCACATCGGGATTGGCATCTTAGCTCTTGCTGGTCTTTGTTCTAGAACCTGGAGCCTGGGCTGTAACCACCCAGTCTCAGTTTTCTAATCTATCAAATGGGGATTAAAAAAAATACCTTCCAAACCTTATGATGAGTGTCGATGATCACTTCTTAAGGATTAGAATATACATTGATTTCTGAAACTAGAGAGCTTCTTTTTAGCAAGGGGTGGCAAACTTCCTTCTTTATTTGGGAAAATAATTTGCATGAAAATCTGACCAGCATCACAGTCTCCTCCCCAAGGGCCAGAGAGAAAAATAGCAAACTCCTCTCCAGGGTCCCACAAATCAGCTAGCTACTCCTTTCAACTCACAGAAAGAGAGAGTCTCCTCCTCCTCTTCCTCTTCTTCTTCCTCCTCCTCTTCCTTCTCTTCCTCTTCTTCCTCCTCCTCCTCTTCCTCATCTCCCTCCTCCCAGGGTCACACACTGAGAAAGCCTTCTTACCCTCTCTCTCTGGAATTTTTGTCTATCTCCCCTCCCCTCCCCACTCCACTCTACCCCCAGCTTTATTTCAGAGTTAACTCTCATGTCAAAGTAGGTGCAGTAGTCTGAACTTGAACCTCGCCTGGAAACAACTGCAGATAAAAGTGCTTCACTCATGCGTGCTCTGCCTTGCCTCTACCTCCAGCCGGGGATGGCATTCTTGGACCTCCTTCTCTGAGGCCAGTTTGTGAGTCAGCTGAAGTTGGAATGCCCTCCTGAGGTGGATGTATAAAGCCAACAGCAGCCTGAGAGCCAAGGCAAGAGAAGGCAGACATGTTCCTGAGCACCCTCCACAAAGAAAAGCTTCTTTGATCTTCTGGAAACTTCCTGAAGCCTGCCCTCAATACCTGAATATTTGTTTGTTTTGTGGCAACTTAACTTCCTTTCTTTCTTTCTTTCTTTCTTTCTTTCTTTCTTTCTTTCTTTCCTTCTTTCTTTCTTTCTTTCTTCTTCTTCTTCTTCTCCTTCTTTTTTGAGGCTCTTTAGTGTATGACTGTCTGTTTCTCTATTTAAAAGGAAAAAGTGTTTTCTCAGTAATGATGCTCACTCTCTAAACCCCAGCACCCGCACATAAAGACACTTTCATCTTTCATCAACAAGATAAAGCTGCTAGCTCCAGGTTCTCTTTAACCAAAAGATAAAGGTTGTGGCTGGAGCTGGTGACTCAAACCTCCAGGAGTCAGTCAGTGATGCACCAGGCACCTCAAATTGAGTGACCAGAAACCGCTAGGTCTAGTTTATGCCCTGGAGGTTCAAGCCCAGATGGGGGAGGGTGTGCCGAAAGTCAGTATTATGAGCACTTGAAAATGTCAAAAACAAAAACAAATGAAACAAAATACAAAAGCCTGCCTTCTGTTGGCCAAGATACAGAGCCCGCATCAAGATGATTCTGCTCTGCTACCCCAGTGTTTTTGGTGGGGCTGTGGCAGCTGTTCCAATATCGAGTCCAAAGCACAGGGAAATGCCCTGGGCAAGGTGGGGGCTGGGTCGGGAGCAATCAGATCTACTGCAGAAGATAGAGGTAGTTATGAAGTCTTTCCTCTTGGCCTCCTTTCTGGTAGATGTATATCAACACCGTAAAACCAGCATTCAGTGTCAAGCAGGTTGACAACGTCAAAAACAGAATGTTCTGAAGTTGGAAGACTCACTCATGGCATGTCAGGGCTACAGTGCTTGGCAGAGTTCGCACAGAAAGTGTTTTGGTTTGGTTTGGTTATGTCCCGAGCTTTCTTTTGTGTCGGATCCCCTCCAAGTGTAGACAGTGCATTCAAAGCCAAGATCTCTCTCTCTCTCTCTCTCTCTGGCCTGTGAACACAGGAGGAAAGTGTCACGTGTCAGGAGCAAGAATTTTGTATGCCATGGCCTTTATTTTTTTCTTTTTCCTGGAAGCAACTGGAAACCAACTTAGTGACACTTAAGTCCTTCACCTGCTCCATGACTGTAGCCAGTGGTGTGAGTCAGAATGGTACCAACAGAGCCCTTGGCTGAACAGCCACGGGAGTTGCAGGCTCTGACTTGGAACTGGAAATGGTGTACCATGTTCAGAGTCATGGCAACCTGAACTTGGCAGTCCCACTCGCTTCTGAGATTACAAGTGTTTGCTGGCCAGAAGCACCTGTAATGGCATCGACCTCGGAGTGGGATGCCGATTGAGAAAGCCTTCTCCAGGAGTTGGCAACAGGCTTGCAACCTGGTACCAGCTGCAGGTTAAGCGGTAAGTGTGTGGTAGAGTTACCTTGCTCGGCTCCTCCACCTCCGTGTTTTCAGTGCAGCCAGGGATTTCTGAGAGCTGCTTCCCTCTGCCACCCAAAGGGTCCGGACGGCTACAGAGTGTAAAGGATGCTTGTGTAGGCCTTTGTTTTCACTGTCAGGCTGGCACTGTATAGAAATAAGAGCCCTTTCCAAGGTAAAGGGGACAGATTCTCTCCCTAGAAAGGCTGGCCTTCAGGAGACAGACACGGTCATATTTCATGACAAACATGTTTCAACATATCTGCCCTTCTTAGAACACACTGTATTTGTCCCCTGTGAGTTGTGACAACCTGGTTTCTGTGTTTACTCTGTAAGGTGACTTTATCCACATCTAGTCCTTCTACAGAAAATTTTACCCTGGGTACACAAAAGACCAGTTGCCATGCTTTCTTACTGCCATGCTTTAACTAAGTTCATAATTCAAACATATGAACTCAAGCCCAAGATTTTTCCTAGCCAGAATTCGCAAAGAGAACTATCTATATACCAAGGTGCAATTTCCCTGCCAAGCCTGATGACCTGAATTGGATCCCCGAGACCCACAGTATAGAATGAACTCTAGCAAGTTGTCCTCCAATATTCACACAAATGCCTATTGTGGTGTATACACACACACACACACACACACACACACACACACACACACCACTAAATTAATCCAAAAAAGAAGTCATAAAAACTAAGAACAAAATGAAATTCAGAAATGACACAAGATAAGCATCCTTAAACCCCCCCAAACCCAAAACTTTCGGAGCACAGGACGCCACATCTGGAGTATTCCACACCTGACCTCATTGATACGAACAGGCAGACACACTAAAAATGCTGTATAGAATTACCCACTTATAAGTAATGTGCAACTGTGCACAAAATATCTGAAATCCTGCCTAGTTCTGATCTTGGAGCCAGTAGCGTCTCTGGCCCTAACAAAATTAGCATCCACAGCACGGTCAATAAGCGTGAATGTTTTTACATTTGTAAAGTAGAATGCAGGGAGCTGGAGGGACAAGGACAGGAGGGTCTTTGAAGTGTGCTGGCCAGCTAGTCTGGCTGAATCAATGAGCTCCAAGATCAGCAAGAGACCTTGTCTCCAACGTATGGTGGAGAGTGACTGAGGAAGACACACAGTGTCAGCATGGACCTCCACATGTATGCTCACACGGGGACATGTGCACCCATTACACACAAAACTCAAGTGGAACGTAGCTTGTTACATATGAAAGTTTTTAACCTCCTTCCGGATTGTCTTTGGAAGACGCCTGTATCCTTGCTTGTACACAAATAAGACACCAGCCTGCTATGCTGTCCTCCTCCTGAAACTGTAAACTCGTCTCCTTTGACCTCTGTTCTCCATCCCCATTATATAAGCTGTGGTGACCAACACCTCTCTACACAGCCACCTGCCCTGGCAACTGCAATGGCTGCCTCCTTCTTCCTCCTCCTCACCTAATCCCCTGAGGCTGACCCACCTACCCCGGGAGTGTGAGCCCACAGGTCCTGAGGAGAGCTGTGGTAGGCTGAGGGTGACACCTGCCCACAAACAGCCTTTATTTAAATAATGGGTGGCCTCCTCAGAGGACTCCTCTTGTGAAAACACCCCATGTGATGTTTTCAAGTACCTTTGGGCCTAACTCGTTAAGGTCTTTCTCTTTCTGAAAAGTTTTGTTTTGGTCCTTGGAAAAGCTTCTATGATCAAAACACAAGAAGTTCCACAGTGGTGATAAGTATTTGAAGGTGATAGGTCAACCCATTGCTTTCACTTGGTTTCCTTTCTTGCCTTCTCACTCTTACCTTGGACCCAGGCCTTTTGCTCAGTTTGTACAACAACTGTTAGCAATGAACAGTTAGCAACAAACCTGCTATTCGATTATGCCAAGATCTTCCAGAAGAGGGTCAGGAAGCATGAGTCTACACAGCATTGCAGGCTTTACAAGGTTCTGTCTCTCCTGGTTTAATGCAACACCCTACAGCTTCGAATCTGAGCGTGGTTTGGGAGTGCAGAGACTAAGGGAGGAAGCTTGAGCTCTCACACCATATCCAAGCAGGAAGGAAGCATGGAGAAGTTCCTAGTAACCAGAGAAATGGAGCCTAGAGTTAGTCTACTGTATGCAGAGAGTTAGCAGCAATGGCCATGGAATGTTCCAGACCAGAAGGAACAACCAGATTGTCCATGTTCAAGCCCATACCGCAAGAGTAATGCTTGAATGAAAATAGCTAATTTCACTTCTTACTAGACTCTTCGCCCATCATAAATATTTCCTACCACAAGTTACCTGTTTCAAAAATACACATGGAAGGACATGCTTGCGTGGACCTTATGATTTCTATTCTTTGTCTTCTTCTCAGTCCTTAGTTCAGTGCTGCACCCACTGTGAGAAGCTAGTCATTACCACTGGGTGAGGAAACGGAGTCCCAGAGGAGTTATGTGACTTGCCCAAGCATACGGGCCAGACAGGCCAGGCAGGGTGAGGCTTTCCAGTTTCTGACACCCACACCCCATGCGCAATCCAGCCTCGTCACTGGGACCTTGGTGCAGGAAGTAAAGAAACAAACAAGCAACTATTACATTGCTTTTGGTTTCTGAGGAGCAATGGATTCCTCCAAATCAATACCTAGATACGGGAATAAAAACATCTAGTCACAACGTTACTGGAAGAGAGAGAAGGGAGGCTGTTGCCCTTCGTGAAATTGCTCCTCCGCTCTTTAATTTCCTTCCCCTTTATAGCGTGCGTGTTCAGATCTTATTCAACAAAATTGTCATCAGTCTCTCTGGGAGCTGGGAACACTCCCTTGCGTTAAGGATCAAAAAAATATGATGACATGGTCTGTATTACATGAACTATACTAGAGATTTCCATACATTGAGAAATATGGAAGCTCAGGAAAGGAAATGTTTCCCTTCCCCAGGAGGCAAAGAAAGCTCCATGGATAAGCTGACCTCTCTAGTGGTGGCTGCTCTGGTTTTATGAGACTGCTATGCAACCCAGGCTGGTCTAGGATTTGCAGCAATCCTCCTGCCTCTACCTCCTGAGTACTGGGATCATAGGCGTGTGCCACCAGGGCCACCATAGGCAACTATGGTGACGTTGAACACGAAGCTGAGCAGGAGCTCCCTCGCTGGGAACAATGGAAAGGATCATTTGATGAGCTACAATTGCAGCATCTCTCCCTGTGTTCTCCAGATGGACAGCACGAAAACCTTTGAATGGCCTCAGCACCCTAGTAGTGACTGAGCTTGGGTTCTTGAAGCTGCCTCTGCGATTAGAACACAGAAAATGTCCTAGCAACATCCTTTGAGGTATCCATCCCTATAGTTTATCAGGTCGTACAGAAGGCCAAGGCCTTGACAAGGTTTCTGAGAATGCCCAGGTCTGAAAGTTTATGGGAGAGGTTCTGTCCTTCTTTACTTCTGGTTACTGTGAAAAACAGCATGCCTGAAAGCAACCGGGGGAGGAAATGGGCTATTTCACCTCACTGCTTGTAGTCCGTCATAAAGGAAAGTCAAGGCAGGAGTCAGGACAGGAACCTGGAGCCTGGAGGCAGGAACTGAAGCAGAGGCCATGGAGAACACTGCTAGCATCCTGCTCTCCAGGACCCGCTCAGCTTGCATTTTCATATAACCCAGGACCACTTATCTCCCCAGGGATGCCAAGGTCCACAGTGGACTGAGCTCTCCCACTAATCACTAATCAAGGAAATGCCCTACAGACTTGCCTACAGGCCAATTTAATAGAGACATTTTCTCAAATAAGGTTCCCTCTTCCCAGATGATTGCCTGTTTCAAGTTTACATACATACATACATACATATATTTATTCATATATACATACATACCCAGCACACATGCTGTATTCCCACGGTCATCTCTAACTATACATTTCTGGTTTTCACTGATTTGTTTCAGAACACTGGATGTATCTTAATTACATACTGTGTATGTGTGTGTGTGTGTGTGTGTGTGTATGTGTGTGTGCATATATGCCCCAACACATCCTTAAGAATCCAATCCTTTGTTAAAGAAAATTAAGATAAAGCTTCTGTTCTCTGCGGCATCAGCTTTGAATTCCCAGCACTGACAGAGAGATAAAACTTGTGCTGAGCACTGCTGGGAGGAGGGAAGACACCCACCAATGCTGTAGACTATATAGATAGTCAGCTTCGCAGATCTAGAATCTCCTAAGATGCAACCTCCGAGCACATCTGTGAGACATTTTCTGGGCTGTTTTTGGAAAGGTGTGGAGACTAGCCCTCAGTGTGGGTGGTGCCGTGCCATGCCCAGGCTGTATAAAAAGGAAGAAATAAGCTGAGCGCCAGCACCCACCCCTCTCTGCTTCCTGACTGCAGATGCAGTGTGACCAGCTGCTTCATGCTCCGGCCGCCAGGCCTTCTCCGCTGTGATGGACTGTTCCGCCGTGATGGAGCGCACCGTCAAACTTCGAGCAAAAGTTAACCCTGGATGCTGTGGTCCCACGTTTGGTCACAGCAAGAAGAAAAGCAACTAATGCAGACCATGTTCATGATGTCCATTATAAGTGAAGTTTCTCAGGGCTGTAGAGATGGCTCCGTGGTTAACAGTGCTTGCTGTTCAAGCATGAGGACCTGAGTTTGGATTCCATCACCCACATAAGAACCCAGACATGGCTATGCATGTATGCAGTGCCATAGGGCTATAGGCCATGTACAAAGTACTATAGTGCTATAGGGCTGGAGACAGAAAGATTAATGGAGCTTGCTAGCCCCCAGCCTAGCTCCCGGCTCTATAAATGCTCATCTTGGGGAATAAAGCAGAGAGTGATGCAGAAGGACTCCTGCTAGCCTTCTCTGGCCCCCATGTGCGTGTCCACAGGTGCACATGCCCTCACACTGTCATGTGCACACGCACCATACACACATACAAAATAAATAAATAAAAGTAGTTTTCAAAAATTAAAGAGAATTTCTCTGCTCAAAAACACCTTTCCAAATATGCCCTTCTAAGTAGCTGAACCTCAGAAGCCTCCCCAAAAAGAGAAGTACAGCTTCATGAATATCATGAGCCTAAGGTGAAAACCTCAGGTGCCACAGGTCTTTCGTGCTTAGGTCTGAACACCACTGCTAGGTGTTCAGACCCCTGAAGGGCCTCCTTAAAGCCCCATTCCTACCTGTAGAAGCACTTCTCAAAGCTTCGTAAAAATGTCCTCTTCCCTCCATACCCTTCCTGTATGAAGTTATTAGAGGCTTTAACGCATCCTTCCAAACTAGCCCCTTCCCTAAGTCTTTTTGTTTGTGTTGTTGTTATTGTTTTGATTTGTTTGTTTGTTTTAAGGCAGCATGGAAACCGATCTTGGTAGCCTCCCTGCTGTTCTCATAACTTCCAAGGAAGGTGAGAAAAACACAGACATTCCCAACACTGCTTTGGTTTACTGAAGTCTCGGAGAAGCCCCAGTCACGAGGTCACCTCCAAGTTGCCACACATTGTCCTGAACCTTCCTTCTCAGCTGTTTTTCCCTCTCACTCTAGAACAGCCAGTAAATGATTTCACACCTTATTGTTTAGCTGCTAAAAGCAACCCAGTGAGTCCCCTCAAGGCTGCCTCTTTGCCGTCCAAAAATAAAATGGGCTCATTTTCATGCTAAACATTAAAAGGCTCCTAGGAATTCTAATGAGAGGCAGAGGAAGGAAGAGGAGAAAGGAAGGGTCAGACTGCAGAGTGTCCTGAGGAGGGTCAGCTTCTGCCCAGAGTCTCCAGCCAGCCCTGCTGGAGAGAATACAGCTAGGCTGCAGACACCAAAGCAGTCTGGACACAGTCTCTCTAACTTTACCTTGGATCTCTGAATCCATGGCTGCTTCCAGCTTCTGAGTCAGAATATAAAACCTCAGGTCCAAGAGATTCTAAGTTGTCTTTTGAAATTCAAAACTCAAGTCATTATCAGTGACAGACTCACTAATTCCACACACGGTAAATTAGAGAGAATGCCACAGGAGACAACTCATGTAATACTGGATACCATGTCCCAGAAGGCATGAAAAGACTTCAGTGAGAATTTTCCAGAAGTATGTTCACACCTACCACAACAGGACGCCTCATAGAGAGGGCATTGCTGACTTGAAATTGCCTACCCCAAAGTTAAGCTTCATCTGTTCTTCATACTGTTTCCAAGCATGGCTTACTTGAGGACAAAGACAGACATCTTGAAATCCACACATATATACCCTTGAATGAGCCAAAAATCTGCCCTTCATCTATGCTCATTGGTTCTCGGTTTGTCTGAGGGATCATCAAGGAATCTGTGGTTTCAGAAGTTCATGTATTCCAAATAATCACCTGCCATGGGGCCAATGGCATTTGTTAAAAGAGAAGGAATTTGTTGACAACCCTCAGGACTTCACGGCCTCTTTCCTTAGAAGTTTTCTTCTGTTCATTCTATTCATATGACTTCTAATTTCTTTCCTGAGAGATATGACCCAGTTTCACAACGGTCATTTTAACAGCCCAGCCCAGAAGTGTTAAAACCCAGCCCAGAACTCCTGTTTCAAAAAAACACTCTTTAAGATGCCTGCACCATTTCTCTCAGAGTTAGATTCGCTGATCACTTTCCTTGCCAAGATCTGCGAAGACCCAAGACTCCAAGCAAACTGAACAGAACTGCTTCCAGACCCTAGCTGCTGCTTACCAAAATAAAACATGTGAATGGCTGAAGGACCCTTATACATACAAGCCTCGATGTGCACATAAGACATCATCATCTTTTTATTCAAGCAGATGGATAGTGGAAGTATGTCCACTTGGCACAGTTATGGGGAATTCCTACACACTGGGAATTTGAGACCTTCCTATGATCATTGCTCTAAACTTGCTGCATGGTTACCTTTCTCTTCAGAACTCTTTAAGCACGGAAAGGACAGAGAAGATTTTCAAAGCCAGTCATCAACCTGCAGGAGGATATTCTCTTCCTACTTTATATATTTATTCAGGGTCTGTTCACCAAATCCCTTCCCATTGCTAGCCTGGCCGTGGGTATTGTTCCAGGTTAATTCATAAACAAACAGAGCCTCCTTCTCTGAGCTTACAATCCCAAAAAGGAACAGAGAAGCGGGCAAATACGCATCACAGAAAGTAATTATACAGAGCAGCAAGTGGCATTGATGAAAATAAATCAAGGGCTAACAGAGAGGGGCTGGGCCAAGGAAAAAAACTTTTAGAAGGAGAGAGCTGAACTTGACCTGTATGTTGAAGGAGAATCTAGAAGCTTCAACCAAGTCAAAGAGACAGCAGGCGAAAAGGCCCTGGAGCTGAATAGGAATTTGTTGCAGGAATAGGGAAAGACTACAACCTCTGGGGTGGGTGGGGGGATATGAGTGTAAGAATGTGGCCAGAGAGGCGACAGTGAGCAGGGCCTGAACCCTGTGGAGGTTTGCAGGATGTCATGGGGCACTGGGCTTATATTCTAAATTCAGCAAGAAGGGACTGGTGGCAGGGCCTCAGCTGTTGCTGAGCAAGCACGCGGTTCGGGGTTTGAACCGTGGCATTTTAAAGCCATCAGAAGGTTGTAGGTCGAGAAGAGAGCAGGGTGTGATACTGCGCTTTACGATCTTTTTTTTTTTTTTCGTAGTGTGGTGGTGGGGGAGGGGGTATTCAGAGGACAACTTATGGGAGTCAGTTCTCTCTTTCCACCATGTGGATCGTGGGATCGCACTCAGTTTGTCAGGCTTGGTAGCAAGCTCCTTTGCACACCGAGCAATCTTTCCTGCCCCTACTTTTACAGTGTTAAAGATCATCTCTTTTGCTATGTTGTACTGGACTGAAGAGGAAAGACAGAAATGAGGTAGGAAGGTATTGCAACAGCCTAGCTGAGGAATTGTGGTGCCTTTGATTGGCAGCAATGGGAATAGAAGGAATTTGGTAAATTCCAGATATCTCCTTAAGCTAGAACCATTAGGACTTGCTGAGAGATAAGCAGTTAAGAGTCTAAGGGGCTAAAATGATTTACTAAAAGCAGAGAATCTGGGATTGATGCCAACAGATATTGAGTACTTAGCAATGTCACGAACTTTGATCCTAAATTCATCCTAAGAAGACTCTGAGGAAAATATTCTTTTACTTGCATTTTATACGTAAGCATCCCCAGGCTCCATGAAGTAAAGTAATTCACTTCAAATCAAACTTGGGGCACCAGACAGAGTATTCATACAGCATTTGGGGAACAGAGACAGGATGATTAGGAATTCCAGGCCAGCCTGGGCTACATTACAAGACCCTGTCTCACAAGATTTAAAAAAAAAAAATAGTAGTAGAGATGCTAAAGTTAAGACAGAGGCCTTGCATCTTACCGCCCATTCTATTGTATCCGGGTGTTTCTAAAGCTGTAGAGGGGAAACCTTGAGGACAGACTCCGGGAGGAGTGTCTATCTCTTCCTCTAACTCGCTAATGTCTAACAGGCTCAGAGCAGACACGATCACCAACTGCAGCTCCCTCCCAGCCCCATCGTTATAAACTAAGACTAAGTTAACACCTTGCTCTCGTTATCCTTCCACCTCTTTCCCCATATCCCCGCCACACCGAGTCAGGCGCTGCTCGGTCCTGCGTACCTTAACTGGCGGGGACATGAAGCCCTGAACCCACCTCCCTTCCCTAGCTGCTGTAGCAGGAAATTGCTTGTACAGCCCCATGACAACTCTTCTATATTTAGCAGACATAGCGGTGGTGAAGATCTGTCCAGCTCAATATTTTTTTTTCCAGTTTTAGTGTTGAAAAACCTCACAGGCTCCTGAAAGACACATTGGCCTTGACAGTCTCCGAGCAGAAGGCAGCTTCTCCCATTGCACAGGAGTATCTACTGAAAGCCGTGCTCCCAAATTACATTCACTGCCTTTGTAGAGCAGAGAGACTTTACAAGCTAAATGTTCCCCTCTCCGGCACCCCCTCCCCATCCCGACACACACAGAGTAAAGAGATTGGCTAGTCCCATAGGTACCTTGATGGCTCCTGTTATTCTAAGAAAGGAAAACAAGCATGAAAGATTTAGGGGAAATGGTCTATTACTTGCTTGTGCATTTAATTGGCAGGCACGGCACTTGAGTTTTATTTCTTTTCAATGTGGCATGAGAAAGTAATGCAAAGGGTAGACTAAGTTTTAAAACCATAGATGGCCATGTGTGCTGGGTTGAGTGTTAAAAAGAAAAAAAAAAAAAAAAAGCAGGTATTACCAAGTGCTTACTATGCCAAAATTGTCACTACAGAGGCTGCCCACCACTTATCCTTAGAGTAGCTTTCAGGAAAAGGTACAGTTTAGCTTTGCTTGAGCCAGATAGAACCAGATATATGTGCTTAGTATACTGCCCGTGACTGGCCCACATCACTTTTCATCAGCCAGAGAGAATGAGCAACAAATGAAATATTGAACAATTAAAGAAGAGGGAGGAGAGATGGAGGAACCATTAAAGAAAAATAGGAATAACGAAGCAAAGTGCAGTGTATTGGTTTTTTTGTTTGTTTTTTGTTTGTTTTTTTTTAAGGAAGGGGAGATGTGCAAGAAATAAAAATAATGATTAGCAGTGAACATTTATTTCCAGCCTTCTACTTTCCTGTGCAAGCTAGATCACTCTCTGTCATGGGGGAAGGGATGATTGCAAAGGTTCTCCTGATAGTTCAGAAATAGAGATTTGAAGAGGTAGTGGCTTGGGGTTGTTTTTCAAGTGTCTTCCAGTCCCCACCTTTATTTTGGGTCAAAACGTATGTTGTGGAAAGGCACTTGGTTTAGGAATGTACTGTCTGGTTTTGCCAAGGGGGTGGTTGTTTGCTTTTTACAAAAATCCCTTCTCTTGAGTTTTGTGTCCTCTAAGGTAAGAAGTAAAGGAAGAACAAAACCTACATTTTGTTGCAAAGTTTTAAATAATGTATTTCATATTATACATTCATACATGGTAGAGCCAAATCAAAATTTGTTTTTTTTTTAAGAAAAAGGTTGCCTGTGTCCCCATCACTCAGATGCCAACTGTCGACGGCTCTGAAGGCATCTGGCCACACTCTGCGCAGCTGCGTCGGGGCGTTCAGGCTTCCTCTCATGTTCTGTGTCGTGACAGCTTCTGGCTATTCCTACAGAGACCTGGGCCAATGCCTTTCAGGTGCCCAGGAACACAAAGGAGCGATGATCTTTTAACATTAAATGTCTGTTTCCTGGCTGGAAATATTCTTTTCTTGAGATGAGGCCAGAGATTTCTAATTCTCCTTTATATTACTGTTCCTACAAATATCAAGAAAGCCCTTTCTGATATTCCATGTCATAGCAGGAGCCCTACCTCGTCACGACACAAGAGCTCACACTGGATCGTTTCCACCCAAGACCTAAAACTTTGAAGGCAAAGATTCTCTTTCTCTAGTCATTTTAGATGATCTTCTAGTATGTTATCTTGGCCATCTTTTAAGATGAAAGAAGCTAGGGTACGAATGACTGAAGGGGGAAGAAAAGAAGGAAAAGGAAAGGATTGGAATTGGGGAAATAGGAAATAAAAGAATCAGCAAAGAAATCGGTAAAATATTAAAAGAAAGCACCACCCCCACCCCCCCAAATACAGTCGGGCATATGCATAGGCTGTGGTGAGAAATCTTCTATACATAGTGCTATATGACTCTTCCTGAAGAGGGGAAGAATAAGATTTCCTTATATCTTATGACAAACTAGGTCCTAATTACACTGAAGAAATATCTTTAAATAAGTAAGCACAATGGATTTCTGCATACACATCTAGATAGACACAGATCTCTGCTCCCTTAAGGAAAGAAAAGAAATCACAGACTAAAGGTTAGTGGCTTGAAAAACAGACAAATATATATTATCTATGTGTAAAATATGATTATGAAAGTCAGGGAATAGGGGCCAAATAAGATGGCTCAGTAGATAAAGGCACTTGCCACTAAACCTGGTGCTGAGTTCAAGCCCCAGAAACCACGTGATGGAAGTTGAGACCCAATTTCTGATTCCTAAAATTTGTCCTCTGACACAGGCTGTGGCACACATATGCCCACACCCTCTCACTCACAAACTACACACATAACACACACATACACACATACCTCACAAGCTGATATTAATAATTTTTTTAAGAAATAAGAGAGTAGGAGCTAAGAATTCAAAGAGCTGAGTGAAAAACATTTGACTGAAATGCATGAGTTCCTGGCTTCAACTCCTAGCATGGCAAGAAAAAAAGAAAGCAAAATCAGAAGATTCATCTTTCAAATCATAAGGTACAAAGCAAATAACATTTATATTTAAAATATTTCTCTAAAAGAATAAAAAATTGACAAAGCTATCAACACATTAAAGAGAAAATACAAGTAACTAAATAGTCTGTGAATGCATCTCGGCTAAGTATCCAGGAGCCAAAGAAGTAGTGACGGTGTGTAAACATTTATCAGTCCAGCAAGGGCTTCAGGAAGTCATTCTAATACCATGTCAAGAATGAACAATGCAGCTTTCCTGGTGGCCTGCGTTCAAGTCCTGAAGACCTATGGCACCGTTTGATCTGGAAATCTTCCTCCAGTAGGAGGCTATTCAAGGGAACAATTAAAAATTAAAAATTTCCTATATGTGGATAGGAAAGCACGTTTATTTAAGAACTATTTACAAATGGCTCAAGTTGTGAGTAGCCTAAGTGACAGATCCTAAAAGTATCCAATTGTGTCAGAGAAAGAAAAACTACTCTTCTATTAAAATAACATTTAAACTGAGTTCTAGCTCCAGCACTACAAAAAGTAATGTTAGAATGTGGGGGTGATCTGGCCAGGACAGCTGTCCCCTCATTGATGGCCAGGGTAGATTCCGCTGATCTGGTTGGCTCCCTGTGTAGGTGCCCCCTTCTCTCTCGCTCACATCTCTGAAGATGGACTTCTCTTTTAGAGGAGGACAGGTCTTCGGTCAAGAGCACCCCAATAACTATGCCTGCCTTCTCAGACCTCCAAACAAGCCCTCTCAAAGGCAGAACGTTTACTGTATGGCCACGCCACCCTGCAGTCACTGGATCCCGTCAAAAAGTAATACATCCATTCAAAGAATTTTAAACTGCCTGAGAAAGTACTTTTAACTAACAGCAGTATGTGAAATCCTATGCACACGGTTATCTCAGATGTTTGAAGATAAGAATAAGACACACAGGCTGCAGAGGGGTTAAGAGGGCTTGCTACTCTCGCAGAGGAACTGGGTTTGGATCCTAACTCCCACATCTGGAGGCTCACAATTGCCAGTCACTCCAGCTCCCAAGAATAGAACACCCTCTTCTGGGCTCTGTGGACAATTCACTCACATGGCACACATAAACTCAAACAGGCATACATATCAATACATAAACAGGAATAATAAATAACTCTTAAAACATAAAACAGACAGAAAAATGCTGGAAAGAACCTGCCCTCGGTGTTCAAAGTATAGGCATTTGGCTAATGTACTTCAGTTTGCTGATTTGTTTTTTTTATTTTTTTATATCTCATTGCCTCTTTACAAATTCTATGTTTTCAGTCATGCCAGTGTGTGCTTTTAGAACCGTTTAAAAATCATTTGAAACAAAGAACCGATAACAGCATTCTTCTCCTTGGTGACCTTTGGCTGTGGTTGCCTGGAGAGCAGGAGACATCTAGACTCAGAGAAGAACTGGGAGCCATCACCAGTCCATCTATTGCCGAGGGTGGATTGTACCCTCTCCTTCCCCTTTTTCCCTAATTTTAATGAGTGTGTGTGTGTGTGTGTGTGTGTGTGTGTGTGTGTGTGTGTGTGTAGGTCAGAGGATAGTTCCATAGAGTCAGTTTTCTCCTTTCATCATGTAGGTCTCGAGGATTTCATCAGGCTTGGCAAACAGCACCTTTACTCTCTGAGCCAGATCACTGGTCTTCCCCTTCTCTTTTTTCTCTCATCTTTTTTTTAATAATATATTCATTATATATCCTAATGGAAGCCCCATCCCTCAACCGCTGCTCAGGCGTAGCAGATTGGCAGCTCAGTCTCCGTGTGGGTGCCTGAGTTAGGGGAACAGGGGCTGCCTCTGTCATGAATTCAATTGCCTGCTCTTTGATCACTTTTCTCTCAACTTTTAACTGCATGTAAGGCAAGATCTCCTGAGCATCAGTTTCTTCAGAATGGTGACATGGGATGGAGTCTCCCCTTTCAGCCTGAAAAAGAGAATGCACAGCTTCTGCCCTAGCCAGGGGAGGAAAGGCTCTGCTGGGACAAGGCCAGGCTTTCCGTCTCCCCTTCTTTTAGAAGTGGGGGCTACTGTTGAGTATGCACCTATCAGTTCATTCTGGCTGCACAAAACTGTTTCACCCAGTAGTCCCAGATGCAATGAAAATCCAAGTATATGGAGAGCTGGGAAGTGAAACTGTGGCTCAGGGAGGCGGGCTGCTTGCTGTGTAAGCATGAGGACCGAAGTTAACGCCCCAGAACCCACATATCCATTCTGGGTGCCTTAGCCCAGTCCTGTGATCCCAGCACTGGTGAGGTGGAGACAGGAGAATGGCTGGCCAGTCTAACCACATTAGAAAGCTCCAGGCCAGTGACAGACACTGTTTCAAAGAGGAAGATGACTAGTACCTGAGGAATGACACCCAGTGTTGACCTCTGACCTCAATGCACATGTGCACACAAATACACACATGTGTACATGTGCATGCATATACACACAGAGAGAAAACATTTCAAGTATATGGATTTTTTTATCTTATTAAATTTATTTACTTACTCATTTTACGTCCCAATCGCAGTCCCCTCCCTCGTCTCCTCCCATTCCCACCCTTTCACCTTCTTCCTCCTTCCCCCACCCTTCTTCTCAGATTAGGGGAGCCCCACCCTGTACAAACCCACCCCTTCACATCAAGATGCATTAGAACTAAGGGCATCCTCTTCCACTGAGGCCAGACAAAGCAGCCCAGTTAGGGGACAGTGATCCAAAAGCAGGCAACAAAGTCCCTGTCAGAGACAGTCCCATTCCACATGCTAGGGGACCCACATGAAGGCCTAGCTGCCCATCAGATACATATGTGTCGTGGGCCTAAGTCTAGTCCAGTCCATGCATGCTCTTTGGTTGGTGCTTCAGTCTCTGTAAGACCCTATGGGACTAGGTTAGTTGACTCTGTTGGTCTTCTTGAGGAGTTTTTGTCCCCTCCAGGACCTTCTATCTTTGTCCCCACTCTTCCACAAGATTCCTCAAACTCCACCTAATGATTTTTAACATACCTGGCAAGGAATGCTTTTAAAAATATCACAACATTCTACAGGCTATATAAGCTAAGGGAGTTCATTGAAGAGATGACAAATGTTTGAAAATGACAAATCCAAAGAGACAGACTCACTAGCCCTTCGCACCACAGTGGCCTCGGGAACAGGCAGCTCTGCAGATGGCAGCCCTGCAGTTCACTCAGTCAGGCTAGGTGTTGACGTGGGTGGAGGACGGCCCGTGAGCAAGCCGAGGGAATGTTCAGCCAAGCTCAGGGAGCAGGGTTTCCTTTTCACCGAAATCAGAAGCAGAGCATATGAGTGCATTCAGTCCAGCTCATCCATCCTAACCACCCTAAGCTTGCTTCTGTTTCTAAGGAAATGAAAGGCCCCAGGCTCTGATTCATTTCCGTCAGGCCACAGAGCTCCTCGGATAAAAGCCTTCCTGTCCATGGAGCCCTGACTGCTTCTGGAAAAGCCTCCCAACATGCTCTTCCTCTGACCGTATGAACCATCATTTGATTTGCACAAAACACATTTATGCTCAAAAGACACAAATGGGATTAAAATTAGAGCTTGGGGGAGGGGTTGAAGAGCTCACTCAATAAAGTGCTTACTGTGTGAATCTGAGGACCTGAATTTAATCCCCAGAGCCCACATTAACACATTAAAAGTGGGGTGGAAGAAAAAAAAAAGCCAACATGCTTGCATCCATTTGTGATCCCATGACTAGTGAGGCCAAGCCAGGTGGGTCCCTGGGGCTCACTAGCTGGTCAGCCTGGCCTACCTGACAGGTTCCAAGATCTTGCCTTACAAAACAAGACAGGAAACACCAGAGTAATGACACTCAAGGTTGACCTCTGGCCTCCACATAAACACATACATATGCTTCTGCACATAAATATTCACGCACAAACACGCACACACTCAAGAAAAGAAAAAGAAATGTTTCCTTTAAAAAAAACTCCCTATAACATTTATAGTCTAATGACTACATTTTTTAAATGACTATAATGTTAAATGTCTATTTTTCAAAACCCAGGAGCCCAGGAGATGGGAAAATCTAGCTTTTTTTAGTTTAACATTTTTTTTCATCAACGTTCATTTTTTTTCCTCTTCTTTCCACCAAAAAGCTTAATTTATTCTAGTCAGACCGAAACACGTAATTCAGCAATATGCCACCATCACCCTAAAGTTTAATGCTCTTTTCACTAAAAATATAAGTAAAAATAGCACATTATCCTCCAACGTGGCGGTTAGGGAGAGAAATATATGGGAAGAGCCTAACCTAACAGCCATTCTGAGATTGCAGCTGAAGGGCCTAGGTCCTCGTGCATGCCCCCAGGCAGCACATGGATGTGCAGAGTTGTGGGGGCCGCAGCTGGGCCCAGGTGACAGAAGCTATTAAAGGCAGATGGAGGGCCAGGCCAGGCTTGTGGGTTTCATTAACTGGCTTGTTGTGTGGGAGGCGAACAGTGTCTGAAGGGCTCTGTATTTGCTAGCCAAAATGTTAATCACTCAGAAACAGCGAGAAATTAGTTAGTGAGATGTTTATCAACTATCCAAAGCAAGAGCTGACTTTCTGTGAAACACAGTTCCGGAATCAAAGCCAAAGGCTGTGTCTCCTGTTCAGCTGAGCCTGGGGGGGAATATCCTGTCAGAAGTAGGAAAGCAAACACAGAGAGAAAGAGAAAGGAAAGCAAGCTGAGATTAACTCGGGATGGAGAGGAGGGGGAATGCCTGAGCTTCAGTAATTATCAAAGAGCTAGGTTCTTGAGAGGCTAAAAGAATTTATAACACAACCTATCTCAGAAGATAGATGTCCGGAGTCCTCAACTAGTACTTGATTTCTTAGGTCATTAGGAGCAGACCCAGCCAGTAGAGGACTGTCAGCACTAGGGGACATTAAATGGCCTCACTAAAATCCAACCGGAAGTGGTCTGTTGCTGTCTTGTGCTGTTATGTTTTGTTTTGATTGGTTGAGACAGTCTCTGTGCAGCCCTGGCTGGCCTTTAACCTGTAATCCTCCTGCCTCAGCCTCCCAAGTGCTAAGACTGCAGGCATGTACCCACCATTCCTGGCTTGGGAAATATGTATTTTTTAATGAGTCGGTAGGTGTTTTGTACCTTTGCTTTTAATTCATTCAAAGAGTCATAAAGTATTAAAATTATAGTTAAACTCGATCATTACAGAAAAAGAATGATATGGTAAAAGGCTCCCACTTTTGTCCTAATCCAGAGATTGTCTTTCTGAAAGGGTAGGATTTGTTACTCATGTTTTTAAAGCATATGTTGACATTCAAGTGTGTATAAAGACATAACTGACAATTCTTTGTTCCAAAGAGCCCTTGAAAATGATATACTCTTTCCAGTGGTACAGCCCTGAGGACTAAGAGAAAAGATTTGGGAATCATTGGTAAACAAAATTTGGATTTTTCTCTGTACCATACAAAATCAAGTTTCCATCCAAGTTTTGATGATAAACTTGTCTTTGTATGTGTTTCTCGGATTAGAAGAGAGCTGAAGAAACTCCCGGAAGGCTGGGGTTGCACGATTGATCCTAATCGTGGTTCTTTCAGTTAATTGCTTGGCTACTTTAGACAATTCTCTACTTTCACACCGCGTGTTTCCTTACGGAAACTGCGAAGGATGATAGAGAATCTGAATTTGGGAACCTGTTCTCTAAGCATGGCTGCCAAGAACATCCCTGTCTCGGCAACTGCACCTCTCCTCTCAGCCGGGGTCACGCATCCTGCCAGCTCACAGGTGCCAGGAGGCTTAATTACCTGTGCTTCGAAGACCTCTGCACTCTTCCTACGAAGGGGGCCACCGAAGCTTCGTCACATTATCTGGTTCCCGAAGCATTCTCTTCACACAGACCTGAGTGAGGAATTCAGACCCAACTACTTTCCAGAGGAGCTGAGCAGAGAGTGTTCGCTCCACTGCAGGTTAAGGGAAGAACTTTGCAGTTGCTGCGAAGGTGCCCACTACATCCACACAGATGACACGCATCTCAAAAAGAAAGTATTGAAGGGGCCGGAGAGGAGGCTTGGTGGCTAAGGGCACAGAGTTCCATTCCCTTCTGTAACTCCAGCTTCGGGGGCTGGGGGATACAGTGCCTTCTTCTGGCCTCCATAGTTACCTACACTCAGTGCACACACAACTCTGTGTGTGTGTGTGTGTGTGTGTGAGAGAGAGAGAGAGAGAGAGAGAGAGAGAGAGAGAGAGAGAGAGTCGAGAGAGTGTGATTTAAAATAAAACACTTTTTTAAAAAATAATTAAGTTGCGTGTTTACCGAAGACCATCAAAACTCAGTGCTCCTCAAGTGCTATGGTTTTCTCCACAAACAGACATAACAGGGATTGGCCTATCGCTCAATTGATGCTCTACCTGCTTAGCATGCACAAAGCCCTGGTTCCGATCCCCCAGGACTTCGTAAAACCGGGTGTTGTGTCACACCCCAAATTCATAGAGGCAGAAGCAAGAGGGTCAGAAGTTCAAGGCCACTCTTGGCTACGTGCAACCTGGGTTACCTGAGATCCTGCCTCAGAAAAAGATTGTACAATGGTGTAGCTTTGCTCCTGTCATTGGACAGGTACAGTGCCAGGCCCGCCTGCTCTGAGTGACCTCACCCCTGGGGCCTTGCACCAGATTGCAGAGGTTGCCCACACAGAGACACAGGCAACACAGTGTAAGGCTGCCAGGTCGATTTAAGGAACATTATCCCTTATTGTAGGAACGTATCTACACCCTGAGTATTCAAGTGTTGCTTTCATTATGAACAATAACGAAGATGGTAGCTGGTTTTCTGTTTCATTTTTGTTGTTTCCTTTTAATATCTCTATTAAATCAAATTTAACCTTGGCATCTGAGCACTGGCCATCCCACAATTCTATTTTCTTTTCCCTTAACATTTTCCTGGTCTGCAAAATCAAAACTCTGAACCCTATCCATCTACTGCTAATTCTGACTAAGTACCCATGAGTTGGGGGGAGGAGCAGATAATAATCATCCTGTGTAGACCAAATATCAGATCCCTCCCCCACCAAAACTTGTTCTTTAGCTAATGATAAATGGGATGCCTGGTATTCTTCAGTCTTCTCTAATGAGGTGCTTAGAACTAAGCCCCTTAAAGGTCAAAAAAAAGGAGGAAGCAAAGAAAAAGAGACCCTGGATTACCATTGACTGGTGAACAGCTTTCTTGTCAGAGAACAAGGAAGAAAAACATGCCCTATCTCCTGTTTACATTGTGCTCATACAAAAAAATAAATCATGTACTATTTATCTAAAATTTAAATGCAACGGGAATTCTGTGTTTTACAGCCAGGACTGTCTGACCCTTTGGAAACTACCTGGGTAGTAAGATCTGAATTAAATGAGTCCCTGTGGATCCATAGTTACTGAGAGCATTTCAGCCCTCTTTGAGTTTTCTTACCCAAATGTGAAATAGTTAGGTTCTTGGGTTCTGATAAAAGCGTGATGGAGCTTTTCCACTAAACCCAGAGAGGAATAAAGCAGGTTAACTTTTCCCCAGTGACCGTACCTTCAGAGGGTGTCAGTGGCCAGTGTGCCTAGTCACCTCCACTGCCCACCTCCAAGCGGATGTGCAGGTGCTCACGGAGAATCGCCCCAACCCACACAGAACTTCAGACCTGAAAGTCTGTGAGTGGGAAGCAGGGAAGGGAGCCAAGATCCTGTAAGGTGCCCTTAGCCTCACTCGGCATGTGGCCAGCACACTTGTTCTTTGCTTTGTTTTTCTGATGTTAAAACTAATACAAAGTTAAGAGCCCTTGTCTTTTTTTTTTTTTTATTCTTCCCCTCTGTTTAACCATTCCACCCGGCAAATGCAGGGATTGCTACCTTAGCACAAAATAAAAGTAATAATACAACGGTTGAGTGGGGTCAGTGACTGCTATGAAAACTATTTGCAGGGAAACACACCAGATCATCTGTTAGGGAAATGAACTGATAGAAACTGGAGATTGGCAGAGAAGTAGAAGTCTAGGTCAGACAGCAAGCATGCGTTTCCTGTATGTCTGTGAATGTGGTTTTTTTATGTGCGTGTTTGTGATTTGCATGTGTGTTCATATGTATGGGGGTGCATGTGGATACGCAGGTATTCACCCACATGCATGTGGTGTGTGCATATGGAGGCCTGAAGTTGACATCGAGTAACATCTTTGATCACTGTCCATTTTACTTACTGAGGCAGGGTCCTTCACTGACCCCGGAGCGCACAGATGCTGACTGGTTTAGGTAACCAGCTTGCTCCATGGAGGCCCAGTCTCTGCGTCCTGAGTGGTTGGGTTGCAGGCAGCCCCACGCCTGCCCAGCTTTTATATGGGATCTGGAGGTCACACTTATGTAGCAAGTGCTCTATCCACTGAGCATCTCCCCAGCCTTGTTTGTTCCCTCCCTTCCCTTCTCATCTCTCATCTATCTATCTATCTATCTATCTATCTATCTATCTATCTATCTATCATCTATCATCTATCTATGTTTATTTTCCCCTCAAGAATGTTACAAAAGTTGTGTCTGGGTCATAAGGGTAAGCAGTGTTTACTGATTCAAATAAATGAGAGTGAAAAATCAAAATGAGGCACTAAACCCGTTTTTGTAGTCAGTCGGCACATGATATCCTGAAATATTTGGGACTGAGAGAAGAAGAAAGCTGGGGGGGAAGTTTTACCCTGGCTCAAATGCCACCTCTCACAATGACATTGGGGAGGTCATATTGCTGCCAGGGTATCAGCCTCTTTCTTCTACAGATGAAGGAATTGGGCTCCAAGGACTGTTGAGCTGCAAGTCCCTAAGGAAAGGAGAATTCCTGAGCTACACACAGGAGGGGCGGAAGCCCTGTACTTAGAAAGCCACATGTTTCTTGGCCTATCGTTCTGACCTCCAGATATCTAAATGTGGCTATTCTTCATGCCTTCCCATACCCTCCCTTACCTGTCCAGGGAAGGTCAGCTGGATCACATGCTCCTTCTTTCCCAGGAGCCATCATGGAGGACACCCCCGATCTGGGGTGTCCCCATGCATGCGGGTCATAGTTTCCTTCCAGTTTCAAAGCTGCCCCTTGGGAGTTGGGTGCAAAAAAAAAAAAAAAGCAACATTCAACCATCCACCATCCTAATCATTTACATGGCTGTATGAAGCTGGGCTTGCTGCCTTTCTTGAGTTGCTTTTTTTTTTCCTTCTCGCCAAGTTTTTTCCCAGTGGATACTTCCCTGTTAGATTCTGTAGCAAACATTACCTTTTGAAACTGGTTGGATGGGGGAATATACCCACAAACTGATTCTGCCCTTTGTAACAAGTTAGAAGAATATGATGGAAAAGAGAAAACACCCCCCTCCCCCATCCCCTTCTCTGTATGTGTGTGTGTTTCCAGGCACATAGGTGCCACACGCCTGTGGAGGTCAGAGATCAACCCTATTTGAACAGGATCTCTTTTTGTTCCATGTTTCATACACCAGCCTAGCTGGCCTGCAAACTTCTGCCTTCCACCTTATAAAAGGAGCACTGAGATCATGGATGCTCACTACTGCATCCAAGTTCACGGGTGTCTGGGGTTCCAAACAGTTCCCCGTGCTTGGGCACCTAGGTTTGATATTTCTATGGGAATCTCTACATTTTGAGTTCTGGAGCCCACCCTGCATTGTTGCGGGTCTCCTTTTAGAGTGGCTCTCCTTTTTTACTGCTGAACCCTAGAGAAAACCACGGGTTCACCTTTCCCCCTTGGTGATTCAGAAGCATCCAGTAATATTCCTTTCTCTTCCTGGGTTCGTGGAAACATCCAGGAAGTTAAACTAGGAACCACTCTTGCCTTCCAGCAGCCTTGGTTTGGTGTACTCATGGGTCTTGGTGCTAACTTAGATCCTCCTATAACCCCTGCCACTTGCTTGACCCCTGCTGTCCCTAACCTCTCTGTCTTTGTTTTGTGAAGCTCTTTTAGCCATCTCAAGATGGAAAATTACTGGATGACCTGTACCTCCAAGAGGCCTACACCTAGGACATTGTTGGCCTTTGCCCAAATTATGCCACCCCATTTGGGATGACCTGATACTCTTGTGATTCCTCTGATGACCTGGCTGGGCCCCAACTGCCTACCCAGTTCATGCTTGCTCCATTTCAGCTTACATCAGCGGCTCTCATCTCATCCCGTCTCTCTCTCTCTCTCTCTCTCTCTCACACACACACACACACACACACACACACACGTCTTCTCAGTCTTATTCAATATCCACTCACTCATCAAATCAAGAAGATAGCTTAGTGCCCAGTGAGCGCTCCTCAGGTGCCTCAGAAATGCACCACCTGCCCTGAAGTATCTTAGACACTTTATTGCGGAGACACGCAATAAAGAATCAAGTCAGTTGTCATAAAAAAAAAAAAAAAAAAAAAACCAAAAACTGGCAAAAGCCATGGAAGAAAAACTGGGTGCTGTCTGTGGTGACCATTGGTGCCTTTAGATAAGGTAAGGTGGGGCCACCGTCAAGTCCAGCTGTCAAGAAAGAGAAAAGTTTGAAGCTGAGGAGACGGTTCAGTCACCAAACACACTTAACTGATCCTGCTGAGAACCTATATTCAGTTCCCAGCAACCAGGTGATGGCTCTCAACCATCTGTACCGCCAGTTTCAGAAGATTTGATGCTCCGTCCAGCCTTCGAGGACACTGCAAGCATGTGGTTCCTAGACATCCATGGAGGCAAAACACCATACATGATAGATAACAGTGAGAAATCACGCACAAGAAAAGAAGAAGGGACATGCTTTCCAGACCGTGGACAGAGCCTGAGAACAAAGCCTTTGTCAGGGAAGACCTCTTTCAGCCTCCCTACCTTCCAGAGGCTCCAATCACATAGGTGTCACTCACACCCCTCCCCCCTCCTGCTGTCATGGGTCATTCTTCCGGTTCCCCTCTTCAAACACATGATTGCATACTGTGTTTTATTGTCCACCTGTGGGGAAGATCTTTATCACACTTCACCCTGGGAAGGGCATCCACCTAGGTTCTCCTTCTAGCGGCGCTGAAGAGGTGCATTCTCTACAGCTCACTGCACATCGATCAGTGCATGACCCGTGGTGGGGAGCACGTGCAGTGCCAGCTAGGGATGTAGCTCAGTGTTGCTGCCTAAAAATGAACACGCAGCGGACAAACTCAAACCGAGGACCCATTCGGTGACTCACCCACCCAGCATGCCAGCATGCCCAGCACTGCCAAGGTCATCAGAACGAAAACAAGTCTAAACCTTCACAGCCCAGACAAGGCTAAGGAGTCAGGATGACAGATGTCACATGAGACCCCAATAGTATCCGAGAACAGGAAACCGGCAAGAGGTTAAAGGCTGGTGAAGGCCCAGTAAGTTGTAAATCGGAATAGGCAGTTTTGGTGTTCCAGTGTTGGTGGATCAGTTGAAACAGTATCACTACAGCAGAGGGAGGTGGTGTTGACGCCGCAGTGAAGCCACGCAGGGGGTCTGTGCCATTTCTGAAACCTCTCTGTGAATCCAAAACTACCCTAAGATAGTTCATCTGTTTGTACTTGACAAGATGGGATGGAATAGTCTGGCTAGCCTACAATCCACTACGTAGATGAGGCTGGCCTGGAACTCACAGATATCTGCCTGCCTCTGCCTCAGGAACACTGGAGTTAAAGGTGTGTGCCACCACACCCAGCCCTAAGAGTCTTTGTAAAATATATTTGTTGGTTATACATCCCAAGGTCCATTAATGGGTTCCATCGTGGCATTTTCACACATGTATATAATGACGCTTGATCATAACCCTCATAACCCTTGCTTTTCTGCCCCCCACTTCTGATGTTTCTCTTAGCCTCTTCTCAATGAGTCACGTGTTACTTCCATGTCAGTCATCCATCCATTCATTCATTCACTCATTTTTGGCTACCCAACAAATTTCATTAGGTTTGCATACAGAAGCATGGGTAAGAGGTCATTTACAGGAGCATGGGATTTATACCAGTGGCTACACTACTGAATAAAAATCTCTCTTCCTCCCCTGGCAACCATTAGCTGCCTAAAGACACTCAGAGAGGAGAGGGGGCCTCATGAGCCCCCTTCCTTAGCAACTGCCATGGTCAAGTAAAGATACTTTATTTAAGCTAAATATAAGTAAATACATTCGTGGGGCGTGGGCCTTGCACTTTATAAGCTTGTGTTTTAGCAGAGACTACACAATCAAAGTAAATACTTCTTACAATACAGCCTGATAAAGTCAATAATAATAATGTATAAGTAAGTGCAAAGGTAGCCCAAGGGAAAGGCTTGGTTGCCTCAGATGTAGAGAAGGAGTCACTGGAGAGGGCGATCCTAGAGCTGGGGTTTGAAGAATTAATAAGAGCTTGAAGAATGTAGAAGGCAAGGCTAGAAAAGGTTGACTCAGACTTGGGAGATGACAGCTGGGAAGACATGAAAAGCTCTTACGCAATTCGGTATTCAAAAAAGGAAGAAAGAAAAGAGTCCTGGGGAATGGGACTCAGGCCAACAGGTTTGGTGGCAAACACACTCCCAACCATCTCGCCGGCCCTGCTCCTATATATTTCAAAACCTCTCTAGGTCGCTTCTGATACCAAATATAGGGAGGGAACAGGTTTTCATGCCGTTTAGAGAACCTTTGCAAACCTTTGCGTTTGCTCCATACATGTGTGGTTGTTTTCAAATATTTCCATGTGCAACTGGTTGGATCTTCAAATTCGGACGCCATTCCAAAGGGCTGGCTGTGTTTTGGCTAGGATCCTGTTGCCCTGCGAGCTAATCCCAGGCCCTCTGATCAGTGCCCACCAGGACTCTCTTCCTCCATTCTCCACCATCTGTTCAGGCTGTTTGATCGCCTTAGACTCTGCAGTGTCCGGGAGGAAGGCATAGATTCTAGATGTAGAGAGACCCAGGAAAACTCATGAGTTTCAGTTACTAGGATAGACAGGGGCACTGAAGCAAGAGCTCTGGGATCCACCGTGACTCCCTGACTCTTGGGTGAACCAGCCAGAATGTCTGCCTGACTCAAGGCTGCAGGTGATTGAAGTTCCTTGGAGGTAGATACCCCTGAGAGAGAGCACTACGCTCTGCTGACTGAAGTATCCCACTATCCCAGAACAGCCTCAAAGAGGAGGGGGAAGACCAGCCCGTGTAGCCTGCTGCTCAGGTGAACACAACAAAGCGGGATCCTGGAGCAGGGCAGTTGACTCGAAAGTTGGGAGATGGGTAGGCTTGTGGACAGCTTCTAATACAAAGATGGTCTTTCTGGTTCTCTCTGGAGAGTCTGAACGGGTCTAAAAAGAGGGGGTAGTTGGGATGCTGCTGAAGCAGAGAGGGAGATGGAGAAGGAAGCTCCATTGAGGAGCATCATGGAGCAGCAATCTGGACACAGAATCTGTGAGTGACCCTGAGGAGAGGAAACAAGCCATTCAGTGCCAGGATGGACAGAGAAGCAGAGGTGGAGAGCATAGCAGGCACCCAAAGATAAGAATCCTACAGAAATAAGATCAAGAAGCACCTGACGGGCCAGAGAGATGGCTCTAAACTATAAGAGCACTTGCTGTGCTTGCAGAGGATATGGGTTCACTTTCCAGTACCCATAATAGGCAGCTCAAATGGCTGGGGACAGAGATGGGATGGCCAAGACAGGACTACATGGTGTCATCTCTGTCTCCAGGGTAGCATGGGCTCTGGGAAGCCAGGAAGGAACACAGAAGAGCTCTGGAGATGCATCTTATATCTCCTCCTCCCCGCAATGGTCGCAAAGTTCATCTTCCCAATGTGATGCTTGAGCATCACCACACTCATTGCTGGGTAGGACATAGCTGAGGGTACCATGTTCTTTCTTTCTCTTTTCTTTTCTGTCAGTGTGTATCTGTGTGTTCCTGTGTGAGCATATACACATGAAGGCCAGAGGCCAATGGCAGTGCCCTCCTGTACCACCCTCCATGGTATTTTTCGAGTCAACGTGTCTCACTGTATCTGGGGCTCACTGATTCAGCTAAGCTGGCCGGCCGGTGATCCTTATAGATCCTCCCCATGCTGGGATGCCCAGTGCACACCATCCTGCCCAGATTTTTATGTGGGTGCTGGTGAGCATGACCTCAAGTCTTCCTGCTCTAGTGGCAAGGGCTTTACCCACGGAGCTACCCTTTTCCTTTCTTTTTTCCAAGCATGAATTAATTTTATAAAATTACGAGTTTCCTTGCGACGCCGTCATGCATGCATATGCTTTTACCCTTTTCATTTCCATCACTGCTACCAGATTCTATGCAGCTTGCCGGAAACTGATTCTATGACTATATGGCAGGATAAATCTGAATGTATGTTGATATATATTGATGTGCAGTGCTCTGTTTCTTGAACTCTTTCCACTAATCATTAGCAATCTCTCCATCACAGATTATGTAGTAATAGCTTGCTTTTGCTAACACTTGTATAATATTCCACTTTATGGCTACAGTGGCGGCTATTCAACTTCCACAGGGTACCCCACGTATCATGTTGTACATAAGCGAATAGGTATGCAGGATAGTTTCCTAAATGGGAGTGGCTAGAATAAGGGGGAAATGGATTGATGATAATACTGGCTACTGTGAAGTATGTGTATGTCTCTCTGCTGAAGCTTGCTGCTGCTGTTGTTGTTTTAATAATTTACTTAATTATTTCTTTCCCATAGTGCAACTGGTTTTGGTATTCGGTGGTTTCAGTTTAAAAAAAAAAATTGAAAAGTAGTCTTTGGGCATGTGTTCACACTAAACCGTGCATTTACTGGAGTAGAGGGTTTCTTAATCTTTCCTGAAACAGTCATTGCTATCAGCATGGTGGTACCCATTGCTCAGTCACCTTTTTCCAAAGCCCTGATGATGGAAAGGGGAGTGACACCAGGGCTGGTAAGAGTTAGGGATTCTGAGTATTACAGAGTCCCCTTGCCTGAGATCACAAAGCACTTGATGACATTTCATCACTGTCCCCTTGGTGTTCCCCCAAAGCACTGTTGAACAAATGGAGAACAGAAATGAAATCTCAGCCAGCATCCAGATGGCTTGAGAGGGGAGGGAGACAGCAGCCAGCACAGGGCTCACACTGGCCCTCACGCCGCCCTCTGGTTCCTCCAAGCACCTCCTCTCCTGTGAAGAGACATCACCAGCATGTACTCATCTGTGCATACATAAGCAGCAAACAGAAAAGACGGTGGTCTGTGGATGTGTCAGGGAGATCACATGGTGGAAGGGACAATGTCCCTGAATATAAAAGGATTTGTCCTCAAGCCCTTGGGCCACTGGATTCTCTCCAGTTGGAGACTTGCTAGTATTCACTATCAGAGAAAATGGATCAATATGACAAACGAGTCCTAGTGACCCAGATAAAAGGGGAAGGAAGTAGGAGAGGAGTAACAGAAAGGGTAGAGGGGATTAAAAGGGAAAGGAAATTTTTTTAAAAATCTAATTCAGACTTCGTGTAGCCTTTCAGTGTCAAACAACACCATACGGATAGAAAACCCAGCCTTATGCATAATGCTTTGTTCCATAAAGGTTTGGGATCCTTCTCTCTCTGTCTCTATCTGTGTGTGTGTGTGTGTGTGTGTATGTTATCACATGCCTATAAATATTCACAAGATGTCCAGAGGGGAACACTGAGTTTCCCCCTCTAATGTTTTCTACATTATTGCCTTGGGACAGTCTCTCACTGAATCAGAAGCCACCTTTTCAGTGATGCTGACTGGTCACTGAGCTCCTGAGATTTCCCATTGCTGGGGTTATTGGCAGGTGCAGCCGTGCAAGCCACGCCTAGCTTTTTATAAGGGGTTCAAGCTCAGGCCCCTGTGCTTGCACAGCAGGCACCCCTACCCCCTGAGCTTGAACCCACCATTTCCAATGTCCCAGAAGTATACCCATGTATCCTACACCAGCCACACACACAGAAGAATGTCAGCCTTGGAGCAAGGATGTCAGTGGTGATAATGTTAGCCAACATTATCTCATGTTTCAGATATATAATACAAGGCAGAGCAAGCAAGCAAAGCTATATTTGTTGTGTGACAAAGCCTCCATGTTAGGCACATATCTCAGACTCGTGTTGCTAGACCAAGAAGGACAAACCAATATTCGAGATTTTTGGTAAATCGTTAGACAAATAACACTGACCATCAAAGACAAATGAACATCCCTGGAGTCCTGCCACTCAGTGTGATCATGCTCCCCTCTGCAGCTTGAGAAACGGTCTGTCCATATGCACATAAAGTCCTAGCCAGGGCCTAGAGCAGTATAATTTTATAGGCAAGGGCCCGGGCTCTGGGGTGAAGCTGCTTGAAATTACTCTACCACGGGCTATGTGGAGCTTCCTTCCCTTATCTGAAATGTGGAAATATGAATAGTGTCTATGGCAGCGAGATGTTGAGGTAAATCAGCTTGATTCAATATTAAATAACTGATACCTAGCAAGCACTAGGAAACTCTGAGCTGCAGCTGTTACTATTTTCCAGTTTGATTTCTGATTATTTTGAGGATTTATTTTACTTCTAATTTCACATTTGTGTGTGGGGCCACCTACACACATATATACATATGTGAAAGGGTACCTATAGAGTCTAGAAGGTGCCATCCAATCCCCTAGAGTTGGCGTGACAGGCTGTTGTGAGCCACCCAACTGGATTCTAGGCACTGACCTCAGATCCTCTTCAGGAATGATACGAACTCTTAATTATGAAACCAGCCTCGCCTGCCTTGGCTTCCGATTTTTATACTACATAGTGATCAGCTCTCAGGACTGTCTGCTAGGTCCCAGTCTTCACTGAGCTGATGCCCACCCTGTGTAGATCTGCTTTGTCTACATCCCCAGGGATGCCTCTACTGTGAGGATGCAGCCTGCATCCTTTGGGCCCTCCCCTCTAGAAACCCTGCCTGCCAGGCTCTGGTGGGTTTTGTTACAGTCCGACCCTCGAAACCTACCAGTCTCAGGTTTCAGAATAGAAGAAAGAGAGGAGAAGTAAAGAGGGGCGCACAGGAGACAGATACCCCTTGGGTCACTCCAGACTTAGGTGAGCTGTCCCCTAAGTGTTGCCACTCCTCAGAATACTGGCAAGAGAACGCTTTGTGTTTTCAAAACTGGTGACGCGGTGTTCTCTGCCCTTTAAATATGTGTGCGTACGTGCATACGTGCGTGCGTGCATCTGCATGTGTATGGACACTGCTGCACATGCTCATGTGTGGAGGTCAAAGGTCAACGTCAGGTGTCCTCCTCAACCAGTCTCCACCATGGTTTTTGAGACAGGTTCTCTTACTGAATCCGAGGCTCATCCATTTGGCTAGACTGACTGGCCAATGAGCTTTGTGGATCCACCTGTCTCCACCTCCAGCACGTGAGTTACAGATGAGGGCCATCATGCCTCGCTCCTGTCTGGCCTTTTATGGGGATCCAACCTCAGGCGCCCAGGCACGCATGGCAAACATTTTACTGACAGTGCCATGCCTAGTTACGCTTTAAACATTTTTGCTAAAAATGTTCACAGTGCAACATAGAGAATATTTGTGTTAGCATAACTTCAAACTTATTAAAAGTTGACAAATGCAGTACAGATAGTTCCTATGGATTCTCTAAACATATCCGCCAGATCTTCAATATTTCTACCCATTTCATTTATCCTGCTCACCCTGCATGTAGAGACACTGTAAGTTTGGTATTTCATAGCGATGGTACACACACACACACACACACACACACACACACACACACGCGCGCGCGCACACACACACACACACGCACCTGCACACACTGTGGGTCCCGAAGATCGTTCCCCTCTGCCATCTTTTCTGTGTAGACTTTCCAGGAACATGGCATTTTTTTTTCTCCATCCCCACAGTACAATGATCATATTCAGGGAAGGCGGTGTTGATACAATACCGTTCTTCAGCCCACCGTCTGCTTCTGTATTTCTAAAAGCCTTCCTTGAAAAAAGCAGGTGTGGGACAGATAATAAATGTGCTCCACAGCCTAATTAGGCCACTTGTTCACCTGGTGACCCCCTCACTGGAGTCATTCTTCAAAGCTCCGCTCTAACAAGACCCCCCTGCAAGCCTGTGCAGCCTGCTGTCCCCACCTGGCAGAAATAATTCTCGCCCCGCAGCTCGCTGCGTGCACTGATGTTGCAGCCCTTCATGTCTTCTAGATGCCATTCACTCTGTCTGCACGTGGCACCGTGAGCTTCTCGGGCCTTCGGGGCCTCGCTGGGCACGCGGCAGATAATTGGTGTTTAGGACCTGCTTCCTAGAAATGAGTCGGGGGGCCGGGGGCAACGCTCGGTAGCCGGGCGCGCTTGCGTAGCGTTCCTGAAACCTCGGTTGCGGTTCCATACCCAGCACCGAGGAAAATGGGTCGGTCTACAGTGGTACTCAGGAGGTGGAGGCAAGAGGAACAAACCTTCAGTGTCACCCTCAGCCACAGATGGAGTTCAGGGCCGGCTCATGCTACGAGAGACCCTGCCTCGGAGATAAATGAATGAATGAATAAAAAACAAGTCAGCAAATAGACTAACAGGAAGCCTCTGGGAAGCTGAACTTTAGAGGATTTTTTTTTTAAGCCCATCAGATCAAAGTACCTGATATAATGCAGCAGGGATAGAAGAGGGAAGGGTGGTGCATTTGTTTTAAGGACATCTTAGGGCAAAGTTTTAGGCTCCTTCCTTACTGCCACTAGCTCAAATAATTTTGTCCTCCCTTCACCCCAAAATCTTGTAAGTGCGGAGAAAATACAGTTATGTGCAGGGAACGTGTGGAGACTAGACTGGGCCAGGGCCTTGCCTGGGATCCCAGCAAGCTCAGCAGCCCTTGGCAGCCCAGGGCTCCTGCCACGTTAGCACACAGTAACTTTCCGTGAGGCTCTGGGCAGCCAGGCAGGGGGCGGAGCTCAGGGCTGTCCCCTCATCCCTGCTGCAGCCACCCGAGGCCTGGCGCCAGCCAGCGTGCCCAGCCACTGCTCCTCCCTGGGCTAACCCGAGAAAGCCACAGCCTAGCCCTGGGAGCTCTCCAGGGGAATCCAGCTCTTGGTAGGACCTGGTAACTCCCAGGACCTTCCAGAATGGAGTGCTGTTCCCAAGGGTGGCCTCTCTTCCTCTCCCAGCTGCTCTGTAGGTTCCAGCAACTGCTCCATCCTTGGCCCACGCTCCTGCAAGGGTCTCAAACCCTGACACGGCCTATCCCTACCGAACTGTGGTAGTTCGGTAGCCCCGTGGGCCTTTCCCTGCTGTTTAATTTCTGTTTTCTTTTGAAAACAGTATTTGCAGGCTGCCTAGCACTTTGGCTAACTACTTTACAAACATGAAACTCCTTAATCCTCCTACCGTCCTAGGGAGTTAGGTGGTATGGTTATTTCAACTTTGGGGATCAGGAAACAGAAACGCACAGAGGCAAAGTGGCTGTGACAGGATCCCTGCCGACGTGTGCTCTGTTCTTCCCCCTTGCACATATTTCTTCCTTTTCCCTATTTCTACGTTACTTTTTACTTACTGTCTTTTCCGTTTGACACTTTGTGTCAGTTTTTGGATCTATAAAGATACCTTAAGATAGAAGACCCCTTTCCACCCATTTGTGTGTGTGTGTGTGTGTGTGTGTGTGTGTGCTAGATAATATACTCCAGAGGAGTTGAGGGAACATTGCCTGCTCTAAAAAAACAATAGAATTTGGTTGAGGGATGAAACATCTATAGAAGAGAGTGAAAGGTGCCTTTGGGTGTTAGAAATGGCTGGGGGAGGGGACTTAAGGATGAGGGAGGTTAGGGAGGGTTACTGAGGGTAGACAGGGCTCTCTTAGAAAATCGAACCCGCTTTGGATAGGTGAATGGCAGCCTCAATTGGGTTACATAGTAATGGGAAGAGGGACTGCCTCTGACATAATCTGATTGGCTGCTCTTTGATCACCTCCCCCTGGGGGGGGGGGAGCAGCCTTACCAGGCCACAGGCAAAGGCAAGAATGTTGCCCAACCTCCTGGAGGTCCCTGAAGGACTGTGCGTGTTCTCAGCCTTCATGTCCTATAGCCCGGCCAGGCAGGGCACTTGGCTGTTGCTCTGCTAGTCCCTGAGTCACAATGAAGAGGTCAAAACGGATCATCCTGCCGCTACGGTGTCTGAGGATTCTCTATGGTAAAGTCAAAACACGGAAAAACATGGGCAGATGTTGGTGGCGACCGCCACTGTGCTTTTTAAAAAAGTATTTAAAGAAAGGTAGGTAAAAATGAGAGATGGAAAAGGTTTACTTGCAGGCAGAACCCTAGGTTTCAATGCCAGGAGATGCAGTTAAGGAAAGGGAGTTATTGTGATTGAGGTCGAGTGAGTTTCTTAGTTCCTGCCGTCTTTTCTCCTCTGCTCTCCTCTGCTCTCCTCTGCTCTCCTCTCCTCTCCTCTTCTCTTCTCATCTCCTCTTGTCTCTCCTCTCTCTCTCTCTCTTCTCTCTTTCTCTCTTATACACATATACCTGTATTATGTGCAGGTGCACAAATATGCCATATATATATATATATGCCTGTAGGACCAGAGGAAGGCATGAGCTGTATTCCTTTATTACTGTTCACCTTTTTTTTTTTTTTTTGAGACAGTGAAGGTAAAGCTAACTATTTAGGCTAGACTGGGTGGCCAGCAAGCTCCTAGGGTCCACCTGTCTCTCCTCCCAACACTGAGGTTACTGGTATGAGCTGCCGTGAGCAGCTTTTACATGGTTCTGGGAACTTAAACCAGGTTCTCTTTCACAGCAAACAGCTATTACTCATGGAGCCATCTCCCAGCCCCTTACAATATTCTCATGAAAAAAAAATTAAGTTTTAGCAAAGCAAAAATCGGTTCTGCTGATCACAGATTCCACAGTGATTCTCTGTGCTACACTATCTGTGAATTTAGGTAACTATATTTGTATCCTCGAGATGTTTTATCCCAAAATTGATCAAATGAAGCCATGAGGGTTCATTTGGAACATTAAATTCAACCCTAGACAGGAGGAAATCAGAACTTGGTCTTCAGAGAAAGATGATCTGCTGAGGAACGTGTGTCAGCTTTTGTCATTGTCTTATTGGCACACTCATGCTCTAAATCAAAGAAGCCATTGCTGTGCAGTGAGTTCTGGAGCGCACTCTTCATTAGGAGACAGCACAGCAACCAGCTTTCACCTGACATGATTGCAATTAGGGCTCAGTGAACCACAAGGAGAGACAGTCTGCGTAGAATGCATTAGCGTAACCATGCTTTCCAGGAACAAGGTTTAACCTTTTGTATAGTGGTTGGGGTAAAGAAGATTCCAGAGAACCCCATGACAAGGCCTGTCGAGTTTTCTTTTGATCAGAAAACATCTAACTTGTGTTTTGAAGACCCACTCTGTATTTAAGCTGAGCACCTGGGGGTATGTGGCCACAGGAGGTGTTGATACCTGTATGGGGAAATACAGCAGGGGCTTCCCACACAGTAGATATCAAGATTTGAGGAAATAATGTTGAGCAGAAGACCGGTTTCCATGATGTGGGAAATGTTCAGAAGTGACATTTGGAGAGTTATGTGGGTAACTGAGGAGGGAGTCGTCACCAGAGAGATGACTTCCTGCTATCTTGAAAGGAGAAAATAAACTTTGTGTTGTTTGTTGACACATGGTCTCATTATATAGCCTTGGTTGTCCTGAAACCCACTATGTAGGTCAGGCTGGCCTTGAACTCACAGAGATCCACCTGCCTCTACTTCCCTAGTGCTGGGATTAAAGGCATGTGCCATCATGACCAGCCAAGTATTTTTCTTTTCATCCCAAGAGGAAATAGAACATATTACTTAAGTACACAGACTGTCATGAAATACACATAAATACATGAAGAGCTGTGTCCACGAATTTTATAGTGAACTGAAGTCTGAGAAGAGCAAATACATCACAGAGCAGGCACTCTGTCTCTTACTATTTTCATCTAGCACTTCAATGTCTTAAATCTCTATTGAGCATCACTGCATGTCACATGTCTGGGTACCACTTTAGACATAAGAGAATATTAATGCAAGATTGTTGGTGTGTGTGAGTGTGCGTCTGCGTGTGTGTGTGTGTGTGTGTGTTTGTGTGTGTGCGCGCAAGTGCGTGTGGATTGTGTGTGGATTATATTGCTATATGTGAGTGTGGTGTATAGGTGTGTGGTATGTGTGTGTGTATGAGGTATGCACGTGGCTTGGTATGTGTGGGTGTTGTAGTGTATGTGGCATAAGTGTGTGTAAGGTGTGTGTGTGTGTGTGTGTGGTGTATGTGTTGTCTAGGAATTCAACAAGACCTAAGGTAGCAACTTATCAAGAGGTAGAACTTTGGAACTGAGAACAGATCATCCACAGTCTGCCTCAGAAGGAGTGCTATCAGACCTGCTACGGGAAATCTCAACCTCGGTGTCATTAATATGGTTTTTTCTAGAATACATAACTCATATTTCCAAGGCAAAAAAAAAAAAATCAAGGCTAAATTTCATTGGCAACAGTTCTTTCTTTCCCTCAGTTAAGTAGACAGGCATGTAGCCAGGACTAGCTGCACTCCCTACGCTGCATCTTAATCTACAAATATGAACAAATGTGCCCGGTACTGTAGTGGGCTCTGGAACTAATCTTGAGCTATCTCGCTGTCCTACCGGTGACACAAGGATAGAATGGAGACAGCTCTTGGGGAAGCTGTGCTGTTACGAGCTTTCCTTTTCTCCTGTGTATGTGTGGTGTGTGCGCTTGCTTGTGTGTTCATGCATGCATATGTGAGTCACACAAAACGAGTGTGGGTATGCACACACACCTGGGCATGTTCACACCGAGGCCTGCGGCTGATGTCTAGGGTCTTCCTCAATCATTCGCCACCTTATTCGTTGAGGCAGGGTCTCCTGATGAACCAAGAGTTTACCAATATGGCCAGTCCTCTCTTCAAATGTCTTCTCAGGGAAGTCTCCCTCACCTGTCTCCCAGGAGGCCTGTCCCTCTTCTCTCGGATGGTGGTGTTTTTCTCTCTACAGCAACCATTTTACCCCATGTGAAGGGCGCATACCTTGTCTCGTTTTGTGGCGTATGATATACAAAGTAAAATGGGCTTTAAAAAAAAAAAAAGCATTGTCTTTTATGGAGAGCTTGTCTGTCACAGGAAAGAGCTGGCCCATCCAGTATTCTTCAAGTTATTTTTAAGCCCACCCAGTTAACTTAGAGTGATATGCATGGTGGCAGCCCGAAAGCGAGGCGGGGGCTCCTGCAGCCAGACCAAGGACTCCACAGGCCTCTGAACTTGGCTGGAAGTTCCCCAGCCAAAGGATGGGGCCATAGCATGGTCATTCATGTTTGTACAAAAGGTGAACTTATTCCAGGAAAATTAGTTTACTCCGGCCTGATAGGCCTTGTTTCCCTCGGGTCTTCCTCTGAAGTGGAGTTCTGACATGTATGAGATCCATTTTGGATTCCAACTCAAATCTCTTAAACCCTGTTTTCACTGAATTGCCTCCTGGCCCCACCCTTCCACCCCCCACCCCCCGACCAACACCTCTTTGCTTCTTCTCCAAACTTGTCACATGTTATTGAACCTGTACATGGACTGCAAGGGACATTGTCTAACTTCCTCTTTACAAAAGATACCAGTAAAACAGCAAACAGGATTGAGGAGATGGCTCTGATGGTAGAGCACTTGCTAAGCAAGCCTGGTAAGCGTGGAAGCATGGGGGCCTGAGTTTGGATCTCCAGCACTCACAGAAATAGCCGAGATGAAGTTGTGTATCTCTACCCAATGCAGACAAGCAGATCAGTGCATCTCACTGGCCAGGCAGCCCAGCCAGTCAGTGGGTTCCAGACCCTGATACCGGCAGCCCCGTTTCAAAAGATAAAGTAGAGAATAAAAGAAGACAACCTCACATCAACCTGTGGCCTGCCCATGACACACACACATACACACACCATATACACTTGGAATTTCTTCATCTTCGCCATCAGTGGTGGCCTTCATGCAAATGAAAGGGTTCCTGAAAGGGACAACAGAGAAGTTGTCACTAAAAGGCAAGGTAAGCGAGATGAGAGAGCAAGATGGCGTTACGCACACTGAGGCGGCTTCACAGCCCCACCCTGAAGAAGCACCCGTGGTGTTTGATCAATGCTATGAACACCCAGGCCACAGCTACTTACGTGCCTACAGGTGCTCATGCATATGTTAAACCAGATGTAAAGCGTCCTAGGCAAGTCTGTGTGTACATTTATAAAGTGTTATGTATTTTCTAACTCTTTGCATACTGAATTCTGCAAGAGACATATTGGCCTCTCCCTGAGTAACAGCACATTTGGGGGAAATAAAACGCAATGACACGGGGCCATAAATTCTGGGCTGCCCCCTTGTGAAGGCAGCAGTGGTGGGGGTGGGGCGGGGTGGGGGTGGGGGCGGAGAGCAGATGGAGAAGAAGAAGGCAGTCCTTCTATTCCAGGCAGCTACAGGGCTGGCCTGAGTCGTTTCTTGCTCATTAACAGAAGGGTTTGTCATCTACAGAACCGGTTGCCATGTGTTGTTAGGAGTTCAGGACAAACAGGTTTCAGCAACACTCAGAGCTTTTGGCAAGCCGAAAACATAAACAGTTTCCTTATGAGCCTGCTTGGCGGGAGCGGTGTCCCTGGGCCTTGGCTATCTTGAGCACACATTCTTCCTTCATGTCCCAGACACTGTTTCTCGGAGGTCTTGCTGGGTGAGCGCAAATCCTATTTTGGCCTTCTCCCTGCTGCTGCTGGAATCCCTAGGGCGGTCAGTGTCACCTGCCTTCGAGATCTGATAAGCCCTGAGCCCCATCCCATGGCACTGTGTGCAGAGCCTTTGATTTCATGTTTTACACATGTTGCAAGGTGAGGGGTAGAGATACAGGCTGGTATGTGTGGGTGTGTGGGGGGGAGTACGTACTATTCCTTCCTGTTTCTGGCTCCCACATGAGATAGCTGAGCAGAGAACAGAAGCCACCCTGCGCCCCTTTATCTGTACCTCCTGACCCTGAGTGGTGGGAGCGTGGAGTGTCACTGTTTTCAAAACACAGCGATCAGAGCTACCACCTCAGCCCCTGGCTTCCACACGACCATGAAGAGCAGAAGGTTAGATATGAGGAGCTAATCCGACTCCATGTACGAGGACACGGTTGGCCATAGGGCCACAGTGCTCTGCTTTCACCACACCTTTGACCCTCTCTGATCGCTGAGGAGGCTGCTCTCCTCCTTCCAGGGTGAAGTCACAATCTGTACCTTTAGCCGTGCTTATCTTAGGATGAGAATCCGTAGCTGTGTGCTCCCAGCGGGACCCTGGAATGCGCCCTGTTTGGCGCTTCCTAGCTTTGAGGCGGTTTATGCCTCTGTAAGCACGTGTGGGTGTTGCTCTGTCTACAATGTCACTTAAACCTCCTGATAACTATCAGTATCAAAGAGCCTGTTTCCATTGAGAAAGCTGAGTTTCTGATATTAAGCAACTTCTACAGCTCACAAGACTAGAGTGACAGAGAAAGGCTTAAGTCTGGTCTGTCAGGTCTGGAGAGACCCCGCTCGTTCCTCGGAGCCAGGCTTTCCCACCCCCCACGGAATCTCGTGGAACTCCTCGCAGAGGCCGTCAAGTCTTTGCAAAGCAGATTACTGGTGAGCTATAGCCCAAACTCTTGAATGTTTTGTCAGGACCTCTTCATCAGTAAGCCCTGTGGGTGCCTCTGTCTTCCCCCCTCAAATGCACACAGGCATGCAAAAAGAATAAGCCCCTATTGATCCTCCATAGCCAGCCAGAGCTCCTAAAAGGAGCATTTTTTTACCAAGCTAGCCTCCATCCCTGACAGACCCACCTCTGAACCACATAGCTCCTGGAACTTCAAGGAGAGTGCACAAGAGACCACATTTTTCATCCAAATGCCCAAAGTTCATCATCAGAATGACCAAGGAGCCAGACATAGTGGCACACGCCTTTAATTCCAGCACTCAGGAAGCAGGGGCAGGCAGATCTCTGAGTTCAAGGCCAGCCTGTTTTACAAAGAAAGTTCCAGGACAGCCAGAGCTGTTACACAGACAAACCCCGTCTCGAAAAACAAAAACAAAATTTAAAATAGAAGAATGACCAAGGAAATGGTTGGGGAGATCAGAGTGCCTGTTTACTCACTAATCTACCAAAAAGGTTCTAGCTTTCCTTTCCTGATCATGTATAAATATTACTTTCATGTGTTTGCAATGAGAGCACAGAAAAATGCTGTGTTCTTTTCTAGTGTGACTCTCCACTTCAGGCAACCCGTTTGAAGGAAAGGGTCCCAAAGTTGTCCCAGCAACTTTCCTATCCCATAGTACCTTCCCATGAGGGCTTTCGCTCTGTCTGAGATTTTTTGGGGGAGTGTTCTATCACTGAACTGTAAGATCAAGGCAGAAAGCTGTTCTTTTTGACATCTTTTCACATGTCCTCATACTCCTGATCTCATCCCCAAGTTCAGACAACAAATTTGAACTCTACACCACTCACTCGCTTTCATTTCAGTAACTTTAAGGGTTTTGTTTGTTTTTGGTTTTTGTTTTTTAAAAAGTCCACAAGAGACATTCAGTTAGTGCCTGGGATTCTGGAGGGTATTTTACAGAGAGATGTCTGTGGGGGAGAGATAGTGTGTAGCTGTGTAGGGAGGTACAGTAACTCCCTTTTACAGATGGGGAAACTGAGGCTCAGAAGGATTAAAACCCACCTGACAAGTGACAAATGAGATTCGAACTTGGACCCGACCCCAAAGCTTTGGCAATTGACCACCCAACTTCCTGTCTTTGAAAATTCTTTGCTCAATAAGAAGACGATCCATAGGTCATTCCCAAGGTGTTCCACAAACACATGTGACAAAGAAAAGGGACTCAAGAGGGTTTTGTGGTCCCTGACACACAAAGAAACAAATGTAAATGCATTCAAATACTGTGAGAGAGGCCATCAACAGGGGACTTATTACTCATAATTGATTTTACTAGTATTTTAGCATCTGACCCGTTTCTCTTAATTGAATTGGAGTGACTTATGCAACACATTTGTTTTACTGACTTTGAAAAGATTTATAATCACCTTCACTTACACATGTTTTTTTTTTTAAGTAGGATTTCAAAGATAATAGTTTCTGAGCTTCAGTCTTAAAGCTAAGTGACACACAAGTAGAGTTTTCTTCCCTAGGAAATGCCTCTTTCAAAAAGTACGATTGTGTTGTGATGAGAAGGGGAAAAAAAAGGTTATTTTACACAATGATCAGAGAGGTCACCCTGAACAAAAATAAAATAATGTCTATTAAACCCTTCTGAAGCGTCGCAGGTTGAGCCTCGAGAGAGGATGCTCAAGAATTATTGTGCCCCTCCCCTTGAAATTTATAATTCCAGAGCCCTTAAAATATGAACTAATTTCATGTTTCCAGAAAGTTCCGTCCCACAGGGAAGAGAGATGCTTACAGGAAGAGGGGTGCCTTCTTCCTGGCAAGTGACACCACTGCTCAGGATATCAAGGTGCTAGACGAGACGTGATAATGCCCTGCCCAGCCGTCTACAAAGGGTCACAACTCAGGAACACTCTAGGGCATTGGTTCTCCAAAGGAGTTTGTGATGACTCTAGCACAGGCTTCCACTAGGCATACGCATGCCGGTTCCTGCCAGAGGTGAGCTGAGGCTTGAAGGGCTGTGCCAAGACCAGGGAACCTCATCTTGGCTTTTCCAGTCGTCGGGTCTTGTCTTGGGAAAGAAAGAGCGTCCATACACCCGTTTTGATGGATTATAAGTTGGTGGAGCGTTGAGTGGGGACAGTGGGGTGGGACAGATGCCAGAGAAAAAGAAAATTCTTCCCTTTGAGAACCTTGCAAGGCCTGGGTCTCACCGGCCCACGGCAGCCTTCCATTGACATCTGTTGTCTGTTAGTTTCTAAGGCATCTGATCTCAGAGCCGTCAGGGATGGCATCCAAGGGGGAAAAAAACGAGAAAGTGAGTTAGAAGGAACATTTCTCTGGGTTCCTTCTCCCGTGCCCAACAGGGAAAGCCCCCCGACAGAAGTCCTGCCTAGTCTGACTTGAGGCCACCCATTGGCTGGTGGGACTAGGATGAAACATGAGCACCTTTAATGTGGGGTTGAAAAAACGGAATGCCAGGAAGTTAAAAGGACTTAGGGGGAAATGTCCTTTGGCCTTCCTCTGCATGACAGGATTCTGAAGTGGCAGCTAGTGAGCAGAGTAGACTCAGCTAGTCCAGTCAGAGGAAAAAAGAGTGAAACCAGAGGACCAACATCAGTGATATCTTTGAGGACGGTGATGAAAGAATGGCTCTGCCAGAAAGGCGGGTCTCTTCATCACGCTTCCCAAAGCAGCTTGTGTCCCAGTCTCTGGACAGCTCTGAGAGCAAGTGAACCCTGCCCATTGGGTCATGTTTCTTGAGCACCTACTATGTGTCTGGGGCACTCCAGACCCTTCATGCAAAGAAGAGTCCACCCATTTTTTTTTCCTTCTCAAACTAAAATTCTTTGAAGTGAAGACAGATGGTAATTTTGTTTTCCACCTGTACAAAGAAAGGGGGAACGCAGAATGGAATTATGGGAAGGGGGTTGGGCAATAGCTAGCCTAGGCATCCAGTACTGTATATGGAAGTCTCTCAGGGAAGTGAGCATGATGGGGGATTGAGTCTCTCCTCCTCCGGTGCCTTGTTCTGGTACCAGCTGGAAACAAGGAAGATCTGGAATGAATGTTTAGAGACAGCAGAAATTGAAACAAAGTTTCAGTCACTCCCTAGTGAACACCCTTCTTGGACATCTTTCCAGGTCTGATAGATTGAACCTATTCAAGAGGAAGGCATTTTCCGTTCCTGACTGTGTCTCAGCAGAGTGAAGACAAGAGCGTAGGAAGAGACATTATACCCATCAAGGAATGCAAATTCACTTTGATGAGGTCTTCATAAAAACTTTCCATGTCAGGGTGCCTTAGTTTTATCTACAAACTTTTGATATTCTTCTAATTTTCCCTACATTGTCTGGTCTCTCAGAATTGAGAGATTATGGACAGTTATTTACATTAAGACAGAATATTTATTGAAAGCTCTGTAAGCCATTTCTTTGAGTGAAATTTAAAGCTTTTATTCAGATGGCTGCCAAGGATTAGACTCAATTTTTTTAAAGAAAAACTCTCCAATTCTCTTTCTCTCTCCCTCTCTCTCTTTCCTTCCTCCCTCTCTCCCTCTCTCCTTTCACCATCTTCCTCCCTCCCTCCTCTCTCTCTTTCATGTGTGGTGTGTGTATGTGTGTGTGGTGTAGATGTGTTATGTATGACATGGGTATGGTGTGTACATGTATGTGTGTGTATGTATACTATTGCTCTGTTTTGCCTCCTCTGTCATCACCTACTTGGTAATCACGATGGGAATTGAGATCTAAAGCTGATAATACATCTGATTTTATTTTTTTGTTCTGAGGGTGTCATAAGATGCAACTAGTCATTTATTTCATCTGGCTCATTGTTGATCACGCTGGCTTGTCTTGCCTCCTTGCCGCAATTTTCTTTGTACTCTTGGTTCCCAGCCATGGCCTTGCTTCCTGCTGAATTAAACCGCAACCCAGACAAAACCAAAGAACACATCTCTCCCCAAGGTCATGCAGGAGGTCACCCCCGGCGAGATGGACATTGCAGATGTGGTAGAAAGATTAGAGGTGGCTTTGATGAAACTCTCGTCTGTTCTTTGCCCCTGCTCCTCAGAGTGGAAGATCCAATAGCTTGTCATTGCCTCGCATTATTGAAGACTTTTGACAGGCACCTCCTGGCAAATGCCCCACAGATCCTGGTGTGTGTGTGTGTGTGTGTGTCTGTGTGTGCGCCTGTGTGTGCGCGCACGCAATTTACCCAACACTTCAGAATGATTGAGATGTTCAAAAGGACTTTGCCAAGTGAGCTCTTTGCAGGGCTCAGATTTCCATAGGTTACCCTTCCTTAAGGTCCCTCGGTGGCCCTTCTGTTCCGTTTGATGACAATTTCTGTTCATTCCAGATTGTATTACTTCTCTTTAGCAGCTTCAAACAGCTCCCTGGAGCTGCAGTTTTAGCATTTGGGTGCTGATCACATCAGTCCCGGGACTTTTGTTATTTTTCACCCCTTTGAAGGTTTCCCTCCGTTCTTCTGCTTTCGGTGGCTTCTGCTTTCATCTCTGCTGCCTTTTCTGCCACGGAGTTATCTATTCATTTGAGAGAGTCTGGCCATTCAGGCCTGTGAAGATGAGGCCATTCCCTCCCTTCTGGGCCCTGACTGCCTCAGTGGGTAGTCCTCCATTGGGGCTTTTCATCAGGCAACAGTGGGGACCCCTCTTCAGGCTGCTACTTTGGTGATAAGAATTAGTGCACCACAATTTCGTTTTTATCAACCTCTTCTGTGTCTTCCTATATGGGTTGAGATGCAGCAGTTTCTGGCATGGCTGGTACTTTTAGAATGGTTTCATCTCTGATCCTGGCAGATAATGAAAGAGAGGCCACCTTATCTCCATCTCAGGCACTTTTCACAAATGTCTTTTTACTGTCTCTTTCCTCATTGTGACCAAATGACCAGAACATCAAGCAAGGGTCAGACTTTGAGGGTCTGAGTCCTGAGGCTGCCTGGTTCCCTACCTGAGACTTTATCTAAGGCCTTTGCTAACTACCTTGTTCCTTGTCTAAAACTCCTGACATGGATATTATATGGTATTTTGCCTAACAGAATAGTTTGCGTTTTTCATTTCATAAGCTTTTATGCTAAGTAATATAATTTATAATAATATAATTAGAAGATTATAATAATTTATTATGTTATTATTATTATTATCTTCCAATTTTATTCCAAGATGATATAGACTGTCACTATTCTTTTGTGCTCATGTGTGTGAATGCACACATGAGGGGTTGCTCGTATATGTTGGTGCACCTGTATGTAGAACAGGACAATGTAACATGTATTCCCCAGTGTGTGTGTGTGTGTGTGTGTGTGTGTGTGTGTGTGTGTGTGTAGCTCACGGAACCTGGAGCTCACTAATTGGTTAGACTGCCTGGCCAGTGAGTCCCGGGAATGCTCTGGTCTTCATCTCTCAGGGCTGAGGTCTGCATGTGCCGTCACACTCGGCTTTTTACCTGGGTGCTCCAAAGGCCCTCATGCCAGCACAGCAGGCACGGGTACTGACTGCGCCAGCTCCCCAGCTCCCTGCTATAACAGTTTTCTCAATTCAGTATTTCATGCCAAGGAGAAAGTGTTGAAAGAGTAGAGCTGTGAAATCATATGGCAAGGGAGCATCCTGAGGATGTGGGCAGAGGTTGCTTTAGACTTAATCCCAGGAAGCCCTCCCTTGTGGTGTTGGTAAACACAGGTGATACATTGTGTCTGGCTGTCCCTTCATCTGGGAAGATAAACTATTGAAAGGTGTTTCTGTGTTTTAAATAGATTGATGTGGAGTTGTCACTTGGAAATATATTCTTCCTCTCTGGGGCTGCTGTCAGGGAGGAACCTTGTCCCTGTATCCCTGTGACCCCGAAAGATTGAAAGACTGTAAAGTAGCCATCAAAACTCCAGGCCTGATGTGCATAGCAGGTCATTTGAGCTGCTTTCTGGAGACTACTAGGAAGCTCAGTGAATTAAGACCTAATTGCTGACTTATTGGTGACATGCTATTGAAGGACCATGCAAATTATCTCTATGGCAGGAATAAATGATAGAAAAATGTATACATTGAAAAGGGTCTATATATATATATCAGCAACAAAAACCGGAAGACAGCATTGTATGTCAACTACAAAAGTCTCCTGCAGTGCGTACCTTTATTTAGCCTGCGCACCTGAGTGTCTCACGTTACAAATGCTTTACACAACACAAAGCCCACTGTCAGTGCTCCACTGGAAGCCACGTGCCATGAGCACTCTAGTGGGAATCAGAAATCCAGGTTCAAGTCTTAGCTTCTCCGTTAGTGTGTGACCCTGGCTGAGCCAGGTGGCTTTTTTTGCTGCGTTCCATCCCACCCCAACCCCTGCCACTTCTTCCTAAACATCTGTGTTCCAGCCTAGCTTTTTCCTACGTTCTTCCTAGTGAAAGCTTTGTGGAAACATCAGTAGTAGAAAATTCTATGGGCACTTGGAAGTGATCGTGGAGATTTCACTACAAAAGCATCATTGTTCTGGAGCCTGGACACTACATGGAGCCCAAGAGACAGAAGCCCAAAGCACTTTGGAGGCTGTAAAATGTCCCCTTCCCCTCTTCCTCTACTAGGCAGGAGCCAGGATAATTTCTCTGCAGACCATTGGGGTGTCTGCACGGAGCGGCTGTCATCTGGCAGGTGAGGACATGGCAGTTTCCATGCCGCCCGCAATTTAACTGGTTTTCGTGAATGTGTGCCAGCTGCCCTGGCAACAGGCAGTTGTTGTTGCTGTTGTTGTTTTATTTTAATAAATGGCCATAGCCATTGAAGAAGGCATCAGGGTCATGGGTACGTGTGTGGGTACATGTGTATAAAAGTGTCCTTTCACAAAACTGTTACCTCACTTGCACTGAAAGGAAATAGTTGCCAAGTTAGGCTAGTTTTCCTGCTTCTGTTTTCCACTGAATTTCCCCTTACTGCTAACCTTTTCTTCTCTAGAATGCTGGCAGGTTCAGCATTGTACAGAATTAGCAATGACAACAAATATCTTAATAGAAAGATCCATATTTAAACCCCAGCTCTGAATTTTCCAAGGAAACATTTGAAACACAAGTCTAATCTAAATAGACGCGGAGGGGTGTCTGGATCACTTTATTTTATCAATGTTTTGTGAATATTGGAATTAAATGGAAACTCTGAGCGTCACACAGGTGTACTACTGAGTAAAAATCTTTCTTCTGCAAGGAAACCTTGGGGCAATTCTTACTGAACCCAAGATAGCCAACCCCTGATTGTAAGGTCTTAAGTAACAAGGGTTATTACGGGCACAGGCACCAATTCTGCGTGTGTAGACAATTGAGAAGAAATGAGATATTCCCTTATAAGTTAATTTTCTGGAGCATGTCTTTATAAAATGCTCAAACAGATTCACTTTTATTTTGCCACGGAGGGTTTTCAAAATATATTATGTAAGTCCCTGTCCTTGTGGGCTAAGTCATTCTTAATGATTCAAAGCTATTATAAACATTAATTATCATGGCCTTTGCCGTAACACAAGATGTCCTCAAGACACACAAGGTGTGGCCGGTGGCTGGTTCCTACACTACGTGATCCTGTCCTGTCATAGATTTTAATTCCTTGTGTCTCACTTTGTGTCTTTTCATGAAATCTCTCCTGCTAGTGATGTAGCCCATATATTTCTCTGCCTTTAACTGCAAAGGTCTCGGCTCTTCCTGCGAGGCTCGTTCTTCTCTATCTTTTGTCCAGACAGCATGACTTTCAGGATCCTGTCTTCCAGACAGGAAAGCCATCCTGGTGACTGCCGGAAGCTGGCTTTGGAAACACAGGCCTTGCACTCAAGTCTCTCGGATTTTAGTGGGTGTCTTTGCAACATTGTCAATCTTCCTTCCTTCCTTCCTTCCTTCCTTCCTTCCTTCCTTCCTTCCTTCCTTCCTTTCTTCCCCTCCTCCTCCTTCTTTGGGCCATTTTGTTTTCATTTTCTCCTACATTGCATGTAGAAGGCTTTCAAGTTAGATCTCTAATTATGGAAGGTTTTATCACAATTGTTTGTACTTTCCTGACCGCAGTTGTGGTTTAGTTAACCTTGTAATTTACCTGTGCACACACTGGGAACGGATGCCTTCTCCGAATCTTGATGACAGTGTTCAGTGCAGAAGAGCCAGTGTCTTTTAACTTCCCTTCTCAGACCTCCCGTTGGGGTCTCACCCAAATGCTGTTCCCAGAAATATCTCTGAAGGAAATTTAAAATTATCATTACACACATACTGTATACCAACGTAGCTTTCTAAGAACTATAGTTGTCTTTTGGGTTCTGGAAAACATTTCTATGTTTTTCACACCTTGGTTTAAAAAAATAAGTTTAGGAAAGTCCACGCTGAACATAAATCATATTTTAAAAATCGACAAAGAGATGAAAATAAAATTATTCACAGACACAGATTCCAAATGCAGCTCAATTCTCCTGTGGGAATCTTTAACTGATACAAAAGTCCATGGGTCATTACTAGACATGCTTTCATTCATTCATTCATTCATCTCTCCCAACAACAGCATTTATTTAATTCCCTCTGGGCCCACCAGGGATGCAGAGAGCATATCATCAGACTGAATCTCAGGAAATACTCACTTTGGCCCAAATTCCAACGGTTTGTGAGTCATGGCCCAGCTGCCCCGTGTCAGACTCATTCCCCTAGTTCAAACTGAAAGCTTTCAAGTGAAAAACAACTTGTTTTTCTTTTTTTTTTTCCTCCAACTATCCTTGATTCTATTAGAATGATCCAATATTTTCTGTTCTGGGAAGGAATTTTCGGAAGGGATGGCATAACGTTTTCCTGCTCCGTGACAAGTCAGGAGCTCTATCCGGGAGCCTGTGAAGTAGCTGTGAGCCCCTGGGAAGCAGTGGAGTGTACCAGGAGCAAGCCTGGCAGCAGGTGCTGCTTGAAACCCCAGGTTTGATTCAGGTCTGTCTGTTTCCTGATGAGAATTTATGGGCTGGGGGGAAAGTTGCCTCCGGGAAAGCTTATCTAAGTGTAAGTTAGGAAACGGTGGGAGTTTTGTAGACGACCACTTCCATGGATCTCTTCTGCTGGGTGATGAAATAAACACAGTCAGCAGCTCTCTCTCCCTGACATCCCTTTTTCTGCCAGTGACTCATCTTGTTTTGAATCTTCTAAAGGCCCATGATCTTAAGGAATGTCACTTAATCATATACGATGATCTTGATTTTATAAGGCAATCAATGGTATAAATTTGGAGTGAAGTAAGCAGTGAGTGATGGATGCCATCTCTGACCCACCGCTGCGTAGACTTAATTTTGTTTCATTAGCCTTAGGTATACACAGGCAGAGTGAGGCAGTTCCACAAGAACTGTTCATGTCTTATTGCCTTGAAATCTTAAGGAGCACATCAGAAACCATTTCAGATAGAATCATGATATGTTTATTAATTAAATATGTATTTTAGGAATGCTTGAAAGAGGAAAAAAAAGATATCATATTTCCAGAGAGGACAAACTTCTGTGTTTGAAGCATCACTTTTAAACATTCAACAAATCTTTTTGAAGTAGAATAAATTACCAGCTTATTTTAATCCAGGCCATCTTGGCTCTACATTGTTAGAAACTGTGCTGAGACTGACTTTTGAAGGCTTCCAGAGCCTGGAGTCTTAAGTAGCCATTCTCATGATGCTATAGTCTGACATGAAGCACACAGCTGGGGTGTCTGGGAAACAAAACATCTACTTTTCAGTGGAAAAATATCCAAGTCCTTTGGGTTCCCTGGATCTACTGTACCAGCACATGCTGTTACCCGGATGCCCATATCAGTTCATGACTCACGCTATTGGCTGACAATATTTTGCATTATTTACGTTGGTACAAACTTCTCATTATTCTGGCTTATAAACTACCCTGGGGCAATAATGATCGGAGACTAACAGTATGCCAGATTCTCATAGTTCGTGTTTATTAATTGACTTTTCGGGTCTTTCAAAAGACCATTATTAGAGATAGGTTGTTTTGTTTTTTTGGTTTTGTTTTTGTTTTTCAGTTTTATAGGTGAGTACAGGGAAGCTTACAGTCACACAGCCAGTCAGTGCTAAAACCGGGATAGGAAACGCGATTTCCCATCCCAGTCCCAGCACTCTTCCTATCATCTGTTCCAGTTTCAGCAAGACATTCACTTATTTGACAAATATTTACCCAGCAGTTGGATGTGCCAGACACTGTGGCAAACCTTGGCATCATGGGAGATACAATGAGACTTAGACAGACGGTGTCTTCCCTGACTCTAGAAATAAGAGCACAAATGATAACTGAAAAACCAGGGTGAGTGAGGCTGATGAGAGGACTCATCCGGGAAAGGCGCCTGCCTTCAAGCCTGAAGACCTGAGTTCAATTCCAGAGGCCTGCATGGTGAAAAGAGAGAGCTGACTCTGGAATGCTGTCCTTTGATGACACATGCACAAAGCATGCATGTGTGTGCACACACGAGAGCACCCGTGTACACACACACACATACACACACACATGCACACACATGCACATGCAAATAAAGTAATTTTTGAAAAAGAAATAGTATAAGGGAAAGAACAAAGTAAAATTAGAATCAAAACAAAACAAAAACACAAAGGTGAAGATTCAGGATTACAGAAAGAGCAGGCTGCAAATGGGGCCCCAGAAACTGGGGGTTTCTGCATGACCTCCCAAAGACAACGGCACTTAAACTGAGAACTCGGAGTGGCAAAAACACAGATGGAGAAATATCGGAATCTATTTTCATTATTGACGAGTTTTGTATTCATGAATTTTTACACGCTAACATTTATTTGGGACCTCTGAGGTCAGGGCTAGTTTTCTGGGCACGAACAGGCAAGCAACCATGCAGGGCGTCCAATCATGAAGTGCACACTCCTGGCGGAGGTCAACCAAGGCCACCCTCTGCTTTCTTGTTTCATCTCTTGGACGTGAACAAATAGGCTTTCTCCAAAGTCTGTTTATTGCCACATTTGTCTAATTTTTTGTGCTTTTTCTTGATGACCTCACTGTTTAAAATGACTGGAAATGTGGCACTCGCCAGAGAACTGTCTGGGTTCCTAAATGCAGGAGGCCCAGTGGTGAGCTTATGGAGTGAACTCAGAGTGTTTTGCAAGTTCCCTTGAATCAGCCCTCCAAGATTCATGGCATGGTTGGCCATGAGTTCAAATGTAATGAATGAATGGAATGCATTAAATAGGGCGACTTTAGACAGACCCGTGAATAAAACACGGTTATGTTTCCACTAGTTGGCAAAAATGCTGTGAGCACAGACTAGAGTAGGATAACCCCACATTTTCTCTGGGCAAGATGATTCCAGAGTTAGCATTTCCGCTGACTTCATTAAATGTAGCTATAACAAATAACCAGAGAGATAGCGCATGGGTAGATATCAGAGAGCTACAAGTGTTGGTGTGCCTGCAGAGAAATTAGAATGCACACGTCACTGGTTAGAGCCCAAAGTAGCACAGTCACTCTGGCAGCCATGAGGCTTTGCATCCCTCCTGTATGATCCGCCATTACTAGATAGTCAGCGACATGAAGTAAAAATGCACATTCACACACCACCGTGAATGTTTACAGCAGATTTGACGGTGGTTCCAAAACGGTGGAAAACACTCCTCTTTTGCTGAAGAAGGAATAATCAACTTTACCCAGTAACAAAGGAGGGGTGTGTTATCAACATGTGTGATAAGTCTCAAGTTCGTGATAACCAGAGTCAAAAAAATATCATACTAATATACTGTATGTGCAAATACATGTTGGTGTGTGCCTGTGTGTGTGCACTTATCTGTGTACACACAGACACGCTTATAGTGTATGTACCTGTCCATAAAGGCCAGAGACAATCTTAGCTACCATATAAACACACGTATACACACATATGTATACACACATATGTGTGTGTATATAAAGGTGAGCCCCAGGAATCTTCCTGTCTCCACCTCTGCCTCTCTTAGACTAGGATTATAAGCATGTTTCTGTACACCTGGCTTTTAAAATGTGGATTTCAGGGATTAAACTGAGCTCCTTGTGTGTGCAAAGCAAAAACCTTACTGGTCGAGCTAGCTCCCTCTTTAGAAGCCAAACTATGCAAAAGAAAATGGAGCTCCAGTTTCCAGAATCCCGAATAGAAGGACATATTGGATACAGAGAGGCATATAGGAATACTGAGATCAATAAATAGAGCTTGACTTTATTGGTGGCTACAGCCTTAAATGCCTTTGTCTAAACTCCATCAGAAGGATGAGTCAGAGTACAATGTTTCTTATTTGACATAGTAACTCAACAAAAGCAAAGGGGGGGGGGACTCCAGGTCTTCACTTGTCCTTCTAGCTGATAAAATACCATGAGCATTAAATAAATACTACATAATAGTTGATGTTTCTGGCGAATTGAGTGGTGATGCCTCTGAGCACACAAAGACATTTTCTTTTCTCTTGTTTTGCTATGCCCAAATCTTGTGTGGTGACAGGGAATACTTACTGGCTCTCTGATAGGCATTGAAATCTGCACAGTTGACTGTGATTCCAGAAAACACTCCATTATTTATCAGAGGACAGAACTCTTTCATGACAGGAACTGCCTGGTTAAATGGCAGTTTGACCTTGAGATCATAGAGAGAAGACATCAGAGAAAATATGACGAAACTGCTTATCTCCCTTGTATGTGGTTCTTTAACCATGGACAATTGTCAGACACGGGCGGATTAGCTGCTCATGTCCTTGGAAGCCAGAGAGACCCACCACACAATCTGAGAATTACTGTTGTTTTTATTCTTCCCTGTTTATGATGGCTTTGCTCCATTAACTCAATTATATTTCAAAGAGTGAGGATGTCGTAAATGAACTCACCATCACAATCTGGTTTATGAAACTCAGTTTCACCATACAAGGTGTACCTAACCTTTGCAATAATGGGCAAGCTTGGCTCTCTGAGGCTGCCCTTGCTCCCAAGTCTTTACAGCAAATTCAATAATGTGTATCAGTCATTTCTCAATAATGGATCTGTGGACGCACCAACAGGCCCTTCCTGTAGTGTGGCTTTTTTAAAAAATTACTTCAAATTTTATTTCGTGATGTCAGAACACCTTACCTCTATAAATATGCTTTTGTTTAGTACAAATGACACTTGTAGAAAACACACATACTTAATGGATGTAGCCTTAAATGCCTTTGTCTAAAGAATTTTACACAAAGCACTCTTAAAAACTCAGCGCTCTGCCTAAGATGGTTATATGCCCCAAACCATGAGTTAGAGGAGGTGGATGAGATCTGAGCTCCTGCCACGTGTTGCAAAAGCTCTTACAGAAAGAACAGCAACATCTCCATTTGCTAAGACAAAAGCCAGCAAATGTCTGTATCTTGTACGACTTCTGTAGACTAGCACACACTATAAAATTACTATTTTCTACATTTGTAACACGTTTGTTGTGTTTGGAAGCTTCCAGAAATGCTATTATTGGTGTTTGTAATTTTAAATTTCCTCAGGATTATATGCAACATCCTGTTATTTAGAGTTGTATGTTCCAAAATGGAAAAAAAACAAAAAAAAAAACCAACCCTCCCCTCAAGAGTTAATTTGTACCAAGTGTTCCTTAGATATACAAATGGTAGCATTGTTTCCAAACAAGGTAATTACAACTATGTACAGAATGTTTCTTCATTAGTAGCAATTAAATAATTTACTAAATTGTGCAATAATTCATGATGACATATGCTAACCCTGCTCGACTACAAAGCTGATGAGAGAAGAATTTCTTGCGCCCAGGCCTAGGTGGAATTAGAGTGGCAATTTCTGATTTCTGGAGAAGTCATCTTACCATTTAAAAATGGCTAAGTAGCGCTGAATGCAAGGAAAATGAATGATAAGTTATTTGAGCATTGTGCTCTAGTGAGTGACCACCTTAGAATCCACATGTATAGGGCTTGCCTAAATCCGGGGCTGGTGTTTTAGGACAGGTCACTTCAATTTTCTGTTCCCTACTTCCCTTATCTCTCTAAAAAGAGCATAGGAGGGGGAAAAAAACAGAATGTAATTTGGTAAAAAGAAATGTGAAAGAAAAGTTCACGTCTGCTACACAGGAAATCCCAGGGAATGGTCTGCCAGCGGGAGAGGAAATGGAAGCAACAGCAGTGGATTGAATCTTCATCCAAAGTCATTTTGAAGGGCTAGGGAGATCGTTCAGGTCTGAGTTATAATCCCAGCTCCAGGGAGGGAGCTGGAGACAGGAAGATCCCTGGAGTCCACTGACCAGCCACACTGACCAACTGTAACTCCAAGTTCAGTGAAAGACCCTGGCACCAAAACAGGGTGGGAGGCAATAGAGAAAGACAGCTAACATCATCAATGTCTAGCCTGCTGTGCACACACAGGTGTGCCTGTGCACCTATCTACACACAGAGACACAAAGACACACACACACACACACACACACACACAGAGAGAGAGAGAGAGAGAGAGAGTTCAATTCCATAAAACTGTCTTTGCCGGAAGGCAAGGGGGACCCAAGATCATGTTCATACACTGGATGCTAAAACTCTGATGTGAACAGATTGCCTAATTCAGTCATCTTCATCTTACAAGACATAGGAATGTTTTTAAATCCAAGAGGAGGGCAGTGATTACCTTTTAATAGGAATTAAACATAGCTGGAGACTGACATTTTTACTAAGATGCAAATACCCACTGAATCTGTCCTGGCTCCAATGCTCAGGGCACACTTGTGCTGCCCTGGGCTTAGGCATAAATAATAGATGGGTTTCTGGGAGTGAGAGGAGGCTTCAGGTGGAACACTGTGCTGGGTGAGTCCCATGCTGTAAGCTGGGGCTTGGATATGAGCATCCAAACTGCTATTGACATGCGCCACAACTGTCTGAAATGTCAATAGATATAAAATGAGGATTTCATAATGCAGAATAATTGATTACTCTGCTTGACTGAACAAGAACATATTTTCTCTACGAAAGCGAAATAATGACAGCATTTGCTCCTGGAAACTTCCTCACTTCAGGACATGAATTTCCCAGCAAAGCCTACATGACTCCATGGTCTTGATCACGCATGACAAAAATAGGAAAAACCATCTGTAATTGCTTATCTCTTCTCCATTATTTTGTATTTAAATATGGTTGTAGGTTTTTTAAAAATAAGATAAAGCCTTTCTACGCAGTGTGCGTATTAATAGAACTGTCTGTTATAATTTTCAGAGCTGAAATGGGATGAGATACAAAAATCAAGTAACATTCAGTTTATCTTATTCATCCTCAAATGCTCTGCTGAGCTTTAGTGAAATAACACCGCTTTCTATTTTACTCTTCCTCTGTGCACTGCGATGCCGAGCACATTGGCTCTGTGTTTTTTTACTAAGTATAGTTTCACTTTATGACTACCAAGCCAACCGTTGATCCTTGCAATAAAACTACAAAGCAGGCAAAGTAATGTGACATCTGTTTCCTTAAGCACAGGTTCTTTCTTGTACTCTGGTTCCCACCACCCCCAAAATGTTCTCTGAATAGATTCAGTTTGATTTTTATTTTTCGTTTATCTTGGTTTTTAACAGGGTCTCAGGTTACCCAGGTTGGTCTTGAACTCACACTAAAGCGAAGAATAACCTTGAACTCCGAATACCCCAGCCTCCGCTTTCTGAGCCCTGGGATTACAGTGTCTGCCTCCGAGTGCAGCTGAATGCCTCTTGTTTGAAGAACTCAGCGCAAGGCCTGTGAAGGGCAGAAGGAGATGTAGCTATGGGCCCCCTTTTTAGACCTTCTCTCCTCTCTATCTGTGTATAGATTGTGCTATTGTGAACTGTTAGCGTGGCCTGCTCCTTTGCCTTTTCTGTAAACTGTCATTAGCATTCTGGAGCCCTTGTGTTCTCATTTCTACCAAAACTTGAGTTGGATTTCAAAGTCTAGCCTAGATGGAACCTTCTTCAGCAAGTCCTAAAAACAAAAAACAAAACAAAACAAAAAAAAACAAAAACAAAAACAAAAAAAAAAACACTAGCTCTGTACAGAACAACCTGTCTTTTTAAAAATTATGTTTATTTTTATTTTTATGTATATTTGTGTGCATGCCTGCTTGGCTATGTGTGTCTCATGTGCATGCAGTTCCCACAGAGGCCCGAAGAGGGCATTGGATCCTTTAGAACTGGAGGTACAGGCAGTTGTGAACCCCCTCCCCAACCGGCTATGTGTGAGCTGGGAAAAGAACCACAGAACCCTACGCAGCAAGTACTCTCAACCACTCAGCCATCTCTCCAGTCTCCTCCTCTCTTCTTCTTGAACAACATAGCCCTTGATCTGCAGAACACTTAGAATAAACGTCACACATTCTACCTTATCTCATAGCATCGTATTCATCCACATTTGATTTCCTGCTGGCTCCTGAACTCCTTAGAGGACATCATAAGGTCCTGATCCTTCTCCTTCCCTCCCTGTGTCCTAGCAGAGTCACATATAGAGATTTTTATTTGTTAAAAGAAATGTGGTCAGAAGCTTGCCTGGCCATAGTCCTGTTAGGACTAGCAGTAGCTAATTCTTAGTACTTGTATCTTTTCCTACGTACAAAGCAGTTGCTTAACGAACACTGAATGCTCGCATGTGTGTGTGCTTACATGGTTGTGTACACAGGTGTACATGTGAAGACCAAAAGGAAGTAGTGCGTCTTCATCAATCATTCTCCACTCTGTTGCTCTGAGGAAAAGTCTCTCGCTGACCCCAGAGCTTGCCGGTTCACCTAAGCTGACTAGCCTGCAGCCTCCTGCCTCTGCCTCCGTGATGCTAGAACGACATGCCTCGGCTTGCACTCCGCGTTTCCCGTGGGTGCTGGGAATCTGCATTCAGGTCTTCACGCTTGCATGGCCAGCACTGTACCCTGCAGTCCCAATAAATGCTTCTTTTCCATAAAACACGCAGCGTCAACCTCGTAGAGAACAGAAGCGCATGCCAATCTTTCTTCAACAAATCTTTGCTGAGGATAAGTGTGTGGGGTCGGTAATGGGTTCTGTGTTTGTTAAAGTGCAGGAATTAGCTCTCTTCTGTGGCACCTCCTAGGCATTTGGCTGCGTCAAATTGAATCTACATACCTCTCCCCGGTCCTCACTAGCCACTGGCCATCAGAAACTCAATTAGAGTAGATGACACACTCAGACTTGCTGCTCTCTAGGAGAGGTGTGTGGCCATAGGCATAGTTGCTGATGTTCTGGGTGAAGAGCAGAAAGATTGTATGGTCTGGTCGGGGGTGGGGGGGAACGGCAAATGAGGTGTTCCCATGAAGCAAGGTGTCTTGATCCATGGCAGAGCATGCCTGCTGTTGAGCAAGGGGCATTTTTTTTATAGACCAGAGAGAACTGGGGAGAAGAAGCACAAGTCCGCCCAGGATGCATTGTGGACGCTAACCTGAGTGTTCCCAACTGGTTATTGTCAAAAAGGAAAAGAAAAGAAGGAAGAGGAGAAGTATATTCCGGGACTGAAGGATACCACTGTGCCTTGGCCACTGGGGCTCCAAAAAGCTAGCAGAATTAGAAAGCACTTCAGTCTCTCTAAAGAAGATGATGTCCACCAATATGTCACCCAAAATCCCTTAAATAACGGAGGGAAGAAGCCTAGGACAAAGGCACTCAAGGTTCATTTTCTTGTCACTCCATGCATCCTGAACCACAAACACCAATGCTTCGCTCTGAAGAAACAACATGCTAAGAAAAATGAGGAGGAGGCTGCCGAATAAGGTTAAGTTTTAGCCAAGAGAATGAGGGAAGCCAAAGAAAAATGCCAGGAATAGATTGAAAAACTGCAGAAATTAGTGTGTGTGTGGGGGGGGGGGGGGGGGGCTGGTTTCTGTCCACTGGTGTTGTCACTCTAATCTTTCTGTACATGATTTAAGTTCATCTGCCACGTGACCCCACAGGACTCTACTGTCCTTACTTTATTTGTGATGAAACAAAGGTTTGCTCAAGATCACTCAACTGGTGTGTAGGATGAAGGCTGGTTTTGAGCCCAGCTCCTCCATAGAATGCCAAAGCTCATTCCGCCATAGGACAGAGTTGAGGAAGTGGAGCAGTCTCCTCAGAGAAGTGAATAGAAAGAGCTCAACACAGAGAGAGTAATGATGATGCTCCTGAAACACCTGAAACACGAATGGCTGTGATGATTAAGCCCTTTGATGTCTGCATGGCTCCCTCCTCCCACGGGGACTGACATTGGTCGTAGGAGGTGAAATGACTTGTTAGAGGTACCACAGAAAGAGGCTGGGGACGCACGCAGCACTAGGTCCTAGAATTCTCAGTTCTCAGCTTACTTGTAGTCCCTGTATTAGAGAGAGAGAAACCGAGGTAGGGAAATTGAGAGAGAGAGACTGTGTGCGATAAGGAAGTAGAGGGGGCTGCTGAGGGGAAGGAAGGGAAATAGCCAGAGGTGGGCAGGGGTACTGAAGGAGAGCAGTGGGGGAGAGAAAGGGACAACTGAGAGCAAAGTACAGTGGCTCTTGTGTGCAAACTTCACAACGAAACTCATTACTCTGCCTAAAAGGAAGAGGCTTCACGCATGGCCTAACCCACCAGCCTTAGAGGTGTAGTGAAGACACCTCTGGGAACCTAATGGGACACAGACCTTCTTGTACCCACTTTGCTTCTCTTTGCTTGCCACCTTACCAGGTGTGTGTGTGTGTGTGTGTGTGTGTGTGTGTGTGTGTGTGGTGAAGCACCCGCTGCTTACGTAGCCTGTGGAGGCTGGTCATCTCTGCCTGCCAGTGAACTTCAACCTTTTCCTCATTGTAATGGTTACAAAACAGGGACCAGATCTCTGGATTTCCTAACAGCCATATGAAATATTTGGCTCCAGAAATCCCAGAGTCCATGGAGCACAGCCCAGCCCCAGCCAAACCACCCGCTTTAATGAGCTATTCCGCCTATAGGCACAGGAGTGGTCTGCAAGCACCCATGCCCTGCTGGGAGCCAAGGCCACATAGATACTGGGCTCCTGCAGAAAAGTACAGCCTCGTGCAGGGAAATGACTGACTTCTACAGGGTGTTAGAGCAAAGGTCACCTCATTGGTAAACTTCTCCAGACCAAAGCAATCACCTTGTTCTCTTTTGGTTCTGGAGTACAGTTCTAGGCATGAAATAGATACTCAGTAACCATGGTCAGTTAGCAGAAGTGTGTGTGTGTGTGTGTGTGTGTGTGTGTGTGTGTGTGTGGTGTGTGTGTATAAAACTGAAGGCATCTTTTGCCACCAAAATAGTGTTTGTTTCAATAAATTTCATGTGCGATATATTTGCATACTCTCATCCATATTTAAATGTTCCTCTATGTTGGTCTTAAAATAGTGAGCAAGGCAGACAAGCCATATTAAAATGTTCATCCTTCCTCTTAACACTAATAAACAAGATAAATCAAGGGCTCCCTTTCTTACCTTTGATTCCCAGATCTCTCCGGTATTTTTCATAAGATGTTATTTTGTGTGACCTGGGGCCTTCTATCTTCATAATTTAGCAAGGCCATGACCTACATAAGGAAATATATGCCTCTATGTAGCTTCCCATGTAGTCTTTTGGAAGGCCAATCCCATGGCCAGAATGGTCCAGCTCATGAAGAATCCAGCAGAGAGTGACCAAGGGTCCAGCTGAAACGGGTGCACAGGACTACATTAACCTTTGAGTGACCTCTTCCCTGTCCAGTTAAAAACAAAATAATTGAATTATCAGACTGTAGGGGAGAAATGTGGGAGGGAGGGAGAGCCACAATGCTCTTAGTCACATGCATCAGCAATGTTGAAATTGAAAGCATCTTGTTCTGGGATCTTGGAAAGTTGTGACAAACTCCTCATCCCACTAGTTTGATATTCTACCCCAAAGCCTTATATGCATGCTCGGTTGTGATCAGGCCTCTGTGTGGTGAAAATCCGAATCTCAAAGCGCTAAGACTCACTTTTTAATTAAATGTGTACTCTGACAATTTCATAGATTATATGATGCCTTCTGGTTGCTCTTATCCTGCCCTCATCTCCCCTCTGCCCCCATCTATCAAGACTTCCCTTCCTTTCCCACTAATCTCCCACATTACTGTCTTTTTCTTTCATTTGTATCCCTCTGGGTTTGGCCAAAGCCATCTGTATGGCCTTAAGACCGGAATTATCCGTAGGAGTTTGGTAGCTTCTCCACTGAAGACAGGGATCACCCGCCTTTCCCAGAGTGAAAGGTAGGGTGTCTTCAGCTCTTCTGCATTCATGGCTGGCTGTGGGAAAGCCCTCTCTTGAGTAGGCCCATTGCAAGCAATTGAATCTTTTATCAGTTCAGGTTTGTGTTGACCGTTTGATGTCAAGAGAATGGGACCTCACTACACTTTTCCACGCCTTACATTCTTTCCACTCTCATTCTACAGTGTCCCTTGAACTGTAGAGGCAGTAGTATGAATGTCTTGTTTAGTCCTTGTCCATTTGCTGTCTCAGCATCTCGGGCAGCCCTGAGTCTCTAGATTCAGGAACTGGCCGTGTGGAGCGGACCCCAGATCATTTTTCTTGCAACAACTTCCTGGCCGTATTCCGATCCGGACCCCTGCAGAAGTGGGCCAGCCTCTGCTCACGGGCGTTCTGGGACAATCTGGTATCCGTGTTGTCATCTCCACTTCCCTCTGAGTGCCAAATCCAGTGTGATCAAGCACAAGGGGACCCAGACAAGTGTATGGCCATCTGTAAACTCTGAGGCAAACTGCATGTGACTCTAAGTCCATTTTGACCTTTTTGCTGAGATTAGCCAACACTAATGTTTGTGAGTTCGTGAGTAACATCCTCCCACTAGCAGGAAAGAATTCCTATCCTATGGAATTGCCTTCTTGTAAGCAATATTCTCCCCCCGCCCCGAACTTGTTTTAAAGGATGCAAACACTATATTTCTTCAGACTATTCCCCCCCTCCATAGTTGGTAATTCATTGCACTTATTTAACAAAATCCAATTACTCTTACATGCTTATAATGTTTTGATACTGTATGTGTCTTTATATGATGATATTTTAATTTGGTGTGTGAAATTTTATACAAAAATGTATCATTTGTGGTTCCAATTTGATTTTCTTGAAGGAAGATGTGTAGCCTTTCATTCCTGGCTGATTTGTTTGGTCAAAGACTTATAATTCCATAGGAAATTTATTCTATGGGTCATTTTTTTTTAAGCGTCTCATTTTCATTTTCAAAAGTTTCGTAAAAGCTGTTCTTATGAAGTACAATTATCTCCCCTGGGTTAAAAGCTGATGATATGTAATAGAAGCATGTATTACAAATAGCATCTAGCCACCAAGGAAGGTTATGACTTAACATCTGAATCCTGCTGCTCATTAGTTGTAGGATGTGAGGGCAATGCATTTCCAAAGGGCAAGGTCAGGATTACATTATCCTGAAAATGTCTTCTCTGAATAAATGTGTAAATATTTCAAATAAGTATGATGAGATTCTGTTTCTATTGAGGCGCTCTCTGTAGGAGGAACGGTCATCCTCTTTGTAATTTGGGGAGTTCATGTCATCTCACACATCATTCCTCCTTACCAATTTCATTTGAAATGGCCCGGAAGTAACCAATTACTATCTTTACCTTGGAGTCAGATGTCTGGTAGACAGGCTGGAGCTAATGGATTCGGTTATTTTCAAAGCATTCTTGTGTGTGTGTGTGTGTGTGTGTGTGTGTGTGTGTGTGTGTGTGTGTTTTCAGACAGGGTTTCTCTGTGTAGCCTTGGCTGTCCTGGACTCCCCCACCCCTTTATAGACCAGGCTGGTCTTGAACTCACAGAGATCCACCTGCCTCTGCTTCCCCAAGTGCTAGGATCACAGGCATGTGCCACCCCACCCCACCCCACCCCACCTCAACCCCAGCTTCAAAGCAGTCTCATCTAAAGCAAGATACTGTTTTCAAGCAACATGGCGAATTTCAGTTGTATATCAAAATGCACTGCATTGCTCAGAACGGGTAAGCATGTGCTCTATGACTGTGTTTTCCTCCATTAACAATACAAAGGAAAGAAAATTGCACCCCGAACCCACCAGCAGGACAGTTTGGTGCACTCTGCTTTTCACATCCTTAGCACAAGGGAAACCCAGAACCAAATTTGAAGAATGGGGCGTTGTCTCATTGGGTGATGGCGTTGCATCACAGGAACATGGTGTGATTTAATTTCATAATTGTAAACATTACAGTGGGTATGGCTGATTTCCTTTGTAACCCTTGTCCACTTCATTATGGCTGGACAGCTGAGTTAACATGGGTAGGTCCGGGCTTCACATTCTTATCCTGTCTCTTCTTATTTTTGTGGTTGTATTTAAAAAAAAAAAAAAATCTAATGGGGAAAAAAAACCTACTTGGGGATGAATGTTTCTGAAACCAAACATTTTTGTAAGGCCATAGCTTGACTGAAAGACAATGAAGTTTTCTGACCATTCCAGTCCCAGCACTGGAAAACTGAATTTTTTTTTCCTTGAAATGGGGTTGGGAGGGTGGGGAGCGGACAGATCTGAATCCTTGCTACAGGGCTAGATGTCTGCATGTGTTCTAAATTATGGCTGCAATACAGGGTCAAGGGTAGCTTGGTTCTCTGGAAAGAAATAGTAGAATTCTTCCTGTTTGGTCATCAGGAAGGGGGAGGGTGGAGGTATCTCAGAACAGCACTAGGTAAGCAAATTTGGCTTAGATTTTTTTTTTCCCTATTATGCTCAATACTGTAAGCATGCTTGCCAGCGTTTTAAGTAAAGCAGACGCCTTGTGAGTAGTTTTGAAATTCATCGTGACGAGATTCATCCGGGAACAAAAAGGAAACGATGATTTATGTTCCCATAAATCCAGTAAAAAGTTTCAAACATTGGAGGGAATTAAATCTCCGTTGTTAGCTGAATGGTACCGCTAACGGTGATGTTTGTTGCTGCTTCTGTTTAAAATGCAAGGAAAACTAGCGCCCTTTCCACCCTCTCGTAGATGGGTTTTCTGGAAATGGTTCAGGATAGGACGGGCCTGGGAATGAATGGCTCAGATTACCTAGCACCTGGAGCACCTTTAGCAGGCAGGCTTGGTTTTCTAGTTTTCTACTTACAGGCAGTCTTGACTGCGGGATGCTGCCGGAATGGGCAGCTGGGAACCAGGAGTTCGGATGCTGTGAGCTGGGTGAGTCCTGAAAGTCTTAGGGGGGGGGGGGGAGCTTGCTCCTCCCCAGAAGCGTGTCAGTCCTGGACACGGTGGGGGGGGGGGGGGCGCTGGAATGCTCTGGGACAGGAGGGAGACTGGAGCTCCCTCAGAGCAAAAGCATCTTTAGGGGCTAACCGTCGGGTGCATTTGTGACCGAGAAGGGTTCCGGGACGTAGCGAAGAGAGGCGTCGGGGTGCTCAGCTGAAGGAGCGGGTTGGGGCTGGAGCGAGTGGAAAGTGGTCAGACGCGTGGCAGAGAGCTTCCGGGCCGCCACAGGTGATCGGCCGGTTAGGGGGTGGCTAGGAACCTTGGTGCGGACCCCCGGGAGCGCGGGAGGGCAGCGCCGTGCGGGGGTGAGCCGCTGGCGGTCACCTGCCCGCGGGGGCGGGGCGCGGCGCCCGGGCGCACCCGCCTCCCGCTTCTCGCTCCCGCCCCGGGAGGAAGCGGAGGGGCGCGGTGTAAACAGAGCGGCGGCCGTGATGTCAGCCGGTCACATGGAGCCTCTTATGGCTCGGGATGGCTCTCGGCGGGCGGGCAGCTGCGGCAGCTGCTGCTGTGGCTCGGGCGGCGGCGGCAAGAGGGGGCTCCGGGGTCGGACTGTCGGCTCTCCCTGCGCTCTCCGCACCGCGGCGTAAAGGATGTATTTTGTGATCGCAGCGATGAAAGGTGAGCTCCGGGTGGCCCGCGGGGACTCCGGTGGACTGGCGGCTCCGGGGGGCGGGGAGGAGGGCGCGCAGGGGGAGGGGTGGGCGCGCCTGCCCGAGCGCACGTACAGCCCGGGGGCAGCTACTCGAACCCAACCGGGCCTCCGGGACCACCGCAGTGTAGCCACTGGAGTCCGGGGGAGGGATCGGCCTGTCTCGGGTCGGGGGAACAAGACTCAGGGCCCAACCGCCCCTCCGGCGTCTCCTTAGCCGCTGTCACTCGCCTGGGTGCGCCGGGCACCCTGCGGGGCTCCCCAAAGAAAGTTTGCTGAGAGTCGCGGCGCTTGGGACGTGTAGGGAAGATCTGGCAACTGGGAGGAAGCTGGGGACGGCCACCCTGTGTCCCCAGGGCCCGCACCCCGGGACAGCGCTGGCCTGTGTGGGGGGAGGAGCGGCGGCCAGGCCGGGCCCTGCACGCAAACGCTGGTGGTGTCATCCCCGGGACTGATTAACGTTCCGGGCCTGGCGTCGGAGCTCCGCATGGCCACGCCACCCTCTGCTGCTCGGAGCGCCCGAGTGGCCAGCGGGTCAGGGAGATGCAGAAGCTGCGTCCCCTGGACTCCGCCACTTCCGAAAGCGCTCGGGGCCGGAGCCCGCCCTGCGCCCCAGAAGGTGCCAAGACGCCCTCGGCCGCTGCCCCGGCCGCAGCGCGCTCGGGCTGGACACTTAGTGCACGGATGTAGGGAGACAACCGGAGCAGCCCACAGGATTGTCGGGCAGAGGCCGAGGTTAGACCGCGGCGAGGGCCTACGGGCGCAGGTTAGCCACGGTCAAGCCTCCAAGCCCCGGGCCTTCCTCCCTTGAACCGGAGTCTAGGGCTGGGCGGTAGTAAGGTGGAAAAAGGAAAGAGGAAAATGGTCTGCAGCGACGGCTGGCTTCAGGTGCCCCCAAGGTGAGGCGGGAAGAAGCCCAGGGAAGTTTGTGATGGAGACAAAGTTTGGAGGTGCGCAGGAAGTTGCCTGTGCCGTAGGGAGGGACCGAGACACGCACTGCGACCTTTGCAGGCGGCCCTGGGAAGCCTCAGCCGGCAGGACTTTGCGCGATCATGCGCCTGCTGGGTCCTCGCGGCGGATAATCTGCCCGAGCAGCGTGCAGGCCCAGTCGCCCGGCTTGGGGATTTAAAGCTCCATCTGTCTGTGGCACAGTGACCGCTGCCCTCGGCGGCAACAACTGTGAGCGCCCGAAGGTCTTGCGGGGGGGGGGGGACCCGACAGCGAGGGCGCCCCGGTGCCCCTCGTTAAACGTTTGCTAGGTTTGGGAGGATTTCGTTGTTGCAATCCGGGATGAAGGACAGCCGAACTACATCTGCGCTGGCTTTACTTCAAGATCGACGTGTTTTTCGCTAGAGATTGGGTGGCATCTTTTATTAATTATTAACAGGTCGAAGCATTCAGGACGCAGAGATGAGCTGGCTGTGTGCGATGAAATCTTTCTGTAGGATGCGCCCACAGCAAATTTAGAGTCTTTTCCCCTGCCGCTTGCGGGAAGTGAGATTGAATCACTTTTATAATATGTGACTGATATAGCAGAAGAGGAAAGAGCTTCCCGTGGTCGTAAGCGTGTGAAATTATTGAGGAAGGAAAGGTGTTGAGGTTTCTTATTATGTAAAAGAAATCTGTTTCTCCTCCCCAAAAGAAAACTGGTATTGCTTCCTTTCATTAAACCTGTTAAGTGAAAACTGACTTCAGAAGCCGCGAAGCCAGCTGTATTTCCTTCCCTCACCTACTTCAATTAAAAAAAAAAAAAAAATAGGATTTGCTGTTTGAGAACTGTTGGCGATGGCCCTTATCCATTCTGTGTTGATTAGAAGAAAGGTGAGAAGCTGAGAGAGACTTCTTTTTAATTGCCTTTCCTCCTTGAACAGTAAACTCCTCAAACATCAAGGGAACATCTTCTGATATTTTGGTGATTTGAGGTTAATATATATATTTTTTAGTAACTTGGCTTTTGGTACCAGTTGACCTTCTAGTCAAACTAACCTCCTGATAAAACCCGGGATCCTCGGCATTCCCTCCATCCCCCCAAACCCATCTTGTGGGTATCCTCTGGCTGCCATAAAATAATAGATTCCTAAATTGATAGTATTGTCATTGAGAAGGGGGAAAACGTAACCTGTAAGTCGTAGCAAGTGCAGTTTTCTCTAAAACCCAGGCTTGGGGTGGGGCTAGAAGGAGAGGGTTTCAACCCTGGCATCTCGATGTCTTATGTCTTAATAGAATTGTCTTGCTTTGGTGCAAAATTTAACTGAAGAAAAATAGTTTGTGGGAAAGCAAGGAATGCCATAAATGTTTCCATATCAGATTTAAGGGAGAAAAAAAAAAAAAAACTGGCCCGGAATCATATTAAATGCTTCCCTGCTGCCTCTTGTTTTAATAGTTAAATTGGTTCCATATGCAAAACTTTACATAATTAGATTCTTCTTCATATAAAACAGAAAGGCTCTTCTTCGTAGTATAGCTTTCTGGTGTGTGAGTGCCTGTGAGCAGAGGAGGAGAGGACAAGCCACTATAAAAGAGAGACATTCTCTTTGTTGCCCGATTTAATGATGTTTTAACTCACCAAAGGGGGGGAAATGCTTTCTCTGTGTCAGTTGTCAAATTGGTTTAGGCTTAAAGTGGTTCCATGCTTAGGAAGCAATAAGCCTTGAGTCTGAGCAGCTCTCCTCTCACCCTTCAGTGGTTTGTTTGTTTGTTTGTTTAACAACAGATTCCCATTACCATTTGGATTGCACCTTGGTCACAGGGAAAGAGAAGGAATGATATTTATTATCTATTATCGAGGCAAGGAGTGCTTGGTCTGGTCATCACTTGGGCCAATGCTGCCGCCGGTAGCTGGGTGTTAAAAGACTTGGAGCTGAAGCGGTTGGTGTTGTAGGGCCTCACAGCCCCTGTCTGGGTAAAGGGACGTGGAAGGCTGAAGGCTCACAGGGGAGCCTCTATCCCATCACGGATCCTTCCTGTAGTTTGTCACACTGATACAAGGCACCTTGAGCCTTTGAAGTTGGACTTTTGTGTCATACTCAACTTGAACAGTCTGGAAGAATTTAGCTTTTGTTTTTTAACATGTGAAAATCGGATTCAGTCCCTAGTCTCATTTTAAGCATCTTTTCTGTGGGATCCTTTCCATTGGGTTTGCATCCCATTTAGGGGAACTGTAATGGACAGGACTGGGAGAAAGTGATGGCTGAACCTTGAAAAGCAGAAATCCAAATGGTTGCCACCGCTGAGCCAAGTGGTATTTTGTTGCTGTTGCTGCTGCTGCTGTTTTGTTTTCCAAAGAGGATTCAGTTATTTGAAAGACAGAAGGTCTGGGGCCTGCGAGATGGTTCACTGTGTAAGGTCACTTGCTGCCAAGTCCGAGGACCTGAATTCTATCTCTGGAACCCATAGAATGGAGAACCTGACTCCCACAAGTTGGCCTCTGACCTCCACATGTGTGCCATGGCGTGCACAGGCCCACATGCATATAGACATAATAAATAAACACTAAAAATAACTAAAGACAGAGTTTCTGAGCCTGCGCATGGACGTAAAGAGAGCCTTGACTGTCCGTGGGATGGTATTTTAGTGCTGTTTTCATGGGCAGCTTCTCAATGTCACAGGACGTGCACAACAAAAGCACAGTCCTGTGGGTGCCTTGCCATCAGTTGAGCTGAGCGCTACAATGCTGTAAACATCAGCCAGGTAGAAAACACTATGATGTCTGAGCAAAGGTATACTATGTGATTTAAGTCCTGATTTTTTTTTAATGCTTAGTAGATATATGTCTATATATGTTTATATATAGTCCTCTAGACCCCTTTTCTTACACCTTTTCCTCCAAACCATGGTGATTACAACACCAATGGGCAACATCAGCAAATAGATCCTTGCCAAACATCTGCGGGAGCAGCCATTGGCTTTGTAACTAGCCCTGTGGCTCCCAAGAAGACAGTTTTTAGAAAGGGCCATGTATTAGGACAAAAGTTAACCTCATGGATGGATGGGTGGATGGATGGATGGATAGATGGATCTTCAAAGGTATCTGTTTTAGAGTTTGGTTTTCTTAAATAATTTTACCACCAATAAAATCCCTTGTGTGGAGTTTGTTGTCTGGGAATACTTTGTAGAGGAGGTGTTTGCGGAGGCCTGGGATGCAGCTCAGTTGGTATAGTGTTTGCTTTGTATGTACAGGCCCTCTCTCCTTAGCACCAAAGGAAAAGAGAAAGACGGATTTTTTTTACTCATAATGTTTGTTGCAGAAAGGTCAAGGCTGCTTTCGTCTGTATGTTTCATGTTTAACCATTAAAAATCATAAGTTTTAGACACATCAAGCCATCAGCTACATTCATTTTTTATTTTCCAATTAGAAAAATATTTTTAAACATTCACCTGTGACATCGAGTATGAACTGACATTTGATAATGTTTCCAAGTCCACAACACTGACCCTTTGAGGAGTGACAGACAGAATCTATGCCCCATATAGCCTCTCCTTTGAGAATCCTTCCCATCCATTCTGGCCTTTAGACTGGTGGACGGAGAGATTCACTGTCTCAGCTCTCTATGACCATCAGTACTGTGTGAGACATGACAGAACAGGCCTTTTCCATAAACTGTCAAAGCACTAGGCCTAGAGAAGAGTTCTCAATAAGAGCTTCTATTAGCTAGTGGGCACTTGAAATGTTTGTTTCTAGATTTTTTTTTTTTAAGTGAAAGATTAGCCCCTGTCGGGTTATGACATAGTATAACTTAAACCTCTGCTCTCATGGCTATAAAAAGCAAGGCCCAGTTTACTCCCTGCCAATGCTTTTCCTTTGTCAGTTTCGGACTTTCCTCTGATGTTGACTAGGCGCTTTCCAAGCCCATAGGGGCAGGGTATCATTCGGTATAGTCACCCTGCCCTTCATGTCTCACACACACTATTTCTGTCGTCTGATGAGCCCGTGCATTTGAGTTAAAGAAAATGAAGCTGCGCGGGTCAAGCACCAAAGCCGGTTTCTTTGAGCGGCTACCCCAGTAGGGCCTGGAGCAGGGCCTTGCCGTCCTGCAAGGAAGCTGTAAAAATGTCCTGTACATAACTTTGCCTCTAGTTAGTGTAAATAAGTCGGCCATTTATATGGGGGAGAAATAGATTCAATTATGTAATGCTTTGCTGAGCCTGATATCTTTAAATTACTCTTTAATAAAATCAATTTGGTACAAATGGGGTTATTCTTATTTGCTTCTCATTGCTCTTCATGATTTTCATTAAGGCTGCTGGGTAATAAGATCCGGGAGAAACCTAAGCTTGACTTTCCTAAATAATAAAGAATAGCATCATGAAGTGCAGCTAACCTTTGCAAGGCGTCACCATTGTGACAGAACTCAGCCAAATATTTGTCTGTCTGTCCCGTTTATCTTTAGGCAAAGGAGGGGTTTACACATGTATCTTTTTTATTTTAGTATGCCTCATGTGGTCAAATGCTCGTGAGCATGGTTGTGTTGGTAGCCAAGGCGGCTCCGGTACACACTGTTGAGAACCTTGGTGTCTTTCACATCAGCAGAGATAGAGGTTTCCTTGAAGAGCCGCAGAAGCTCTCTTCTTGCTGTGATGGTACTTAACCTCTCCAGCTACTGGATTGAGGCCTGCTGTTATCTCAGAGGCTCGGAGAGAGATGAAACTCTAAGTCACTCAGATTAAACGTCCCGTCAGCAGCTGGGTGTCCTCCATAACATTCCTGTGGCATGAATGTCCTGTTATGCTTGAACACCTCTTGTGACGGGGAGCTCACTGTCTCCAGACGTAGCTTATTCCATGTCGAGTTAGTAAAATCATCCCATATCAAGCAGACGTCTCTGCCTTGTTCTCGTAATACTCTGGTTCTAAGCCTGCCTTCCAGTGCTGTATGGGACACACGTAATCCATCCTTCAAACCGAAGACTGCTATTTGAAAACCAGTAGAAACAAACACACACACACACACACACACACACACACACACACACACGTCTAAGCTCTGCCCTCTCTCTACCTTCCATCTCACTCAAAGTTCATGGTTCATCTTTCTTCCAGTCTTGGTCAGTTTCTTCCTCAAATGCACTTCAGTTTGTCTAGAAACACTTGAAATTTTGATGCCAAAAGTGAGTTCCAGTTGCTGGATGTGATATGTCTGATCTTCTGCTTAATTCATCACATAGAAAAAAGGAAAATCTGACTTAGAGATTAAAAAATAAAAAAAAAAAAAAAACCAACTTTGTTTCAAAGATATTAAAGTACAAAAGAATTTTCTGTAAGTCCGCTGGGGATCTTTCCTGGTGGTAATCTTTGTAATTTGTGAAAGTAGGGTCTTAAGTGTTCACGGGTACATTATTTGAGTTATGTTGATTATCTAAACTATCCAGGAAAATAAAAAAATGTCACAAAAATAATGATAGCAACATTACAAGTGCTTATGAACTTTTTTTTTTTTTTTTGGTCAAAGCAGTATCACATCTGAGATAAGGCTGCCCTCTAGTGGATACTTGCTCATGACAAGCAAAAGCCTTGGTGCCAATGAAATTCCCATCAGGCTAGTGGAAAAGGTCAAAGGTTGTGAATATTTTCTTTCTGTTGGTCTCTCTGTTGGAGCTCCTGTCCAGCAGCTGTGGGGCATTCTTCACCAGTTTCAAATGTGTAACTCCTTGTCTTATGTAGTTATTCGAAATTACTTATTAGACAATGAATTTCTAAAGTTGTCTTGGAACTAAGGGTCATTTTTAAGAAACTTAAGCTCTGTTAAAGCTTATTTGTAAAACTGTGTTATCTATACTACATTTGAGTGGCCTTGGTTTGTAAGCAGTTGAGACCTGTATTCTTGTTTGTCGTAAAAGTTTTAACTGCAAATCTATTCTCCACTCTTGATTTTTCTTTAAAAAAATAATAAGTCAGTGAAACCCAGCATTATTCTTTTTCAAATCAAGACCTTTTCACACATACACACACACACACACACACACACACACACGGGGTTGGGGGAGACAGAGAGAGAAACAAAGACAAAGATACGGAGAGTGTCAATAATGAGAATCACTGGTGATCTTTTTGGCACCAAACAGTTTTAAATATGGGTACAGAAACTGTTTAGCTCCTTGGTTTATGAAGACTCAGGTGGTTTGATTCATCCAGACTTTCAGGTTAAGTAAATGTGATGCGGGGGGGTTGAGCTTGGTAGAGTCTTCAGGTTAAACTATTGTAGACAGGCTGGCTGTCGCTCAGTTGGTGGAGTGCTGGCCCAGTCTCCAGTCTCCTATCCTGCAGAAAGCAGGCATGGTGGTACACTCCAGCAATCCCAGCACTCCTCAGTAGAGGCAGGAGGATCCGATATGGAAGGTTATCCTCAGCTACATGGGGTAGTTTGAGGCCAGTCTCTAAAACAAAAGACAGGGCTCCCCAAAACAGACAAACAAAAATAACAACAAACAGAAAAGCACTCAGTATCAGATCAGAGGAAAGAATTCCCTTGCATAACATTCAGGCTCTTTAGGGGAGCTTTGAGTTTGGCTCTGACTGTCGAGTCAGCCATGAAACAATCTTACCTCTGTGGAGCTGCCAGAGGCACCAAAGCACTGAAAATACCGATGCTCCCACTGAAACGCCTTGTGGGGGAAGCCCCCCCCCCCCCAGAGGTCTAGGAACACAAGCCAGGGTGGGATCCAAGCTGTCATAACTGGGGTAACCAAGAAGAAAGACACTGTCTGGATTTTAAAGGAGCATGAGTCTGGCTTGCTGCTACTCGAAAGAGCATTGGAAAGTCTCGTGAAAAACAAGGCAACAACCCAACCCAACAAAACAAAAAAGAGGTTGGAGTGGGGGTCAACGAAACTGCTGCTTTGGCCCTTTGATCTTAGAAACAAGGTCGTGGTTCAGAAGTGAGGGCTTGTGGTTAGGTTGAGATCAGTTATTTGAAGCAAATTGTTTTTTTTTTTTTTCCAAACTGTGCCACCCAGAAGTATGATCCTCATATTGTTTGTATTTTTTTTTTTTTTTGCCACGGATTGTTATCTTCACTTCTCACTTCTGATTTTAACAGGACATGGTGCAAACATAAATATTTATTTCGGACCATGCTTAAGTGCTTCCTGTATGCTAGAACATTCTGCTGCCACCTGTCTGTATGCTGTTATAGTCAGATTCAAGGTCTTCCTGTCAATCGGGTGTCCTGGGTCATGAATCAGCTCTTTTTGTTTGTTGTTTTTTTGTTTTGTTTTGTTTTGTTTTGTTTTTAATATACCAAGATGTTGGCAGCCACAGAGGGGACTGTGTTGAGGCCGTTGGGCTCGAGAGTTTGTAGTTGCTCAGAGGCAATGCCGTTTGAAACCAAAGAGACTTGGCGACACACGCATCGATCCCAGGAAACTAATATAATTGGATAAGACCAACTCTTACATTTATGTGTGAACACGGCTTTGCTTTCAGGGAATACAAGGGTTAACGATAAAATATCTGCCTGAGACTGGTTCCCGAACCCTGGAGTAAAACTCCTAGCTGGAGTCTGTAACAGGCGGATTACTGAGTCCCACCTAGAGATGGCCTGATGGAGTCAGTGTGGGGTGGGGCCCAGAGGGTGGATTTAATCAGCATCCTGGGTGTTTCTGATGCAGGCATCCTTGGGCCTCAATTTGTTACACCCTCGTGTTCTAAGCTGTCAGGGCTGGGGTGGGCAGTGGAAACTGTGGTTCCTAGAGGCTGTCAGTCATCTCCCTCCCATGGGAAGCGTTTGTCCTGTACAGAGTTCTTCTGCTTCTAGTGGTCTGGGCCAAAGCCAAGGAGTCGGTTCTTTTAAAAGCTTTTCCGGTGGTCATGGAGGTTAGATAGGTTTGGGAAGCCCTGCTCCGGCCTCTTAACTAAGGAAGAAAAGAAGACTCCGAGAGTAAATGATCTTAGGGTAAACACGGACTTCCCTGGAGTCCACTGAAAAGAGACTGAGATAGGGCCCCGGATGTGAGGGATTTCGGCCATCGCTTCAATAATAGTCACACTTGAAATATGGCCTTGCTATCCACCAGCGTGGAGGAGGAAGAGGTTAGAATGTTACCCCCAGATCTCTTAACGCCAGATAACCCAAACAGGAGAGGGTCCTGAGCCAGGCGGTTGATAGAGGTGCCCAAGACACTGGCAAGGCTTTGTGCTTCTTTTTCTGAATGACATTTGTCTGGAGCGCTGGCCACTGTTTTGCAACATTGATTCAGTAAATTCCAGGCCTCTGTGCGTGGGGACTGTAGCTCCCAGAGCAGGCTGGAGGGAGTCGAGGCCCATTCCGATGGAAACAATGTCTTTTCCATGTTGCCTTTTAAATTTATTTTCTTTCTTTTCAGCATCAAAGTAAAGATTCCCTACCCATCAAGCTCCTCAGCATTTCCTGTTAACAAAAAGGCCTTTCTCTGGCATAAGCATCCTCTGACTGTGTCTCCAGGGACCAAGCTGGGTAGGGGGTGGGGTTAAGGGAATCCACTCCAAATGACCAGATACCCTACCTCCTACTCCAAATGACCAGACACCCTGTCTCTGATTCCCATAACCAGACACCCTGCCTCTGACTTCAAATAACCAGACACCCTGCCTTTTGTGTAGAGCGAGTTCTCATCTGGCAAAGCCAGTAAAAGTCAGACTTTGAGTGGCGTGGAGGCAGACGACCAATCCAGCTCCCTCTGGCCCTGGGAAGTGGTTTTGCAATACCCCATTGCTTGCAGCAGCTTCAGTGCTGTGGACTGTGGGGACCGTGGTGGCCATGACATGTAGTCTGTCCTTGGTGAACATGTGCCATCATGGGTGATGTGTAAGTAAACATCCCAGCTGCCTTCTGATAGGCAACTGCAGCAGCACAGCCAGTCTGACACAGAAATGTGATGGCTTGGCTTGGTGGATGAGCACGAGAAAGCTCAAGCACTGAGTTTCCCCAACCTTCCTAAAGGCCCCACAACAGGCCATTTGGACTCTCGGCACCCAATGTTGTCAGTATATTAGACTGGACTGAGCTTTTAAAGCATATGGGCTCTTAGGGATTTGAGAGCTGGATCAGCATTTGAGAATACTTAGTGCTCTTACAGAGGACCTGAGTTTTAGTATAAGGAACTCACATCATGTGGCTTACAACTACCTGTAGCTCCAGCTCCAGGAGATCCAAGTCCCTCTTGTGCTCTCCTGGACTCGTATACCACCTACCCTCACGCAGACACAGGCTTAGAAGTAAAAATTTAAACAATACATGTATTCGTGCGTGCGTGCATGCGTGCGTGGGTGTGTGTGTGTGTGTGTGTGTGTGTTGTGCTCTGTTTGTTGAGGAATGGAAAGCCCCTGCCCACGGCAGGAGGTGGGAGAAGTCGGATCTGCTGCATGCTATCTGGCAGATTTTTCGCTTGTGCCCTTTCCCTGTCTGTAAAATTAGAATGTTGCGATTGAGAGCTGCCAAGGTCTTTTCTAGAGCTCACATTTGTATGAAAAGTTTCTAAAACAGTTGAAAAAGGTGGGCCAGTGTCTCATTCAAGATGGAGGAAAGGCAAACAGAAGCCTGCTGCCTTCTTTACTCCCCTTCTCCAGCCACGCTCACTAAAGATACTTCAGTCAGCTCACCAGCTCCTTTTGGAAGTGAAAATTTTAAGGTAGAAAGAGGTAATTGCTAGGCCAGATATTTAAATACATTTTAAAACAAGTAGGCTTTTATTAATATTAACAAATGTGCCCAGACTTAGCGCTGGCAAACTACAGCCTTGCTTTATCAGGTTCCAGCCCAAAGCCTTTTCCATTTTTGATGGTTGAGTTGAAACCTAGGGGTGGAGAGGGGCTGAAAAATGAAAACCACCCAACGGCCTAACCACTGTATTCCACAGTGATTGTATTCCTGACCCGACGCTAAAGCCCCAAATCCTGAAGAAATGTAGTCTCTCCAAACGTGCCCGCATTGCTGAGCAGGCAGGAACAGGGCAGCCGCTGTGCCACCTGGTTGTAAAAGAAAAATACCAGAACTATGCATGGAGAAGATCCTGTCCCTACTTCATCTGAGGCCTGGAATCCCTAAGAACTTGAGTTTCGTCATAATGTTGATCAGAAAGAGAAGAGTCTGTTAGGCCAGTGTACTGTGGCGTAAGCAGCACCTAAGTGGTGGGGAGGGTGGGGGTGTTATCTGACATTTCCGAGAGTGATTAAAACAAGGTTTGAAAAGAAAATCTGATGGGAGTTGGCACAGGAAATTGGAGTCATGTCTTCAATAGCGGTCTTTAAGGCCTGAGCATGTCGCCTGTTCTCTGGTTGGGTAGAAATTTATGGGGAAAGCGAGGCGTCTATCCAGCAAAATCTTCTAACAGAAGTTTCCTGTTTCCACCACTGCAGAGAAACAAAGTTGATTACGATGAGTTAAGACGGTTCAAACTTTTGGCAGCCTCTCCAAGCCCCCTGCTGCTGTTGCCTCCTCAAGCCCTTTTGAAGTGGCTTAGAAGTTTCTGTGTCATTTCAGATGGTTGCTTAGGAGAAATACTGACTGAACGCCTCATTTTGACTATTAGGATGAGTGTTTTCGGAATGTTTTTATTTGCTAGAAATCTGTTTTGCACTTAAGCTTCTCTTGTTGAAGAAGTTTGGTTACCAGCCGTCTGATGATGCCTTGGGGGGTGTTTACAGAAAACGAGGGTGCCAAAATTATATTTGAGCACAGCCCTCCCCCACCACTGATAGCACGGTAATCAGCAGGAATGGGAAAACATGTATTTAAGGACTTGATGCTTGTAAAAAAAAAGGGTTGTAAAGGAACATGGTTGTTGAGCTGTGAGAGGTGACTGGCGGCTCTCCTTGTAGGCATGCTAGTAACAATAAAGTCTCAAGTTCAACATCAAAGCCATCACAGTTTACTCCACCAGTGACTTGCACATCAAAGGGGGAGCTGAAGACAAAGGGAGTGCACTGAGGTATGTTTTACCTCAGAGCCTGATCCTTTGGGGCTGGGGGGAGGTCGGCTTGCAGATCTTCATCTCATAAGTGACCAGGAATATAAAAGCAGGGCAAATGAGAATATAAAAGCAGGGCAGATATCTCCCCACCCCTCCCCACCCCCCTGTCATTCCACATTTCCTTGGGAGAAAGTCATCACAAAAGAGACTGTATCCACTCTGGTTTCCTTCAAGTAGGAAACGCTGTACCAGGGCGTGCGTCTCACACTTTACCTAATAGGCTTACCAGATAGGTGAGTTGGTTGTTGACTTACCCTTGACAACATAAATTGGGACCTCAGTTCGTGTTCTCTCTCTCTCTTTCTCTCTCTCTCCCTCTCTCTCTCTCTCTCATTAACTTGTGGGTGGAGTCCTGCTGAATCATATGTGTGGTACTTAACAGGTGTTGTGTGTGATAATGAAATTTAGACCTGTTAAACCAGCTCTTAATTAATCACCTGGTCCATGTTTCTGTTTCCCCAACCCATGTCCTGTGTATTCCAAAATGCTGAGGTTAGAACAAGAGCTACGAACTGAAGACACACACCCCTTAAATATTACATTGAAAATAAAACCAGCCATGCAAGTATGAGGGGAGGTTCGAAATAATACACTCTTTTTTTGTCTTTTTTCTCTTGCCTTTGAAATTTGAGATTCTTTTATAGTTTAGCTTCAGTAATTTACTCGTTTTTAAATGCTATTGAAAAATAGTAGCGCCCAGTGCAGTCATTAATAAATACAAAGCAGCCTTCTCCGGGCTCCAGGGAAACATAATCAACACACAGTGTTCCTAATTGATGCTACACTGAGCCTGCAGAAGCATCGGATCAGTAAACAGAAGTTAGAAAGCAAGAAGTTAGGGAACTGTAGGGATTATGTCGACATCAAGGCCTGGAAATTATAATAAGGCCTCTTTAGGGGAGTAGTCATTTGCATTCGGCTGAATTAGGACACCCGATTATTTTTGAAGATGCTGGAAAGAATGCACCCCTAAGTGCCCACCATCTGAAAGGTCTAAAGGTGGAGTTGTGAGCAGGGGCTGAACTAGTTTTTGTTTGTTTGTTTTAACTCCTGATGGCTTGACAGTTTTTCAATAACATGGTATAGTCAGTTGTTTTGTTCCTTAGCAACTGTACAGATATATTTTCCTGTTTCTTTTAGTGTGTGTATGTGTGTTTATGATGTGTGCGTATGTGCTACTCGCCACCCCCAGAGATGCACGTGAGACAGCTCCCCTCCTTCACTGTGGGTTCTAGATGCCCACTTCAAGTCCATAAGGCTTCTGTGGCCAGCAGCTCTACCTACTGAGCCACCACCAGATTCTTTGTTTTATAACACAAAATGTATGTTGAATTATCACAACTGAATTTTTTAAATTAAGAAAATAAAAGCAGGGAGGACAGGTGGAAGAGACAGGGAGACAGAATTAAACTAAACCCATTAAATCTTCTTTACCCCAGCTGTACGGGGACACCAGCCTTGAGAAGATTAGGCAGCTTCTGGATTTTAGAGTCTCTGTCCTCCACACAGCAGCCCTGACTGTGGGGCCCAGGGGTCCCAGAAGGTTCCCCGAGTCCTCTCATAGCTTCTCAGGGATTGAAAGGAATTGCATGAAAATGTTAAACATTTACTCTCTGATCTGGGCTGACCTCCTGCACCAAAGATGAGCAACGCTGGCAGCTAAAATTGCTGGCTGCTCAGCCTGGGTTCCAGCTGTGGTACCCTGGGCCAGTGGCCACGGGCGCTTTCATTATCACACACTTGGTGTTAATAAAAAGAAACAGCGCAGTTTCACTTAAGACTGTCCTTGGTGAGGCAGTACGTAAAAATGCTAATGTTTAATTTTTTTTAAAAAATGTTGTGTGGGGGTGGGAGTACATGGGACAGGCTGGGAGGGGAGCATACTGCATGCCATTGCTGAGCTATGAAGACCAGAGAACAACTTTGTAGAATCAGTCAGCTCTCCCCATCCACCTTCAGGTGGGATGTTAAGAACCAGACTCAGTGTCTCCAGACTCATGTGGCAAGTGCCTTTAACTGCTGAGCCCTGTCTCCAACCCTAACTTTTTTCAGTTTTGACCACAGCACATACCTTTTGAGTGCTCTTTCTAAAACCTTTGCTTCATTCTGAAGTACCTGTCTGTCTCTGGGGAGGAGTGTCACACCCTTGTCTGCATTGAGAGCTAACTTGGTACTTCTTAAATGGAAACCCTTGGGCTTTAACAGAATGGCTGACTGTGGTTGTTCAGACTGGTGTCACACAGCCTCTGTGGAGTGAACCAAGCATCTGTCGTGTGGAGGAGAACAGTCAGCTGCATTTCTTGTCAGTAAGTTCAGTCTTGCATGCAGAAATGACAGGTTTGGGATACGTGGGTCCAGCCCAGTAATCGACCTGATACTCAGGAGCCGCTCTGGTGACGGGGGTGGGGAGCTAACCATGGCGAGCCCTTGAGATGATCACGTCTGATAAAGAGATGTGTCACCACTTAGGAAAACTACAGAACTCAGTGAACCAACCGTCCCCATAAAACCAATGCCTGAGATTACAAAACCGTGAGAGGCTGCAAGGCTCGGCCACGAGACAAGATAGAGCAACTGATTTAAACTGAGTGGAGCACCAACTCAGCGGTGTGGTTTCAGGATCCATACTCTAATCAATCACTTTCCGGACGCCCTGGTTCCCACCCCTCAACCCATCGCTTGGGAGGCAGGAAGTCTGTCATCAGTTTAAGGCCGGCCTGGTCTCCATGCTGTCTCAAAAACAAACAACACGAGAGAGAGAGAAAAAAAAAAAAAAAAAGGAAAACTTCCACTTGTTAGGTCTGTATGAAGAATCACAGAACATCCAGGATTGCCTGCAGAGACCTGGGGTGCCGCTCAGTTGGTAGACTGCCTGGCTGACGAGGTGGTCAGAGCAGAGCGTGGTAGTGCCCGACTTGTTTCCAGCACTCAGGAGGTGGAAGCAGGAGGATCAGAAGTACAAGGTCCTTCTTGGTTGCAGAGTGAGTTTGAGGCCAGCCTGGGCTACAGGAGACCCACCACCACCATGTGTGAGTGTGTGTGTGTGTATATGTGTGTGTGTGTGTGTGTGTGTGTGAGTGAATATACTTTTAAAAATAACATCTCCTTTGGCCAGACGCTAATCTGGGTGTCACCAGATTTGTCTCTCACACGTTCCTCCAAGAGAATACCACACAACACATTGAATGCAGAAACAGCCATGCCACCTCACAGATGAAAAAGATTTGTGAAAAATAAGAGAATGAATAGAACATTGGATTTTTTTTTTTTTTTTTTGCTAAATTCTGGTGGAGTATTCTTAATTTTTTTGAATGCATGACAAGTAAATACCTTTAACTGATTCCAGCCTTCCTTTGTAATGTGCTAGTTACTGATGTACAATACACAGAACCAAAAGCTCCTTGTGGCTCTTAAGAGTATAAAAGGACCCAGAAACTCCAGGTTGGATAGCTTCTTCTGTGCTGCAGTTACCTCCAAGAGAAGGAGTCTGAGGCAGAGTCCGGGGTGGCAATGGAAGAGCTTCTCATGGAGGCACTGTGGTCTATCTGTAACTTTCTACAACCTACATTAGCAGCACCAGCACCAGTGAATCCCTGCTGCTTTCCTGTTTGGTTTGGACTCACCTAGAGGAAATGATATTTTGAACAGTCAGTACCACCAACAGCGCCATCCCAACTTTTGGAAGCTCTGAGGCCACTACTGTGGCCACTTTGGTGAACTTTATCACTGGCTGATAGGCCCCTTCATAGGAACTGTCAGTCACCCTCCCTCAGACCTATTCCATTAAGGAACAGTCAGCCCAAATATCTGTTGGCATCCAGAGTGTGACGAGAAAGCTGGGCCCTCATCTAGCTTCAGATACACTTGGCAGAATCTGCTCCATTACTCTAATTAAATGCGTGGAAGCCCAACCTTCCCTGAAATCTCTCGGGGAAAATAGCATGCAGGGTAGAAAGCAATGCCTAATATCTGTTCGTAATTTTATAATCACTTTTTTGGCATCTGACACAGAGATGTATACACTGCCCTCTGTGACCAGGCCATCGCCTCTTTGTTGTTATCAAGTAATGGGTATGGGGGGTCTCGTGTTCTCATTGGCTTCTGACGCAGTGGCTGTCGGTGGAGAAGCAGATGTGCTTGGCACTCTGATGCCAATAGCCGGGAGAGAACTGGATGCCTCTGGCGCCTGATGGGTCTTGGTGTTGGGATGCCTTGCTCCCGGCTTGGTTTTATTGGCCAATTAAAGGTAGAGGCTGGGCACACTCACTTGTATAAACAGAGATTGTGCAATGGCCCCAGCCAGGCTGGCCATGAGAAAGCCCTTCCCCCAAATCAACAGGGTTGGGAAGAAAGACTGCTGAGTTTCAGAACAGCTCACGGCAGTTGAATGGGTGAAGGATGAGGCCAGGGGAGGAACGCACTGCTCTTCATGCCCCAGAAGGCTGCTGGGGAGGTGAAGCTGTGGCAACCATGCCTCTTTAAAGGGCTAGAGAAATAACAACACCCCTTTCGATGGTTAAAAAGAAAACTGTGCAGAATAGATGGCTCAAAAGTTAAGGGCATTTTCTGTTCTTGAAGAGGACACCAGTTGGGTTCCCGTACGAGGGAGCTCATAACCACATGTTGCTCCGGTTCCAGGTCAGATGCCATTTTCTGGCCACCATGGGCATCTGCATATTTAGCAGTGTGTCTGTCCGTTTGTCTGTCTCTATATCTCTCTCCCTCTCACACACATACATAAACACATACACAGCACACACAAAAGATTAAAAAAATAAAATAAATCCTATAAAATGAAATACTCAACTTTCCCTCTTGGAAAAATAACGTGTCATAGTGATTATCCTCTTTGAAGTATAACAGATTCTTGTGCTTTTTTAAACACTGTGTTTTATTAAATTCCTAGCATTGTCCTGTAAATTGACTTAAAATAATAGATTTTTTTTTTACATACTAAGTTGAATAGTATTTAGTAGTTTTAATCAGGCAAAGAAAACGACCAAAAACCAAAGGACATTATTTTCCCCTGATCTGTGGGTGTTGGCTCAGACTATTCATCAAAATTACATTCATAATTTTAATCTGACTCTCTGTGTATTATTATTATTTACTATTGGGGGCACACATGCCATGGTACACATGTGGAGCTCAGAGGACAACTATGTGGAGTTAGTTTTTTCTCTTCACTTTTATGTGGGCTCCAGAGATCCCCCTCAGGTCATCAGGATCGTGTGGCAAAGTGATTTCATCTGCTGAGCCATCACGTTGGCTTTATGTTGCATTTTGATAGAAAGCTTACCTCAAAGGAGGGAACAGGGAAGTACCAATATATTTTGGGAACTGAGAATAGACTCAGCTTTGGAATTTTGCAGTCATTTTGCAAACACTTTTTTTTACAACCGTAATATTTTTATTACCCGAGAATTTCATGTATGCATACAATATATTTTGATCATATTCATTCACTACTCTTACTCCTGACTCCTCCTAGCTCCACCCCCAACTACCCCAAGCCCCTCCCATTTTCATGTCTTATTACTATAGTATGTTTTTTATAACTCACCTAGTCTAATTCATGCTGCCTACATACTCACAGGTCTGGAGCCATTCACTGCAGCGTGCTCCACTAACCAGGGATCACATCATAAAAACTGCCTCTTCCAAAAGCATTCAGCTGCCAATAGCTACTAGGCCAGGGGTTGGAGCTCCTAAGCCCTTCTTATCTTCATGCTGGAACAAACTTTCTGTTCGTCTAATTCTTCATACTTCCTTCACAAGCTGAAGGGGAATGTGCAGCCTTGCAGTGGGGGAAGTAAAGATACCGAAGACTCTCTTCCTTCATATTTTAGGCCTTGTGTAAGCACTGACTCCTCAGTGAGATAGTGGGGTGGGTGGAAAGGAAAAGGGTGAGATGGTTCCATGATGTTGCCATAAGAACCAGAAGGTCTTCTACAGTGTAAGGCTGTCTGGGCACTTTCCAGCTCCTGCTGAAGCATCTAACCTGAGCTAGCCCCAGCGAACCGGGCCTTGTTTTGAAAGCAATCATACACACACACAAAACACACCATCTGCACAATAATAAATAAATTTTTAAGGAAAGAAAGTGTGTACATAAATTAGGAAACATTCCCAAATGTATAAATGAACCCCTAGAAATGCTAGTTAAAGGAACTTGAGCAACTCTTAAGACTCCTCAGATGTATCATCTAAGGCAGAAGAACAATATCTACATGGTAAGGGATTTGGAAAGGAGGGGACACATATAAAAGACATGGTACATCTCACATGGAACACACAATAGAACGTGGTTATTCAGGTCAGGGGAAAGATTTTGTCCAATCTCCTGGCACACATTGCACTTGAACCCAGGCCTGTCTCCTGCATAGCTGATCTGGCCAGGTGGAGCCCATGGCAGAGCTTAGAGGATAATTTTCACCTAAAAGAACCTGAAAGAATATCTAACCCTGTGTGATCCCGGGCCCCGAGACCGCACTCACCACCCTGAGTCCTCAGCCTGCCGTTTATGAAGTGCCTCCTCCATGCCAGGCACTGTGAGATGGATGACCACATTTAGTGGTGATGCCTTTCCTCCCCGCAGAGGAGAAAGCCAGGACTCAGAGAGGCAGAACAGCCCCCCCCCCCCCCAGGATGTCAGGACCAGCAAGCAGCTGCAGCTGAGGCTCTGTCCATCTGACTCCCTAGACTGAGCTTACCTAACTTCTGTTGTCCTGGCCCAGCATTCCTACCACATGCATGTGACAAAAATATATGGTTCTCGATTCTGTGATGAGGTTCCTGTGTATGTGTCAGGGGCGTCTTTTGAACATATCAGTGGATACTAAATACAAATGAGCTTATTAAGCATGTGATTTGTGCTAGGTGGTAGCAAGGACCTAGGGGAAGAAAGGACACAGCAGTCCACAGCACAGAGGAGTCTTGACCAGATCGAAGACCTGGTTGTAGCTTTCTGGAAGAGGTAAAGGCTGAGCCGAGCTTTGAAACGAGGAAAGGTCACTCCCAGCAAAGGGGAGAGCTGGTGAGAACTCAACCAATCAGCAGTTTGGGGGACAGCAAGAAGTGCAGTGTGTCCATCTAGGGACTGCTGGACATGAGGCATCCAGAGGGAACCGTAGGGTTCAAACTGTGAAAAGCCCTTGCTGCCACTCCCAAGGGTGTGGTCCTTTGGTTTCAGAATGATGGGGGCATGCTGAGGGAGGTTGCCAAACATTTTTAAGACATACAGAGTGACTTAGTACAATGAGGTATGTTTAGTGACTTCCTTTTGTTTCATCATTTTGGAGAGGAGAAAGAGCTTTGGGCATCCTTCTCCACTATGATTTGGGTGTCAGTACCCATGCCCCCTCCAACCACCGTGTGCTATCAAGAGATGCAAGAAAGGCACCCACCACGGACTCCTTCAATGGATTTTTTTTTTTTTTTGCACTTTGCTTATTATAAATTGATTCCGGGACTTCATTACGGTGTCACCAGAGATGAATGGGGCAGTAGTGTTTTGCCTTGCACTGCCAGAAGGAGGGAAAACAGGTTTGTACGGAGCCGTAGTTCAATCACGCTGCTTGCAGAAGCAAGGCCATGAAAGGCTGGAGCAGCACGGCTTTGATTCCAGAAACCCCCGTAGCCCAGTGGGTGCCTACGAGCAAAGGCGTAAATTAAAGGTTGGAGCCAGCTTTCAAGTATCGACTATCGAGCAAAAGGCTCAGCCCACACTCATGCACTTACTTGGGCTTGTTAAAATAAAAATACGATCTTGGCTGGGCTCGTGTCAGAGCTGGTATAATTATGACACTGAAGATTGCTGTTTGAATCGGAGCTGCTACAGCACGCGTTTATTTAAAGATAGGCTTGGTAATTTAATACATGTTAGGCAGGACTCGGGTCCGAATCAGGAAAAGCTTTGTTGCCAGCTGCCTGTCTCTCATGTTGTTTCTCTTCTGGGTAAATACCTGGAAAAGGCCGATTTAGCCAGAAAGAGGGGGTCTGGTTCCCCGACTTTATTGATGCTGGTCTGTTCAAGGTTGCCATGACATTATTGGCTCCCACTTATTTCAAGATGAGATAAGATAATGTGTTGAAGGTAGTTGGCTTCTAAAAATATAGTCTATTAGAGGCATTATTTGTGGTGTGTGGGGCGGGGGGCAGTGGCCAGGGGTCAACATCAGATGCCATCGCCCTCCAACCACTCTCTGCTTTCTCTTTTAAGGTAGGGTCTCTGATAGAACCTGAATCTCGCTGATTCAGCAAGATGAGGAAACCAGGAAGGGATCCTTCTCTCTCTGCCTCCTCAACTGTAGAATTAGGGGCATGTTGCCATGCCTGGTTCTTTACATGGGTACTGGGGATTAGAACTTAGTTCCTCAAGCTCATAGTCTGGAAGTCTGAACCCAGATCTACAGGTTGTATTTATGGGTTTCTTTTTTAAATGCTGGAGGATTATAACTAAGAAGCCACTTTTCCTTCTTCTTCCTACCAGTGGCTAAGATAGGGTTCACAGACCTATGGAACACGGTGGGCTATAGTGATTGGCCGTCCCTAATCTGAAATAGCCTTGCGCCTGAAAGCTGAGAATGGTCTCAGTTTTGGATTTTGGAATAGACTGGGTTTTCAGTTCAGATATTGCTACCAATATTCCAAAATCCAGAAATGATGTGAAATGCTCCAGTTCCCCAGCATTTCGGGAAAGGGAAACGCACACTTCTGTGTTTCCCATGGCTTTCTTAACGCTTCATCATATCCAGAGTGCTCACATACCAGGGGCTATAGTATTAGGAGATAGAGCGTTCATTTGGGGATTGCCTTCTCCTGTGGCTCCTTTTCCTACCACACGCCTGTCTAAGCCGATCTCTTCTGCCACCCCCACTCTCTCTTCACCCCTTTTCCTGGCCCTGTAGAGCTAAGGACAAAGCGTCTCCCCTCAAAAGAATCAACTTGTGCCCATCGACTGAGCTGCTTCCTATGTTTAAGGCCACTCAGTTCTGTCAGTTAAGAAAGCCTTAAAGTTCAGGTCTGGGAGAGGGGAGAAGAGATCTGTGGGAACCCACGCAAGGAATTCACCCTCAGTCCTCAGGAGTGCCGTCGCCCCAACACCCAGCAAAAGCAATACCAAGAATAGTAAATAACCACCTCCCGACTATACCAAAGGGTAAACCTGTGCCGAATTGATCGTGTAAGTTAGTGTTGGCAAAGCCACTAGGCTGGCAAAGTGAAGAGAGAAAAGAAAGGGGGTAAAAAAAAAAAATTATCAGCTCTCCAACGATGAAGCGTTCAGGGCAGGATAGAGACCCGGTAACATGCATAATGATATGGTAATATGCCTCCTCTCTGTCTCATAAGTGGGTTCTGACAGTTATCTAGTCCAAGTCACTCCTGTGACTTGGGAGGAAATAGACGCTCAGAAAGGTTAAGTGGCTGGCTCCGCATCACCACTTAGCAGCAGAGTCAATTTTGGAACTTTGGTCTCTTGACTCTCAGTGCAGTGGCCCAACCACTGTACCATGACCCTCTAATTGATTGTGTGACGACAACCTGTGCCAGGGGTATGGGGTCAGGTTCATGGAGACCTCGAAACGAATAACTGCTGTAGACTCATCACTAAAGCCGTTTGTGGTTTTCACCACCTCCAAAGGACCAAAACGAATTAACACATTACAGCATAAAATCTGAAGTTACATCTAGAATGGAAGAAAGTTTTGCATGTGCACTGAGTTACCTCACAAGCAGCTATTAAGTGCCTGTGTTGTGTTTGTGTGACCTGCAGCCCAGGATCAACTGTTCCTTCTCTAAGAGGTGGTGGGTGGGAGGGGACACCTCTGGGTCTGTCCCCTTCATGTCCCTTCCCCTCCTGTCTCAGGTACACATCTTCCCTTTCTCTGGTTTGTCATATCCTTTTTATCTGCTCTTTAAAGGTCAATCTCTGTTCTCTTCTCCTTTCTTAGCCAGTGTGGGTTTCTCCTGTTTATCTTGCTCTTCTTTCGCTGACGCATTCTATTTGCATGTCTTTAGCTGCAGTTAATATCTGCTAAATCAAACCATATTGGCTTGAATAGCTTCCTTTGAGTTCTGAATAAAAGGATGCTTCAGCCGCCTGGCTCTCCTCTCTGTAGGTTCTTTGTCAGTCTGGAGGTTTAACTTACTCAAAACCTCCCTTGTCCCCATCCCGCATCCCCATAGCGTTCCTCTTCCACCTGTTCAAGCCAGTTCACCCTTTGAGCTGTTATTCCTGTAAACTGATTCTTGTTTGGGGGAAATGAGTGCTATTTCATTTACTCACGGTTCGGTGAATGAGGACACCTGTTCTGTTTGTTTGCTGTTGCCTTGTTTTCACTTTTACTACCACCCCACTGTCATTATAAGGACCACAACCACCATTGTTGTTTTCAGCTAAGCCATCATGAGCATGAACTGCCTGAACATCAGGAAAGGACTTGAGCCTGGAATGAACAGCCCTCATTTTTGTTGTTGTTGTTGTTGTTGTTGCTTCTTTTTCTGAGAAAGGGAGCAAGATGAGCAAGCCACTTTCATTGATTAATTAAATTCAACCAGTTTCCTATAGCTGCCTCTTACCACAAAGAAATGATTAGATTCTCAGTGCTAGAATGAAGGTGTGAAAAGACTAACCACAAAAAATGCCTCTTGTAAAGTACGTCATCCACTATTGATTTTATGCCCAGGAAATGCCAGAGTCTTGTAATTTTTGTTTGCTTGACGCAAATGCATCAGAACCGAAATCCACATGAAATACATCAAAACTCCTCAGCCAACTTTTACCCACTTCATCTCTGTCATTCAACAGCTTCCTGCTCTTCCCTCTGAAAGAAGCCATGCTAGGGGCTTGATAGCATTAACAGGGTACTTAGGTTCAAGATCAACTTCCATTACAAGGTAAGTGGAAGGAATTCATAGGTGAGCGAGCTGTATGGCTGCAGGCTGCAGGAGCTAACTCTGCCTCTCACACATTCCCAGGGCTGTGCCTGGCTCTGTCTCCTGTCTCCTGAGGATTAGTGGTAAGTCTTCCTTCGCAGGACACATTGAAGGGAAGGGGCTTCTTCCTGAGAGGTGGTCTCACACCACCCTGGGAAGCTGGATGTGTGAGTTTAAGCCCTCAGGAAAGATGTGCAAAAGTTGTCCTTTTTCTCCCAAGTCCATCAGCCGTAGAAAGCAAAGAAAGGAGCCTCTCTGTCATCAAGCATTGTGGAGACGCTGAAACCTCTCTCAAGTTTTGGTATCACTGGCTGAGGCTACCTGGATGCTCTACCTCCCATCAGTAGGAGGAACACTTATTTCTGGCAGATCAGAAAAGTATGAGGCCAAAGTGACAGTGGAAACTTCAGGCACCATTCTGTCCATTTCCAATGGAGAACACCCCTCCCCCAAGAACTTACTATCCAGGAAAAGATCCTTTCCAGCACGAAGTTCTCAAGGGATCAAGGATGTTGTCTGTGTATGGAAACGTCCAGATTGTCACAGCTGGAAAGTGCTCCCAGCATCTAATAAGGAGAGGCTAAACATTCCATGGTGCCCAAGAAAACCTTACAGCCAAGAACTCTCTGGTGTAAAATTTCAGCAGTGCCAAGCCTTAGAAATTCCCCACAGAACATGATCTTTGCCTTGGGTTCCTTTTGGGTCCCTCGCATGTGACATCTGCATTTCCTACCAAAGTAAGTTCTATTTTTAAATGTCCATCTGAATTGGACCTGATGGGGCAGGTCTTTAATCCTAGATGCTTAGGAAATAGAGACAGGAGGACCCTGAGTTCAAAACCAATCTGGGCAACCTCACAAGATCCTGTCTCAAAATAAAAATAGTCTAGGCCTATAGCTTTATTGTAGAGAGCTGGGCTGGCACATGTGAGGCCCTCATTCCATCCCTAGTACTGTTTAAAAAAGTGCTTGTGTTCACTTGCTCTGTGTGTGTGTGTGTGTGTGTGTGTAAGTGGTTGCAAAGGTCATAGGTCAACTTTGGCTTTTGTTTCATAGGTGCCAACCATCTTGTGTTTTTAGAAATAGAGCCTTTAGTTGGCTTAGAGTCTACCACATTGGCCAAGCTAGCTGGCCAGCAAACCCCAGGATTCCTCCTGTTTCTTCTTCACTAGTGTTGGAAATACAAGCATTAGCCGCCATGTCTGGCTTTTTTTTTTTTTTTCCTGCGGCTTCTGGGTAATCAAACTCAGGCCCTCATGCTTGCAAAGCAAACAGCTTGCTGACTGAGCTCGTTTCCCCAGCCCTCAGCTTTCCTTTCAGGTATAGGAATACTTGAGACATCTTACTGGCAGGAGGGACACAGTAAAAGCATTGCATGAGCAGAAGAAGGAGGAAGGCTCCTGCATGCCACAGTGGAGTCAGGACTGGATGTGAGAAAAGGCATCTTGCTCCTAGAGAAGACACAAACACAAATGCTCAGAGTCACTAGACGGGTGAAGTGCAGGCAATGAATAAAGGAAGTGCCTGGGTCTCTGAATGTCATACATGCTGCTGAGGGAGCCCCAGTTCTTGGCTCTGACCCACTGACAACCTTTGAAATAACTGGTCTACCACAGCAAGCTTTGCGCCCATTTTTGTTTTAAGAGAATATGTCAATCTGAACTTGATCGTGAAACAATCTGGCTATTATTTACTAGAAACATTTTTCGAGATTCATAGATGACTTACGAAGCCTGATTAGTGGCTATGGCTGTCTCATCGTGTTGTGTCTTTATCATTTTTGAGATCGGGAAGCTAACCATAGGATAGATCGCCCCAACCACCTGTGGATCCATACACAGCTCCTTCTGTTCCAAAACCCTGAAGCAGGGTGCTAAATGTGTTCAAGCTACTTACGAAGTGCTCAGAGCCCTTGAGAGCTGTTGTCTCCCGTCTAGCCTCCTGCCTTCTGTCCTTCCCATGAGCCTTTTATCCCACTCGCCCTTCCCTGTTAGGCCCAGCCTTGCTGCCTTTGAATGTAGCATGTGTGTTTCTTCGTGGAGGTCTGTTTAGCTTCCCTCAGCCCCATCCCAGCACCTGCGCCCAGTAGAATAGCGACATTCCTTCTTCAGGGCTCAGATCAGACAGCCAGGGAACCTCCTGAATTCACTTTTTAAGAAGTCTGACTTGGTGTGTTAGGGGACTGAGGTCTTCACGGCTTGTTAGTCTGTGCCAACCTGGTCACCTCCTGAATGCCTAGTAGTACCTAAAACAGATGGCTAGGAAGTCACCTCTATCGTGCCATATAAGCTTAGCTCTCAGTGCAGTTAAACCTCGGGTCCTCAACCATTCACCAGTGCACACGGTGATTGACCACACCACTGCAGGAAACTCCAGCACCTCTCTTTTTCCTTCCCGTAAGCAATTTTTAATGGAGATGGTTTTAAAGCCTAGTAAGGGAGTTAGGCATTTTTGTACCACCATGACTTAATCTTTTATTAAGAGTGAAAGAGAAGTAAAACCTTAGCCATGAATGTACTTACTCGATACCTGGAATGGCCCTAGAAAAAGCATTTTTACAGAGTTAAATATTTGCGTCTATACTTAGATGTATAAATTACTGTTCTTTGAACTTGAAGTGGATTTTGAACTGGTCTCTCCATAATTATAATAATCATCCATTTCATTTCTATATACCTGAGCTGTATAGACATTAACTAATTACTTCTTGATCACACAGCCTAATGGGGAGACTCTCCTTGCTGCCCTGTTTTTTAGTGTGCACATGAGTGTATGTTAATTACAGACCCCTCCGGTTAACTCGCCACCGCGTTACCCCAGCGCTCACGTCACAACCCGCCGACATCAAGGGTTCGGTAGGTGGGCAAGAAACTTGTATTAGAGTTAACTTCTGTTTTCAAGCCAGGAGGTAAGTGACATTTTATGAACTCATCAAATGCCTGGCCTCAGTCCAAGTACAATTCATTTTCCTTAAGTATTTAAATAGTTGTTTGAGGAATGTTGACTTTCTCAATTCAGGCCACACTGTAATTGCCTAATTAAAAAAAAAAAAGGAAAAAGAAAAAAAAAGAAAAAGAAAAAGAAAAAAAAAAAAAAACAGGTGATCTCTAAATATATTTGAGCCAAATTGAGCTTTCCTATAATCCAGGTTGTGTGTAGGTGACATGGCTAATTAAGCTAGCCCCGTTGGGGTATGCTTTCGCATGTGGCTCTTGCCCTCTGTCTGTTCTATTAAAAACTACCTTTGTCACTCATTTACCGTGAAACAGATTGATCCGGAAGAAGTCCACCGGGCAAGGCAGCAGAGGTGGCCGTGGGTGACATTGGTAGAGGCTCACAGCCAGATACGAACGCTCCATAGATGCAGGGGGCAAGTGCGGGTTATCTTGTTATTCTGCAAAGCCCGTCTGCTGGTGAGCCCATCCAACAGACTGTGAGGTACACACCCCACATCACAGCTGGGGGATCCCTGTTGCCGCCCTCGGCACCATCAGACAGCAACAGCCAGTAAGAGCACTTGAACCTCTACTTGCAAGAAAGTAGCCTTTACATTTTCTTTTAATTAATCAACTGAAAATTCTTTTCATGGTACTGGGGAATGGAACCCCAGGGCCTCCCATACACTAGGCACTACCTCATCCATAAAGCTATGCTCCCCCAACTCCCCCTTTGTTTGATAATTTAAAAAATGAAGATGAGGAAGAGCAAGTGGCTTATCTGTGAGTTTTCCCCTACAGAATAATTCAATGGGTAACACACCCATTGTATCGTAATCAAATTGTGTCACCCTCTTTTAAAATGTCTATTGTCCCCTGAAAACAGCCTGTCTGAAAAGAAGACAGTGTCCCTCAGAGTGCTGAGAGATGATTGTGTGGGCTGAGGTTTCAAGAACACTCTATCTCTTTGCTGAGATACTTCTGGTGCAGGAGAGATAGCACTTGGGGAGCTCACGGGGACGCCACTGTTGGCCTACCACAGTTGCTCGGCAGTTAGATGCAGTGTTAGGTTTAAAGCCCAAGAGTCAAGTAAAGATGGCTAGTGGCACTATTATTATATAACTCACGGGGTTTTCATTCCAAGGTTACTGTGTATTGAATTATTTAAATATCACCATTTTCATGATCATATATCATTTTCTTAGAATAATTGCAATTTTACATTGGGAAAAAAAATGCTTTTAATCTAGGCTTCTCCCGGAGTTCTCCTCCCCAAATATATTTGGCAATAAACTCAGTGAAAGTTCAAAAAGTCAAGGATGACTTGTCCAGTGTCTACCCAGTCTCTCACACTCCTTGCTAGAGAACAGCCCTTTAGTGCAACCAAATGGTCAGAATTCCCACAGCCCAGCAGGCTTCACGTGCAGGAAAGTGATATTATGTGGCTTTTGGTTGCCCGCTTTTCTCTTAAGTCAAGTGTCTGAATAGCACTCTCCAAACTGTCATGAAAGCCAGCAAAAGCAAACAAACAGCTCCAAAGGAGCCAGCAAGATGGCTCAGCGTGAAAAGGCACTCGCTGCCAATCCTGATGACCTGAGTTCAATCCCCAGAACCCCACATTGTGGAAGGAGAAAACCAGCTCCTACAAGCTCTCCTCTGACCTCCACGTGCATGCCATGGCACTTATATATACACAAAATAAGTGTAACAAGAACTGTATAAAGATCATATTTGATGGCCAAAAGTGAAAAACATGACATTCAGGTAAAATCGGTAACTATGGCAGCACAGGCTGACAATTGCTCATTGGTTGCATCATTTCTACATGTCAGGCCCTGGGCTAAGCAATCGACAAGTACAATAGTACCATCAGCAACTTTGCAAGTAAGAACCATTATTGTCCCTGCTTTAAAGATGAGGGGAACTGAGACGAGGAGAGTTTCACAGTCGACAGAAGGCCATATAGGAGCGAGAACCAAGCTTGTAGCCCCCTCCCTCACTAGCCTGTTAGCTGTGTCTCCCTAGCCATGTCCGGTCATAACCTGCGTGTTTCTCACATGTCCAGTGTATCGTGACAGGCATGTTCAAGTCAGGTGGCGGGCGGAAGGCTCAACATGAGAGAACAGAGCCGGAAGCAGGTCCGTGGAGACTGGGATGGTGACCTTTGCACACCGAGTGCCATGCTCGCTTAAAAACAAGCATGTAAGCCACAGTCATTGCGTGTGTGCTTTCAATATCGGAATAAATCTCCCAGTGACCACTAAGAGGGAACCAGGGTGACCTAGCACGGTAACCTCTGATTAAGAATCTGTGATATAGCCACACAGGAAAAGCCATGAGTCGGGCCAAGATCTGTGGTCTGCCGGGACCTCTGGCCCTGAGGCCATGACACGGACCACTCTATTGTTGACGATCATATATTTTTTTTTAAACAAAACCAGGAGGTGAAGTGGGTGCTCGAGTCTCTAGGCTTCTAATAAAGAAGCCGAGGCTCAACAAAACCTCTGTAAGGTGGCAGAAATGGCACCCTGGGAGGTTTTGACCACAGTAGTTACAGGGACATGTCAGAAGCGTCTCTCCTGAAACTCCCTAAGGTCAGTGTCATTTTCAAGTGAAGTGGGACAGCTTTTCAATACCCCTCCCACCTACTAATAACCTACACTCAGCCAAGGTGCCGGAAGTGGAGTTCCACAAGGGAAACTGAGGTATCTAGTTAGGCCAAGGACTGTGGTTATCTGATTGTCAGGCACACGGGCACATGTCCTGGTATTTGCATGGTCAGATCTTGCGCTTGGTGGGTGCTGACAGGTGCAGCGGTTTGGTTGGCTACCTGGGGCTTTGTCTAAATGTTAAAACACCAGTTCTTTTTGGTTCACTTTGCTCCGGTCTCCCTCTAGGAGCCTGTCCACTCCGGTGGCTGTGGTTTGGGATTGACATTTACTTTCCTTCTGGGTTAATGGCCCCTTTAAGAAGTGTATTGCTGTTTTGCAATTCAGAAACCTATTACATTGTGGAAGGGAGTCTAAAAACCTTGGGAGCCATCTTGTGGTTAAAGCATTTCCTCGAGTTTTTCTACAACGTTGCATGGAATTCTTGTGTACTTTTTGAAGTTAAAGGGGCAGCACTTTTTTTTCTTTTCATTACTTTGTCATTGAAATCATAATCATTACTCAGTTATTAATTTGCATTCTCCAACAGTTAAAACATATAAATTGAAACTTACCATGTTTTATATCTCATAACATAGTATCTTTATTTTAGAGTGTCTCTACCACCCTGTGGGTGTTCATATGTGTTTGGGGTGTGTGTGTGTGTGTGTGTGTGTGTGTGTGTGTGTGTGTGTGTGTGTATGTATGTATGTACATATTTAAACTTTGATTAGCACCATATGAGTAAAGATGATTTACTCATATGAGTAAATCAGATGAGTAAAGATCATATGATTTTTCTATTATATTTTTCTATAATTTTTTTAATTTGTTTCATTACACCTATATGATATCTAAATACTAATGGGGGAGCAAAAATTACAGTTAAATTATATTAGTAGTCATTGTTGCAAGGGAAAGATAGACAGATTTCCCAAGCAAGCATCTAAAGACATTTGAGACAGTTTATTCTGCATGGGCACAAATACAGTGGCTGTTGACGGCGCTGCTGTGTGAAGGAAATATTAAGGGTGTGACGTATGACCCTATGACGGGGATACATTGCCCTGGTTATATCACATTTCAGAAAGTTATATCACATTTCAAGAAAAAATAAGCAATATTGTCCTCCTCTTGTCCTCCTACCCCAGGAAAGGACAAAGCAAAGCAAACAAAACCAAAGCCGCAGACATGTGTCCTGGTTACCTGATGCCCTAAAAGAGGCCTTCCTGTTAGCATGTAAGTGGGCCACCTTTTGTGGCCTCACGGTCATTTTCAACCTAAACTTACTTGAGATGAGAATTTTCTACAGACTTCTACCTGGGATGTGGCCTTGCAGGGAATAGGGGAGGCAGGCTTCTATCCGCTTTTTATTCTTTTATTTTAAACTCTGTCAAACATGGGCTACACATGGTGGCTTGGCTTGATCCAAAAATAACAAGAAATCACAAATTCAAACCACTCACCAGCTTCTTGGTGTAAATTAAGTTGCTTTCTTCCTGAAAAACAACTACAGTCCATCTTAACTGTATAATCAAGGAAGAAAGAAAACAAAGTCAAGATTAAACAAGGCAAAATTAAGCAAAACAAAATAGAGCAAGAAGCTGCTGGCCGCACTTACGAGATTACATTTGGCTCTGGAGTCTTTTGTAGAACATGGATTTTTGCTTGGCCTAAAAAAAAAATATTGAATAAAAATATATATATTGAAGAGAGTTGACATTCTTTAATGTATATCTGTTTGGTGTTAGAGAGATGGCTCTGAAATTAGGAGCTGTTCTCACAGAGGACCTGAGTTCCACTCCCAGCACCCACGTGGACTCACTAGGTCCCTGTAACTCCTGTTCTGGGGGCTCTGATGCCCTCTGCTGACCTCCAAATGCATTGCATGTAAATGGTGCACAAATAGACAAACACACACACACACACACACCAAACGATAAAAATAAATAAATCTTAAGACATATCTATTTAAAGGCATGGGGAAGAGATAGAAACTTTTTTTTAAATCGGCAGTGTTTCTGATAAATTATTAAGGAATTATGTGAATAGCAACAAGATGATTGTCAGAGCTCCATCATACTTTCCCCGGGATGTCAAAGACTATTGGTCTGTCGGTTGTATTTTGTCAGATAGGTCTGTCTTCCTCAACTATCTTCCTGTAACCTCTTCTACCAGGAGCTAGCTAAGGACTTAGGACATAAGCAAACAGGCCTCCATGCTGCCAGAAGAGCCTCCAAGTTCAAGCCACTACAGCTTCTACACTTGACTCACAGGAAGTCACTTTAGACCCAAGACAACCTATTCATAATTGCTTTCTGCGCAGCTTTCCCTGACGAGCTCAGCAACTTGGTTGAGTTCCAAGCACATAGTTAATTCTTAAGACAAAATATTGGGCTTGGGTGTAGCTCAAGGCCCTGGGCTCAATCCCCAGGAGTATTTATATTATGAAAGGGGGAAAATACTCATTTCCGAGGATGGGGGCAGACTCGTAGAAGGCCTTGCGACTACTACAACATCTATGATAACCTTATACTTCTTGAGTCTGTTTCTACTAAGTTTTGAAACAAGTTATAATGAATCTTCATTCTCAAGAAATTGATTAAAGTGGATCTATAGGTGTAGCTCAATTGGATGAGTCCTTGCATGACCAAGGTGTGTGAACCCCAGTAACCCTAGCACTCAGGAGGTGGAGACAGGAATATCAGACGGTCAGGGACATCCCCAGCTACATACTGAGCTGAGGCTAGCCCTCGCTGAAGCTCTGGCCAGCTGAGGTATGAGCCCTTCTGCTAAGGTGATGCTGTGAAGTGCTTGACAATCACAGAGGTGTCTGAAACCAGGAGGACTTACTGCACTGTGTTCCTTGAAAGGCTACCCCCAGGTCATCTTATTTGCAGTTTGCAGATATAGTTTTCTTGTACCTTTGTCACTTAGCCAACTCTAACCCAGGACCCCAGAGCTTGAAACAGAATCCCCTGCCCAGCCAAGGAGAGACTGTAGCTTATTATATCAGAGCATAAAGAAAGTTTTCTCACCTGGCTTTTCCTCTCCTGTAAGGGCCACCCTGTGAGTGGTTTAAGACAGGATCGCATGTAGCCTGTGCTGTCCTGGAACTCACTGTACAGCTGAGGATGGTCTTGAATGGCCGGGATTATAGGCGGCTGCTAACACACCTGGTTTCACCCTGTGGTTTCTTCTGCTTTCAAATGAGGGCACAGTAAATGTGTTATTGGACATATCTCTCACAGAGTCTCACCCCCTGGCTCTTGGATAACTATGATGGTTGTGCATATTCTAGCTCTTTTTTCATTGAAGAAAGCAAGTCACTTCTAGGTCTGAGCATAGATAGATGATGGAACAATTTAAAGTTCAGCTTGCCCAGAATACATGAGTATTAAGCAAAAAGAGTAGATGGGCGAAAACTACTCCAGCCAATCAGGAAATGGAGAAGTTTCTTTCCCACAAAGAAGAAAATGGTACCTGGTGATTGTGGGGTTGACTGGACAGTTGGAGTCGGGGCATGTCATCATTGTTTGCTGAATGTCAGTCAGGTGTTGGGTGACATGCTGTGCAGAATTATGCCTTCCTATAAGTCAGCCATTGTCAGTCCTCAGAGAGTTTGGTGCAGGAACAAAGGCTCAGGAAGGAGACTAGCAGGGTACCGCCTTCCCATGTCCGAGGTGAGGAGAAACAGCTGTTGGAATTGACAACCTGTCCTCCTTTTACCAAGACTTTTGAGGTGACTTTGAGTCAAGAAAGGGACTCCTTCCATGATGAAGATAGAAGGACACTGTGAGCATACAGGCGCAGGAGACCTCATTTGTGGCCAGTGGCTTTGTGGGACGGTGCTCATACCTCCTGAGTCCCAACGATGCTGACTTGGGTCATGGCCCACAGACAGGCCCTCCTGTCACACTTTGTCAGAAATAGTTGCTGGCAGGGCCTCTGCCAGCAGAGTAAGAAAGAACATCTCCCTAGGATATTTGGGCAAGTGGTTAGCAAAACTTATCTTCAGATCTCCACCTTGGTTTCCTACTTTTTGACAGGGAAATGGGGGTGGGGGAGAGGAGGGATGCATATTCACAAGCCCTCACTTGGGCCAGATTTTTCTCTTCCACATTTCTATTTGTGAACTACCCACAGCACTTTCAGTTTTCAGAGTAGCATTTTTTTGACATTATTTATGGTGTGTGTGTGTGTGTGTGTGTGTGTGTGTGTCTATGTGTACGTGCATGTTGGTCATGCACATGCCAGTGTATAGTGGAGGCTAGGTGACAATTTGTGGGAGTTAATATTCTCCTCCTTCTATGTGGATTCTAGGGGTTAAAACTCAGGCCATCAGGCTCGGCAGCACTCACCTTTACCTGCTTAGCCATTTCGCCAACCCCAAGAGTAGATTTTAACTATGTGTCTTTATCAACAGGTAGGGAACACAGAGCCTCTTGTCAATAACTGAGCTGATTTATAAGACTAAACATGAGGGCTGAGGAGATGGTTTAGTTGGTAAAGTGCTTGCTACTCAAGAATGAGGACCCAATTTGATTCCTCCGGATGTACAAAAACGTTGGCAAGGTGGTATGTACCTATAATCCCAGCACTGGGAAGGAAGAAATGGGAATCTCTGGGGTTCACTAGCCAACAAGCCTTGCCTAGCTGGTGAGCCCCATGTCAGTGAGAGACCCTGTCTCAAAAAACAAGGTGGGGTTGTAACTCAGGAAGACACCAGAGTTGATCTCCAGCCTCTGCAAACAAAGGCACACAGACACACAGACACACACACACACACAGAGGGGGGTGGTCATGAAAAGAAAGGAGATCACCCTTTCCTACCCACCCCCAAATGTCAGATACTCCAGACACTTTTTACATTTACAGAGAACAAGGAACTTCTCTTCTGCCCGTTCTTTGGAAGTAGAATGACTACTGCTTTAAGCTGGGGAGATGTGTGTACCAAAGAAACTCAGAATATATGTCAACAAAGTCAGCGGCCTGTGCAGGGGAGTGTCCTGGGAGTCACACAGTTATCCACAGAGGCCGGAAGCAGAAGAATCTTTCCGGGCAGGAAGAGGTAGAGCAGATCAGTTGTTCTTCACTGGGATAGCTGCTACCGAGGGCACTTTGCAAAGTTCCCTTAAAATCCTTTCGGCCAGCAGATGACAGTGTTTCTGAAAAAGGGAGTGAAGAGAACTTGAAGCAGTGTGGGCAGGTATCCATCCATCACTTTCCCTCTCCTCCCACCTGAGAGTCCGAGGACCATTTCATTCTGCCTGGCTGCCCCCCTCTGCCTGAGCATCCCAGCATCCTGCTGGTTTTCAAACACTAACCTAGTACCAAACAGGATTTTAACCTAGCCTTGGATTCTTTTGAACAAGGCTGTGTTGGCAATTATGAAACCAAGTAGACGTTGGCAAGCGCTTTCGGAATAATTACAGGGTCCCTTCAGTAGTACAGTATAAATAATTGCTGGTTTAAAAGCGCTTTTTTGTGAGCAGCAATTTATACTGAAATTTATATTTGCTCCTTGAAGCCAATCTATGTCAAGGGCGCCTCGCTCCCACCACACCTCCCCACCTCGACCTCTCAAGGGCTCTTGGAAGCTTTGGATTCCATGACACTGTTAACTTGGTCAGGCAACGAGGAGGTTGTACACAGCTAAGCCGTTGTGAACAAGAACAAGAAAGGCATGAATGAAGCCATGAAGCTTCCCAAGCTCTGGCCACCTCGTGTGTTCCCAGCATACTTACAGTAAGGGTATTCTGGAGCAGATAGACACCAAGAAGGGCAGCGATGTCCCTGGCAAGTGGGACACAAGGAAGATTATCACCTCCTTGTTTCCCTGCTGGGTTATGATGGTGTGGACGCAAGACACTGTGGGCCAAGGTGCAGGAAACTCGTGGTGATAATGCGGTTCCAAAATAGCCACTGAGACTTATTAAAAATCCATATGTCCCTCTCTGTGAAATTTTTAATTTTCTACTATAGCATATTAAGAATGGCTAGGGAGGCCGGCGAGATAGTTCAGTTGGTATAGTACTTGCTTAGCACGCATGAGTTCAGTCTCCCGCACCACATAAAACCAGGCACGGTGGTGCGCGCCTGTAATCCCAGCACTTGGGAGGTGCAGGCAGGAGAATCGGTGGTTCCAGGCTGGGCCATCGAGATGTCTTAGCAGGCAATTGCCACTAAGCCCAACAACCTGTGTTCAATCCTAGAATCCCACATGGCGGAAGGACTGGTGCCAAGTTGTCCTATGATCCCTACCACATGTAACACACGGAGAGAAATAAGTAATGTGGTTTAGGTTTTTTTGTGTGTGTGTGTGCTTTGTTTTGTTTTAAGTTTAAGGTCGTTCTCATCTACATAGTTCGTTAGAGACTGGCCGGGGCTGTCTGAGACCCTGCCTCAGAAATGCAATAACATATATAATAAAATGAATTAAAATGACTAGGCGTAATAAAAATAAACAAAGAACTTGGTAATGGGGAAGCACTTGGGAAGGGATGCTGACTGGAGGCCCTTCTTCTCCAAGCAGGTAAGCCCCCGTGCCACCTTCTCGTCTTTCCGTTTGTCCCCTGTGGCTTCCTTCACCCAGCATGAGAACTCCCTGGAGTGTCTCGCATCCTGAGCTTCTCCGAAGCAGAGTAGCGAGTGTCCTAAGATAATGCTTACTGTGCTTGGTTTCCGCATTCGAAACTCCCTTTTAAGCCATATTTCTTTTTCCATGATTGTTCGTTCGGGTGCTGGCTTTGGTATTTAAATAAGCCTTTCAATGGGTCATTAGCCCTATAATTAATTCCAGCTATTTTTAAATGGTGCCTGGGTTATTAAAGAGCTGTCGCATTCACAACAGCCCTGTCTTTCTTAGGAGATTTCACTCCGCATTAGATGGTTTTTCTTCGTGCCAAAAAATGCTGTCATTTCTTCTCATTTCAAATATATTTGTCATTGGTGGGAAGAGTCAGGCTCTTTGACTGAGGACAGAGAACACTGAATACTACTCTTCATGTATGGCAGGTTTCTGCTTTTCAACAACTCTATATCCTGGATCTGAATCCCTCTTCTCTCTATATTTTACTTGCTTGTTTTTTTTTTGTTTGTTTGTTTTGTTTTTTAATCAGTATTGGTAAACGTAGGATTTAGGTAAGAACTGACTTCACAGAGTAGAAGTTTCTTGCTCAAAACAAAACAAAAAAAGTCTGTAACAGTGCAACAGCAGGCAAAAGCAAACAAATGAACCTTTCCCTTGACGCTTTTATGCTCAAAGTCTGTTTCTGTACAATAAATTAGGAAAGACCAACCCTACAGCAAAAGGACACATGTCTGATAAATTTGCCTCTGAGGTGGGAAGGGGCTTGTGGGCATATGGAACGAAGTGAAAGAGAAGGTCAAACCCCAAAGGTGGCCTCAGACCTGGAGGCCCGTTCGCTGTTTTAATGAGGGTGGTAAGCTTGCAGAGCGACCACAAGACACAGGAAAACCAGCTTGAAGGTCGTCAGAGCGGTAGGTTGTGGGAAGTGAAGTGAGTATCTAGAACGAAGAGAAACTCGGGCTATTTCAGTCAGGCCTGTTTCTGCAGATCTAAGTCGGAGCCCACCTTCAGTGATGATTTGTCACCTCTACCAGGAAGGAGCTTGCAGAATGCGGGCCCCTTCACAAAGAAACCTCTGCTCTCCCGGGGCGTTCGTCCTGCATCTGCTGCCTTGACTTGCCTCTAGCTCAAAATAGTCCTCATGCTAAAGTGGCGTTCTCAGAGCTGGCCGATCCCAGGCCCCTGCACCAGTTACCTGCAGGCTAAAATTGGAACCCAAGCCACATGACTTTAGGGCCACCATCTCCATTTATCTTTTAATATATATATATATATATATATATAATATATATATATATATTAAAATAACTGTTCACCTCTGCAACATCCCAGAGGCTTACCTGTTCTAATATTAGAACCCCAGCTCCACGCCCTGCTACAATCAATTGCAGCACAGTGTCTCTCAACCAGCTCGTGCTAGAAATCCATCCAACTTGGAAAGATGAGCTGGAACCCACTTGCCATCTTGACCTTCGAGTAATCCTGGGATTAAGCAGTAATTCCTAGTTCAGAGAAGCAGATGGAGATTAACTTTGATTACTGAGTCTTATCTGAGAGCAGATAAAAACGCTGATCGCTCGCATCGTGGGAGGAATGGTAGTTCCCACTGTACGCCAGCCACTGAACCGCACAACCCCGTCAAGGCATTTCTGGGTTCTCCATGACACCAATTAAAGAATGGGCACGGGAAAGGATAAATAACATGAGTAGGATCATCGTAAGTCATGGATGGAGCATGGGGCCTAGTCCCCTCTGTCTCTTGAGGCTGCCCCTTTTTAACTCACAGCATACACCTGATGTGGGTTCTGGGAACTGAACTCGGGTCCCCTGAAAGAGCAGCAAGCACTCTTAACCACCAAGCCATCTCTCCAGCTCCTCTCCCTAGTTTTTTTAGAAAGCTTTGTTTATTATGTATCCATGTGAGTGTAAGCATGTGTGTGTGTGTGTGTGTGTGTGTGTGTGTGTGTGTGTCTATGTATGTAAGTGTGCATGCCCATGTGCAGGTGTGGGGGCCAGAAGGGAGTGACAAGTAACTCGCTCTATCACTCTCCATCTATTCCTTTGGGGCAGAATCTCTCTCTGAATCCAGAGCGGAGCTGGACGCCAGCAAGCCCCAGAGATCCTTGTGTCTCAGCCCTTCTTGGAACTGGGCTACAGCTGTGCACTGGGCACCTGGCTTGTCACTTAGGGGGTGAGATCTGAACACCAGTCCTCACAGCTGTGCAGCAAGTTCTCTTAGCTGCTAAATGATATCTTCAGGACCGTGCTAGCCTTTTCTTTGGGTCTTATCAAACCCTTTGGCCTCTTCGCGCTGCTGGCTAAAATGAATAATGCTGTTCAGAAGAGAGGCTTGCCTGGGAAGTGAGAATCACTTTTGATTCTTCCTGTTTAATGTCCATGTAAGAAGGAGATGCCGGACATTGCCCTTGGATGTCTGCAGTAACCTTTTCTTTCCACCGTGGAGTCACACACTCATAAGTAGGAAGCAGTCAGTGGGATTCACTAACTCCTCCCTTGCTTTGGGCACGGTGTAAGTTAGGCACTGAGCAAGGCACTAATACATACCATGAAGAAGAAAGGCATGTCTCCACTCTGAACATCTGACATAGTAAAACCCTCAAAGATGGCTCACAGCCTTCAAGAGGTGGGAAATGCCATAGAATGAATCCAGATAGTCACAGAAGGTGACATGTGGTGAGAGGGCCGGGGATATTTCCGGGTTTTGAGTTCTTGTACACCTGAGGACCAATACTGAGGGATACTGTAAAAGACAAGGGGCACTTCTGAATCTCAGGCTACGTCTGCAGTGTGCTGGAGGGCAGGATGAGATGGGCTGGGAATATGATACCAGCTAGTCTCAGTGTGGGCTTCACTTTCTCTTTTCTGAATAGCTCCCTGAAATTCTGCCCGTTCCCCAGCGGTCCTATCTGATGTCCAGAGCTCATCATCCCTCCCGAACTTCACCACTGTGTTTCTTGTCCTCAAAATCAAGGCCCTGCGGCTTCCATGATCTCTGTTTCCTCCTCCCAAGTGAAATGGGTCTGTTCATCTGGGTTCTATGAAATGAGCATGATGGCAGATGTGCGTGGTGGCGTCATGTCAGTGCCGTCCCAGCTTGAGGATCTTGGGACATTCTTTTACCTCTCTAAGCCTCATTGGCTGAAGAGTAAAGAGCTGGTGTGCGTGTATGTGTACAAATGTGCACACATGTGTGCGATCATGCACACTCATGTCCTTTTAGAGGCCATAGGAAGGTGTTTGGTGTTCAACTCCCTGACCTTTTTCATTTTCCTTTGCTCCCTGACCCTGGAGCTCACTTTTTTTTTTTTTTTTTAAGCCGGCAACCTAGCAAGCCCAGCTGTCCTCCTGTCTCAGTCCCCTTTGGTGCTGGGATTACAGGTGTCTTGGTGAGGGTTTCTATTGCTGCAATGAAGCACCATGACCAAAAAGCAAGTTGGGGAGGAAAGGATTTATTTGGCTTATACTTCTATATCACTGTTCATCATCAAAGGAAGTCAGGACAAGAACTCAAAGAGGGCAGGAACCTGGAGGCAGGAGCTGATGCAGAAGCCATGAAGGGGAGCTGCTTACTGGCTTGCCTGCCATGGCTTGCTCAGCCTGCTTTCTTTAGCTTGTATCAGGTTGACATAAAACTATCCAGGACACCTGGCATGCATGGGCCCACACTGAAAATATTACATGGCTGCTGGGATCTTAACCCCTGGCTTCATGCTTATGTAGGAAGGCTTCTATCTGCTGAGCCATTTCTACACCCTCAGGAATATGAAGTTTAACTGGGTAATCTCAGAGGTCCTGATAGGTCTAGAATGGAATAGTTTGAAAGGCTTAAGTTCGGTTCTTTAGAGAAAAGTAAACAAACAAAAACTATGGCTAACTCCAGGGAGATCACTTACCTCAAGTTTCTCATCCAAGTGGTTTCAAGATTGGTGTGAGGTCAGTGTGGGCAGCAGAGACAGGTCTATTTAAGGTCTTTCACCTTCCTGTCCTGGGGACAGCCAGTGCTGGGGATGGAACCCAGGTTTGGTGCTCACTAGGCCGTGCTTTGCTACTGTGCTACATACACTCCTAGCCCTCATTCCCCAAGCTGTGGAAACACAGCCAGTTTTCACTATGTCAACCACCTGTGCTGACCAAGACGGGGGACTGGGCACCAAAGCAGTGAAATCACTTGCTTGCATAAACCACTGGCTTCTTCTCGTGTGTCATTTTTCTCTATGCCGAGGTCAGAGTGGGAAAGTTATTGTGCAGGACATATTTCCGTTAGCTTAAAAGACTTAAGATTGCCAAGACAGCAGATAAGGCTGCCGATGTGCCAGTAATCTCCAAGGGCTGACAGTAAACTCCCGTGACTGTATTCTGCGTGGCTCTATTAAAGGTGTCATATACGCCCTGCACAGCTACGAGTTAATTGCATTCACTTATGGAGTCCCGTGAAATCCCCTCGCTGTAACTTAAAAGAGGAGACATGAATTCTTGGCTGCCTTGATATTCCTCTAAACTGGGTTGTTTTGGCGTGGTGAAGAGCAAGGGGTCCGCGCACGAAGCTGCTCACAGACTATCAGACGGAGTAGTCAAGCCCAGTGTTCCTGCCAATCCCTGACGCTGTTTTCTGTTCTCAGGCTAGAGCACACACTTTGCACTGCCTGTGTCTTAGTTTCGAGGTGTGAGTTCAGCCATTCATCACGTGGGCTTTCATTATTTCGGAAGGAGAGCACTGCTGTCCATGTCACCTCTCTTAGAATTCATCTCCCCTCCCCCTCATGTGACAACAGTCACATAATTTTCTGAACATCCTCAAGGAAAGCAAACATCATAAAAAAAAAAAAAAAATGAGTGCACTGGGCTAAGGAGGTAGCTTGGCTGGCAAAGTGCTTGCCACGTGTAAGCATAAGGACCTGAGTTTGATTCCCAAGAAGCCATGTAAAAGAGCTGGGCGTGGTGGTGAACAAACTGGGGAGGTAGGGCGCTGAGGCTCCCTGCCTGCCAGCCTACTACCAACCCCCTCACACACACACACACACACACACACACACACACACACACGTGTGTGTGATGACAATATTTAAGGAAGGATGATTGAAAGCTGTTTTCATCTCCATTGCCATTTTCTAGATATCATACTTCAGCAAGCACCTCTTAAAAACTAATTTTTGTGGAGTTTTAACAGAGAAAACCAACGATACATGGATTATAAGTCTGTGGCTGTGAACAGTAGTTTTTGGGTTTTAAGTCTGAGGTTTTCTTCTCTTATTTACATTTTAAAGTCAAAAGCAGTTTAGATTTTAAAAAATGTTGTCTTTAGCAATTTACTTTTTAGATCTTGCTTATATTTTGTTTAATAAAAACAAAAGAATCTGTGTCGAGTACAGAAAAAAAAAACCCACACACTTTTCATAAAATAAGACTTGTGAAACTCTGGGACCTGCTTAGTAGCTATTTTCTGAAACAAAGATTAAAATACAGATTTTTAATTTCTCATAGTTTGGAAAAGAGAGCAGGGTAGACAATGATGTTGAAATTTGAAAGCATAAAAAAAAGAATGATTTTTTTTTATTCTTTTTATTTATCTGTAAATGCCATAAGAAGTATCACTGTCTCCCACACGGGCTCATACAGTCTGTCAGGGAAAGCCCACCCTGGTGTTTGTTGTAATATTGATAATGGGGGCATATGGCTGCAATCCTCCTCACTTAGGAGGCTGAGGCAAGGGAGGGTCAAGAGTTTGAATTTGACCTGAGCTTCACAGGAAGTCTCTGAGTTATTTTTTTGAGGAAATCAAATAAGGAACATTTCAATGACAAAGGCAATTCTGTCACTGTAGGAAAGCACAGATATGTTGTGTCTTGAAAAATGGAGAGATGCTCACGAGCCACATTGTGGTAGCTTGTCCCTGTACTACCAACACCCCACAATTCCAGCCAACCTTCACCAAGTTTAGCTTGTTTCTTGATGCTTTTGTTAGAGACGAGTAGTGGAAGAAGGAAAATAACACATTCTCCTCTGCCTCTCTGTCAGTCTATGTCTCTCTGTGTGTGTGTGTGTGTGTGTGTGTGTGTGTGTGTGTGTGTGTGAATAGAAGAGGGAAAACATACACACACACACACACACCACCCTGATATACTCCCTACCAAATAAAATTGCTATACTTCTTCTTCTTTCTGTGCCCAGCTCCATTACATAGCACACAAGTCAGCAAGGTTTTGATACAGCACTAAGCCCATACTGCTTGCCAAGCCTCCTTCTTGACCCATTTCTCAGATGAAGCGTGATAGTGTGTGTGACAACAGACTCGGAACATGAAAGGCGCTGTCTATCATCAAACACCCTAACACAAGCTACAGTTCTGCCATACCTTCTCAGCAAGATCTTACTAATATCAGGAGGTTTCAGTTAGAGCAATGGAAGGCTACAATTCTCTGACTGCATTTTTACCCATGTTATTTTGAGCTGATATGATACATGTCTGAAGGCCCCCTAAAACTTGAGGACTTCATCTCTAACTTAAAGTTTTTTCTCAGAAGGAGGCACGTCCCCCTGTGAGCATTTGTGAACGACTTTAAAAATAAGTTGGTGGCCTGAAATGTACTGAAGTGCTGTCGGGGCTAGGGTAGACCAGTTGTCTAGCCATGGCAAGGCACTATGTTTGATTCTAAACTGGCACAAAAAAAATATTGTTTTAAAACTGGGAGAGGAAGGACAAGTTGCTTAGAACAAATTGCTCAGAGTCTCTGGAGAAATGCTAGCACAGAGCCCCGCATGCCAGTGAGTGGAAAGCCGTGGTCTCAGCCCAGAAATGACTGTAGCTCCCATGGAGACAGTGCTTTCGCATGGCTGACATTAATGACAACCCAATGCTATGCCTTCACAAATGGGTTTTCATTTCAGAAGAACATCAAAACCACGGAGTCCTTTCAAGTCCTCTTCTTTTACTGCAAAACCAGAAACCCTGCCGACGACTGCTTGTCGTAATACCCTGTGCCCTCCGCTGCAGGCTGTACACACTGGCCGTCATATAATTTTCTAATTTGTGTGTAGGTAGTTTCGGCAAACAAGTTGGTTTATTTCAGAGCATGACATCAGAAAGTGTCTTCCAGTCTGTGGCAGTGAGTAACAAAATCGGAATTTCCACTAAGTCTGCCCTCCTTGAGCAGTATTGTCAGGAAAAATAAAATATGAATACAGAGTCTCATCCCAAGCTTTGTGTGTTATTAGGTAACAGGGCTGATTTTATTTTAACAAATGTACCCAGAAGCATCCCTTTCCATGAACTTTGTCCCTTCAAAGCAGTCAACCAACTAGGACAGCAAACATCTGTGCCAACAATGCCGGCACTGCCAAAATCGTCCCTGCCTCCCACAATGCCTTGGTCTTTTCTCCATAATGGCTGTGCTCCTCCTGGAGAAGAGGACATGGCACTCAAGAACACCCAGTCATTAAGACCCTGGAAAAAATTAACAGCAACAACCAAGAAGGTCCCAGGCTATTTTCCTTTGCAGGGGTGGGAGGAAGAAAGATGTAGCCAGCAGATCCTCCTCATCCTGCTGGCAGTCAGTATTTACAAGAGAAATATTGCAATGTTTTCTGTGGCGATGTCAGCATGAGTGTGTTAAAGATCAGTCCTCATTTTGGTGTGGAGGACCGTGCCAATGATCTCCCCGGAAGGGAAGAGGAGCCGCTCCTTTTCTTCTTGCAGTAGATGATGAAGGTATTCAGAGGTAGCTGTCAACTGCAGCGTAGGGTCACCTATACCCATGGGGTTCTTGTTAGCCTTCCAGGTTCCCCTCTCCATGTTCTACACATGCTGGGTTGTGTCCAAATCTTTGCTTCCCTAACATTGTCCAGCTGACACAAGGAGACAAACAGGGGCCCTCCTGCCCAGAAAGGCCTGGAATGCTTACTCTCCCTGTCACAAACTGGTGCTAATCTCCAGAGCTTTCTCACTTCAGCTCCATTTCAAAAATCTCCAAGATGAAGTGTTTGTGCAGAGCTTGGGACTTTTACTGTAGTCATGCAGAGCTGTTTCCAGGATGGGCCAGTCTGAGTCACACAACCATGGGGTGAAAGGAAGAATGCGCCAGGGAGTGGTAAGGTGTAAAACTCAGCTGTGACATTGATACTGAAGTCCCGTGCAACTGTCATGGATTTAGCCCTCCTTATGGGTAGGCATGTTTAGAGAGATTCAAATGGGCTATCTAAAGTTCCATGCCTTTGAGCCGAGTATGGTAGCCCCTGCCTAAAATCCTAGCACCCAGGAGGTGGAGGAAGGAAGATCAGGAGTTCGGAGCCAGTCTTAGCTTCCTAGAGTTCAAGGTTAGCCTGAGCCCCAGTGAAATCTTGTCTCAAGAAGCTGGGGAGTGGAGGAGGGAGGAAATCCTTTTTTACATTGTAAAAGATACTACTGAAGAGGATTTCCAAACACAGGGTTATTTCCCATTGCTCTGCCCTTTTTTTCTGAGGATTGTTTGAGCTTGCAGCAGAAGAGAAAAAATGGCCACCCTGGACTGGGACAAATGACGATGTTCCTGGATAAGTTGTACTTGGGGCTGCCACTTGTGATCTCAAACCCCAAGGCCCACTGGCCTTTTAGACACATGGTTAAAGAATTTGTGACTAATCTCCCCCAGTTTAGCAGCTGTTTTCTCAGTAGACACAACCCACATTAATTCAAATGACACTTGATACTGAATCCAATTCGTAGACTAGTTAATAACTCCCTGGCTCTTGGAGTTTGCTAAGTGAGCCCTGGAGTCTTTCATTTCTTTCCTGTTAACGAATCCTTGCTCCACATTTGTTATTGTAGTTGTTGTTGTTCCTACAGTTGAACAAAAAGCAGGCTGTGGAATCATGACAGTGATGGAAATGGCCGCTACCTGTCGGGTTAGGAGATGGTTAGGAGCGGTATCTGGTGGTGCCAAGGCTTCCACAAACTATTGACCCCCTTATTCAGGTTAGCCTAAGGCAAAATGCTCGCTGCCTGCAAAAAGTGGTTCTCTACCTCTCAACTGCTGCCTTTACGTCCCTTTAAGGGAAACTACTGGAACGATACATCGTAAAAACCCCACATTTTAAATTCATTGAAAAAAATCATTGCTGTAGCTCTTCCTCCCACCACATCTTTAGAAGCAAAGGTGTTTGGCACCGGCCCCGAAGTTTGAGAGCCCTTCTCAGAGAGTATTTGTAAGTGTGCAGAGCTGGAGCCCAGTGAGCACAGTGGCTGCCTAACATGACAGCCCAGGTCTGATTCCCCAGCCCTGCGTAAAGCAGGCATGATGGCACATGTAATATGGAAGTGCAGGAGGTCAACTTAGAGGGTAGGGACCAGGACTTCAAAATTATCTTCGGCTGTATAGCAAGTTCGAAGCCCGCCCGGGGTTACCTAAAACCCTGTGTGGCGGGGGAGGTACATTTAAGATTAATTAGCAGTGTGCAAAAGTCAAGAATGAGCAAAGAGAGGGAAAAAAAGCTTGGCTCTGAAAGGACTGCCCTGCCCAAGAGTTTCACAGTCTTTACTTCGACAGACCCCAGTGGGAAAGGCGGATCTTCTTCCTGGGGAACAGGGATCCACTCTCAGGAAGTGTCTGCAATGGACAAGTGTTTCTCTGGTGAACTGATGGCTTTGCTACCAGTCCTACAGAGTTCCAAAGTGAAGCCGTCAATTTGCCTCTGTCGAACTGATTCCTCAAAAAGCTGATTCCAGGAACGAAACATTGGCTTCAATCCAAATATTGGTATCTCATTTGGAGGCTGGGGATGGTTTACACTTTCTCCTTGTAACATATTTCAAGTGGTACTTTTTTTCTTTTCTAAAAAGTTTCCTTTTCTTAATTGACAGCTTCATACACATATGTATATGTTTTAAATACATTCGTCCCCATTGCCCTCTGTTTTTTTTCAGTCCCTATGTATACCCTTTGCCCCACAAACATCTCTTCTACTTTGACATCTGGGCTGTTTTAAATGACTTTTCATTCAGAGTAGGTGATATCCACACTTGTTATGATTGGCGAGACCACTGGAGGCATGACTGAAATTTAAAGCTAATATACCAAAGGTTACATATTTGAAAAGTACGTAAATTTAAATTTGGACATGTATACACTCATTCAGATGGTTGTGCTTTTCTGGGCATTAACCCCTTCTTGAACTCCGTTTCTGAGAATTGTTTGCGGTGGCGGTCTTGGGTCTCTTTGAATAGCAGCGAATAGCCAGGGCACGGCACTGTGAGTGGTTGCATTTGTTTTCCTGGAAGCAGGGTCTGCCCAGGGCCACCACACCGGGTTGTTGGTCCCTCAGCATCTAAGAGGAAAGGCTGTGGTCCAGAGGCTCGTGCTACTGTGGTGCTTCACTGGCAGGCCTTTACCAAATCATTGGAGACATTTGTGGGCTGGTGGAAAGCAGCTTGAGACCCCAGGATGCTCTGCGGGGTTAATGGGTTTGTTTTGGAAAAAAAAAAAAAAAAGTGCAACAGTGAGGGATGGGCCTATATCACTAATGTGGCCTACAAGCGGGTGCTCTCTCTACTGATTTAAAGCATGGGGCAGAACCTCAAAGAGACAAAAGTCTGAGCAGAATCCCAGCGTGGCACTCTCATTTGCGATCATTAACTTCTGAAGGATGCAGGAAGTATTCCTTTTCTTTCCTTCGACACCACCTTGGCCTTGCATTGCCCCATGTATCCCACCACAGTGGGATGCAGCAATAAGGGCAGCCACTGATAGCAGTAAGTATTTTGTAAGCAGGGTGAGCGGAAGCTGGGGAAATGGCTCCATTGGCAGACTGCTTGCCTCGGAAGGATGAGAAGCTGAACTTGGTCCCCAGAATTCACACTTTAAAAGCCAGGCATGGTGACACTTTGGTTTTAATCCCCATTGTAGGAGCGGCAGATAGCACAGAGAGACCCCGTCTCAAAAACAAAACAAAACCAAATCAAACAAACAAAAACCCGAGGTGAACAGGCCATCCCAGAGGAACAACCATCAACGCTGTCCTCTGCCCTCCACAGGCACATAGAAATACACGTGCACAAAGGGAAAGGGTAGGCAAGACAAGAGGGCCTGGTTATGTAGAAACGCCATTCTGGCTCCACTGTGTCCTCTGTCAGAACTTCGACCTCCAGGCTCGAAGGGACTATCTCAAAGTATTCCCTCTCTAAGAAAAGAAAAAAAAAATTTAAAAAAAAAAGAACAATGAAATTGGGCATATTTTCTTTCTCCTTCCACTCTTCCATGCCCCTTTCCCTTGCTAGATGTCATCTCCTAGAGCTCACCACAAAGACATCCCTGCGGTTAGGGAGATAAGACCTCAGCTCACTTGGTAACATCATCACATCCAGGGACAGGATCCAGCTGCCCATCCAGTCCAAAGCTGTAGAGCTAAAGACAGGAGTGGAGGCCAGGTCCTGGGGGAAGATGGCTGCTCTCTAGCCTCAGCGTCTGGTAAATGGTTCTCAGGTCCCAGGGGCCTGTGGGTGCCTCCTACCCTGCACATCAGTCTTTCCCCAACTCAACCACAGTGTGCAGTGTGTGGGGCCTCCCCCCCACTTCCTCCACCCTCAGCACTTCTCCGGGGTGCCACCTGTGCTGCGGCCTCGCCCTAGAAAGAAGCGCTGCTATCTTTTGATGCTTTCTATGTCTGTTGAGTTGGTTATTTCTCAGAATAGGGCTATGCAATCACAATGAAGCCGCTAAACACAGAAATGATGACTTATCCCTTGCCATTTTTCCTGAGCTGCGTCCATTCCAGCTGCAGCCCCACCTGCCGCGTCTAGCATCCTTAACAGCCAAGCAAGGATGGCCACAGCCACTGCTCACTGAGCACCTGCTATGTGCCAGACCAGGATGCTACAGGACCCTTCCTTCACCTGTATGGTCCATAATAATGAGGCAGACATTGTTTTAACCACGAGGAAATGCATAGGGCTTAATGAAGGGCTCAGGTTCGAATGTCTGGGAAGAGACAGGACAGAGACTCAACCCCACGCTGTAGAGTTTGTGAATTTAGGTCTCAACCTTTTACCTTTTTCTCCTCTAAAAATAACTTCCACTTTTATCTCTTGTTTACACTCGGGGAAGCTGGAGTTTCATCTGGAGTGAAGCTAGTGAGACAAGGTGAACTGTCTTAGTGGGTTCTTTGTGCCCACTAAGTGTCCCTGGCACTGCTGCCCAGCCTGGGGTAATGAGACTTACAGCTGTCTGGTTTCCATGGATGGGGGTGTGTACGGGTGTGTGTATGGGTGGCGCGCCTGTGCTGCGTGAGTGTGTAGTGAGCAGATGCATTGTTGCACGCTCGTGGTAGATGGAGCGTGCATTCGTGAGGTGTGTGTGGTGAAACAAGATGGCAGCCGCCGCCGGCACTCAAAGACTTGCTGTCCTTAACCTCAGCTGTGGCAGTACACAGTACCCATCGCAGCCGTGGGTGATCAGATGTGTGGAAAGTGCTGCGGTGAGTAGTAAAGCAGATTCCGACCCTTGCCATCCTCAAGTACCAAAGTGTGTGGATGGCACACTTTCACTGCAAACTAGAAGTCACTGCTGAGTGAATCTGTCACAGTCACCCCACCTTCAATGACCGACACCCACATGGCCCAGTATTCGAAAGTTGACAGGCACGTGGGCAGGATGACCAGAGTGCCATCTGAAAGGATTGTCTTCGAACGCAAAGGGAGTACCTTCTGTAAGACCGTATTCTGCGCGCGCGCGCACACACACACACACACACACACACACACACACATGCACACACACACACACGGCTTCAAGGTAAAACTCCAAGATATACAGTTCTTTTTTGCTAGAAAAATGACATTTATACATTACTATGGTATGTGGATTCATGCTCAGATGTTGGCACTTCTTTTTCATGTGTGGGTGCAGTGAGCTTTATTGATGGTGTTCAAGAGAGTAGGGCTCCCTGGGCCCCTCCCACTATTCTGGGGTTCCGGGATGGAAACTTTGAGGGAGATGCTCAGTGTCAGGGGCTGAGTTGGGACGGGCACTCCTCAGCAGCCTCTCTCATGCTCTCGGGTCCTTGCTGGGGTGGGTGGTCCAGGGCTTCTTACTCCTTGGAGGCCTTGTAGGCCATGAGGTCCACCACCCTGCTGCTGTAGCCATATTCATTGTCACACCAGGACATGAGCTTTACAAAGTTGTCATTGAGGGCAACACCAGCCCCAGCATCAAAGGTGGAAGTGTGGGAGTCACCGTTGAAGTCACAGGAGACAACCTGGTCCTCAGTGTAGCCCGGGATGCCCTTTAGTGGGCCCTCGGATGCCTGCTTCACCACCTTTTTGATGTCATCATACTTGGCAGGTTTCTGCAGTTGGCATGTCAGATCCACGATAGACATGTAGGGGGTAGGAACATGGAAGGCCATGCCAGTGAGCTTCCTGTTCAGCTCTAGGATGACCTTGCCCACAGCCTTGGCAGCACCAGTGGATGCAGGGATGATGTTCTGGGCAGCCCCATGGCCATCATGCCACAGCTTTCCAGAGGGGCCATCCGCCGTCTTCTGGGTAGGAGTGATGGCATGGACTGTGGTCATGAGTCCTTCCACGATGCCTTAGTTGTCATGGATGACCTTGGCCAGGGGGGCTAAGCGGTTGGTGGTGCAGGAGGCACTGCTGACAATCTTGAGTGAGTCGTCACACTTCTCATGGGTCACACCCATCACAAACATAGGGGCATGGGCGGAAGGGGTAGAGATGATAACCCTTTTGGCCCCACCCTTCAGACCTTCTCCATGGTGGTGAAGACACCAGTAGACTCCACAGCATACTCGGCACCAGCATCGCCCCATTTGATGTTGGTGGGATCTCGCTCCTGGAAGATGGCGATGGGCTTGTGTTGATGACAGGCTTTCCGTTCTCAGCCTCGACTGTGCCGTTAAACTCGCCATGGGTAGAGTCATACTGGAACACGTAGACCATGTAGTTGAGGTAGATGACAGGCTCATTGATGGCAACAGTCTCCTCTTTGCCTGAGATGCAGGCGGCCCTGGTAACTAGGGGTCCAATACAGCCAAATCCGTTCACTCTGACCTTCACTGTCCTGTCTAAGGGACGGGACGCGGCTGGCACTGCGTGAAAAGAAGTGCCTGTTTCTGGAACAGGAAGGAGCAGAGTGCCGGTACTTCTTAAAATGATTCTGACAGTCTCTCAGCCTAGCCCGGAGCATTCATTCCCTCATGTCCCACCAGAACCTAACCCCCCTCTCCTACCAGCTAAGAAATAGCCAGCAGTTTCTGTCCCCTCCCCCCCCCCCCCAGGAATAGTGAAAGAAACAACTGGACTTGAGCTTTTGGAGAATATTACTATCCATCCTCCCCTTGAGTTTGTGGTTTACAGTTAACAGTGTGGAACTGTCTCTCAGTCCAAGTTTTCAGAGCATGCATTCAGAGATGGGATAGAGGGAGATTCCTCTTTCACTCTCCTTATTATTCTCAGTTTGGATATACTAATTGTCTTTAAAAATGCACAGGGAGGGAGAATATTTAAGAAATACTATTGATGCACGCCTTTATCTCAACACTGGGGAAACAGAGGCAGGCAGATTGCTATGAGTCTGAGATCAGCCTCATCTATAGTAGTAAGCTCCAGGCCAGGCAAGTCTGTACAGTGAGACAATGTCTGTTTCAAAATAGGAAGGGAGGGAACATAACTACTGGATTGTAATCGAGAGATACAGTCTATTTATGTATTTGAATTTGTCAGATCTACTGTTCAGATGTTATTTCCTGAGTCTTAGAAGTTGGATATCCTGGAAAACTGGTGAAATTTGTCATCCAAGAGTTTAGCCATTCATCCTTTATGATCTTACAATCTTTTTTTTTTTTTTGAGACAGAGTCGTACATAGCCCAGCTGGCCTTGAACTTGCTATGTAATGGAAAATAACCTTGAACTCACGATCCCCCTGCCTCTACCTCCCAAGTGCTAGGCTTACAAGGATGTGTCACCACACCCATTTTATGCAGTGCTGGGGATGGAACCCAGGGCTTCATGCATGCTAGTCAAACACCCTGCCTGCCAAACTACATCACCAACCCCTGATCCTACAAAGCTTAAGACCTACAGCTCTGCTTCTAGCAGGCCTACATCCTTGCTTATGAGTTTTAACAAAAGAAGAAGATGGTGACGACGACGACCTTTCTCTATCACACATTCCCCTAGGAATTATAGGGAGACAGTGTGAATACAGGCCTTGAATAGTGCTCTTCTTCACCCTCACCCCTTCACAGTCTGTGGGCCTTCAAAGTTTAGCTCTCGTGGTTCTGTGTTCCATGGCTATGTAAGTGTTGAATGTTGTCTTCCTGGTCTCCTGCGGCTTGATGCAGGGGGAGGTAATGCGTTTTCAAGGTTTAAAGTTACATGTTCTTTCCGACTTTTCGTCATGGACCCGGGGTTTGTTTGGTTGGAGCATGTTTCCTGACTGACATCATCTGCTGTGCAAGGAGAAGCCACTGCTCTTCCAAAACCACTCAGGGTCGTGGAAAGAAACAGCCGGCTTTTTTGCCGGGTACACTTGTGTGGCTTAACCTGAATTCTGGTGACTTTGACCCAGTTCCACACATCTTACTTCATCCGTGTGGTTTTGGTGAGAGGAGGTCATGGAACGTGGGCAGCTAGGATTAGCAATCAATGGTTGGCTTGTCAGGCAGGGGACTCTGGCCTCTTTGGGAGTGCCGTGAAGCAGACAGGCTGTTCAGAATTATGTACTCCGTGCACTCTGCTGCCATGTGCCAAGGACACCAGGGCCACACTTAGAAACCCATAGAGCAAATAGTCTTAAACAAACAATCCAGTTATTGTAAAACCCAATTCTGTGTCCACAGATTTTTTTCCCCCTGTTTGCTTGTGAAGGTGAATCATCTGGTATGTTCTTTTCATAGCATTATATGCGGCCATTGTTTAAGAAGCTTCCAAATGGAAATACCACGATTATGAAATGGATCTAGCTTGCTGACTAGATGAAGCGGGAGCTGGAAAGTGGAGGGGTTTTGCTTGGGTGTGAGAACTGTGCTGTATTAGGTGAGACTGTGTCATGAAACACAGTAAGATTAATTCTGAGGGATCTGGTTGAGCAGAAACTAGATAAGATTTCCAGATTGGGTTTAGTCAGCGAGGACACTGTTCTCTGCTGTTGTGAAAAAGCAGATTCTGAATGACAGCAGCCAGAAGCTGGCCCTCTGTCCTTGGCTGGAAAGAAGACTTAACCTAAATGTGGTGTGAATGTTCTTGCTGGAAGTGGAGAGGGTACTTGGTTGATCTCAAAAAGATCAGATGCAACTTTTGAGACAGATGACATTTTGTATCTAGTGCCATTTAAAAGGCGGCTATCTGGAATCTCCATTGTGCAGTCTAACTAGTAAATAAAATGGATTATTTTTCCCAATGATATGTACTAACATTTAACCCACACCAAAAGATTCAGCAGGAGTTTTCTAAATGTTCCTCATCCTGGAATCCTAGAAAGTTTTCAAGAACCACATATTGGAAACATATGTCTATTGATCTATTCGATACTAGAATCTTCTAGTTTGTTAAAAAAGCTTTGAAGAAGCTTATTCCAACTGGGAGTTTTGGCAGAATGTCTAGTGACCTTTCTCTTAGCCTCTAATTTCAATTAACCCCACAGATCCCTGGCCACAGATGCTTTCTGTGGATGAGAGGAAGATTTGGGGAAACAAGAAGAGAAAAGGACTTTATATCTGCTCTCTTAGTGACATCCTCTTTTCAGCACTGGGAGGGAGGAGGGAGTTACTCTGCCTCTGGCCCAGTTTAAGAGCTGGATGACGTGTTAGAAAGCATCATCTTCTTGCTGGTCAAGTCATGTTGCTCCAAGTTTAGTTGGTTACTAGGGCGTTACCAAAAGAGGTGAAAGAGTCGGTTACTTTAAATTTAGACATTTTGTGTATGACTGTGTAGTTGGAGAATTCTGGAGAGACTTGGGTCTAAAACTCGAAGCCCTCCAGCACTCCCCTCCATGGCAAATGCAATTCCATTCTCATTGGACAGAATGTCCCTGTCTGGGGATGAGCAGGCTCATCTGGATTTGGCTTTTAGCAAAGACACAGATGCATCAGGGAATGTGAGTCGGGTTTTCTAAGGAAAGCTTAATCTGGTTGGGATGGAAATATTACAGGGGATTAATGCTCTGTCCCCATTGTCAGAACTACCTATATCTTCACAGAAAGCCACATGAGAAGATGGGCTGGGCTTCCTTATTCTTCAGAGACTTCCTGCACACCTAGCTAGCTCAGCTTTCTCTGAATTCTTTCTGGGACATCCTGGCCTACTGTTTTAACTCTTCTTCCATCTAAATTACACACAAAATAGTACAAGTTCCAAATGTTCAGTTGTGCTCAGCTTTAATTACAGTTTGCAATCTTTCATGTCTACATGTATCTGTCTGTGACTCTGCCTATGTTTGTGTGTGTTTATTGGGTATTTACAATTATGTGTTGGGAAAAAAATATTTTTAAAAGCTGCTAGGAGAAACCTGAATCAATATGATGTTTTAAAGAAGTGACTTCATGGACCAGTATAGGTCTGTCACAGAGTGCTTGCCTGTCATGCACCACAAGGCCCTGGGTTTACACCACTAGGCCCTGGGTTTGCTCTCTAGCAACACACATACATACATACATGCATACATGCATACATACACACACACAGTTGGTATATTTGAGGTCTTCAAGGACAAGGGCACAAAGAAGTATAGGTCTTTGTTGCTTTAAATGATGTCACTGGAAAGGGGCAACTACATCATTTGAGGGGCCCATCATTTGAGTCAGCTTAAAAAAACTTAAGACTGAATCTTAGGATGTCTAAGTATCACATGAACATGAACTATGTTTACCAAGGGGACATCATGGCATCAATGGTGTTCCCAAATGAGTGGTGTAGCCCTGCTTAAACAGTGAAGCTCAGTGGCTTTGCTGTGTCTTTTCCATCTTAAGGGCCTTCTTCTTTTAGGCTGAGACTATGGTAGCAATGCCCATCAGTCCTCAATAAACTAAGGACTTAAAATGTATGTCTAGCTCATCGGTACAAATTATAGTACCATGTACTTTGATTCTTTGTGGTGGACCCGTTGTGGGCAGTGAGGGCATGGCGTCCTAGTTCTTGCCAACAATGATATGCCAAGCTTCCCAAAGCTTCCTGTTTATATAGGTTTTCTTCATCTTCAAAGAGGGTCAAGAGCTTTCATTTACCACCACTGCCTGGGAGGTAAGAGGGATTCCCGTTTTATAGGTGGAGGAAGTAGAGGCTTTAGACTTACCTGAGGCCACCCAGGGCGTCAGGTGTCCTAGGACAGGTTGGCAGGGCTGGTACCACCTTGGCTGGATAGCTCTCCAGTTTTCTCCCTGGTATCATTTATTCTCGAGACCAGCAGGCAGGCCACTAGTAACAAGTCCACAACATCTATAATAAACCAGGGTAGGAAAGAAATACCGTGGGTCTTTGTTTGTGTGTCTGTCTGTCTGCCTGCACATTAAGCTCCAGGTTATGTCAACATGAAGGAGATTTCACGTGACCCTCCCCAAGGCTTTCCTTCCCTTCTGCAGAATGGGAATGCTAAAAAGTTGCCTCCTTCAAGGATGCTGTGCACGCGGATATCAAAACAAACTAATGAGGTCAAAAACTTCGAAAACCCGCGCAGAGGTCTGTGACTCTCAGTTGTCATTAGTGCTGGCCTGCTGGAAAATGACGACGAGGCTGCTTATGGAAGGGGTATTGAGGGGTAGGACTCTTCTAATTAGGGGTCTAATTGTTTTGGTGATGTGTGGCAATGATTTTAGCACTGTCATGAAAGAATCTAAAATCAAGGGAAGAAAAGACTATCTTCCCGGGGAAAGCTAGCATTCTGAGCAGTATATATTTAGTAGACACAATGGCAAAACAAGTTGATGATGAGTTTTCGGAGAGTGCAGCTGGACCATGGCGCGTGTGGGGGAGGGGCCAGAGAACAGAGCCACACTGTATTCCAAGTCACAGGTCCAGTGTGACAGGCTGCTGTCTCCCATCATAGATATTAAAAGGCGGGGAGAGGAGGGAGGTCAGTCCTTCCAAGGCAAGAAAGACAAAATAGTGACCACTGGGCTCCTGACCCTTCCCTATAGTACACTTATGCCAAGCACCTTAGTAAGTTGTAGTGCTGTGGATAAGGGCGCTACCCCTGAGGGGATGGTTTGAACCTGAAAATTACTTCATCTGAGTGAACCAATCGGAAGAGGCCTCCTCAGCAGGACTCACAGGTCCAGTGGAAGCCTGGACCCTCCTTTCTCTGCTGGACTCCCCTAGGAAGGGTGCAACCGGCACAACCAATTTTGCAGGCCCTGAAAACCAGAGGGGGCCAAAATTGCAGAAGCCTGGAGTTTCCAAAGGCATTCCAGGCAACTCAGAGGCTTGACACACAGGCCAAGCTGCCGTGCACTGCCATGCAGGAGACTTTAATACCCCAGCAGTTTTAAACTGGGGATAAAATAAAATGACTAATCCACAAAGGACTCAGCCATTTGACTAAAAATAAAATCAAACGCCTTAGGGTTTTTCTTTTTAATCTTTATTGGGGTTTCTGCTTACAAAAGTAATACATGCTGGTTGTAAAACGAAAATTCAAATATTAGAGAAATATGTAACAGGACAAGGACATTTTCTTCCACATACTCAGCCTTCCAGGAAGGGAAAAAAAAAAAAAAAAAAAGCAAAACCCCTCAACAGATTTGTGCAAATGAGAGTTTCTTTTTCAGGCAGATCTTTGCTGATTTTTTTTTTCCGCAACACAAGCAACATTGATTGACATCCACGTGTGTGACAGATATAATATTACAGTTGCACCCATGGTTTGGCTCCTAGGCATTTTCCCAGCAAGCCAGAAGTCACCCTAAATTCAAGAGAGTGTGGGTGCTGAGGAGACTGCTCAGTTGGTAAAGTGCTTGCATCACCCACATCTGTGTGAAAAACCAGGTGGGGCAGGGAGAGAGAGACAGGGGAGCCCGTGTCTGGCCGCACTGGTCTATTCCAGGTCCAGTGAAAACCCAGATATCAAAAAATATGGTTGGGAGCCAGGGAGGTAGACACCCATCATCAACCTCTAGCCTCTACAAGCACATGCAAGCATGTATACGTGTGTACCCACACAAACACAGAGAACACGTGACGTGCAAATGGCCTACAATGAAAAATGATTGGCATGCACTGGGTCTCATTTTTTTCTATGCACCAACAGAAAAACTACCTACAGCCCACTACTGTTGGTGACATATACTGTTGCTGCAGCTAGGTGCTGGTGTGTGTGGTGCTGCTGTGGCCGCCAGCATCAACTGCCTTTTACGGTCCTTAGAAAATAAGCAGCTTTTCTCTATCCCCGCTTCGCAAAGAGCTTGGACTCAGGAGGAAAGAGTTTTATCCCATTCTAAGACAGGGCTCCTTATCAACAGCAGCACTAATAATGCCAACTAGTAGTCATCAAATGTGAAGTGTAAGAACCATGCGGTGTGTGCCTGAGGTGGGTGCATGTAGAAAACAACACGTGGAAACAGCTCAGAGCCGCCACTGTCCATACAAATCTTCGGCTAGGAAGCTGGGGTCAGGGTGGTTAACTAATGTGCCTAGGCTTAAGAATTGGTAAACCTGAGGGGAGTCACTGGAGGGTCAAACATTCTACCTGGAATTCTGCAAAATAGAGCAGGTTAGCCCGAAATATGAATGATGGTTTACAGCCATGTGCTAGGTAGGTCATTCCCGGGAAGGGCTACTGACTTGGGTTCCTGTAGCATTGTGGTATCTCTTGTATTTTGTACCAAGTGCAAGCTCGCTGATGTTTGTTGTTCAGATGGTTTAGCTTGGCAGGGCAGTATGATGAGAAATTGTTATTATTTTGTGTGTGTATAGGCACAAATGTCCCACAACACACATAGGGATGTCAGAGGACAACATGCAGGAGTCAGGCCTCTCCTTTTACCGTATGGATCTTAGGGACTGAACTCCAAGTCATCAGGTTCGGTGTCCAAGGCCTTCACCTCTGAGCCACTTTGCAGGCCCCAGAGCTACGTGTGCTGTTAAGCAGTCTTCTCCCCAGCAGGAGGAACTGATGGCTGCCTCTCCTCAACAATCATAGCAACATTGTTCCCTGGGAGGCCAGTCGGGGACTGTACAGCCACATCTGGCTCCCAGTAGTGTACCACGCTTGATGCGATTGCCTGGGAGGAATACACATGTGCTCCGGATTAGGGTGTGTACTTGTGATTGTCAACCTCGGTGGTGTCAGACAGAGATTGCCCTTTGGAATGCTGGCCATGTGTAGAACATACAGGGGCTAAGACACACCGTTTATGCTGAAGTGTTCTTTGTGAAGAGCATGCTTCCTCGTTGAGGGATTTTTATCATTCTTGTTGAGATGGAAACTTAAATTTGTGACCATTCTTTTGAAATATCTGGGAGGCATTGACTGATTTTTCTTCTCTGGGATTCATTTGTGTGTCAACTGAAAGCAAGCAGGGCTGGGGTGGGCTTCTGCGTGCTAGGGGAGTTGAATGGAGAGACGAGTTAAGTGCCTTGCTCCTTCCTGGTCGCAAATGTTTGCCGTGAGAATGTCAACGAGTGTGATCGGATGACATTCAGGGGGCTTGCGGTAGGAACAGGTGCATTTTCGTCATCTCCCAAAGAGCACTTGGAGCTGAAATTATCTTCTGAGCTAAGACAGCCGTGCAGGGGTCAGCCAGCGGAGCAGCGTAATCTGACCAGACGGAAGAGCTGAACTTTGCTCTGCAGAGTGCCTTCGGTCCTCGCCTGTGAGGTTCCTGGAGAAGCTTGTTCTAACTCTGCCTCTTTAGCCTACGCTGCCCACTGGGGCTAAAACACATCACGTGGGGAACAAAGGTCTTGGACAGATGAGCAACTCCATGTGAGCCCATTCATTCTTAGCTCTGTGGCCTCTGTGTAAACTTGTGCAATCAGCTTGGCTTTAGATAGCCTTGAGATCTGAAAGACCTGAACTTATGCAAGGCTGCAGACCAAGGGCACTGAAGCCTGACTCAAGCCCCCAGCCCTGACCCTGAAATACCAGATGCCTGAGGCTGTGCTGCCCACTAATTGCTGCCGTGAGCCATTCCTAGGTGATGGTGTTAAGGCAGGGATGATACTTCTAGCCCCTCCCCCTATCATGAGCAGACAGCCAGGCCTCCCTGTATATAATTCAAAGTGTTACTGGGGCCATTTGAAAGCATTCTGAGTGCTCTCTGGACTCCCACTCTCAGTTTTAATTCCTGCTCCATCCCCAGAGCCCAGCAGCAGAATTCACATCCCTACTTGATTCGGGTAGTGTTACCTACTGTCCCTAGATAGCCTGACCATGGCCTTCGGATTCTTATACAGAAATGATACACATACCTCCCATCATGAAGGCAGACTAAAGGTGGTTTTTTTCTTTTGCCACTGTGTGGCTGTACATGTGCATACATGCATGTAGGGTCCAAAGGTTTAGTCATGGGTCTCACTCACCTAAGTGCTCTCTACCTTAGGAAAGAGTTCCCACTCACTGAACCCCTATGCCCTGAAGATGATTCTTGAAAGGCCCAGGTTGAAGATGAACGATGCTCGGTTTGCCTCAAGTCATCTTGATGGTGATTCACACTGTGGGGCCTAAAGAGGCCTGCTTAAGTCATTTCAGTGACAGCCTGAAGTGGAAGAAGGGCAGAAGGCGGCTCCTGACTGGTTGTCTTTATTTCACAGATAAATTCTGTTTAAGAGGTGGACTGAGTGGTGTCATGTAATTATCCTCTTCCTCACAGGTCAGGGTGGAGGCAGCCAGTTCTCGTTATAGACTGGTCCATGCATATGGGAAAAGCCAGGTTGGAACTGTGGGCCGATAACACTGTTTAGATGCCTTTCTCTCGGCTATTAGCACAACCGCCCAGTGCCACAGACCGCCTTTCCATGACTCTAATGAAGATACTGAGAGGAACACTCAATCTGAGCCCTTAGAATATATTCCTCAAGGAGGTCAAGCAAGGCAAGGTTGGAAATAGGCTTTTTATTAAGACAACTATAAACATTCTAAGTTTCAGTAGCACCATTATGAGGCAGAAGACCTCCACATGACATAAAAGAATTTGAGTGAGATTTTGAACAGTCTCTAAATCTGGGCAGGAGAGATGCCTCAGTGTTTAAGGGTGCTTGCTGCTCTTCTAGAAGGACCTGAGTTGGGTTCCTGGCACCTATGGTGGACAAGCTTCAGGTACAGGGAACCTGACGCCCCCTTCTGGCCTCTGTAGGCACTGCTGTCACATGCACATACCCACACACATACACAACTAAATCTTGGATGAACAAATATGGGATACAAGGGTGAAAAATACATGGGAAAGGACCCTCCTAGAATAGCTGGAAGTCACCACAACACCTGTGTTCATCTTCTTGCAAGTTAGCAAGCTGCGGTTTTGGACCTTATGCAATGATGTCATGTCATAGCCACAGTCAGTAGTTACAGAAAGTATCACTGGATGTATTTCGTTAGAAGAGAGTAGACTGTGGTGTGTGTGTGTGTGTGTGTGTGTGTGTTGCATACATCACACAACAGAATGTGTGGACCATTGTTTTTTTTGGGCAGCATAAAGCTACCTATAAGTGGCATAAAATGAAATTGACCAGGGCATTTGTTATTCGGTCTGTGTGTACAACTTGGTGTGCTATGCTGATATCCAGTGGTGAAAACTTTTGAAAATGTAGCACAACAGAACATTCTAAGTAAGCAGGGGCTCATCACCATCATTGCAGATCAGCTTTGGTCTCCATGAGTTCACATAGAAATCCTATTTAAGAGATGAGTTAAATGTGGGGTTTTTTTCCCTATGTGTTCCATTCTGTATATCTCAGTTTTCAATTCTGCTTTTTCTAACTCTACTGGAAATACAGTGTGTTTATTTAGAGATATGCCTGCCCAGGACGTAGAACTTTGGTATGATATCTTAATCATTTGGTTTTCCAGAGGCAAGCAGCTTTAAATAATCAATTACACAAAAGTACATGCACGCTGCACACAAAAAAAAAAAAAAAAATCAATTTCCATCATTAAAAAAAGTTCAGAAGCAAGCTCTCCTGTTTGGCAAAATTCATCATTATTAAATTCAGGCAGGATATTAACTTTATGGCTGAAAGGTTTTGGCTGTTCAGAGATGAACTAATTTTGAACACATGGCAACTACATTAATTCTTTTAAAAGATGAGTGAGGAGCCCTTCCCATCATATGTAACTTATTAATATTTTGAATTGAATCATTTTCCTGAGTAGACCTGACTTTTCGGGGGTGTATTTTTCTCTACCAGTCAAGAGCCACATGCTCAGCCAAGACAGATTTATGACCTTTTAAAAATAATGATGGAAAATGAGATGGGGTGGGAGGGGACACGTTTTAGTATCTGCTCTGCTCTGAGGCCTAAACTGCGAACTCTCCAGTTCTGGAAGCCTTTGAAATGCTGATTCCAGTCTTCTTGTGGGCTCTTAAACACCTTCTCAAATGACCCATTTTAATAACCCGAAAGCTATTATATAACGAGCAGCCATAATTTAGTCCAGGGCTCTAGGGGGACCCTCACAGTTCAGCAATGAATAGTTAATGCAGGATAATGTTTAGCAGGTTATTAGTTTTCACTATACAAATGCTGATCGGGGAACGCTTTTATAAGGTGTTTAAAAGAAAATGTAATTAACTGGTTGCATGCTTCTGTTGCAGCTCAAATTGAAATTATTCCATGCAAGATCTGTGGAGACAAATCGTCAGGAATCCATTATGGTGTCATTACGTGTGAAGGCTGCAAGGTAAGCTATTTTAATTGTTGTTGTTGTTTCTATTCGTGTTACAGGGCATCTTCGAGATTTCTATTTTTTACTTCCAGTCTGCCTAAAAATTCAGCTCCTTGAGATTCTGAGTGATGATGACAGGGTGCGGTCAGCACTGCGTTGTTAAATTATAATTACTGCAGTTACATATACTTTACCCCTTCCTTCAAAATGTCAGGAGAATTAAAGGGCAAGGGACCAGAATTGATTGCACTGATGCGATACCTCTGGGGCTGGGGAGGTGATGGCTCAGTGGGTTAATAGCATCCCATGTTCAAGACCGAGGACCTGAGTTCAAATCCCTGATACCGGTGTGAAAAATCCAGGAATGGCCACTGATGCCTATTACCCCAGCTTTCTGGGGAAGAGAAACCAGGAGCTTAATAGCCAGCTTGCTCAGCTGTAGGTGAGCGCCGGGTTCAGGTGAGGAGCTGTCTCTAGGGAATAAGAGCTATAGGGGAGGACACTGACATCCTGTTACAGTCTGCATTGGTGGAGTGCATGCACACACACGGAGACTGCTGACTGCCCCTGTTACTGTACTGGATTTATGAGAAAGTATTTCTAATGAGTCTCACATGCATGTAACTTAGTTTTTCTGTTGGTGTCCAGTGTTAATACACCTGGCCAATTTATTTATGGGAAGAACTGAGCTTTAACTCTTGGTGTCATTTGTCCACATTGTTTGGGACACATCTTAGCCTTTTAATGACCTGGCTTCATCCATAAAGTAGCCATGACACCTGCCCTTCCCACCTGTTAGGACTATGTGGAAAATAGGAGGTGCTTTTAAATAGTACAGGAAAGTGTCATCTGACTCTAAATAGCATCTTCGTTATTGCTGTTGTGATCAGTTGTATGGCGTGACCCTGGGGCCATGGATATAGAACTGTGAGAGTGGAAAACAGAGATGCTTGTCTTAATCAGTCCCAGACCACACCCCCATACTGTTATTCAAATTCCCATTGATTAAAATTGGAAGTCTTCTGCTTGTATGGGAAGAGTCTTGAGATAGGGTTAAAAAAGCACAAAATGAGTGGGAGAATTGCTGCAAAAAGGTCTAGGAGACAGTTACAGCCAGACCCAAATTAACCCTGAGGTTTTTATAAGATGGAGGGGGAAAATATCAGTGAATTTGGTTTGATTTCCTTTAGTGAAAACTAGAATGTACGGTGTCAAAAGATAGAAAATCACCTGCAGATGTAAGTAATCGGCTGAGAGTTTTGGGGTAGATTAGCCTCCTAATTTTTTTAATTCTTTCTTTCACTGCTAATCAGAATATCATTGTATATATGTAAATGTATCATCGAGATTGCAGGTTAATGAAGATTGGATTTTTTTTTTAAGTCTATGTATTTACTTGGGGCAGGAAGATGGTGCGAGGGTGCCGTGGCATTCGAGTAGAGGTCAGAGGACTTGCAAAGGCAGTTCTCCCTTTCTGCCATGTGGGTCCTAAAAGCTCAGGTCATCAGTCTTGGTGGCAAGTCCCTCTGCCTGCCAAACCACCTAACTGGTACAAAGATTGGGACTTTTGCGCATCACCAAATCCTTTTGTACTTTTTTTAAAAAGTACACCTTTCAGAAGTGGGGAACTTGTTTCTTGAGGGGAATTTTGAATTATTCATCTCTGTGGTAAAGGCCTTATGGTACTAGATTTTAACAAAAGAAAGAAACTATGCCCCTTTCTTCCTTAACCTGGCCTTTCTGAAATAAATTCTTTTAGAAATGAAATGCTTGGGGCTGGAGAGAAGGCTTAGTGGGTAACAGCACTGCTTGCTGTGCAAGTATGAAGACCTAGCGTCTGTTTTAAAAAAAACAGAAGGCTGGACATAGTTGTGTGCACTGTAGCCCGGACATTGACAGGGGCAGAGGCAGGCAGGTCCCCAGAGCTCACCATCCAGCTCCCCAAACTGAACAGTGAGCTTCAAGTTGAGTGAGAATCTCTGGCTCAGGTGATAAGAGAGACATAGACATGGGAAGAAGACACCCAGCATCCCCGCCTCTGACCTCTGCAGACCCCACACACAGGAGAAGAAAGCTATGCAAATGACCTATATGAGTGCTGACTCAACTTCAGCCTCTGTGTCCCCAGAGCTATGTCCTTGGTGGGAGCCCCAGTTCCGCTCTCCCCCCTCCAGCAATGTTTGCTCTGTTGTGGTCCTCAACACATCTGACCTTTGTGTGTGGTGTGTCCCCTGGGTCTTTACACCACCACCAATGGGTCCTTGCATTCCGCTCAAGAAAGCTCAGCACTGAGCTTCCTGAGCCTGTCAGCCGTACCACTGTGGTTCTATGGGTGAACTGACATGTAGTACTGGAAATATGAAATTTAGGGGTGTGGTGGGGGTGGTAGCTTGTGCAGTTTGGAAGGCTCATTAATTACAGGGTATTTGGTAAAGCCTGAATTGACTAAGCACCAATGTATTTACATATGCGCAGTGTACATTTAAGGCCCGGTATTTATTCCAGAGAAAATGAATACCAACAGTAAGGCTGACAGCAGTTGAAACCTCATTTATAGCTGGTCCCCCTTCCAAACCCTATGCATGCGACACCTCCATGCTGAAGGGGCTTTCGGTTATTAGTGGTTCTGCCCTTCTGCTCAAGTGACCTCCCACAATGAACACCACTTGGCCACTCAAGTGTGGCTTATTCAGGGTTGTACAATATTAGGAGCTCATTTTGGAGGGATACGGTGCCCGCTCTATCTCGGAGTTTCTGGCTGTAATAATTTTATCCCTAGTTACAGTGAAGTCAAGAGGCTCATTCCTGCCACCGTCATTAATTACTATATTCTAACCAGGTGGAGGCGATCCCACCATGGTGAATCATAAATAATTTTCTGGCATTATAATTACACATAGGAGGATAAGCCACCTTGCGTGTCAAACAGATTTGTAATGTAATGAGGGGGATAGGAAATGGGCTGTGTTGTTGTGTTAGTTACTTTTCTATTGCTGTGATAAAACATGGCAAACACAACTTAGAGGTGAAAGCATTGAGTTAGGCTTACAGTTTCACAGGGTTAGACTATGTGAGAGCATCAAGAAGAAGGCATGGCAGTAGGGACCGCTGAGAGTTCACATCTCAAGCTGCAAGCAAGAGGGAGAGGGCAGGGGTCTGTTGAGAAAAACTCAAGGCCCACCCCTAGTGACACACCGCCTCTGACAGTGCTTCCCAAATAGTTCTGCCAACTGGGGACTAAGTATTCAAACATCCGAGTCTGTGGGGCCATTCTCATTCAAGCCACCAGAGTCATTTTCTGAGGTAGCTGTTTTGTCGATACATTAAAAAAAAAAAAAAAAAAAAAAACACCAATCTGAAGTCATAAAGAAGCCATAGAATGGGATCGCTGAAGTGATTATCATATTTGCTCAGGTAAGCAAAGACAGTGGATGTGAGGATTCCTCCCCTTGTGTCTGGATCTTCCCAGTTTGCCCTCTGCTCTCACCCTTAGAGATCTAGACAGGGCCTAGTGCACTACCTAGGCTCTGCCTGCCTGGGCTGGAATTCCGCCTGGGACTTGTCAAGTTGAGCAGTGACATCATCTACAGTATCAGTCAGTCCCCCTAAGCTGTGGGGAAAGGGTAGTAAGCTGCTTGCTGGGTCGTCACAGGCATGGATCAAATATTCAGGAGAGGCTCGGGTATGCGGCAAGCACTTAGCAAGAGCCAGCTGCTACCCAAGTTGCTTCATGCCTTGGCAGTGCTCAAAGTAGGCAGGTACTGTTTCTGGACCATCCATGGTCTAGTCTTGTCTTCTGCGTCCACTGGCACTTTTCATGTCAACACTCATGATAGTAAAAGAAATGCAGAACTCTCCCTTGGGGTCATGTACCGTAAGGAATCCAAAGACGTAGCTGACTTTATCCTCCCTCAAGCAGTTGGTGGTCTAGCTCTAGAGAAGCCTGCACAGGGCAAAAATAACTGTATAAACTCACAGATGCCCGTATCCAGCTGATAGCATTAGAGGAATCTGGGCCTCGTTGAGTTTCAGAGGCCCAGGAGGGCGTCCTGGGCTAAGGATTCAGCACAGTGAGGAACAGCAAAGGTAAAATGGCCAGCGATAGGCAGCCTTGGCTGTATCCACTGTTTAAGGAAGGGTATATAGCCCAGTTGGAATGGAATACGTGCTGCTTGCCGTGGGCAGTGGAAGAGGACTACTATGCCAAGAGTTCATCGTTTTCGTTATGAATGTGCTTTGGTTGCTCTTTGGAAAGAGTGAGACAGCAGTGTGCAAGGATTCCATTCCGTCAAGAGATGTTTCTGAACTCCTGGAACCAAATCTAGTGGAGGACTCGTTAAGAATCACAAGCTAGTGGGAACCAGCGGTTGGAAAGGCCTAGAAATGATGCTTGGAACTGTAGATTAAAAGCCGAGCCTCCAGTCTACCAAGTGAAGAAAGGAATAGTCTGAGAACTGTGCTCATGGTTAGAGTCCAGTTACCCCTCGCTCTCACTTGCCACCCTTGCCGCGAGGCACAGCAGCTCAGCTGATAATGGAACATAAAGGTATGTATTTATGTGAGCGCGGGTATCCATGTAGGTCAGAAAAGGGCACCAGATCCCATGGAGCTAGGGAACTAGAGTCAGCATTGGTTGTGAGCTGCTGGATGAGGGTGCTGGAAACCAGGCCTGGGGCCTTTGCAAGAACAGGAATGTTCCAACAAGCAAGCCCCTACCTGTAAGTTCTAAATTTTATTGTAAAATCTAGTACTGGGGTTAGTAAATTCGTTTCTGATTTAATACCCTTTGCTCTTTATAAAAATACAGATAACCAGGCCAGGTGCCTTGGCACATGCCTTTGATCCCAGCACTTGGGAGATAGAGGCAGGTAGATCTGAGAGTTTCAAGGCCCGCCTGGTCTACAGAGAGTGTCCAGGACAGCCAAGGCCACACAGAAAAAAAAAAAAAAAAACTGTCTCAAAAAACGCCAGGAGTAGGGGTAGGGTTAAAGAAACCCTGTCTCGAAAAACAAACCAAATAAACAAGCAAAAAACTTATAACCCGTGTATATACGCACACAAATGAATCATAATGCCGTTACCATGCACGATTTTTCAATGGTTTACAGCTAAGATGGTGTCCTGTGTGAACTTCCTGTTACAGCCAATCACGAGGAGATTTATAACCATCTCCTCATACAAGCATTCTCGCAAAATAACCTTTTTTTTCTCCCCTCTGAGGAAATTGTCAGAGCCTGTGGAGCTTTGTATGTGCTTGGCTGGAAAGAAACTTGAATATTCCCCTCAGGCCCTAATAGCGCCTCATAAATTCTATTTTTGTTATTCAATTGTAAAAAGTCACTGTGATCCCTGATCTGGTTCTGTATAGTTTTCAACATTGTTTTCATGCTCACTATTTTTATTTTTAATGCTTTAAAACGCCTAGTCCCGGACCAGGGCTCAGCCTTTTAAAATGAAAGTCAGATTCCGGGAAGGACAAGCTGTTGCTTCAGCCTCCGGCCTTCTAAGTTTTCCATTTTGCCGTGTTAGGTGGACAGCGTGCCTCTGATTCAGTCTCCGGCATCAGAGAACAAGTGACTTGTTTAGTGTGTCTCAGGAGCTACTGCCCCACCTCAGCTCACAGGCATGCTAGGTTCCAGGAAGTGTGGTAGGGAGAATCCTCCTTGCCCTAGGACCACATTTCTGGAAGGTTCTCCTGGGGGTGCTGTGTGCCTTTCCTGGGACTGGATCTGAGAATTTGGGAGCTTGGGTGCTGGCAACATTCACACTTATAAGCGGGACACATGAGGTAAGGTCAGCTTCCATCCAGAGCTCACTGGCACACACAGTTCCCTGAGGAGGTGGGACATTGTCTATGGAAAAAAAAGTGTCCCTGAGAGTTGCTGCCAGATGCCTGGGCACTGGAGTGGTACTGTACCGGCTAACTGGTGCAAATGGGGCCACCTGTTCTCCTCTGAAGAACCTGAGTCCCCTCTTCCTTCCTTACTGCTTAGGAGCCTGCTATTCCTGCCCTGATCCCGCTTGCATTTTTTCACTTCCTTTGCCTCTTGCTCTCCCTGACTTCAACCTATGGAAGCCCTTTCTTTACCATGAGCAAAACTGGCGGTTACCAATTCTCTCCCTCCCCCATCGTCCAAGTTCACTACTTTCTACCCACACTCATCCTTACCCTCCTGAACGTCCCCAAAAGAAAGCTCCCAGGATAAATAAAATTGGGACATAGGGCATCTGTTTTACCTAGGGGACTCAGGTCTTCTCAGCCCCAGAAATAAAAGGCAGACATAGAACCCACTTGTACAGTCTCCTGAATTTCCAGTTCTTGCAAAATGCAATGCTTTGGGCAGGCATAGGAGCACTCACAATAACTCAGAGTCATGAATAAATCTTGGTTGTCAAAAAGCAAATGTGTAGCCATTCCAAAGCGTCTGCCATTAGAATTCCGAGAGGCAGCTGTCAGCTGTTTTCTTGTAATTAAACAGCCAATGAGCAGCTAATTAAGACATATGTGTACACAGAAGTGGAAGTGGGTATGTTAATGAACTGTAGGAATCAATTCATTACGTGAAAATTGTCAAAAGACCAAACATCAGATCAGTATTGCAGCCTGTGCTTCGTGAAGAAGCGGCCCCGAGCAGAAGGGGAGACCCCCTTACCCAGAGCAAGACTCCTGAGTACCTCACTTCCACACCTACAGTTCAGTGTCCAGCCAGCCCACATGCTTGAGTCAAATCATTAATAACCCCCATGAGAAAGGTCACTGATATTAAAAAAAAAAAAAAAAAAAAAAACTAGAGATGTAGCAAACTAGCTTTCCCACCTATATAGAAACGCAGCATTTGAGACCTTGTGTCTCCCTTGGTCTGATCATCAGTAACTTTCACTACAGATCTAAGAAGGGTGTGGAGGGCTTATTTTTTCAATCTGTCCTTCATATTTCTGTGGCCTGAGGCTGGGGAAGATGTCTCCATTGATGAAGTGCTTGCTACACAAGTCTGGTCCCCAGTAGTACATGCCTGTACTCCCTGAAGAATCCCCGAGGCCAGCCTAGCCTAACTGGGGAGCCCTAGGACTCAGTAAAAATACCCTGCCAGGAAGGGAGGGAGGAAGGGAGGATGGAAGGATGGATAGAGCTTCTGAGGATTGATGCCCAAGATTGCTCTGTGGCACACCCACCATAAAAACAAGCCTGTAACATATGTGTACAAAAAAGTGGAAGTGGGTATGTTAATGAGTAAGATGCACCTAGAATCAGGAACTCAAATCTGGCAGCTACTTTAAACACAGTTAATGAATTGTCCTACACAGCATCTAGAGCCATCCTCAGAATATGACTGCCACTGGGACCCCCCTTCCCCACTCCCACCCTGTCATGCCTTCAGCAGGTATCTATCTAGTTTAGTTAGCTGTTTTGAACAAAGGCAGCAGTGGAGACCATGATAATGCAACTAGAGGGATAATGGCAGAGTAGGAATATGCCTCAGGCATGGCAGTTCAGGAAAGATGCCAGTTGAGAGATTGTCCCAGGCAATGGCAGGGACAGAGGTCCTTTGGAGAACTAGAACACAGTAATTTGGCTTGGCCTGCCTATGACTTTGGGAAGAGATGCCTGGACGGGTGGCCATTGCCTGGTTACCATGAGGGTAAAGCATTGGGGGCGACTTCAGCACTGAGTCTCAGGTGAGTCATACCCAGGTTTGGATGGAGAAATGAGACCAGCTACATGGTGGCTACATAGTTTCAACATGAATTGGAGTTGATAATTTCATCTCCACACATGAATAAGAAAACGTGACAATAGAGACACATTTTAGAACCTCGCCTCTTTGTTAGTGACGATGTAAACAACTCTGCTGAATTGTTTAGTAAATTTCAAGTTCTGGGTAAATATTTCCATTTTTCCACCCTACTCCCAACTCCATGGCCACAGTTATGACACACTCTCGAATTCAGTCTGCACCGGGGTCACCTTATGACTTTTCCATTTAGACAGCCACCAAAAGTAGTAGCGGTCAACCAAGCCCCGAAGTCTCGTGTTTGCCAGTTTCTGTGGTGTAAATTCCCCACCATGGAGCTATTACAAGCTACACAGTGCAACACCTTGCTGAGAGAGTCGGGAAGAAATAACCGATACTTCAGTATTTCCAACTGCTGCTGGAATATACTCAGCAGCACACACTGTAAAAAGTAATGATTATATTTTAGTGATGGTTACGTTTAACAACTTAATTGAATGACTTCCCTGACGTTTAGCGTTCAGCTCTTGAATCCATGTATGAGCTTTCTCCTGAACACCTGGGCCCCACTCCTAACCCGGGGAATAAAAGAGTCATACCCAACGGTCAAATTCAGGATATATAACCATATTGTTTTCTGGAAAGTACTGAGGAATAGACACGTCCAAAGAACAGTTAGCAGATATCACAAATAAGACTCAGAAACACACCTCAAAGACAAGGCAACATGGAGTTGCAAAGATGTCTCAACAGTTAAGAGCATGTGTTGGTCTTCCAGAGTTCAGTTCCCAGCACCACTTCAAGTGGCTCAGAATCGCCGGTGAACTCCAGTTCTAGGGGATCTGATGCCCTCTTCTGGCCTCTGCATTCAAGCGTACAACATCCACCCAGGGACACACACGGGCATAATTTTTATTTCTTATAACTACATCATTTTTCCTTTCTTCACTCTAGACCATCTCATACACCCTTCCTTGCTGTCTTTCAAACATAGCCTCTGTTTTTCATTGTTGTTTTGCTCTCTCTCTCTCTCTGTATATATTCCTAAATACAACCTGCCCAGTCTATATAATGTTACTCCGATGTGTTTCGGGGCTATCCATTTGGTACAGGATAACTAGTTGGCATGTACTTCCCTGGGAAAGATCATTTCTCAGGCTCTCAGCATTCTTTGGTTGCTTATAATTTTTTGTGTGTGGCTGAAGCCTCTCTGGTTTTCTGCCATCCACGTTATTTCTTATTGCTCTCCTCATGTTGGTGAGACTTTATGGGTATAACGAATGCACGTTGCTCAAACTCGTGAGTTTACATAAACTGTATCCCTAAAGGTAACAGATTTATGGTGCATTGTCAAAACCTGCGTAGGTGATCCATCATGTCACTGGTTGAGGGCTATAGGGCCTGATACTCTCCTTTGGCACAGAGGGCCTATTGGCTTTAGATTTTAAAGGACTGCATGGCAGCATATAGCCACTAGGTGGTGGTAGTGTGCCACAATCCAAGCATCTCCTACCTGAGGTAGATCCTGATGGCTTGTCTCTCAAGCCCACCATGGGTAGGGTGGACCTACTTCATGTGCTCTGACCTCACTTTTTGGTTCTAGTAAAATTGCTCCGAGATGTAGTTAACTTTTTTCTTGCCATTCCTTGACTTGAACACTGGCTTTGTGAGACACATCCCCCCCACCCCCAAGAGCTTAGCCACAGGCTCTCAACCTCAGAAATTCATGTCTCAAAGGAGTCTTCTCTAGGATGTGCTGCAAGCTGACAGAATCCTCCTCTCAGAAGGGTGCTGCTTCCACGTTAAGAAACAAGGAGCCTACTAGGCCTTCTACAGTTTCTTTCACACTTCTAATTCTTCTCTCTCATGTGGATTCTAAAGCTTTACTTATTTTACCAGCATAACATTTAAACTGCTAAGAAACTGCACCACCCTCCCCTAAGGAGGGGAGTATTCCCTAAGGAAGACTGATGTAATCATGAGGACTTGAGTTCAATCCCATGTTCAAAGCCAGGTGTGATTGCATTCATGCATTTACCAACCCCGTGCTGTGGGGGGTGGAGGGTAGAGACAGACAGATGCCTGGGTCCCTGGCCAGCTAGCCTAACCTAATCATGAGTTCCAAAGCCAAAGTGGGAAAAAGAACAAAAATCTAAGGTGAACAGCACCTGAGGAGCAAAAACCTCAGTTTTCTACTGGACTCTGTATGCATGGGCCAACCACACAGAAGAAGGGAGAGTTCTCAGGCTTTCTGAAAATGCAGAGTTCAGTTTAGCCGAGTCAGGGCAGTCGCTCCCTAGAAAGGGGCACTGGCCTATTTCTTCTTAAGCATCTCCTACCTGAGGTAGATCCTGAAGGCTTGTCTCTCAAGCCCACCATGGGTAGGATGGAACTACTTCATGTGCTCTGACCTCACTTTTGGCTAGTAAAATTGCTCGGTGATGGAGTTAACTGTTGTCTTTGTCCATGAGATCGGCCTCTTCCTGGTTCTCAGCCCAGCCCTCTCAAAGCTGCCTGACAGGCTCAGCTGAAGAGTAAGTGTGAGGTGAAGAGGGTGTGCCTGCCGGATTTTGTCTTCCCAACTTCACATCTAGGCAGAGAGCTTGGAAGCCAGTCACGAGCTCCAGGGTCGGTCCACTCCTTCAACCCTAGATACTTAGAATGCTGTATTAAATTTCCTTGACATGTGTGGCCGATTTACTCTGACGGCCCTGACAATCAGACTCTGTGCCCTCAGTTTTGTTGTCGTTCACTCTGGGAATGAACCAGCGATTGCAGTGTGGGTGAGGGAGGTAAGATGGACCAAAGGAGACATACTGCGGAGGGAGAGAGGAGGGGATGGGATGAGGCTGAGACTCATCTCTTGCGTGACTCCCACCTCGGCTGCAGTCGTAGACCATGTTAAGATGCCTGTGCAGCGGCCTGAGGCAGCTAAAGAAGCAATCTAAAGGAGAACGATCACTTCAGAGTCAGTCCTGCTACTTCATCAGTGCCTTGGCTTTGGACACTCATTTAATGGTGGGCCTCTGTGAGAGTGGGAAGGGACGTTTGACAAATGGACAAAGAAACTGTCGATTTCTTTGACAAATTGTGGAAACAAAAGGGACAAGGGTATTCTGGAAAGTCTGGAAAAATCCCTGCCCTGGCTTCCTGCCATGCTGGAGGTGGGATTTTGAGCAAGTCATCCCATCTGAGGGGCTCCAGTCCCTTTACCCTTCACACAAATCAAGAAAATAAAATAAAAGTTAAAATCCCTGTGAAAGAAACAGAAAGGGTGTGGACAGTGGCTGAGTCTCAGGAAAGCAATAAATACTCAGCTCAGACAGAGGCTGAAATGAACATCCAGGCAGGTGACCTCTTGGTGTATTTTAAAATATATTTTCTTGGCTTCCTTCTAGTAAATTCTAAGAAAGCTTTTTCTCCCTTTTTACCAGGAACCACACACACACACACACACACACACACACACACACACACAGGGCCTTAAATATTTTGACAGGGGACTGCTTTTCAAAAGACACTGGACTTGATACAAAGCAGGTGAGAAAAGCTGAGCTCACAGGCAGCTAACTTACTTGACTTGCTTTACACAGACCCCAGTCATCACAGAGAGCTGCAGATGAGGCCAATGGTGGCAGATTCCCAGTGCCTTACATACCTGTCTGTCCATCTGTAGAGAAATAATCAGAAAGCAAAGAGAAAATTTGACTCACTTATGGCCCCACTAGCCAAGACCAGCTTTTCTTTAGTTTCTGTTACATCAAATATGGGATGCTCTCTCACTCTCAAACTGTTGTATACCAGGCTTAGTACTTGAGCCAGTTTAATCGCCTTTTATTCTAATGGTATTTCTGAATCACAATTTTCAGTGGTCGCCCGGCACCATGGTATTAGCGTGCACTGAAACTCAAGTCAGTCACTGTGGGCATCTAGTGCTCTAAAGAGCATCTTCTGGTGAAACTTTGTACCATTTCTCTAGCATTCTTTTAATGTTTGTTCCTTAAAAGATTTCTGGCTTACAGGACAAGCACATCTTGCTTCTGTCCTTACCAGTTCTGATACAGTAGCCAAATCTGCCTCCGGAAGAATCTGTTGGCTGAAGTATACCATCAATATTTTGACATTATCCAGTCCATTCTTTCTTCTCTCCCTGCCTCACTGATGCCTGTCATTAAAGAGAGCTCTGGAAATGACCACTCTCTGTCTTGTTCCCTCTGTGGCTCTGCTTCACACAAACAGCTCCTTACTTTTCTTTCATGTATTTTTCTTTTGCCCAGATTAAAATTCCACCGAAAGAAAAATATATAAATATACATATATCCCCAACACTGCCACTGCCATGTATTTTGGAAGTTATAAAATATGCTTCTAGCACATGTGTTGCATAAGAAATCTATGGTGGATTAGAATGTATTTTCAAGTAAGTGATAGTGGAAACACTGCACCTATGGTAAGCTTGTGGGTTTCTGCTTTAAAAAAAAAAATCCCTAGAGAAAAGCTTGCACCTTGTGGTCCTAGTTCTGAAAATCAGGAAGTTAATAAACACAGAAGCAAAACCAGCATCCTTGAGGTTCTTAGCTCCCTCATATTTCCGGCACAGCACTCAATACAGATAAGAAGCCGATTTTCATCACACTGGACCTGTCAAATCCTAAAGGCCATTATTCTAAACACTGCTGATTCCCAGCCATTGAGGATTGAGAATCCCCAATGCAACTGGTCTTTAAAGTAATCAGTCCAAGTGTCATCTGACTATTGCACCAGGCTTAGGAACAACCTGAGGGGCAGAGGGAGAACTCCACACCACCACACACCCAGACTGAAAGCCAGCTGAGTGCGCCCACATTCTTAACCCTGGGCAGCCTGGAGAGGTGTTTATTTTACCAGAAGTGTTTTGGAGGCCGGGGAGATAGGTGACTTCGTGGGATACCACACTTGCTGCATCAGTATGAGAACCTATGTTTGCATCCCCAGAGCCCACGTAAAAAGCCAGACACTGACATGGGCGCCTGCCACTCCAGCACTGTGGGAAACAGAGGTGGGATTCTCACGGGGCTTGCAGCCTGAGAGTCTACTTCCAGGGACAGCGAGAGACCCTGTTTCAATGAAATTAGGCAGAGTGTGACACCAGGACAACTGATTGCCTCCTCTCCTCCGAGGCACACATAGGAACATACATGTACACACACAAACACATATGCACACACCGGTGTATACCCCGACACACACAAAAAGAAAAGATATTTTGGAGATACAGGTTAAGCAAATCTTTTGGTGTCATTCCAGCAAGCGCATTGCTCTGTTTGGTCAGCCTTTGTTTTGATCATGTGTCTTTTACACAGGCAATTGGGTGGAAGAAGTTAAAGGAAGTTTTGCATGTGTAAGGGATGGAGGATTAGGCTCTGGGGGTTAATTTTACTCCAGCAAAAAGAAGCGACTTTAATTTCATTAATGGTCTCCTAGCCGATTCTGCTCCGAGCTTAACCCTCCATTAAATATTAATGCCTCGCGGTGCTTGATGCTTAGTACACAGGTTTTGGTCTCTCCGCCGGAACTGACACTAACCTGTTCCGTATTTATAACTGAATCGCAGGGCTTTTTCAGGAGAAGTCAGCAGAGCAATGCCACCTACTCCTGTCCTCGGCAGAAGAACTGCTTGATCGATCGAACCAGCAGAAACCGCTGCCAGCACTGTCGACTGCAGAAATGCCTTGCCGTGGGGATGTCTCGAGATGGTGAGCCTCGCACAGCTGGAGCGGGACAAATGCATGTGGCTGGGCAAACGTTCTTGAAGCGTGGGCGCTGGTTGTGTCATCAGGGGAAGCCCTCCTAGCCCCTTTCCAGGCCCCTGTAGCAGCTCTCTGCAGTCCACAGCACTTCCAGTATCCTAGGTCTACTGGAGTCAGCTGGCTAGCTGATGAGGGTAGGCAGAGAAGCATCTTGTAGTCAGAAAACCTTCAGATTGTCAGTAGTTCAGAAACTATAGTTTTGGGTCACCTGAGGAGTTTTGTAAACATGCCTCCTGCAGGAAACCCAAGCCAGGACAAATTGGTACTTGCCTTATGCTGGTAAGTCTACTGGCATTTGGCAGGAAATGGTTCTTCACACTAACTGGGTCATCCAAGTTGCCTGCCAGAGTCAGATGTTTGCACCTTCCGAACGTGCGAAAATAGTACAAAGCGAGGCTTGGTGATAGATGTCCTTTTTCATTAAGAGGAGGCGTAATGACTAGAGTAGGGCCCCTATCCAATTACAGAGCATCTCAAGGCACTCCCCAAAGCCACTCTCAAGTGCACTGAATACCCAACACCAGGATTCCAGACAGTTATGCGTGGAAACTTGCAGGAAATGCAGCTGCTCCATTTTAAGGACTTTTCTGAGTACACTGACTGACTGTCTCCAGAGACCTCCTTGGGTGGAGTGTCAGTCTGTCCTGCCCACCATCAGATGTTTTTAGGGCTGGCGAAGCCACCCAGGTGGCTCAAGTTCATTCTCACAACATCCTCTGTGAGTGTCTCTGCACCACTACAGAGGTCAAGCTTTTGCTGTTAGGAGACTGGTAGCTCAGAATCCATGTTGTATTCAAGTTGGTCCTCCAACAGCATTAAACTGACAGTTAGGAATGGCTCTTATCAGCCTGTAAGTTTAAATGTAAGTTATAAATGCATCTCCTTGAGAGCTGATCCTTTTTTCCCCCATTCACTGTATACAACTGTCATTTTATTATGACAAAGGTTAAAACATAATTACATAGGCAGGGCAGAAGTTTTACCTATGGGGTGTTCTAAAATTTATTTCCCCCTTCCCAAATTAAGTATTTCCAGGATGACTTTTTACATATGTATGTCATAAAATAGTATAAGTTGTTGGGAGAAAGCAATGTATTTCAAGGTTTATAAAATTATATGCCTGTTTGGCATCCAGCCAAGCTGTAGAAGCTCCAAAATGGCTGATATTCTCATTTGTTCCCACTGTATGAAGGACAGCACATCCTCCCCTGGCAAGAAGAGTCCACCAACTGGTCAGTGGAGTGGGCTCTTGGCTCCCAGCTTCATTTTCATCTCCCCTGTCTCTGCCCCTCATGTCACTCTGACAGTGGTGGAATAAATGAGTTCATCCCCCCAATCAGGAATCAATTTAACTACAATCAATTAGGAGAACTAAGTCCCTCCAGGAGAAGCTTCATCTACACAGTGCCTAGACAAGGAGGGCGGGGGACACCCTCAGTGGGAGAATCCAAACCAGGAAAGCTGTTTTCTATTATCTGGATGGGTGTTTCAGGAGAAAACACCTGAGACAGTGAAGTGGGGAGCTGCTCTAACCCCTGCCACCCTTAAACCTGAGGACCAATCCTGAGGAGAAGCACCGTAGGCACAGACCCTCCCCATAGGATCTTACAAGGCTTGCCGTCTGTTGTTCTTTCTACCTGAGGCTAAATGGTTGTAGAGCAAATTATCACTTAATGATGGCTCCAGTTCAGACCCACCTGTGTGTGCCTTGGCTACTTGGGAGGCAGAGAGGATGATCGCTTGCACCTGGGAGTCAGGGCCAGCCTGGGCCACACAGTAAAATGACCCATCTCCAAAAACAAAATAAAGGAAAGGCCACAACGGCCAGCAGGTCTCATAGGTCAGGTAGAGTCAGACTTACAATTTGGGGAAACTCTAGATGGCCCTCACCATAGAGCACCAGCTGGTCAGCCAGGAAGAACTTCATTCCTATGAACAGGATAGAATATTTAGTATGAGTCTCTGCATCTCTGCCCATATGTTCGAACACTCTAAATTAAGGGGCAGGCCCAGGTTAGGCCTTGTGGTAATGAACATTTAGCTAACACCCAGAGCCAGATGGAGCATGCCTGTTACCCCAACACTCAGGAGGTTGAGGCAGGCTGACCACCAGTTCGAGGCCAGTCTGGGCTACCTAGCGAGGTCCTATCTCAAAAAGAAAAAAAACAAAACATATTCTCAAGGAGCCTAAGGGTACAAGGCTGCAGGTAAACAGGGGAAGAAGGGTTGCCTGGGCTGGCTTGCAAAAATGTGTGTCACCCGGGGCATGTGAGGAAGCCTGTTCTTGCCTGTGGGTGACCTGCTTTTGTGCTGGCCTGCTCTGAGACTTTCTGGAAACCTGAAAGCTTGGGAGAGGCTAATGCTGCCTGGTTCAAGGTGCTCTTTGCTTTCCCTCTTCCCAGCTGTCAAGTTTGGCCGGATGTCCAAGAAGCAGAGAGACAGCTTGTACGCGGAGGTGCAGAAGCACCGGATGCAGCAGCAGCAGCGAGACCACCAGCAGCAGCCGGGGGAGGCTGAGCCGCTGACGCCCACCTACAACATCTCAGCCAATGGGCTGACGGAACTGCACGATGACCTCAGCACCTACATGGACGGGCACACCCCGGAGGGCAGCAAGGCCGACTCGGCTGTCAGCAGCTTCTACCTGGACATCCAGCCCTCCCCAGACCAGTCGGGATTGGACATCAATGGGATCAAACCCGAACCCATATGTGACTACACACCAGCATCCGGCTTCTTCCCCTACTGCTCCTTCACCAATGGAGAGACTTCCCCAACCGTGTCCATGGCGGAACTAGGTAAGGCGGGTGTGCGGGCTGCCTCTGGCTTGCTCTGGGCATATACCCCTGTGAAGTGAGAGGGGGACAAGGGACTGTCTCTCTCCTCCACCTTTCCAAGATTCAGAAGCCAGCCTCGCTGTCTGACGGCTTCCTGTGGCGTTCTCAGTAAGTGCACCACTGCTCAGGAGCTAGGCAGGCTGTTTGTAAGCAGCCCGTGTTCCACAGTGCGCCATAAGTGCCCGGCAAGGCTGCTCGAACCAGTTAATTCACTTAGACTCCAGCTATTGCTCTATACCTAAAGTCACACACAAACACGAAGTCCACTAACCAAACCTAACCAGACATAGAGATATATATATTTGTAATTTTTAAGTTCTTGAATTGGTTGCCACCATTTTTCAATTGTTAGCTGACAAGTACAAATAGGTCATGAAGGTCAGGGTGACATTTCAGTGCATATCCAGCCTGTGCACATCTGGTGTTCACAAGTACTGGCCCAGTGCGACTTAAAAAATTCAGTCTCACCACGAAGAGCTGATAAGCCGATTTTTTTTATTGTAAGTGTTCAGGTTTAGTGAAAGAATGGCCAACAGGCATGTGGTACGGTTCCGAATCCCAAGAGCAGCATACTGTCACCTGCGGCTGATCATTACAGGTGTGATAATTACATTCTTTCCCCATCACAGTCAGCCTGCTAAACTTGAATGCTGACAATAAAAATCAGCTTATCCGCTCTTTGGGGGAGATAGAATTTTTTTTATTACATTGGGCCAGTGTTTGTGAATACCAGCAACCACCTGGCACCCCAGGGAGATGACCCGACCGGTGGGCCCTCAGGTAGCCAAGCTTTGCTGCACTGCTGTGAATTGTAAGTGCCCAAGGTGGCTTCTCTCTCAACTTGCCAAAATGTTTTGGAGATGACCACTGGTGACAAAGCTGGTAAGATTTCCTACAGGGCTGTCTTTGCCAAGAAGAAGAAAAAGAAGAAGAGAACACTAAGTCTGTTTTCCTTGTTGTTGGGACAAAGCTGTTTCAGGAGGGGATGATAGCCCAGAAACGCTGATGGCACAGACAGCAGAAACGGTCCCTTCATGTGCATTATAGCATCTTCTGCTATATTTAATCAATTATTTTTAATAAGGCACTATTATTAGAAAAACTTTGATAAGAGGCTTTCCAGTCCTGGAGTGCTCTGCTGCTCCCAGCGATTCTGTCCATGGGGTTATCATGCTCCTTTGGGGTACTTCAATTAGCTGCTGCAGCCCGGGGAGCTGCAGTGAGACCTGGGGTGCTGAGGAGCCAGCAGGCTCTGCCTTGAGCGCAGAAACCCTCCGTTCACAGCCGTAAAGGCCGTGTTCTCGAGACGGCACCTCCACCTCTGTACCCCAGAAAACATTTTTTTTTTCTTAAGGGAAAATGTATATTTCCAGTCCAAAAAAAAAATCTCCAAATAGAACAAATTGAATGCTCTTTAGGGTTTTTTTTTTTCCCTACACAAGCACCTCTTTATGGATCTAAATTTAAATCCTCGGGAGCCGGGGCGTTCTGAGCCTGCTCTTTAACCACCGCACAGCACTAACGGTGTGTGCCGACACTCTTTTGATTAGCAGAGAAACCTCTGGACTCGGAGTCATGCTGAGCAGAGGTAGGTTTTGTTCTAGTTCAGGAGGAAAAAAAAAATATCAAACCTTTTTTTTTTTTTTTCGGTCATGGAATCTTGGTTGGCTGAGCCTGAAGCAGAGCTGCAATGAGAATTAAATTGTCAAAAATGAATAAGGATATGATTGAAAGCTGACATGCTTCCCAGCAAAGCGACCTGACTCACCCCAAGCCTGCTCCCGCTCCACTGCGGGGACAGTGAACCTGCCTGTTTGCCTGAGTCAAGGCAGTACAAAGCACATGGTTTTTTGGCTAAAAGTGCACAAATACCTGAACGGGGCTAAAAATGGCTGGGCTGGTGCCCTCAAGTCTCTGGACAGACCTATACCGGTCACCTCCCTGTGGGTCTGGGAGCCATGGGTTTATAGCATTTTCCAGGATGAATTGACTCAAAGAGAACCAAACTGAAAAGCAAATTAGGATTCTTCTGAAAAGGGATAGATCCCATTTGTATGTCAGGGTAGTTGGAGGGAGTTGAACGTGGCATGAAAACGGCCTAAGACTGGCTGAGCCTTCTTCAAAGCTACTTCGTAATCTGTGAGATTTTCAGCACAGCCTACGTCCTGTGGTCCTTTCTAACAAAAACTCCTGACCTTCTTGTAGGCTAAACTTTGTCATCAGAATTTCAGCAAATGAAATTGCACAAGAGGAAAATAAGTCCTACATGAACGTATCCCGAGTCCAATCCTGTCTCATTTTACCCGCAGAATTTTGAGCAGCACAGGCCTTCAGCCTTGGCTAGGAAATCTTGCCCTTGGCATTCAGTTAGTGCCTGAATCATGCATTCCAGATAAACAACCAAGGTTTGCTTTATAAAGAAGCGCTAACTGTGTTTGTTACAGCAACTGTCAGCTAGTACCTTGTGCGAGAGACGGCTGACGGAGAAAGCTCAGACATGAAGTCAGTGTATGTGGGCTGTGGTCCGTCCCTCCTAGCTTTGTAGTTGGTTGAACAACCCATTGAGCTTCACAGCCTGCAAGCTGCAGCTGTCCCTCTTGTGCATTCACAGCTGTACAAAGGTTAGCACAAACTCTGAAACCAGATGACATTTGCACCAGACCTCTGGACAACTGTAACACCTGGGAAAAGTTATGCAACCACATTGGCTCAGGTGCCCAGCCAAAGAAATGGGGACAGAACTGTCACCTTCCTAGGTAGGTAGGTAGTAAATAGATAGAGGCAGATAGGTAGCTTCAGAAGACATGTAAGTCCTTTGGGTCTGCCACATAGCAAGTGCTGTGTAAATGCTAATGATTGTGTTATAAAATGTTACAATGTTTAATAATATTAAATGGTGTTATTTGATGATATCAAAAGTTCTGCCCTACCCTGACAGTCTGAGAGAAAAATATTAGAAGTCAGGACTTCTCATCTGAAGGGTTTAAACATTGTAACACACACAATTCAAGGAAAATTTTGAGATTTTGTTGCCCCATCTCTCCTTTTCAAAGTAAGCTTACAGCTTTGCATTGGGCTGTATCCATAGTATCTGTGCCCAAGGGCAACGGGTGGAATGCAGCTGGTACCCTGACAGTACTGAGGTGGCCACGATTGAGGAAGGAGATTGGCTCACTTGTATCACGAAGCAGGAAAAATAACTACCCTGCTAGCTCTGCCCACAGAGCTTGTCTCCTAACTCCTAGGTGTTAGGACTTCACCGTCCCCACCAGTCCAAGAGCCACACTAACTTCCTAAATGTTATGCAATCTGGTTATACTCTCCTTTGCCAAAAGGGACATTCAGAAATAGTGAAGGGTCTTAAAAACATTAGCCTTGCCAGATCTATTAAGAACCAGAATCAGAAACACCGCCTGAACAGTTGTTCAGAATGTAGCTGCTGCCCCCTGCTGGCCGGGCGCACTGTGTGCACTGCGTTAGTCCTTTTCCTATTGGCTGCTGTGAAAGCCACACTCCAGGTGTTTACGAACCAGTTTGCTGTGCTGGGGATCAAACCTAAGGTCTTGAGCATGGCAAACAAGCACTGTGTCTCTGAGCTACGTCCTCAGCCCTGAATAAAATTTGAGACAGGGCTTCACTCCGTACCCCTGAAACTCACTATGGCCGGCCTTGAAACGCAGGGCAATCCTGTCTCAGCCTTCTAAGCACTGAGATCATAGGCATGTTAGCACCATACCTGGCTTCCAGTAATATTTGTTAAGATCTGTCGAAACAAGGTGTTGACCGTAATAACTGGAAAAGACATGAGGATGAGCAGAGTGTGAACCCTGTAGGACCTCCTGGGCCTCATTTTTTTTAATATGCAAATCTTGGTTTATAGTCTAGACACGGTCCTCCACAGTAAGAGAGAGCTCTTTATCTAAGCTTTAATTTTCATCCATTCTTTTGAACTTCATGAGCAGGCTTCTCTGCTTCTTCTCAGCTCTGTCTCCTTGAAGTGCTTTCTTTTGTTTATGCTCGATTTAAAAAAAAAAAAAAAAAGAAATACGATTTATCCAGGCTGATCTGTTACCTGTGTGTCGCCAAACAGGCCTATTAGGGTTTATTATGTTTCTGTGTCTCCAAGGAGACTCTGGTTTCAAAGTGCATTTAGGTGAACTTTCTGTTTTCACATAAACATGTCTCCTTCTGTCTGATGGAAGCCATAGCATATTTGTAAACAAGCAGGCTGCCTTGCTGCTGTCGCCAGCCTTGCATTCTGTCATCCTGAGTGGCTTCCCTGCCATGAACTCAAGACCCTGGGAACGTGATCATTTTTTCCATATGAGTTGATGTTTGTAAACGCCTGTCAATTCTTTAAATTTTGAGACGGGGTTTTGCTCTGTAGACATGCTAGGCTGGAACTTTCTGTGTAGATCAGGCTAGCCTCAAATAGACTTCCATCCTCCCATCTCAAGATTTCAAGTTGCAGACTTGCCACATGTGTTCTTTCATCCAATCTCCCTTCTAGATAGACCTGATGCCCCTCCCAACACAACTGACCCCTCCTGTGGGGTGCATCTCTTGGGGTCCAACATGCTATTCCTCCTTTCCTAAGAAGCATTCTCCAGTCCTGTTCAGCCAGCCCTCATCTCTCCCTATCCTGAGAGTGACTACCTTTATTTTGTGATGATTTGCCTTATACTTTATTTTCTGATATCTTGAATTATCTTTTCTGTGTGTCCACACATGTCCACAGATGACCAATTCTAGGGACATCTTTGGCATATATTTAATATCACCAAAGCCCTTAAACACAGTATAACAACTATGCAGCATCATATACATATATAAACGTGTGTATGTGTGTGTATAATATATATATATGGGGGTGATACTCCCTGTTCTGTGATTCATATGATTCTCACAACAGCCCTATGAACAAGTGCCGTTTTCTTCATTTTACCAAGGAGGAAAGCCAAGTACAGAGAGGCTAAATAACTTGCCAACCTCATATATCTCAGAAATAGCAAGGCAGAGATACAGCTCCAGATAGTTTCAGTCCAGGGTATCTCTTTGCCAGACTGCTACATAATCTGTTCATGCCTCAGTGATGTTTGCTAGAAAATCAAAGGTAACCAGCTGTCTCATTTTCTGAGCTGAGAGATGTTTCAGTCAAGAAAGTGCTTGCATCTTTGTGAGTTCAAGGCCAGCCTGTTCTACAAAGTGAGTCCAGGACAGCCAAAGTGAGTCCAGAACAGACAGAGAAACACTGTCATGAAAAACAACAGGAAGGAAGGAAGGAAGGAAGGAAGGAAGGAAGGAAGGAAGGAAGGAAGGAAGGAAGGGCTTCCCATTACAGCATGAAGTCTTGAGTTCAATCCCTAAGAACCCTTGTTTAATAAAGAGAGGGAAGGAGGAAGTTGGGCATGATATAAGCACAGCACTGGGAGGAAGAGAGCAGCAGACCCGGGGGCTCACTGCCAGCCAGTCTAGCTGAATCAAAGAGCTCTAGGTTCAGTGAACAACCCAGCCATGAACAAAAGAAAAAAAGTGAGAAGAGCAATTGAGTAAGACTCCGTATGTACACACATGCAAAAATAAAAAGATGTGTACACAGACACACACACAAATAAAACAAGATTACAAAAAATCAAAAGGGTCAGCACATTGCTTTGCATGAGTTACTTTTTAAGGCAAATGACCCAAGTGGAAGAGTTACTGGTTCCTGAAAGTTCATGGCCGTGATCTCGTTTTTCTCCCCCAGAACATCTTGCACAGAACATATCCAAATCCCACCTGGAAACCTGTCAGTACTTGCGGGAGGAGCTCCAGCAGATAACGTGGCAGACCTTCCTGCAGGAGGAGATTGAAAACTATCAGAACAAGGTAGAGTCAGAGGACTCTCTCTTCCCGTTGAGGCAGCATTGGGGGGCGGGGGCAGTGAAGGAAGGCATTCATTCAAAAGTACAAACAAGACAGAAGGCTGACTGTCCTGCCTCAGAGCTCAAATCGCTGGTTAGGACCTTACTTTTTGTTGTCTTCCTGATATGCTAAGTTCAGCTGGGACAAATTGTGTTTTGTAAGTCCCTCTGTGTGCCAGTAGGGGACTAGATCAGGCAGCTTCCGAAAGCCTCTGTGAGCAAGGATTTGTTCTGATGCCACAATAGAAGATTTTGAGGTCTAAGAATTGGTGAAAATAATTTCAGCCCCAACCTGCATGCTTTGAGATTAACAAGGAGTTGGTTAGAGATTGTGGGCAAGGACAGGGCTTAGGTGATAGAAGAAATAGTTTGCAGGTTAAGAGTACTTGCTGCTCTTCCAGAGGATCTAGTTTGATTTCCAAGACCCAGATCAGGAAGCTTGCCTGAGACTCAAGCTTCAGGGTACCTGAAACCTCTGTCTTAAACACATACACACGCACTTAAAAATAAAATCTTCTAAAAAGTAAAAAAGAAGAAGAATGAGGTTTGAAGGGTCTGGCTGTAATTGCTCAGAACTGAAGATGAGCCTGGCAGGTTGTGACCCTACTTGCTTTTGTCTCTATGATAATGGCCAATGGGCCACTAAAGTGGGAGGGTAAGCTGAAGGTAGGGAAATGGTAATTATCCATTTTGCCTTTGGAAAGAGAAGATGGTAGAAAGTCAGGCTGGGAAAGGACCATAGAGATGATGGAGGAGAATCCTTCCCTTCACTGTTCCATGGGAGTAAATTATCCCTTGGCTATGACCACACAGTGGGACCATCAGGACCATGGCCTCATGTGACTCAGTTCCAGGGTTTGGTCCCATCGTACTGTTAGAAATAACCTTAAACTGCAGGTTTTAGTGGGAGAGCAGATCAGCAAAGCGAAAGCCCCAGGACACTGCAATGAGTGGGAGGCAGAGACTAGCAGCATCTCAATTAGTCTGCTTTTTAGTACAAAGGAAGACCCCATCATCCGAGCCATAGATGAGAGCCAACAATGCAGTGAGAGCTAGCAAGCCTCATGAAATAGGGGTTTCGGCCTCAGCAACTCCTACACCTACTGGTTGGGAAGTCCCAGGGCTTTGATGTCATTTCTGAAGAGAAGACAACTTGTATAATATAGGAAACATGGATGTCATCAAGCATCTAGTTCAGTGGGTATAGACAAAAAAAAAAAAAAAAAAAAAAAAAAAGTCGATCTCCCTTTTCTTGCCTCCACCCCCAGTGGAGCACGGGGAAGCTCCCTAAAATAAATTAACAGATTAAGAGAAGATCTTCCTCTCACTGTGGAGCCCATGGCTATAGCAGTGATGTATCTTGCTGTGACTTGTGTTTAGAATGTTGGCCCCATATGTTCATAATACCCCTCACCTCGCCAGCACCATCCCATTGCCTTCAAGCTGTAAGCTGGGAATCTCAGGAGGCAGAAGGGACATGGAAGCAGGCTTCTATAGCCTAAATAACAGAGACTATTTTTTTTAAATCCTATAATCTTTTTTTAACCCATTTCCAAAGAAAGCTTTTTACAAACATGGAAGCAGGCGTGCAGCCGGCTGTACTGGATCCCCAGCTAGTCTTACGTTAGTGCGTCTCCCTCTTCCACAGCAGAGGGAGGTCATGTGGCAGTTGTGTGCCATCAAGATCACGGAAGCTATCCAGTATGTGGTGGAGTTTGCCAAGCGCATTGATGGATTCATGGAGCTGTGTCAGAATGATCAAATTGTGCTTCTAAAAGCAGGTATGTGCTCTGCGAGTGAATCTTGAAGTTGCTTCTAGCCTGTTTCACCTGCTTGTTAAAGAAATGCTTACTGAGGAAGGTGTCGAAGCCGTTCTCTCTGGCAATAATAGCTCAGTGTATGCTTAGCAGAAATTGAACCCATTTTATAAGATCATTTTAAAGGCGTGTTCGGGGGGTCTGAGAAGATGGCTGTGTGGTTAAGAGGACTTGCTGCTCTTTCAGAGGACTTGGGTTTCATTACGGCACACACGTGGAGGCTCACCACCGTCCATTGAGATCCTGTGCCCTCTTCTGACCTCCACAGACACCAGGCATGTACAGGATTACACACACATACATGCAGGCAAAACACTCATATGCACCGAGTTTTTTGTGAGGTGTGTGTGTGTGTGTGTGTGTGTGTGTGTGTGTGTGTGTGTACATATATTTTTGAAAAGGTATGTTCAGAAAACATTCCTTCCATTTTCCTATTCCTCTGGGAAGAAGGTTATGCTAGGGAATCTTTGCATTCCCAGAATTTACTATCTCCCTTCAGGCCCTAATGCTGAGCTACTGGGAAGATGTTTGTGAGTTCAAAGAGTCATTCCTATGCATAGATGTTTCTCACTGCAATCTGAGATGATCTGCGTCTCTTCTGTCCCCTGGGATGGAGGGTTGGTGTGGCTGAGAACAGACAAGCCACCCTGCACACAGCGTTGTGCCAACTCAGGAAGGCCACTGCATTAGCACCTCAGAAAGGAACTAAGAGCCGGGGATGATGCTAAACAATTCTCCCTGCATGCAGGCTCTCTGGAGGTGGTGTTTATTAGGATGTGCCGTGCCTTTGATTCTCAGAACAACACCGTGTACTTTGATGGGAAGTATGCCAGCCCCGATGTCTTCAAATCCTTAGGTAAGGAAATCTCACGTTTTTGTCTCTGCAAACAGGGGCCATGCAGGGATGTGGCTAGATGCAGGCTTTTGTTGCATAAAATGAAATTGATTATTTGAAACCAAAACTAAAGGGTGATTCACCTATTTTACTCTCTGTGGGTATTTGCCATGAAACAGGCAGCAGGCAAGCAAGTATCTTTGTCTATGTCATACGTAAGTTCATCTGTAGGTTGGTCATTGAGTTATCACATGGCCTTTTAGTTCCCCTTCCAGGTTCAAATAAATCAGATTCGCAGTGAATAAAGTGTTCAAGCAATGGAGAGAATATGCAAATGAAGCAACGATGGAAAAGCCCACCATCCCTGGCCTTTCAAACAATAACCATTTATGAAAAGGAAACATAAACATGGAAAAGTCCAGTTGAACTAAAGAAATCTATGGCAGATGCATCATAAATAAGTCATTTGAGTTTCTACAACTTAAATATTCAGAATGTTGCCATTAAGGAGAAATAAGTGGGACCCAAGATATGTTAACTGGCTTATTTTAAATGTGAGTGACAGGAGGTTTTTCTAGCCAAGTACAACACAGCCCACTGCTGTAACAAATATTAACCAGTTGCCAAACCTGATACAACAGACAAAAAATGTAACCAGTCTTAGGTGGGTTGACTTATTATTTTAGGGGACTTTCAGGCTATGTTTTCAGTTTGGTGAATAGTTATGGTAATTAGACCGCCAGCATGGACCTGAGTGTCATAGCCAATAGGGCATTGCAGTTAGCCAGTAGCCACTAGATCTTGTTCATTCAAAATGAGAGTTCTGAAGTCAGACAACAAGTTTGTGACCTCAAGTACATTACTTGTCTTTGTTAAGCCTCCATTTCCTCAGCCCTAAAATGGGAATACTAACAATAATATGCCCCTCTGAGGGCTGTTTTAAAACTTGAGGAAACTCTAGACTGTTGTGCAAGTAGAGTCACATGATAGACATTCTCTCTCATTATAGTAGATGATGATGGAGGAGGGGCTTATATGCGGGTGATGCTGGTGAAGATGATGATAATGGTAATAATACTTTGTGATGATGGTGACAATGATAATGGTGGTACCAGATGCTACTGGTGATGGTGGCTAAGCCAATTTCTCTTTTAATACTTTAAACTAGTCAACTAAGAAACACTCTTACCCTCCCATCTCCTCCCCAACTTCCACATCTGTCGCCATCTTGTTTTGTATTCTTCCCCTAGGGTAACCACTGACACCCTAAACTGCCTTTATTTTAATCATAGGTTGTGAAGACTTCATTAGCTTTGTGTTTGAATTTGGGAAGAGTTTGTGTTCTATGCACCTGACTGAAGATGAAATCGCATTATTTTCTGCATTTGTACTGATGTCAGCAGGTAAGAAAATCAAACAAAAATACAACAGTTTCTGACTCATCCAGGTAAAGACTATTTTCACAAGACACAGGACTTGTACATGTTAAACGACATTTGAAGAGGCCCCCATGAACAGCTGCCACCCTTATTAAATTTAATTTTTTTTTTCAAAGAATAACCCCCCTTCACAACACACACAACTCTTTTCTAAAGACTATAGGACTGAAGAGACGGCTCAGTGGCTAAGAGTGCTTGCTGCGCAAACCTGAGGGCCTGCCTGAGTCCAGATCTCAGCACCTACAAGACCAAACACACAAACAAACAAAAACCACAGGGTGCAGCCACACACATGAATAAGAGTTAAGCCCAGCACTAGGAAGGTGACTGCAGGACTGATGGCATTTGCTAACTGCCAGCCTACCTCCAAGTTCAGTGAGAGATCCTATCTCAAGGGGATACGGTGGAGAGCGAAAGAACAGAACATCTGATGTCCTCCTCTAGCCTCTACAAGCATGTACTCACACATGTATTCCTCTCTCAAACACAGAGAGACAGACAGACGGACACCTCATGATATGCAGATAAAAGTTTTAAAAATAATAGCTTAATAAAACCTTACCCAGCACTAACTCCACATACCAAGACAAAAGATTTCATAGAACAGGGTTGCTCTTCTTGATGCCAGCCTCTAAGACAAAGTGCCTTTGTAAACACTGCCATCCACAAGTCTGTCTGCATCCAACCTAGTTTTCCTGTCTGCCTCTTGGGGAACAATCCTTTACTTAGAATTCTCACACAAAAGCACTCCTGAATTAACAATCCTGGAGTCACTTGAAATTCTGCACACAGTTTGAGTCCGCTGGACTGAAAAGCAATTTTGCATTTCCAGGAAGGCCAGCAGGACAGGTGGGCTAGCGCCTGCAGAGGGAGAATTAACAGAAAGGCTTGGGGAGGGTGGGGCACTGTGGGTTCATTTGCAAACTTTTAAGTTTGGCCCTAGAATTTAGCTAGCCTTTGGAGGAGAAGCACCCTCCCCGGCTCCCCATCCTGTGACAGTGGAAGGATTTAACGCCCTGGCCTAGATGATAGAGCTGGCCTTTGCATCCTCCAGAAGCAAAATTTCAAAGAGCAAAACTGGCTTGTGAGTCTTCAAATACACACTGTACCACAGGAACCAATGTCTTGGTCAAGAGGAACCTGGGTCTGATGCTATGTTAAAGGAATGTACCAAGACTAGTCTCATTTTTTTTTTCATGTGTAGATCGCTCCTGGCTTCAGGAAAAGGTAAAAATAGAAAAACTGCAACAGAAAATTCAGCTAGCCCTTCAACATGTCCTACAGAAGAACCACCGAGAAGATGGAATTCTAACGAAGGTGAGATCCAGAGGGGCCGAGCTGGCCTCGCCAGAACTATATCCTAGCACAAATCCTGCTTATGGGTATCTATAAGTCACATGGCCAGCCCCAGGAAGTCTAACGTTGGCATGGGCTACTAAGTCAGAAAACTCTGTTGAGCCAAAACTCATTGCTTAGGTTAAACTCCAGTTATTATAATTGATCACAAAGTTTCCTGCGATAATATAGCAATGTGTAAAAGCAGACTTTTATTACACATTAAATGTGTGTATGCAGGTACTCAAAGAAACCAGAAGAGGGTGTCAGAGCCTCTGGAATGGAACCTATAGGCAATTGTGAGCTGGAAACTGAACTCTGTGCATGCTCTTGATTGCTGAGCATTTTCTCCAGCCCCGCCCCAAAGACTTGTTTTTTTTTTTTTTTCTTTAAAGAAATAATCCTCTCAGGAAACTCCTTCCTGTTCTTTACACTTAAGCGTAAAGATGATCATGTTAACTGATGGAAAGCAGGGGAATCTTTAAATTCAGAAGGAGAAAGTTAAAAAGGACTAAAAGAAGATAACCAAGTATTCCAACATTGGTTCTCTTACATTCATTAGTTTTCAGCAAAACATTGTTTTTGTATTTTATCAGTTTCCTATTTCTGTGCTGTATTAGAAGCACACGGCTTCAGTTTGCTGATTATCTTTTGCAGCTAAAACATGTGATAGTTCTTTCAGTGTCACTTCTCATACTAGAGAAAGCAGCCATTTCCATCCTTTGCCCATTTGTTGTGTTTTGTTGTACAAGAAAGAGGTTTGAAATATTTGTGGCGTAGATTTCCTACCTAGATTGCCTCTAGGTTTGTTTGTTTGTTTGTGATAGTTTAGAGAGGTCAGAGTAGAAAAATTAAGCTTGGTTTAGATTTTGTACCTGATCAATGAGCAAGAAGGAAATGGAAGGTCCCTTCTGCCAAGTCTAAGGCCACCCTGAGGGCCATTATTATAGAGAGGGCCTGATGCAGACAGGATCTGTTGAGGACATTTTCTAGAGACACGGGCTCTGATCTAAAAGCACGAGGTGCCTCGCCTTTGTTTACAAGCGTCTTTGCAGGTCACTGCTGTTAGCTTCAGCTGCTAGATGTTCATTTGCTGAGAGCCCGGGTGGCTTCAATATAGAGAAAGCTAGAAAACTGCCCATAAAATTTACTCATACGTCCAGCGAGACGGCTAAAGAGGATCATAGCCAGATGATAGGAGTTTAACCCCCAGGACCCCACATGGTGGCAGAAGAGAACTGACTGTTGCCCTCTGACCTACATATACATACATACCATATATATATATATACATATATATATGTATACATATCATATATACACACATATTCATATACACACAGAAGTATAATTTTAAAAACTAAAACCAAAGAACTGCCTTGCACTTGCCCTGCACACAGCGTACACTAGCTACCCCTCTCTCTGCCACTCGCCTACTTCTCTATCAGCAGATCTCTTCTTTCCCATGGAGGCAGCCACTGGATCCCTAGCATTGGGGGTGAGGATGACTTGTGAATAGCCCCCTGAGCTAAATTACTCATCTTCAGAATGTGTTGGTGTAGTCCAAACACCGTAACGTGGGGCCTCCATTTCGCTCTCCCTGCCCCCCAACTGGAATCTCAAGCCGCATCAAGCAATGTTGTGGCCGTCACCCTGATTCCGTGAATTCCCGCTCTCATGACCGCCCTTCCCTGACACCCTTGTCCTTTCTCCTGCTTACAGCTAATATGCAAGGTGTCTACACTAAGAGCCTTATGTGGACGGCATACAGAAAAGCTAATGGCATTTAAAGCAATATACCCAGACATTGTGCGACTGCATTTTCCTCCGTTGTACAAGGAATTGTTCACTTCAGAGTTTGAGCCAGCAATGCAAATCGACGGGTAAACGAAGCGCCCGGCACTTCCGGAACATCTGAAGTACAAACATGAAAATAAGAAAGAAAAAAGAAAAAAAAAGGAAACAAAACAATGACAACGAAGACAAACTTAACCGAGACACTTTCTATGGCCCTGCACAGCCCTGGAGCGCCAACACACTGCACAGACATCTTGTGGTGATCGGGGTTCAGGCACAGAGGGGAAACAATCAGAACCAATAAAAGCTGAACTTGTTTTGCTCATGCATATGATTTCCACTATGCCTACAGATATGGACCCTTTTTCTGTCTCAACTTCTAGAGCGGTTGACCTCGGCATATAACAGGAGGAGGGTACTACAGTCGGAGGAGTCCCTTTTCTCATAGCTCACTGCCCACAGACTCTTACGGGTAACAACAGAGTCCAGCGGTAGTCGGTGACCCCAGTGTGCATAGCGGGAGTTGCGGCGTTACTTTGCACAGCTTGCTTTTCATGAAGGAAGATTTTGTTTTTTCTCACCGATTATTGCCGGTCAGCAGGATGGCGTGAAAAGGGGATCCATAGCGCTCGCAACAATAGCATTATAATATATTACACAGGGTAAATGGGCATGAAGACTATATATAGCTAAAGAGATATTGTTTATATATTGTTTTAATTAATATAAAAATGTAGTGACTGGCGTAGCTTTTCCTGTTGAATTGATAAGGCACTTTCCGTTTTGCACCTTTTGTTTTCTTTAAATTAAATGCTAGCGTGTTCACTGTCGCCGTGTCGCATGTACACCAGAAACACAAGTTTAGCTGAGAAGGCTTGGAAGGTTTGTCGGGAGGTGTTTATGCTGCTGTTTACAAGGAAACAATTACTTTTAAAAGACTGGCTGGTCATATCCAGAAATCAACACGTTGAATTTTTTTCCCCACCTGTAAATTTGGAATTGGTAACAGACTGTTCCCTAAATCACATTTTGTTTTGCATGCAATTAAGAATGGGTGTGTTTCTGCTTCATCAGAGTCGAAGGAGTGTCTGGTGCTGTGGGCTTAAACCATATGTGCATTTTTAAAGTGTTTAAAAGGGTGAAGGAGGAGAAGCTCATTTGACACAGTTCAGTAGTCACAGGGACACAGTATCAACTTGCCATTCTGATGCTTTCAAAAACAAACAAGTAGCCAGAATATTTACTGGATTCTAGTTCTGATTTAGAAGAAGGACCCAAAGACTCTACGTGGAGCAGACACACTCACGACATGAAGCATTCATTGAATGTCTGTGTTCTTGGCATCAGGAAGTCATTGCAGGGTAAACTGATCCTAAGCTAGCTGTCCCAGATTCTACAATGCTGCTCTCCATGTTAGGTAGACAGTGGATGAAGAGGGAGGGAGATAGTGTTGAACCTGGTTCCCATGTTTAAAAGAAGCCTTCAGAGTGAAGGTGATGCCAGCTGCAGACATTTTCTTATGTATGTATCCTCACTAGAAAACTGTGGACTGTAATTTATTTTATTAAATATTTAGATGATAGTTTGGCTTTTGTTTTCAGGTAAGAAGTAGTGAGGTATTCTTGATTAATTTTGCATTTTTTTAAAAATAATCCCCAGTGGGAAGAGGAAGGAGCATTCTTTTGTTCACAGGTGTGCGTATTTTAAAAGCAAGTGCCCTGGACTAGAGACATGATGGTCCAATGGTCACGAGCATTTATTGCTCTATCAGAGGACCAAAGCCTGGAACCCAGCAATCAGCTCAGGCAACTTACAAAAGCCTGTAACTCCAGCCCCAAGATTTCAGTGTCCCCTTCTGAAGCCTCTGTGGCGGTGTGTGCACGTGTGCACACAGTGAGAGAGACAGATGTTTAAAAATCAACAAATCCTTAAAAACAAGTGCCCTTTTTAGAATTTAGGAGGCATTTAGGAGATAACTTTGGTCACAAGGTACTGGTCTGGCATCAAAGACTGTATCTTCTATGGTACAAAGTGGGTGCGTCTACGAAGCCTGACACATGCAGCTCCCTCCTCTGCCACTAGGGCCCTTCTAGACTCTTCTGCCATCATTTCTGTCCCTGCTGATGTCTGTCTGAGGGGTTTTACCAGGGCCAGCTTCCCAGAGCACTTCACCAATTTTTAACTTCACTGACTTTCTGCCTTATTTACTGAGGGACTTGGAAAGTAGGAAGCAATTATTTGTACAGAAATATGTGGGGGAACCCTAAGTAACATCTGAGGTTTTGTTTTGTTTTGTTTTTTTCTTCAAAAACATAGTAAGGGTTTAACCATGAACAGGAGAGTGATATTACTTAAATTTCTTACAAGCATAGAAAATTTTATGTGTTTATATGGAGAGGTTAGCTGTCAGGATATAGTATTTATATTTGGGCAAGAAGGGGTAAATCAAAATTTTATTTAAGCATAGTTCCTTTAAAGATTAATAGTATTTATATTCTGAAGAGAGTACAGTTGTGTTATTTATTTGCCCATTTTTTTTCCTGTTGTTTCTCCTGTGTGAGGGAATGGTGTGAGGTTTGGGTTTGGTTTTTGTCTTTCCTCTCTTTTTTTTTTTTTAGTTCTTCAGATTCACTAAATTTGGGGATGGTTTTAGTAAAGTATATTAACTTCTTTTTAACCAAAGCTTTCTGCATATGACCAGCCTCAGGTGCTAGCGCACTAAAGAGCAACTAAACCTAATTCCAGTGTCCACGTGTGACTAAGGAGAGTGGACTGAACTTCTCTAAGGGTGAGAGAGAATGTGATATTGAACTTCAGAGAAATTGATTTTCCCAGAAAGGATTCTGCATGTACCTAATGCAAAACAAACACAAGACACTCTAAATCTCAGTACTATGCCTTGGTGACATTGCTTTTTACAATACACCAGGAGAGAGTGGTTTGACTGCTTCCAGGTTTTCCTGAAAGAAAAGCAGGAAGTAGGCTTTCAGAGTAAAGTCCTCTGACAAGGTAGGGACGGAGCAGTAGAGGCAGGCCTGCTCTGAGAAACTGAGGGCACAGCTGACTATGATTTCTACCTAAGTTGAGAGTCACGGGGAGTCCAGAACAGGATGTAGAAACTTTGGTGTTTTTCTTTTCTTCCTTATTGTGAGAGCCACTCGTGTGGTACCACAAGGTAGTCAAGGACAAAGAATCGTGAGGCTTAATAGCTCCTGTCATTAAACTTGCTTGAACTTAAAGGCTCAACAGCGTCCTGAGGACTGAACAGTATTTTTGTCAGCTCAGCTGCTAGAGCGAAATCAGGTAACTCTTTTCTACAGACGGTAAATGAGGCTTTTGTGCAAAATCTGGGCGTTGTTGCTATGATACTCAAATGATCCTGCAACATCATGAGAAACTGGCCTTGTAGAAACTGCATCCAAAGTGCAGTTGAAAGCACTGTTTGGACAGATCACAAATTGTGCTAAGGCTATGTTTTTGTTTTTTGGGTTTTTGTTTTTGTTTTTTTTTTAGCATTCAGCATTCTAATTTGTGTTAAATCCATAGGTTTTGTTTTTCCAAAGTCTTTAACGTCCTGACTCACCCTCCCTAACTTAAGAAAAACATGACCTGAGTAAGACACTGCTTCTAAGTTTGGTTGTTCTTTAGCCTGTGGATACCAGATTCCTGTGAGTGGATGGGGTGGGCCAAGGGTCAGGGGAGGAAGGTGTGTGTTTGCCCGTGTGTGTGTGGCTTCCGTGTGGCTGAAGTGTGTGTGGTAGACCGCTTCTAGGCTACTAAGTGTCAATGGAAAAGAAAATGTATTCAAAATACATAAATCAAAACTAGAAGATGGAAAAAAGATTTATTCTATACAAAGCCTTGTCTGGACCACTCTAGAGAGACTTCTATTTTTTTAACCCTTCTATAAATATTTGATGGCACTAGAAATATTCCTGCAATAAAATGTGATTTGTGTAAAGAAAAAAAAAAAAGATTTTGTAATGTGAAACAAAGAAAGAAAGTAATGTAATTTTCTAAAAAAAAAACATACAAACAAACTTTGTATTATTTTCTTGATGGAATTTGCCTATCTGTCTTTGGAAAACTTTTTATTTCATTGAATGTGCCATAGTAGCTGTATGTGTTTTTAGTTTTAGACTAAGGGATGGCTGTTTGTGTTCCGACATTCCAAAATGCAAAGCAACTTAGCAGAAGCCTTGATGAGGAGGTTTCAGTAGGATGCAAGCGTCTCTCCTTGTTGCTTTTTTGCACACGTCTCTAATTCCTACCTAGTGCAATATCTGTACATACAGCACTTGCGGGTGCCCTTTGATCCCTCAGGGAAAAAAAACACATATTTGTACAGTTGTTGGGTTTGTTTTGGGTTTTTGTTTGTTTGTTGATTTGTTTTCCTTTTCGTTTTTTTTTTGGCTAAGGAATGTCGATCGAATTACTTGTTGTTGAGAGGCAGCCAGATAATCAGCCTAAAGCCACTGTTTCAGACACGGATTGTTTGAGTCATGTCTTTCCAGTACTATTATTTTAAAATGATGATAATAATAATAATAAAAAGCTATTTTCTGACAGTTCTTTGTGCTGACTGGTGGAAAACGAAAGGGTAAAAAAAAAAAAAGCACCTTATGGTTGACCTACTGTGAATGACAATCCATCTTGGTGTCAAGGACAGAGCCCTGTTATCTGGAGTTGGGGCTGGGAGTCAGAAACACTGTGCTCAGGGATCTTGTAAAACTCTTTAAAAACAGGGTGGCCAGTGGACTGGGACAAATTGTGTTTTTACTATTAAAGAGAATGATGATAATATCCCTCCAAGGCACAAGTGAACTGTAGAGGTGTGTGTATGTGTGTGTGTGTGTGTGTGTGTGTCTGTCTGTCTGTCTGTCTGTCTGTGTGAGCTCTTCACTGTCTCATTTTGTTGAGTTCAAAATTTCTGTGTGAAGTTCTGCCGGTGTGTATGGAAGATGAATTCAGAAGTGACAGACCAATCGAGGAACAAAGTGTAGGCCATTTGCTGTTTTCCTAACAATTAAAATGCTCCAGTATAACATAATTTTAAACAATTTCAAATTCTATGTATTATGAATTACTTTTTTTTTTAAGGCCAGCAGTAAGACCTGTTCAGTGAAATGGGCAACAACAGAGACTCTTTCAGAACTAGAAAACGGGCTTTTTCACTGTTTTCTCCTCCAGGGGCAAACCAAATTCCTGCTATGCAAAACAATTCCTGTTGTACATCCCTAGCTTTTTTTATTTGTGCAGTTGTTTGTTTTCCCAGAAGAGCTGACATTTTTAAAGACAGATCAGTCCCTGCATGACAGACCACAGCTTCAAGGGCGTTACAGCTCTGGAAGGCAGTTCTGTGCTCACGTTCTCATCTCCAACTTCCCACAAAGCCAGGGAAGCTCAGTGTCGCTTATGGTTGAGTCTCCTGGCCCATAATACACACTTGGCAGAATTACATAGCTTCTTACAATAGGAGAACTAGGTTTGGGAGATCTGTCCATCAGGTGACAATAACACCTCACACTTTGTTTTGAGTGTAGATGAAAGAAACCTCCCTCCTCCTCATTTATCTCTCCATCCATCCATCCATCCACACGTATGCATATGTGACAGACATTTTTTACATACCATCACAGGGCCACTGCCTAAAGTTGTGAGGCACAGAACCCCACAAGGACAGCTTGTACTGTGGGCTCAGCTATGTTCCCAGAAATGCAGTTGAACAGTCAGATACTGATTGACTGTTACTCCCTGTCACACTGGTCTTCATTCTGTTAAACACTAATGTGGGAAATGCTTCCACCAGCTTTGATGGCAGGGACCTTCCCATTACTGTTTATTTTTAACTGATGGGAAGGCCAGCTATCAATGTCCTCAAAGGCGATTGACTGCGCTCCTGACTGACTGTGCGCACACTCATCATGTGCCTTGTGCCTGTGCATGCTTGTATGTGATCAGTTTGTCAGACTCTCAGAATAATTTTTTTTTAAACAAACAGGAAGGCTGGCTTCACACCGGGAAGCCAGCATGACTGGGGCAGAGCATGTTCAACCAAGCCCTCAGAACTTAGAGCAATAAACACTGTTCAGTTGCTCATTTACTTGTAAATGGGTGACGGAATGTTTGATCCAAATAGAAGCCACCTTTTCCCAGGGTCTAGTGTGGAGAGTGGAGACGAATGTTTGGAAGAGATCCATGTTCTCTGTTTACATCTCTGTTTTGCCCCATTAGCTGTCCTATGCCTTTTCTGTGATCCTTCTCGAAGCTAATGACAAGACAGCTGGCTGTTAGCTTTATGGGCTGTGCATGTCATTACGTTGTTCCCCTAGAACAACAGGCTTCTCTCTGGCGTTCATGTATGGTTCCTTTCTTGTTCATTATGACTTGTGTGGAGGAGTAACTACTTCTATCAAGATGATAATCACTGAATATGTTGCATACGTAAATGCAGATATTTCTTGAGCAATATAGTGGATAGGACTTCACACGTGCGCACGCGCGCGCGCGCACACACACACACACACACACACACACACACACACACGACCCGTATGTACTGTACACATCTTCCTGAGGCCCCAATTCCCTGCTTATCCTAACGGTTTGAAATCTCATCTACAACAGTGGTGAATGTTTTAGACAGTAGGACATTAGCTGGCTGCTTCTTTAAATGTACCTGTATTGTCTGCCTGCTCCTTTTGTGGAGACATGTTTTTGTATTGGATGTTTGGGCCAATGGGAGGCTTCAAGCTACAACCTATTTTCCCAGTTTAAATATATTGAACTTATGACAAACCCCAGACAAGGCTTTTAATCTGTAAAGAACTGCAGTGTTGGGTGGTTTATTTACAAACCGTTTTCAATGTTGTCCATTTTTATGGCACCTTTAACAATATACTTGTTTCCAAAGTACAAAAAAAAAAAAATAGGTTAAATAATCTAGCCATAACTGAATGTCAAGCAATAAATCAAATGACTTTTGTGCATAGACTTTAAAAACTACAAATTTTAGACATCTGCATGTAAATGCAATCTCTTGTTTACTGCTTTCTTCAACTCAAGCAATGGATTCCTTATTTACTATTAACTTAAGAACTTGTAATGGCCTGTACACATTTTCTCTCCTCTTCTTACAAATTTACCTTCACCCTGCTTTTGAGTCATAATATTTAATGCTGTTCTGCACACCTCTATACAGTTAACTTTCTGGCTTTTGTTCTGTATAGATAAGATGTTATATTATAAACAGCCTACTCAGTGCAAATATTTATCTGTTTATCAAATCCACAATATGCTGTGTAATACTGGTTTTACTATATAATCTATTTTAGACATAGCTGTTTAGAACTAGAGTGTGCTATTTTTGTGTTTTTCTGATGTGTGGTGCTAGATAAGTTACTTTTGTGAACAACAACAAAAAAATCCCTTTTATTCCTAGACAAAACCACCTTTGGGTCTTGTTAATTTCACTGAGTATAACTATATATTTGTATATATATACATATATATATGTATATCTATATATATATCTACCTGTACCCAACTGGCAACTGTATCAGAGTGCTAGATTTGGGACATGCTTTTCTCTTTAAATACATAATATCATTATATAAATTATTCTAGAGTGTATTTAATTAGGATAAAATTACTTCCTTAGTATGGATATTTGACATCTATTGGGCGAGTTTGTTCATAAATACAGACATGAAAAACTGTTACCATTTATGCAGCTCTGTTGCTCAGCTTCCCATCACACCTCTTGAGCGGAAACGTAATTTGACAGACCTTGCTCCCAAAGCAACAAGCTCGTTTAGTGAGAAACCCTTTTTCCCTTACCGAAGAACTCTGTAATTGGCACCTGACTAAATGGTACATTTAACTCGTAGTACAGACAATATGTAGAATATTCATGGAGGACCGATAGCACTCTAGGCCCTTCCCCTCATCTTAGTGATGAGCTATATGGACATACACATTGGGCTACACTGCAAATTCAACAAGGGGTGATGTTCTAATATGACCACAACCAGTTCTGTGAACTGAGTGGAGGACCCTTGTTTTAAAACCATTTAATAGTGAGCTACATTAACTCTGACCTTTTTTCCCCAAGAGTCATTGGCATTGTTCAAGTTGTACACCAAATATCTAACTGAGGATGTAATTAGCCTTCTTAAATATTGATTAGAATTGTTCTGTGATATTACTGGATTTGTAAGATCTTTAGCAAAGATTTTTGAGCAATTTATAAATATAGAGCAAATGTTTCTGTTTACTGCACTTTTTGTAACTGAAGGTGATAACGTCTCAAGTCACGATTAGTGGATCCCGTGCATCACAATACATACTCAGCCACCACTCTGGACGTTTTCCATTTTTCTTACTGTCCCCTTGATTATAAAAGCAATCAGGTGGTTAATGAAAGCTAATGATAACAGTTGACCTTTTAAAATGAATTTGATACAATTTAGAGAGAAATCTCTTTTAATGCAATCATGCCATTCCTTAACTGTCTAGCTTGAAGAGAGATTGAAACATTTTGTTTGTTTGTTTGTTTGATTGATTGGTTGGTTGGTTGGTTGGTTGATTGGTTTTTGCACAGTTTCGTATCCCAAGCTTCCCCAGGGCAGTGAATTTATCTCTTTGCACTTGCACATGGCCAGCACATGTCAGCATTTGATTACTGTTTAAAATGACAAGTGTGCCCACAATTAAAACACTCCCCAGCTCTGGGGTGTTTAACTGAAAAAGCACGCGAAGTCTTACAGTTAACAATTCTCTAACCAAGTATAAGAGCCACATTGTCCTTCTGGAGGGCATGAAATGTTGAGTCTAATTGTGTGTGGGTCCCCAGGATCAAGCACATAAATGTCACACAACTCCACAAGTAACAAGTCTGGCCTGCTGTAAGTGTTCGTGAAAGTTTGGAAGCAGCAATGCCGAACCGATAAATACGATGCTGTCTCTTTTGTGCACAGGATGTACAGCTGCTTTTTCTGTCACACTAGAAATGCAAACCATTTATGGGATTCCTAAAAACCAGAGTATGGACCTGAAACTTTGCTAATGATCTTTACTAGAGGCTCATCCCACTTTTCACTGACATTGGGTTTCCTTTCCAATCCTTTCCCTACAGTAGTGGACTGCTTATTCCCAGCTGTTTATTTTATGGAGTCCTGAATTTAAAGAAAAAAAATATTTTGATTCATTTTGTAAATACAAGCTGTATAAAAAAAAGAGAGATTTAATGTTGTCTTTTAAATACTCCAATTTTCATTCTAATATGGATGTTGTTATATTGTACTTAGAAACTGTACCTTTAACATTACAGTACCTTTATTAAAAGTGCATTGAACACATCAATTTTAGATGTGCTTTGTGTGCTATTATCCTATAATAAAACTTCAGCTTCTAATGGAACATTTGTCTCGCATTTCTTCCTTATTGAGTGACACTGTATACTTTTCTAATTATATCTTCCCTCTTGTCAATGGTCTCCTAGTGAACCTTGATAATCAGTAAGGGCCACAGACCAGTAACAGTGGCAGCACATGGACTGTTAGAGATGGCTCAGTGAGTAAGAGCTGCTCTAGAAGAGGATCTGTGCCCAGTTCCCAGCACCCATATAGTAACTTACAGCTGTCCATAACTCCAGTTTCAGGGTATCCCTTTTCTGGTCCCCATGGACACCAAACATGCATGTGGTGTGCATGTATTCAGGCAGATAAATATAAAATAAAAATAGCTACATTATAAATAATAATAATAATAATAGTCCCAAACTTCACTCAAGACCTAGTAAATCAGAGTCTGCATTTTCACAAGCTCCAGGGGGTTGGTATTGTTACAAGTCTCAGAAGCACTGATAATGAGGTCACTGAAAGAAAAATGCATTCACTTCCATTCTACAAAGAAAAAAAAAAGTATGATGCAAGCTACCCTCTTAGCCCGAGGGAACATATCTTACTCACTGTTCTTCTACTGTAAAGGAGCTCTGTGACCAAGGCAACTCTTACAGGAGAAAGCGCTTTACTGGGGGCTTTGTTGCCATTTCAGAGGGCTGCGTCATTATCATATGAAGACAGGCACAGCACTGGAGCTGTAGCTAAGAGTTTCATATCCTAATCTGCAGGGCAGGCCGCAGGGCAGAGAAAGACAACAGGCCTGCCACAGGCTTTTGAAACTGCAAACCTCCTCCCCAGCAACCAACCTCCTACAGCAAGGACATATCTACTCCAACAAGGCCACGCCTCCTAATCCTTCCCATACAGTTCATCAACTGGGCACTGAGCAGGCCAGAGAGCTCCAGGGATCCTCTGTCCCTGCCTCCCCAGCAATGGAATAACAAATACATGCCATAGTATCTGGAATCTTATATTGATATTAGGCCTGAACTCAGTCCGTTATGCTGAAATGGCAAGAACTTTACTGACTATATCTCCCTCAGTCCCTTTTTAAGATTGTTTGTTTGTTTGTTTGTTGACATATTATATGTCCCAGAGCAGGCATGGGCTCACTGCAGTCCTCTGGTTCCAGCTGTAACTCACATAGGCATTGCCACATCTGACCATATTTTAACATATTCTCAAGTCAGAATAAAGTGTCTAGGTGTTTTTCTCTACACACGCGCTACCCTATCTAAGCATCTTTTATAAGCAAAGGATATTCCATAAATATCTGAATTGATCTGAAATTTTACTTAATGTAAGGAAGTCATTTCCCGTCTTTTTCTCCCCAAGTACATAAAAGGAGGGGAAAAGGTCAAGCACATGATCTGTCATGAAACATCGCCCCGTACAATTATAGTTGTTTGTTTCTGGTGTCTCAGGAAATTGAGAGATAATGAAAAAGTTCAGATTCTGTAATCTGTCACCCTGAGGCCTCATCAGAATCCAAACCTAAATTCCTTCTGCTTAAAACAATAATTCCAGCCACTTCCACCTCTTCGATACACTAGTTCAGTGTCCACGAGAGCACATAGATAGGAATATAAAGAGAATTTCTTAGACGTCTCGTCACGTAACTAGTGATCATAACTAGTGATCACAGAGGAAAGTCGGAGAGGAGAGCAAATGTTTTAGTTTATGGTTGGAATTACCAAGCTCCTTCTCAAAATGACAAAATGAAGCTGAATGGCCTCACAATGTTGAGATCTAATGTGCATACAGACCAAGTTCACAGGGACCAACCTCAGTTTCTCCCAACAGAACTGTGAAAATACCAGGCTGAGTCCATGGTGCCAGGGAGGCCCCTGCTGTGCTGGGTACAGCTTAGTAGCTTGGGACCTTCTTTTAAACACAAGATTGGAGATGTGGTCCAGTGTTCAATGCCACAGTCCAAAGAAGGCTGTTAAGGTCACATGAGCCACCAGTATAACAATAAGAATGGAGAGGATGACTAACAGGTCCCCAAATATAGCTAGATGAAAAGATGAAGTTGTGAAGTACTACTGAGGAAGGGCTAAAGGAATAAGAGGATGTTGCCCATTCCCAACACAAATAAGCAAGCTTTATAATGATGGAGATGCTTACTGGTTCGACTTGATGCTAACACGCCTCTCTCCAAATGTTACATACCTTCCACAAATTGGAACTGTTATTTTGTACCCACTACAACTGTAAGAGGAAGGTGTTTTGCTAAGAGATTTCTCCTAAACCGCAGAAGGATCACCCCGAAGGCTCCCCTGCCAGCCACCCACCCACACACTCCTGCTCCCCAGAGGTGCAGAGGCCTCCTACTCAGAGATTTGCTCCAGCTGTGGGCTGAGGAGACTTTCGCTTTTTTCTGGTGTCAACGATTTTTGATGTTAGAAACAGTTAAATCGTTGTCTCCTGATTTTCTTTTTCTTTCCTTGGAAGGTGAAACAACTGAGTCCAATAAAACACAGTCACCTCTCGGAACCAGGTGCTGCTGTCCACTTGAGGATGTCTGGGACAATGCTTCTAACCCTAAGATGATTCCCTTTGGGGAGGAGAAGTTGCTTTATAAATTATTTTTCACTTAGAAGACAAAATTATTTTTACTACTGGTCTCATGCCAAATTAATTAAATTCTCTACTTGAAATTATCTGTTGCAATTATCTTCTCTCTGAGATATTTAGGTACACCTGGAAGAGATCAACATTCCAACTAGCAGTTATTTAGCTCTTTTAGTTAGCTCAGGGCCCATGTAATGCAGACTATAGTGAAACATGCCAGAGAAAACATTAACCACTAAGTAGAAAAATACCACCTATTATTGAAAAAGCCAGATTTAAGCAAACTGCTATTAGCAATATTTCCTCATGTTTCTAAACCAAACATCTCTGCTCTAGGGCTATTTCTGGATTCCCACATCCAGAGTACCTATGGATAACTAGTGATTCATGAGGCAATTCACTGAGTGAAGTGTTTATCAAACTATAAATTCCCAAGGCCAAGTTCACTCCACATTGTTGTATTAGGCCATTAATATTTACTGTTGATATATCTTTTAGTAAAGCTGTGGTTAATCCTAAACAGCTGTATAACCAAATCACCACACAGAGACTGGGATTTATTTAATTAACCTAGAGCACAATGCTGGGCAATAGTTACTCCATCCTAAACCTCCAAGCCCACAGTTTCCTACCATTCAGATTTACCCATTATACTTGCTTTTAGTGATCTCTTAGGTTCCTTTCTCCACGTGGTTCCAAGACCTCCAGCTCCTCTCCCAGCTTCTACTCTTCTCCCTCCAACTCCTTCGTCTCCCCCTGCTTCCTTCCTCTCCTCCCACTCTGAACCAGGATGTCCCACCCTATCCTCTCCATTGCTCAACATTGTGGCTGGTTGTTTTAATTGACAATTTAGAGAACAAATGGTGGCATGTTTATACAAACTTAAGACAGGTGATGCTTAGAATAAGTATCATAATATAATGTCTGGATTGAAACCAGATAGTGGGGGAGAGAAATCAGCATTTGAATGAACAAAGGTAAGGTGTATACGCTCCACAAGAACATTATACCAACACCACATCAACAAAGGGAGCTCATTAGCTGAGGGTTATGAAAGTGCCCGAGAACTGATGAGGTCGAAGAGAGAGAATCTTGTATGTTTCTGTCCCTATTTGGTCTGCAAGAAGAAATACGCACCTAGTAACAACTGCCATTAAAACTGACCCAATAAAACTGGCCCAATAAAACATTGCACAAACTGAAAACAAATACAGACTTTTGTCAATTATTCCAAGCTAACTCAACCTAGGAGTCTGCCTCTAAGTTTTGCAGAAATAGAAAACCAAAGCTTTCCCTGCTTAAAAACCCAGAGAAAACAATGGTACAAGTAACTTGGGAAACGCTCTGGCAAATCCTTAGAGAGTTACTCAGGTAATTCCCTATACTAGTAGGCAACTCCATACCTATGTATCTACTCAGGCAAAGCCAAAACACAGAGGTCACAAGGCCCATCACAACGTCCTTCGCAACACTATTCATAATCTCCCCAGAGAGGAAACCACCTCTAAATAGTCATCAAATGGTGAAAAAGCACATTTGGATATGTCTATAAATGGACTACTATGCACCAACAAAAAGGAATGGACTACTAACACATAGGCAGCATGGACAAAGCCCAAACCCTGGCGAAGCGCGTACACACAGAAGGTCTCGTGTTGTATCATTCCGTTCTTGTGAAATGTCCAGGCAGAGCAAACACACCAAGATGAAGTTCATGGTTGACATGGGCCTGAGGATAGAAAGGATTGACTGCTATTGGACACGAAAATAGACAGTCAGGGTTAATGAGACTATCCTAAAACGAGGTAGTGTTGGTAGCTGCAAAGTCCTATCTGTTCACTAAAAGTTACTTAGTGAGACAGTTAAAATGATGGAATTATGATACTTAGAATGAGTGGTTACAGAGTTGTTCGCCATAACCCAGAGAAAAAAGTCCAACTCTCTGGCATCTTAAAGACAATCCATGCTCCAATTCCCTGTTCACTTCAGAGGTCTTCTCCCTCTCCCACTCCATAAGGCAACCACTTTTCCTTCCTCCCCAGCATTCAACACTGCTTCAACGCTGCTGGGCTTTTAACACAGCTGCAACACCTTCTGCCCTCATTCCTCAAGAGCTCATGAATGAAGGAGCAAAATGGCTTAACAGAGGTGCGCACCTATCCCTCTGCCTAGGAGGCACCAAAGCAACAGGTATTCCTGATACACAGTGAAATGAGCAGCCATGGGGGGACACTAGAAATCAACAACAGGAAAAGAGACTCTTTTAAGAGCCATAGAGAAACAAAATACCCTGGCCTTTGCAATTCTGGAGCTGGGGTGGGCAATATCCCCTCAGCAGGGAAAGAGTGGAAGAGAGAGTCCTAGCAGACTCACTCAGCAAAGATATTGGGCACTCCTAGTTAGGATTCTCCTGGGCTCTGCAGGCTTACAGGCTGAACAGTGAGAGACCTTAATGGGCACAATGTTTGACTCTGGACGAGGACTTCATTCAGAATCCCCTCCCCCTGAAGCTGTAGCTGGAAGCCATCTTGAGATGGTACTTATTGTCTAAATTTGAACTACATCGGTGGTCGGAAATCCTCATGCGTTCTCATCTCTGACACCCCACAGACATTCCCCTGCACTGGGTTAGTGGCTAGGTGCCTCACAAACCAATCTTGGAGTGACCGAATGACTGTCAGAACCTACCATGATTGTGGAACTTTTCCTAGGGAGTCTATTTTCAAAAAACATAGAAAAAACAAAGAAAGGATTCCATCCAACTACAGCTTGGTGGACCCATGAGTTCACTGATAGGACTTACAGGCTCAAGTGCTAAAAGCAGCTGGATCACGAGGAAGTCCTCCACAGCGCTGAGGAACAGCTACTCCAGAGAGCACCTTCTAGTCGCCGTGTTTTACAGCTTACATAACCTCAGGAAGGGTGGGGCAGCATGATTGCCACCCCACACACCTGCACCTGAGGATGTTACAAGGCCCAAACTAGAGTCCAGCTGTCTGCTGGTAATCACAGATGATCTGACTCAAGATGGAAATAATTATGTGGTTGTAGAGGAAACAGCTGCTCTCTGTAGGACCACTGTTACCATTGGTTAGGGAACACCCAAAGGAATGAACATCTAAGAACCTGCCCTTAAGACCAACAGTGTAGCCAGGGTCATGAGGCTTCATACCAGGGTGAGGCCTGATGGCTCTTAGCTATATCGTTCCCACAACCTCTAGCTCTATCAACCTTCCCCATAAAGGAGATGGGCAGAAGTCCATGGTTCCAACACCCAAAGGAGTGCGCTAAGCCATCAGGCCAACAGAGAGGGCCTGGCTGTCACAAGTCCCTGCACACCCTCCCTGGGAAGAAACTTTGGCCACTCGCCATTCACTCCTTGGAGGGCAGTACAACTGAAATCACCTGTTTAGTGTGTTTAGTATGTTTAGTATTTAGACTGTTTAGTATGTTGGCACCTACCTGTCATCCTAACAGTTAGGAGGCTGAGGCAGGAGGATTATGAGGATTATGAGGATTATGAGAAAATGGCTAGTGAACTGAGAAGAGAAACGTGCTGCCCCATGCCCAGGCATGCATTGGCATGTAGGATTTGACATCCTGCTCATAGCCACACCTAGAGAAGCATCTAACCCCACACCTTGACTGATAACATGCTTTTGAGAGGACTAGACATGAGCAAAAGATGAATGGAGCATCTGATAAAGAATTCAAAAGAATTTTGAAGAGCTCAAAGAAGTCCAAGAGAACACAGATGAACCATTAAGTGGAACTAGGAAGTCAGTGTGAGTTATGAAGAAGAAAATCAGTGAAAACCAGTTCTGAACAGTAACCAAACAGAAATGCTTAAAATAAGGAATAATATTTTTTTAAAAAAAGTTCATTTGAGGATTAAAGAGATGGCTCAGTGGTTAAGAGCACTCATTGTACAGGATCTGAGTTCAGTTCTGGGCACTCACATGGTGGCTCACAGCCATCTGTAACTCCATTTGCAGGGGCCACAACACCCTCTTCTGGTCTGCATGCATACATGCATACGTACAAACATACACACACATACATGTGCACACAATCACAAACATACACATAAAATAAAATAAAAATAAAGAATGGCTGGAGAGATGGCTCCATAGTCTGGAGCATTTGTTCCAGTACCCACATGATGATTCACAACCATCCATAACTCCAGGTTCAGGGACTATAATGCCCTCTTCCGATGCCTCACAGACACTGCACACACATAGTGCACATCACAAATGCAGGCAAAATATTTATGTACATAAAATAAGGCAAATAAACCCAAAACAAAAATTTCAAAATAAGTATCTTTTAGAAATTTCGGTTGAAAGCCTCGACTGCAGAGCTTATCAAGTAGGAGAGGGAATATGAGAACTTAAAGACAGACCTTTCAAAATATCAAATTCAGACAAAACGGAAAGAAAAAGGAGGGCAACCGAGATTTGGGGCACAGCATTGAATGAACAAACATTTCTATCGCTGCCACACCCAAGTGAAGAGAATAAAGTCTAAGTGTGTAGAAAACTCATTAAATGAAATGCTAACAGAAAACTTCCCTCGCCCCAGAGAGGCATGGATATTCAAGGCGTGACCAGAAAGGATCCTCACCATTACATAACCACACCGTAAAAAGGCTAGGACAGCACTGGGACTAGCTAGCATGCATAAGGCTCTGGATAAAATCCCCAGGACAGCAACAACAATCATAAATCAATGAACAGCTAAATACATGACAAAAAAAAAAAAAAAAACCTACAAAATCTGCAAAGTGCTAAATCACATTTAATAGAAGACCCATTAGATTAGGAGGGAATTAATTTCTCAGCAAAAGCCCTACAGGCAAGGAGAGAACAGAATGACATATTTCAAGTTGTGAAAGAAAACAACTGCCAATCAGGATCGCGATACTCAGCAAAGCTATCCTTCAGAAGTGAAGGAGAAACAAAGATATTCCAAGATAAGCAAAAAACCGGAGGGAATTGGGGACTGTCAACCCAGCCTTACATTGGTTACTTCATGGGGTAACCATTCAGAAGTGGAAGAAGGCTATCATCGTGATGTATTAAAATAGTAATATTAATAGAAGATAAGCAAAAGAGTCAGACATTGTCAATGCAATTAACCATCGCATTATAAAGATGACTAAAAGGGAAACAAAACAGCTAGAGCAGAATCAACAAAATGACTACCATAACCCTGTATTTTTTTTCTTCAATAAAACCTTTGAATGTAAGTCAACTAAATTCTCTAAATAAAACATACAGGCTATAGGATCATGGTAGTGTATGCCCACGCCTATAATCCCGAGAAGCCGAGGCAGGAGGATTGTGAATTCAGGACTATCCTGGCTAGGAAGAGTGTCTGAGGCTATTCTTGGCTACATGGTGAGATGTATACAAGGACCAGAATTTAGGGAAACACCAGAGGTCACAGCCCAGTCTCTCCTGATCTAACACTACGCGCAGGCTGGTCCTCTCTGCGGGTTCTCAGGCAGGCCCCGCCCGCGGCGCTCGCGTGACGTCATCACGCGCAGCCGTGCGGGCGCCCTCGGGGCCTTTAAATGAGGCCTTCCTAGGCGTGCAGCAGTGAGTTCAGCAAAACGTGTGCGAAAGCGTCGGTTTTTCCCGGGTCCAGAGCCGCTTGCGACCCTGAGGTGGGCGGAAAGGCGGCTGCGCGCGGACTCGTCTCGTCCGGGACGCGAGGGGCGGGAGAGGGAACATGGCGAACAGGGTCGGAGGCGGCGCCCCACCGGGCCTTCCTCACAGGCCTTCCTCGGCGGCTTCCCTCACAGGCCCTAAGCGGCTTTCCTCATTCGTCTCCTCACCTTTCCCGATTCTTTCTCTTCCATTGCTTCCCCGCGGCTCCCTCGGCGTCCACCGTCCACTCCCTTCCCCCCCCCAGCCCCACACTAAGGGGAAAGGAGAGGTAGGTAGTTTGAGAGGGAACCCCATGAGACCCTACAGGTGCTCAGAGGCCAGGACCTGCATTTGATTCTTAAGGATCCCAAGCCCGCCGCGAGGTCCCTGGACAAGCACCCAGCGGGGAGAAGTCAAGCTACAGCTTTGGTCCTGGTGATACCTCTTAAGTGTCCCTGTGACTTTTTCCTTTGAATTGCCCACACCTGAGTCTCATTTAAATAAATGCAGAGTTCTCTTTGAAAGGGCCAAGATTCTTGGGGTCCAGAGAGCCTTTTCCGTGCATCGCATATCATATGCTTCCGGATTATCCATATATGACTGGAGGAAATGGAAACAAGATTTATAAGATATAAATCAGAGGCATAGCCCTGCCGTAGTGTAAACAATGTGAAAACACCCTTCTGGTTTTGGTTCTTATTAACTCAGCTAACAACACTCCTTGCAAAAGTTAAAGGAAAGGGACTCCTTCTCTGTCATCTTTGCTGCAAAGAACCGTGGCAATGTTCTGCCTGTGTGTGTGTGTGTTTTTTTTTTTAGTCAGTTGAGAGTAGATGTTAAGCAGATGCCCTTTCTCACCCGAGTTAATCTGGGTTTGATCTTGACTTTTTGTTCTGTCTTCAGTTGAATGTAGATTCTAGGAAGGATCCGATCTTCACTCTCTTGGAGCCTTCACTGCCAGGCTGAAATAACTGTGGGCTAGAGTAAAGGAGAAATCTAGGAAGATGAGCTCTAGCATAACCATGAATGAACCAAGACTGAACTGGTGAGTTGGACCTCTTCCTTATCCACTCTGGAGGAGTGAGACAGGGCTGGTGGGTATCACAGGAAGGGAGGATTTCTGGCTTATAGAAGTTTTAAACCTTGTAACCCCCAGAGATTCAGAATTTGCCCTATTCATATACCAAACCTGTTGAGTTACAGCTGACCAATTTCACCTCCTGAAATGACAACTCAGCACTCAGGTGTTTAGATAGAATTTCATCTTGTGATTATTGTTTTCTTTGGAGAAGAGGTGCTGAAATTGTTCTCTACATTTTCAGTTTTTTTAATTCTTTCACTCAAGTAACATTGACCATAACATATCAGTGTTAGTTTTAATGGGCTTTGGCCGGAGGGGAAAGGGCGGGAAGAGACAGGGTTTCTCTGTAACGTTGGCTTATCTGGAGCTCACTGGTTAGAGATCGACCTGCCTCTTCATCCTGAGTGCTGGGTTAAAGGCATGTTGTACCATGTCCAAACTGTATTGAATCATTTAAAATCTGTCCTAGGACTATAACATGAATGTGTAGTCACATGTTCTGCAGGTAGCCCTGAACACCTCTGGCACTGTGAAACCAAAAGGGATTTTGCAGTGTTAGAATTTTTAGAGCTCCCCATTTTTGCTGATCAGAGTCCTCCTTAGATAAATTAATCTCCAAATTTTGAATTTTTTATTTCTTTCATTGGCTATGTTAGTCTCTAACTAATTTTCATGTTATAAAACCCATGTATCACTTTAGAGGTGAGTTTAACAAACCCCCGTCATTTACCCCATGTAACAAAGTCAGATCAAGTAAGCAGTGAGTAGAATGGCTAGTGTTTTCACCTGACACAATATTACATGGAACAAAAGAAGTCCAGTCACATTTTTAATGTCACCATTCATGGCCAGAGGTGATTCCTATCTCTGACAGATCCTTGATTATACTTAATTCTCTTCCATCTTTAATGTTCAAGTCTTTGAAGTTTAATTGTATACTACAGGAAAGCAGAGTATTGGAGCTTGAGAATTTCATACTGCCCCAAGCTTAAAGCTGTCCAAGAAATAAATCTGTACACTCAAGATCTGGCATGTGAAATTGAACTGGCTAGGAAGTGATTATTTGGGAAAAGCTGGGGTAGAGGTTGTAAGTTCCAGCTGTACCATTATGCTTCTTTGTCTAACATGAGATTTTGAATTGTCAAGTGCAAGTAAATTACTTTATTTCACAGGGATGTTACACCCAAAAATGGCCTTAAAGCATTTTTCTCTCCAGAAAATTATAAAAATCATTCCATGGCTCCAAGTTTAAAAGAACTCTATATTTTGTCTAACAGGTAATGTTCTTTTGGTTATTTATTTTTTTCATTTCATTGCTGTTTTTCTGATAGCTGAAATTTTATGACTGTATTCAAATTATAATTTGAAAAATAGAAACACTTTAATATTTACTTTTTTCACACATTGTTGTATATTTATGCACACAAAATGAGATCATAGCTGTAATTACCTCAAAACACCATAAAATATAATTTGCTTTTATCATTAAAAATCAGTGTTTTGTATTTATTTTCATGCATACATATTTTTCCCTTAAAATCTTAATTAATTGCCTATTCTCTTATATATGTGTTTATAATTCCTGTAGCAACTATTGGAATTTTTTTAAAAGAAAGTCTGCAATTATTTCTGTAAGGTAAAGGCATACAAATTTAGTCAGACTATGTATATTTTATATTTTAATAGATGGTACAAAATTGTCAAAAGAAGATTTTTTTCTTGTCTTGTATAAAAGTGACTGCTCACATGCTTGCAGCTGCTCCTTTTCACTGTTTGATTGACTGTCTGTTCTGTTGTAGGTTACTCTAGAGACCAGAGATGAGTGAGGGAGCTCTTCCACAGGCATTTAGATCTACTGTGATTCTGTTAGCTCTCACAGTGGAGGAACTATATCTCCCCCATCTTTTTCAGTCGGTTTGCCTACTTATTCTTCTATCTTCATCTTCTCCTGCTTCTACTCATTTTCATCAACATTTGAAAATATTTCAATTTCTGTTTTAAATACTCCTCTCCACCTTCCTTTCTGTTACTTCTCCTTTCCTTTGGACTTACACTACTTCAGAGGTGTATGTGTGCTGACGTAAAGTAAGGAATGAAAAATATGTGAGGCATATAGAAAACATTAGCACAGATAGTAATGGTCCTTCCACAGCAGTAAATATTTTCAGTCTAGGTAGACAAGACTTTCCCAGTGAAAAGGCAAATCCACACTTGAATTAAAAGACAGGAAAGAGTTGCTTTCTGAACCTAATCCAGTGACACTCTCAGCGAGCTTTTGGCTGGAGCTTCTTCACTCAGGTTTCTTTCCAGTTCTGGTTTTTGCAGTAGTTCTCAGATACCTTTGCCATCTTCATCTTTATGCTTCTCACAGTGCCTGATCATTAGAATTACTTGTAGACTTTTAAGAAATACTGATTTTTGTACTGTCAACCTAGTCCTTTGAATCCAAACTATTGAGAATCAGGATGCAACTGTGCACTTGACTTAGTTTATAATAATGAGTGTTTGTGTGTCTTCTACACATCAAAATATCCTCCTTTTATGTAAAAGGAGTTATAATAGTCTGATTATTGTACCTGGATGATGAAAATTTTTTTGAAGAAAGCATATATGTACATTTATTTTGATGTTTTGGGTTTGTTGGGTACCACTGGCTGAGTCAGCCAGATTGCTATTTAAAATATTAAGTCTTTCTTAATGTATTTGGTAGTGTCCACTTTAAAAGTTAAGATTCATATTTGTGCATCTATGTATTTTTTAAAGCTGTTATTGTTTTTCAGTTTTTATTATTTCCTGCCAATAACTAATTAAAAAAAAAACTTTTCAGTCATTCAGTACCTTTAATTATTTTAAACCAGATAATGTTTATCCTTTACCTCTTATTTAAAATGTTCTAAAGGCCGAAAAAGAAATAGTCTGGGTTTGATCTGGTGATATGCCCAAACCATGGCCCTGGAGAATTGCCAAGAGTCCTGAACTAGCTTGACATTCCAAGTTACTGCCTGCAGAATTTCAAGGGACACAGTCAGAGCCAGGGAAATGCTGACTCAGTACAGTGCCCAGAAATGATGTACCAGAACACTTACAAGTGATGCCACAAAAATGTCTACGGACTCAGCAGAAATGCTTCGTGATACCCAGCAAACCCAATAAAGTATGGGTCAGCAAAAGCCCAAGTAACTCAGTGTATTGGCAAATTAAATGTTATTTTGATACACGCTAGGGTCATTTTGGAAGAGGAATCCTTGAGAAATTGTCCCTACGAGATTGGCCTGTGGGCAGCTTAGGGTACATTTTCTTGAGTGATGATTGATATGTGGGAGGGCCCAGCTCAGCTGTGGGCTGTGCCACTTCTGGGATTCTGATCCTAGGTGCTATAACAATGTAGGTGAGTAAGCTACGAGGAGCAAGCCAGTAAGCAACACTCCTCCATGGCCTCCACATCAGCTCTTTCATCCAGGTTCCTGCCCTGATTTGCCTCAGTGATGAATTGTGATATGAAACTGAGCTGAAATAAACCCTTTCTTCCCCAAGTTGCTTTTGGTCTTGGTGTTTAATCACAGCTATAGAAACCCTACCTAAGACAGTTCAGCAAAATGCTGAATGATGACCCAGGAAAACCACAAGGGTAACTTGACAAAAGGGCTCAATGACAACTCAGCAGAAATGCCAGGTGGTGAGTCTGAAATAAATTGCCCAAAGGTGGCTTAACAAAAATTTCAAAAGATGACTCAGCAAAAATTTTCAGTAGTTATTATGCAGAACTGCTGCATGGTGTCTCAACAAAAATCCTCCAACAATGGCTCCAGGCACAACCCTGAGATGATTGTACAATACTCAACAATGAATATAACACCCAGTCATGATTAAATATAGTGTACTCTTAGTAGAGAAAAAGCAAGAGCAATTATGTATATATTGGCTTTATTTTCCTGAAGAAGAAAATTCCAAGAGTTCGGTATCTGTAACAAAAATCTTGAACAAGGATTGACACCAGTCTCCTTAATGGCAGCTCTTCAAACATGTGGGCAGCACAAGGATCTCTGACAGACTGACTTGAGATTTGCATAACAGACTGAGTCTCAGGAAGATCTATACCCACAAATGCTCAGTTTAGGACAAACAGATGGTGTAGTGCCTAACTAAGAACAGTTGGTGCATCGTCCCGTACTCTGGGAAATTATCCACAATCCTATTAACAGGTGGTTGGTTTCAAATTTCAGTATCTCAGACATCAGCATAGACAGCAGTGTCACTCTCTCTGGATCTACTCTGTGTCACCCTTGTCACACTGAAGAAAATTCCCTGCCCATGCTGGCAGGGCTAAGTCATGATGTAGATGACTACAACAGTGTGGTGATCTTACTTTATGTTCTAGAGTCTCAGAGGAGCAGGAAATTAAAGAATCTGGGAACTAGAAGGCACCTTGTTCAAGTCCTCACTGCCTTAGTCCAGGCTAAGTCTGGACAAGCTAAGTAGAAATTGTGAGCTTCTACAGAACTTGTAGAAGAACATGGTTGTTGAGAAAAAAATTCAAATATACAGCAGAACTTTAGCAGGGATTATACCATTAAATCCAATTCTTGAATTCTGTGAACATTTTATTAAATCACTTGTCTGTCCATCTACCTTTGACCCTTTCTGTTCGTTGCACCTTATCTGGACACTTTTCATAATGAATGTTTGTACTCCTCCCCTTAAAGTAGCATTGTGTTTGTTTGTTTTTCATTTTCATTTAATATCTATTTATATATATTATGATATCAGGGAAGTTACCAAGTCACTAAATGTAAATTCTTGTCTCTAAGAATCTTGATTTTTTTTTTAAATGTTTATGGGTCTCTTGCCATGTCTGTATATCATGTATGTACAGTGTCAGCAAATGCCAGAAAAAAACATCAGCTCCACCAGAGCTGGAGTTGTAGACAGTTGTGAGCTCCCACGTGGATGCTAGAAATTGAACCTAAGTCTTCTGTAAGAGCAGCCAGTGCTCTGAGCCTCTGAGCCATCTCCAGCCTCTCTCAGGATTCATAATGAGGGCAAACTGGGCAGTGACCGACACTGCAAGGAACACAGGCCTCTGTGCTGCCTGTACTCTCCTGGGGCCCTGTTCTCTCAGTCCACCTGCTGGAAGTTTCTTCCTTCCCCCAGGAATGACCTCAAGCATCTGCAAGGAGTACATGTGTCTTGAAAGAAAAGAGGTTATTAAAAAGCTCTTGGTTCTCCCTCTTTCCCAAAATCTTTAGTTTGGAGTTGGGACTTTATTTACTTTTTTAGGTTAGCATTCAGAATAATGGGTTCCATCATGCCACCTTCAGCCATGTGTTCTATTATACTGTGTTCTCATTTATTTCCTCTGTCTATGTTCTCCCTACTATCCAAACTGGTCCACTTTCTTCCCCAGATAATAACCCATTGCTTCTTTACTGCATGCTATGTATTAATCCTCTTGATTTTCCACTCCCTTAAAAATGTCTTCCTCCCTACCAGGGATCTATAAATACACACATGACCTACAAATACACACATGCATATATAAAATATTTAAGTTCAACACAAATATATAAAGTTTTAAATATTAGTCCATTGTCCATCATTTGTTTTTCTTAGTCTGGCTTATTTTGCTTAACAGGATCATTTCGATTTACATTCATTTTCTTGTAGATATTCTGATTTCATTTTTGTTCATTTTTAACAGCTGCATAAAATTATATTGTCTGTTTTTTAAAAAGTTCTTACTACTTCAGAATTTTTGTCTCAGCCTTCATCATTTCAGATAAAAATTTCTACCTATTTTTCTTCTTTCCTTCTTTCCTTTCCTTTCCTTTCTTGTCTCTCTTTTTTTTTTTTTTTTTTTCTTCCAACAAAAATCTCCTTATATAATTCTGGCTAGCCCAGAGCTCACTATTTAGACCTGTCTAATCTCATAGAGAGATCTGCCTCCTTGAGTGCTGGTATGCAGGTGTGTCCACCATGGCTGGCTTTAATATTAATCTTCATTCTACCACTGCTTCTTTGATGGTGCTCTGCAGTTTTGCTTAGCATTTCCTAAGCTTGACTTATATAAAGGAGAGAATATTTTGCTGGCAGTTAGGCTTAAAAAACAAAACAAAACCATCCTAATTTTCTTAGAATATGCTTTTCTTTCTTTAGATTTTTTTTTTTTACACAGGCACAGTTTATTAGTGTGATTTACATATTAGTGTAAAAGAAAAGCATAAGCATTGGTATTTGTTTCTGGATTTTGTTGTTATAACAAGAAACTGATTTTGGAGCTCAGTTATTTAGAACTTTGCTTGTTGGGAAAAACAACATTCTTTATTATTACCCATAACATAGTAATTTTTGTGTTCTCTAGCATATTGGAAAAATATACTGTTAATTGTGCTTATTTCAAAACTGACATTTTTATTCAACCCCTTCTCATCAGAAAAAGGTATTTCACTCTTAATTTCCACACAAAAAGCATTCACTAGATGCCCTATACTCCATTCATGTTTTTAAGATGAAAGGACCTCCAGGGTAATGTGATGTTAGAAGTTAGTGTGAATAAAGTAGAAAGTCAGTGAAGTATCAAGTTCATTAACTATTTGAAAAGTTTAGCCAAGAATAAATGAGAAAATGAAAAGCTGTTCATGTAAACACCCGCCTTTATTTAAAATTAAGCATTCTGATTACAGATCTTTATAATTGAGTTTCAAGCCAACAGATAGCTGAATAGTTTTGAATAGGATAAGGAACAATAGTTGCTATTAACCTGATTATTATAAAAGAAAACTAAACCCCAAGATTCAGGTAGACTTTGAGATGGAGCCCAGAAATATCATTCCCAAATGTGGCTTTTAAAGAAACTGTCAAACTAGCTGACTTAAGAGTCTAGCAAACTGTTTGGAACCTTCCTTTGTTTCATAGCAACTTGAAGTAGAAAGGAAAAATGGTAGTTGACAAAATGAAGGAGGAAACTTCAAACTATCAACTGAAATAAATGCAGTGTTATAATGTATGTGGGGAGTGCTCTTGGGTACTTGTGGCTGCACCTGATGAAGATTCTGACAGGGCTGCACTCAGAATGATCTTGATGTGCTGCTATTTCATTCTTTGCTGCATGTAGCCAATTTAAACTGCTAGAATGTCTTGACATTCCTACTCGGGCATATCTGAGTCAGCATCTCGTTGCTGCAGCAGCTTAATTAAATTTGCCAGTTTGTGCCAGGAGGACAGACATGTTCTCATATTCAGAGAGACAGCTGTGAGGCAGTATTGTTAAGAGTTGCGGACACAATACTGTTAGGTTTGAATAGCTCTCAAGACATATTCTAGTGAGAAATCAATCTGCTGTAATATATTTCTACCAAGATCAGCAGTTAATATTCATTTTGTTAACCTAAAATGAGCTTATTTTTATACTGTTATTGGAGAAACTTTGGTAGCTAAGTATGTGTTCTCTTGCCTTTATTTCCAGAGTCAGGTCAGCCTAAACATCACAATTTTAATGTACAAAATTCTCTTCCCATTAACTATTTAGTTATTTGTTGAGTATTTCATTCATAGTTTATCTCTGAGAGTGTTTTGAAATGATTTTGCTTTATTTGGGGGAGGAACGTTCTTACCCTTTTCTAAAATGCTATTTTTAGATTTTGGAATTTTTACCGTATTTATTATTATACTATTATAAGTTAGTAGTTCCCAACATTATCAATGAGACCCAAACCTTCCAACTTTATTTTTAGCAATTATTTGTTAGAATTAATGTACTTCCTTTATTAGCCTGAAATGAAATTAATAGCTTATTCCTGCAGACATAACTTTTAAAAATAGCATGATGTTCTAAATATGCAATGTGAAATAAAAGGAGAACAATGATTCCTACCCTGGATTATGTAATACCCACTTATAGTGACTATGGCTGGGTATGGCACCTGTACAACCTATAAGAGGACCATGGATTCAGTTCTCAGCACCAAGACCCACAATAAGCCAGACTGTATTGAAGAGAAGGAGAGTGAAATATACTAAGAAATAATTATAGAAACAAAACAAAATTTGTGAAAGTAACAGCAAATTATAATTGTTTTATGCAAGAGAAAAAGACCTTTACAAGCTATGTGATCAGTGTCATATGTGCATTCAGTATTCCTCAGCAAATTATGTCAACCGTTCTCTTCTGTGATGAGTTAGATGTTCCTTTTGGCTTAAAGAAATTACTGCCTTAAGGAAAGTAATACTGTCATGATTGCAGATCATTGTTTTCTTCCCTTTCTTCCTCTTAATCCATGATCTCCATAATGTTCTTCTCGGCCACCTATTTGGTAAATTTCGTTTGGAAACCCAGTATTGTTATGGTTGCATTTGTGTGTGTGTGAATGGATATAATTTTCTTCTTTCATGTTGATGTGGTTTTCTTTCATTCATTTATCAAACTACTGTTTTAAGATCCTGGTGATTGGGCTGGAGAGATGGCTCAGAGGTTAAGGGCATTAGTTGCTCTTCTAGAGGTCACGAGTTCAATTCCCAGCAACCACACGGTGGCTCATTACCATCTAAAATGAAATCTGGTGCCCTCTTCTGTACATGCAAACACACATTATATACATAATAAATAAATAAATCTTAAAAAAAAAAGGTTCTGGTGATTGAAGATTATACTGCAATCTGCTTGTTAAAGCTCTTGAACAAGCTGGGTGTGGTGGTGCACACTTTTTATTCCAGCACTTGGGAGGCGGAGGCAGGCAGATCACTGTGAGTTTGGGACCAGCCTGGTCTATGAAGTGAGTCCAGGACAGCCTACACAGAGAAATCCTGTCTTAGAAAAACAAACAAACAAAAAAGGTTTTGAACGTAACACACTAGTCATTATTCGTAAGTATTAATGAATGAGTCAGTAGACATCCATCTTTCTCATTAGTTTCCTTTCTTCCACAAATTATCATTTAATTTGGCATTATGTAAAAGAAGCAACAACTATGGTAGAAATCTAAGTTGTAGAGATAAAGGAAATGGAGTTTTTTGGTAGATTTATACTCTCTCACAGAAATTGTAGAATAAAGTAATTGAATTGCAAAGATAGAGACAATTTATGAATAAGATAATCTATAATTGTATATCTTAATAAAAATAGGTGATTTTTTTAATTGAGGTATTTTACAAACAAGTCTAATATCAGGCTCTCAGGCTGCTACTACTCATTGCTTTCTCTTCGAACATACCTCATTACAGATATGCCATGGTTTTTCTTTTGTAGCCATAAAAGGCATAGAAACATTTTTTTTATGGACTTAGCCATATATGTGACAGATAGAGGATTGTCCAATCTTTCTAAAATCACTACTGCTTCCATAAAATGTGACAGTTATTGGAATTTATTTTCAAGTTCTGAGATAACCAATGGAAACCAGAAAATTTAGAATTTCAGTGAATTAACTTCAACTTTGTGGCCTCATTTTATTCTGTTCTTACTGTCTTTTATTCACCATATTAATTGATATCTCTTTCTGAAGAACTTAAATGTTAAAAACCAAATAACACTGCAATAAGTAAAGATAGCATAATTCACAATAATGATTTTTTTTTTTCTGGTCAGGAGCCATTCTGTTAAAGGAGCTCTCATTAGGCAGGTGGGCCTTCAGGAAGGTAATCTGATATATACCATGACACACCCCAGAATCGCTTCCAGGCTCTGACACTCATTCTTTGTGCACTGCTGCATCTCTCTATACTCTGGTGTGGTAGGAATTGTTACTTTGTGGTTATTTACACTCTCTGGTTGAACAAACTTCCTATGGGATCTTCATGAAGATAAAGTGCTGTTGAAATGAATTAATTCCTGGTTATGGAATTCCTGATTTGATTCAAACAATTTTAAAAGGTAAATTGTTTTAGACCTTCTAAAACAGCATTAGAAAGTTTATGGCTGCAACAAATACCTTTGTGGACTTCCAAATGACTAGGAGACACGTTTGAGACAGACTTGTGTCTTCAAGCTAAGCCTTCATTATGAATCCTGGTATATACATTAATATGTATATAGCAAGTTGGTTTAAATGTCCCATGAATCCAAATTATAATGGGACTGCCAAACAATGTCTAATTAAGTGATGTCATTATATATAAACTTTTCTGTTGTAATTCCTTATACCTTGTCACCTTATGGCATTATATACTGTCATTTTAAATTTACTTTGTTTCTTAGAATAAAAGACAGAGAAAAGTATTGTCCTGAGCTCACTATAAACTTAGAGACAGCTAAAAAAAAATATGTAGCCAGGTCAGTATTAATTAAAAGGACATGTATTCTTACAACCTTTAGACCCTGTTAACCTTTAGGCCTTGTCAACTTTGTCACTCTGAACTCACTATGAACTTATGTAATGCACACATAGATAAGAAATGTTTAGTTCTAAAACATGTAACCTGTTGTATTTTAGAATTCATCTGTTTTGTGATTAATTGCCTTTTTTGACTATGAGGTAATTCCTTTTCTGGGAGCTTTGTCTCAGAGGTATAAAGGCTATACGGTAAACAGTGGGGAAAAAAAACACACACACTGTTGGCAGAAGTCTGGTGGTGGAAGCCCATTGAACAAAAGCTGGATGGAATTCACTTCATCTATGAGTTATAAATATGTATATAGATATGTGTTTGCATATAAATATGTCCATCTGTCTGGTTTTTGTTCACATGTTACATGAGTGTATGTCAATTGTCGTATGCATGTAAGGAGCTCCTTTTGTATCGTCCATTGAATGTGTTTATGAATATATACAGGTCTGTATGTCTGATTGTCTATTTCTACGTATGGGCTGACGCTATAGAACCAGCAGCCTCAACTTACTGCAGTTTCTGCAGAGGGGACACTAGCAGAAATCAACATATCATCATATGTAAGCTTGTGGGAACTCGTTGAAGTTAAAGTTCTTACCTTCTTCCACCTTTTTCCTTGAGCCTGTGTATGTGAATAGTCTTCACCTACTTTCCTCTTTTCTTTTTCTTAGCGATTTACAAACATATTAGCAGATTCAAGATCTAACTATCAGCCTAAGATAAGTAGAAAAAAGTTTACTTTAGCCTGTGGAGGCCTCCACAGTGGCCTGCCCCGTGCAGGGACTAATCTCCTGTCAAAGAGCTCCTTTTTACCACCCCTTGCAGTTTTGGCTAGAAACTGCCTTTAAGCTCTTGGCTGCAGGAAAAAAAAAAAAAAGGTGACCAGTTCAAGTTTCCCTCCTTAGCAGCAGTCTAACCTAGAGAAGGAATCCTGGGCTCCCTCCCCAACTCCTTTTTCTTTCAGTCATCTTTCATGATCAGTTGCTTATCAGCTTGGCGACCCAAGAAATAAAGTGAACAGGGAATTCTGCATCCCATCCAAGATCCTGCCCAGGACCCTCAAACCTTGCCAAAGCAGAAAGAGACTTTGGCAATTGGAGCATAGGAGACCTTAACAATTTCCCCTTTTAGTAAAAGAGGTAAGTTCCAAATAGAATAGCTGGTTGAACTGTGCCTCTCCCTCTCCATCAGGTGGCTGAAGGTAAGCCTGCAATGAGGTCTTTTCATGCAGAATACTTAAACTGCACTAAATGACTGAACATCAAAATGCAGGTGGCAGAGTTAGATAATAATCTAGAAGTTACTGTTAATCATGTCATATTATTCTCCCTTTTGATTGAGAATCATAAGTTCCATGATAGTAATCTTCATGTGAAAAGCACATATTTGTAAATTGTATTTTTTTTCCAGACGTATAGGAGAAAATTTGAATGTCTCAGCAAGTTCTGTAGAAAATGAGCCTGCAGTTAGTTCAGCAACTCAAGCAAAGGAAAAAGTTGGGATGATTCTCCTTCCAAAACCAAGAGTTCCTTATCCTCGTTTCTCTCGGTTCTCACAGAGAGAACAGAGGATTTATGTGGATTTGTTGATTAAATATGCAAAGAGTTCCTCAAGTTCCAAGACTGCTGGAACAAATACAAATGAATTTCTGCAATATCTGGTATGTATTCCATCCATCAGCTTCAATAAAAATACCAAGAACCAGGAAATAAGTCTACTTTACATTTCCTTTCATTGCACTTTGTCATTGTTAGTGTATTATTTATTTCTCTTACTATTAGGTACATTCATATATACAGAAACAAGAAAGTGAAATAATTACAGTGTTGGCACTTAACCCTTCTGTTGTTTTTATTGTGTGTAGTTCTGGCATGTGCTCTGCTGCACAGCTTACCTCCTAGCAAGAGCACCTTCATAAGCTTGCTGTGATCATTTTGAGTAAATTGTGTCCATATCTCTAGTTACGGAAATGATCCTGTGCTAAATCTTTTCTAACAAAATCATTCTTTATTCAATATTGTTTCTTTAAGATAGATTCTTTAAATAACATGTTTTAAAAATAAAGTTGTAAGGTCAAAGGCTGTACATGTTGTTAAAGCTTTGGTCTGTGGTTATAGGTAGATAAATTGTGAACTGCAGTGTGGGTGCTGGGAATCAAACCAGGGTCTTTTGGAAGAGCAACAAGTGCTCTTAACCACTGAGCTATCTCTCCAGCCCTAGACACATCAATTGTTCTTCGAAAGATTTGAATTGTTTGTTTATACCACTGTAAGAGGAGAGGTTTTGGAGGCACCTTCAACACTAGCCATTGCTGCCTCTTTTTTGGCCTCTATTGCGTGAGGAAATGGGTGCTTATACCTAAATAAACATATTGAGTACTAATGAAAACAAAATCTTCCATGTATCTATAAACTGTGTTTTATATTTTATGTTTGTTTATTTATTATTTTTTGTTTTTGAAAAGTGACTTATATTTCCCAAGCTTTCTGCAGTCATTGGTAGTTATTAAACAACCACTGCTACACCATCTCAGAAGTGCTTAAGGTTGTGGGAACGTGCCACACACCCAAAGATAGGCACTTGTACTTATGTAACTCTGCTAGCTGTAGTTTGCTCATTTTTCTCTTAGGTGTTTGTCCTTTTAAAAAATAGAAATGGAATTTCCTATGCATATACTGTAATTTTGGTCATTTGCTTTTCCATTTCTGAAGGTTTTTTTTTAATGGGTTTGGTGTGTGTGTGTGTGTGTGTGTGTGTGTGTGTGTGTGTGTAAATGCTTGAGGTTGAACCTATGTCTCAAATATAAGTCCACAATCTACCAGGAAACTGTACTCTAAAGTTTTTTTTTTAAACAAGCTTATTATTATTATATGGTGATATTTAAATTATTTTCTTTGTGGTTTTCATTCTGGATTTGATGTTTTACTCCCTGAAGTTCAAATTATTAGGGTAACTCTTGAGGATTGATTATTTTTAGTGAAAGTTTATTTAAAATAAATGTTTTTTTTTAAGGATATGAAAAAGCATGTGAATGAAGAAGTTAATGAATTCCTAAAGTTTTTGCAGAATTCTGCAAAGAAATGTGCACAGGATTATAATATGCTCTCTGACGAGGCCCATCTCTTCACAGAGGTAAAAAGATCACATTTACATAAACTGCTGAGCAATAGGCATTAGGAGCGTCTCTAAAGTGTGTGAAGACCTTGGCGCTTAGGGAACTGTCAGCCTTAGCCGTTTAGTTACATGGAGGCCAGAGCACTGCTTAGTGTGTGAAATATTAGAACTCCTGACAGCTCAGGATGTAGAAATAGGCCCTGCAGTCCATATCTGAGCTTGCTGCTGAGGAAACAATTTGTTTGGGCTTTAACGTGCTCCTCGAAATTACTCATAGTTGAGAACTTAGGAATTTTTTGTTTCTGGAATTTTCAACAGTCTTTCATTCCTTGTTTGATAGGAGGCAACAGTGGAAACCACAGGAAGGTGCACTGCCATAATGCACTGTGGTGCCCTCTAAGTGCTTCCTCCAGGGATTTTCTTTTCCTTCCTTCCTTCCTTCCTTCCTTCCTTCCTTCCTTCCTTCCTTCCTTCCTTCCTTCCCAAGTGCTAAGGTAAATGAACGCAGTTGCAACCGTTAAACACAGCGGGGCATGTGCACTAGGAAAAGGAACTGGATATGGAGTTGCAGGGTGAGGCTCAGACACTAAAGGTACTTGTGGCAAGCCTGACTACCTGATCTCCATCCCAGGAACCGCATGGTAGAAGGAGAGAGCTGATACCTCCAAATAGTCCCCCATAAACAATCAAACAAACAAACAAATAAAATGTACTGAGCTAGTTACTGATTTGTAACTTGAAACATTTTGTAGAAGAAGGAGGATATAGATGTAAAGTTAGAGCTTCTGTGATCTAAATTACATCCTAGGTGGTTGTGATGGCCCACGCCTTTAATCCCAGCACTTTGGACAGAGAGGCAGGCAGATCCTTATTTCTGTAAGTCCCGGCCAGCTTGGTCTGCAATGTAAGTTTCAGTCCAGCCAGAACTACAAAGTGAGAGCCAGCCTGAAAGATAAAAATAAAATAGAATATATCCTAAAGGTTTAGATACCATTCACTGACAAAGATGACAGGTACCTTAGAAGACAGCACATGTGTGTGCTTTTAAAATTACCAGAACTTCCCCCAATGATGGCTCAGTTCTTTTGAGTTACTTACATGTTATCACAGATATATGCTTTTCTTGAGTGAAGCTATGAATGTTTCATTCCCAGCTACATTTCCTAGTAAGTCATTAATATTTTTGAAAACTGGAGAAGACACTTAAGTACTTAGTCATTGTTTTCTTCAAAGACATGTCATGTAGCCCAGGCTGACATCAAACTACTGACCCTCCTGCCTCTACCTTCCAAGTGCTGGGATTAGAGGCATGTGCATGTAGGACCAGCTCCAGCTTCATGTGGCTTCTTTTCTTTTGTCAGTTTCCTAAAAAGCATAGAAAATATCTTAAGTCTTCTCTATTTAATTTTAAGTTTTAAATTTAGTATTACTAAATGTCACAATTTTAGGAACTAAGATATTAAGTCAAATAAGAAATATACAGAGTATGTAGGTTATTGGAAGGAGAGGGGATGAGTGAAATGGGTCAAACTTTACAAATAATAAATTCATAGTCGTATGTAATTAACATACATTTGTTAGGAAAGTATAATTCAAATGAATAGTTTTCATTTTCTATTTCTCAGCAAATTCTAAGAGCTTGCATTGAACAAGTGAAAAAGTATCCAGAATTTTATACTCTCCATGAAGTTACCAGCCTAATGGGATTCTTCCCCTTCAAAATAGAGATGGGACTGAAGTTAGAAAAGACTCTTCTTGTTTTGGTAAGGATTATGCTGTGGATGTGAAGGGGGTTACTGGAGCCTTGGCTGGAAATGTCATTTATGTCTCATGTAGACATGTTTAAATTTTGGGGCTGCATGATTCAGGTACAGTACGTTATGTTTTTAAAATACCACTTCTAATTTTGTTTCTTGACTTTTTTTCTTCCTACTTTCCTTAATATTTCTCAAATAAAAGAGAGAACTCCATTTAAAGAAAATTTATTCACAAATATTTGAGAAATTGGTGTATGAAAAGGATATTTTAGTGCTTCCATTCTGTGTAATGATTTATTCTTCACACAAAAAGATAAAACTTAAAGTTGCAGAAAAATTTCAAGAGAACTCCTATGGACGTTTTTAGAAACAATAGCAATAACAAAAGCATTGCTTGTGGTTGTCAAGCAAAACTATGAATGAATGTCTTGTCTTAAGGAGATTTTAGGATTGACATTTGAAATTTCAATTAAATTTGCATGTTTCAAGAAAATACATTAAGGCCTTCACAATAACGTTCATTTTTTACTTAATTTAGGGCAGTGCAAAGTTTGTAAAAACAGCATTTCCCTCGATGCCTGTGAAGCTACAGCTCTCAAAAGAGGACATGTCTTCCATTGAGACCCCACAGCAAAAAGCTGAAGCTCTGCACTATGTAAGTCACAAGCGGCTTTCCTAAGTACTTAAAATAATCCTGATAGTTGCACTAAAGAGAAAGCATGCTGCCTGATTGTCCTAACCTTTTTTCTGTGATGTTCTCCCTCTTCCTCCTTACTTTGTGGTGGAATGATGAGAGTGACCTAATACTAAGGTGCACATTGTTCTGTTTATTTTTGAAGCATAAATCAGTAATGCCAAATACAATTGTTTTTCAGGATATTAGTAAAGATCCAAATGCAGAGAAGCTTGTTTCAAGATACCATCCACAGATAGCTCTGACTAGCCAAGCATTATTCACCTTGCTCAATAACCATGGACCAAGCTACAAGGAGCAGTGGGAAATTCCAGTGTGTGTTCAGATGATAACTGTGGAAGGTGTGTGATTCAGTGTGCTAGAATAATGTATTCAGAAGGGCTGGAATTACCCCATTTCAGCTCTGCAGACATAGATGGCTATGTGCCACACGCAGATCTCCATCTTTGTTTAAGGAAAACGAGAATCTGATGTTTGAACTCAGTAGAGCTTTTCCAGCTATAAAGTTAAAATAGAATTGACTGCTGACACCTATGGTACCTGTAGTCATGTTAGGGAATAAGATAAAGAAAAGGAATTATTACTCAGGGTAGCCAGAAGTAATTGAAGATGTGGGACTTCTCTTTGTCACTGGGATGAAGGAATGCATCACTTTAGATAGTTTTTAGTGAGCAAATTTCCAGGACTACCTTGTCTGTAACTGGGAACCAGAAAGAAGTAAAGAGTGTTGACAGAGGGTATGTAAAAGAATAAAACATACAACAAGCTGGAAGTGCTTTATGACACATCATGAAAATATCAATGCTCAAATGGCAAACAGAAAAGTTAAAACATATAAAACTGAAAAAGTAAGCTGCTGGCGGTGACACACTTGTAATCGAAGCACTCAGGGAGGCAGAGGCAGGTGGATCTCTGTAAGTTTGAAGCCAGCCTGGTCTACAAAGCAAATTGTCACCAGTAAATTAATGTTTGCACATTAGTTCTTCTATCAGTCTGGTTCATATTTGGTCATTCTGTCTTCCAGATTAATATTAAACATAAGAACATAAATCAAAGAGTGAGTCTTCATTTTTAAAGACAAAACAGAACTACAAGTTAGAGTTCAGTGTAAAAAAGTGTAAAAGGGCTTTATAGGCACTTGAAAGAACAAAGCAATAAAGACACTAACAGTACAGCTCTAAAGCCCAGAAACCTATAAATACTGTTAGGACACATTTCTCTTGCTGGCTAGGTCCTCTCACTCTTTAGCACTAAGGGGCTTAATGACATGTAGTACAAGAGGGACAGATGCAGGAGGCATGACACCACTGCCCTATCCTATCTCTGTTTAGTGATCTCTCTGCCATGCATCCTTTTTCCCTTTTTAAAATAAAACTACCAGATACTAATTATTCCTTGCCTCTGTTTCTATTTAAAGGTTCTAAACCAGTTAAAGTAATCTATGTCGATTCACCACTTCCCAGAAAGCAAATGACAATGCGAGAAAGAAATCAAATCTTCCATGAAGTTCCATTAAAACATATAATATCAAAAAACACATCTATCCCAGTCTCTGCAGTCTTTATGGACAAACCTGAAGAGTACACCTCTGAGATGGACGTATGTAATACTTTTTCTCCCCTGTTTAAGATATACTGATTTATTCTTGTTTATCCTTTTGAAACATAAACTTATATTGCAAATCTCTCAGTATGTGATATGTGCATGTGAGTGAGGTGTACCCAGAGGCCAAAGGTGTCAGAGTCCCTAGAGTTACAGGCAGTCCTGAGCCACCCGATGTGAGTGCCTGGAACTAGAACTTGGGTCCCCTAGAAGAGCAGCAAGTCTGTGAACCACTGAGCCGGCTCTCTAACCCCTTTACCTAAAATACAATTTAAAAATCAGCACAATGATTTGAGTATACATTCCAAAACAAGATATATAAGTAGCTGACAAATACATGAAAGATTGTTTACTATCACTAATTGTCATGGGAATGCAAATGAAAACCATGAGGAGCCAAGGAGATGGCTCAGTCAGTAAAGTGCCTGCTGCAGAAGCATGAGGATCTTGGTTCAGATCCTCGACACCCACATAAAAAACAGGTACGACTGGGCATACCTGTAGGCCTAGCACTGGATGGGTGAGGAGAAAGCAGGTGGATCTCTGGGGTTCTTGGGCCAGCCATCCTAGCTAAACTATTAGCTCTACGTTCAATGAGAGTCTGTCTTTCAAAAAATAAAGTGGAGAGTGACTGAGGAAGAAGACACTGGGCCTCAGCCTTTGACACCCAGACACACATACACACAAGTACAAACACCTCAGTGAAGAGTCATCTTAGTAAGAGTGGAAATAACAAAAAGGATAAGTGGCAAATGCTAGGCAGGCATGTGGCTCATACGGCGACACTAATATTCGGAAAGCTGAGGCAGGAACTGTGAGACCTGTCTCAGAATTTATAAGTAACAAAAAGACAAATATTGAGGAAGGTGTGGAATGCTTGTTCAGAGTGCCGATTAGTTTGGCCACTACAGAAAACAGTCAAGAAGTTTCTTAAAAATAAGACTGCTCTGTGCTCCACCAATTACCCAGTGAACATATATTTCAAAGAAGACAGCAAGCCTGAGAGTTTAGACCCTTCTGCCTCTCTGTTAATTGCAGCACTGTACACAGTAGCCCAGATACGGAATCAGCTTCATTGCTCAGGAGTGGGCAACCAGATCAAGGACATGAGGTGTATAAATACACTGGGATACTAGTAAACCTTTACAGACAAGAATATCCTGTCATTAGCAACAGTATGAATGTACCTGAAAATCAGAACGTTAAATAAGCCAGTCACAGAAAAATCAGTAGCATGTGATTTCCTTTTAAAATGTGATAGCTAAAAGAAAAGACATGTTCATAGACGTGGAGAGCAGCGCAGTGGTCACAGAAGCCAAGGAGGGCAGTAGAGAGAGTAGTTAACAGGTACAGGGTCACAGGGAAATAGATCTGAGGGAGGGTTGGTGTAGGTCTGTGACCCAAGAAGGAGAGTATAGTTAACAGGACTGTGCCATTCAAAACTGAGCAGAGAATGAGTGTTCTCATCAAAGCCGTCTGGAGGATGGTGTCACATTAACTTATTAGCAATTTGAGTTTAGGTTTATTACATATAAAGCATTAGAGTGACAGTTGGCCTGGTATAAATATTAGTTTTAATGATGTGTACATAAAGATAATTTTCTATAATTATTAAAGTGAAATATTTTGTTTATAGAAAATAATCCATTCTGCAAATATTTACTGTACAGAGTCTGTTCTGTGTGCTGAGACTGGGTAAATACAAATGCAGCCTGGTTTCTCAGTGCTTACATTGTAGTAGACAACATATTCTAAATATGCAGCAGCAGAAGCAGCAGATACTGATAAATACTATGGAGAAAAACAGGATATAGTAAGAAATAGAGAGATGGACAGGGATGGAGGTGTTTTATATTCAGGACCAAGAAGGCCTGAGGATAGTAAATATGGTCAGAAAGTTTTAGTCAGGTAAGAAATCAGACAATTTTAAATTAAGATATAAAAAAATGTTTCCCTACTTGTACAAACACGCTATTTTAAGGCTGCTGATTTTTCACTTTTGGTTTTATTTTTTGTTTTGGTTTGGTTTTGGATTTTTTTAAGACAGGGTTTCTCTGTGTATCCGTGGCTATCCTAGACCTGCTTTGTAGACCAGGCTGGCTTCGAACTTACAGAGATCCATCTGCCGCTGCCTCCCCGAGTGCCAGCAGCTTATTTTTTCAGTTTTATATGTTTTAACTTTTCTGTTTGCCATTTGAGCATTGATATTTTCATGATGTGTCATAAAGCACTTCTAGCTTGTTGTATGTTTTATTCTTTTACATTTTAATGTTGGAATATGTACTGGTGGCAGGTGCATGTCAAGAGATGAGAAATACCAGGAAGAAACAAAGCAGGTTAAGAAGGATAAAAGTCACAGAATGACTTTGGTAGTGGGACCTTCCCATTACTGATGACACCTAGACATTGTTGCTGGAAAAATACAAGAACATATTTCTTACTAGCATGGGGTGGGTGGAGTCCTAATAGGATAAGGATTTACAAAGCTGAGATAGAACATGATTGCAGGAATCTAGGAGGCAAGCCATCACTTAGGGTCATTTATGCTTTTGATGGTATTTGCCAGTTCTGAAGAAACAACCAAAAAAGCCTATGCTTTTGGCAGTATCACAGGATGAAGTTAACAAGGTGGAGTTCAGTTTCCCAGGAAGGCCTTTCATCCCATAGAGCTGCGAGTTCAGGTAGTGCAGAAGGGGCCCATTTCCTCACAGGTTTTTAGCCTGACCTTCTCAGCCTTGTGTTTGGAGTAGTGTGACTCTTTAATAGCTGGTGTCTCCCAGGACTCCAGCAACAGCATGCAGAGATGATTCTGAGAGGAGACTGGTGTCTGCTAAGCCCCAGATTGTGATACTGATTACCTCAAGTGTTTATTCTAACTTCTGTTGCATCTTAAGTATTCTGAAATCCTCTTCTCCTTATTTTATCCAATAGTTGTATGTGTTTTTATGTTCTGGGTTCTTGGATTTACTGTTGAAGTTTTCTTAATAATTTCTAATTTTATTTCCTTTTTAACTGGAGTAGGACCTTAGCAAATTCTGCTGTAAGACTTGGGGTCTCACAGCTCAGGAGTTCAATCGCGCCCTTCCCAGAAACTCCCCCAGACCAAGACTCATTGCAAAAGCAAGAGGTTTATTAACCATTGTACAATGGGGTCACCCCTGCTGGTCAGCAAAGAGTGGCACCGGGAGACAATGGCCTTTAGGTTTTTTAAAAGAAAAATTGCGGGAGATTTGAAGTTCTAGTTTTGGCAATTTAGGATTGGATGAGGAAGCTATAAAGTAAGATAATTGGTTAGTCTTAGGTGCTCAAGCTTGGCCAGTCCTGCCAAGTGTGGATGCAGCTGCAATTGAAGGTGGGGGTGGTTAGCTCATCCTTGAAGATTAGGGCTGCGGGCTCTTGGCTGGAGGTCAAAAGCTACTCAGAAGAAGTCTAGGTTTGTTGCTAAGAAACACTATCTCAAGGACAAGGGTCTGGTCGTTCTTTTGCTGAGTGAAGGTCATTGCTTGCTTGCCCTTTTTTTATATCTGTCCTCACAGATAGGGTCACATTCCTTCACTCTCTGGAAAGGTACTAAGAGGCTTTAGCTTAACCTGGACCTAAAACTCAAAACTATAGGCTTTAGAGGACATATAGGTTACAAAGTTAGCCTAACCCTTTCACTGCTCTGCACAATGTTGAGATTTAACTAACTTATAGTCCACTTTTAGAAAGGCCCCTTGGGTTCTCAGAGGAAAGAGAGCATATATAGAATGTATAGGATATACATTTCAGTCTTACATGTTTTTTCATTCCTATCAATGTTAGCCATCCTTTCGTATCCTCATCTACCTCCTTAAAGACAGTACCATTGGGCAGGCCTGGTGATGTTTCTGTCACATTTACATTTTTTTCCTCCTTTTTCTCTTACCCTGTTAACATTGCATGCATTCTTCCTCGCTTTCTTTCTTGGTGCTATGTCCAGTTCTGTTTTATCCTTGCAGTGTGGGACTGCCCTCCTTTGATGGCACACAGTCTCCCTGTGTGGTGGATTTGTTCATTTCATTAGAGCTCTCAGAGGTTGAGAGGCTGCCTACTATGTGCCAGGCACAATGTCAAGAAAATTCCTATATATGATTTTTCATTTGATCTTTAGAACAAATCCAGAAAAAAGTAGCCTTATTATTCCTATTTTAGAAATATAAAATGTGAAGTTCAGAGAGATCAGGTAATTTCTATAGATCAATCTTGAACCTAATTGCTGCCACACTCACTCTCTCAAACCCTACCCCCAAATGTGTAGTATACCTAGCTCATAGTCAAGTTTTCATGGAATTTACTAAAAAACTCACTCTGCCAAGGCTACATGTTGTAGATGGATATTGATATTTACTATTGTTTTAACTTCTGGTAACGCTGCTGTTAATCCTCAGCAGATGTAAAACCAAATCACCACACAGAGACTGGGTTTTTAGTTAACCTAGAACACAATGCTGGGCAATATTTACTCCCTCCTAAGCCTCCAAGCCCTCAGTTTCCTAACATTTAGATTTCCCACATTATACTTGCTTTTTGTGAAATCTTAGGTCTGGTTCATGCTCCAAGTCCTCCAAGCTCTCTCCTCCCACTCTGCTCCTCCTGTTCCTCCTCCTTCTCGCCCCTTCCTGTTCTCTAGCTAGCTCCTTGTGCACTCTTTCGTGTTCTCTGGCTCCTCCCATTGCACAACATTGTATCTAGTTGCTTTACTTATGTCCTGTTTACACAAGAGTTGAGACAGGATGCTTATAGTGAGTATCACAATGCAATATCCAGATAGAAACCAGAGAGTGGGGGGGGGGAATCAGCATTTGAATTAACAAGGGTAAGGCATATACATTTTAAAAGAACATTATACCAACAGCTACAAATTACAGCTCAATGGTAGAGTAGTTGCCTACCATGCAGTATCCCTGTGTTCAATCGTCAGTACCACAAATAGTAAAATAAACAGCTAGATATAGTATGGCGTTCCTATAATCTCAGCACTTGGGGGTGGAGACAGGAAGTTTATGAGTTTAAGGTCAGCTTCTGCTGCATAAGAAAGAGCTATGTGTGAACCTGTTTGAAAAAAACTAAAATTAATTCATTTTAAAAATGAAGGGCTCTTCCAGTTTGAGGACAGATCTCTGGTGCTTGACTAGTGGGTAATTATTCTTGAATAGTTTAAAGCTATTCATAGTTTTACTATTATCAAAATAGTACATAAAGATTGCATCCTCAATGACTTTGTGTTCCAGAATACCAAGAGCCACTTCCTGTCCATCTTTGCCATATAATATTTTACTGAGTGTTTATCCTGAGTGGATATGCAAAGAGTGTCACCTGTTGGTATTAGGAAGATCCTTGCCTAACAGAGGTAAAGAAACTGTCTTCCTGGTCAGCTAAGTTCAAGGTTCTCTCCCAGAGTATATGAAGTGAGCATACATGTACATCTTTTGTTGTTGAGCCTGAGGCCATCTCTTTGTGATGGTCTTGTCTGTTTTCTCATTTGTGACTATGCTTCTCTGGGGCTGACATTTCACAGTTCAGTTTCTTGTGCTATTATACCATGACAGATCTGTCTGTATAAACACTTTCAAGGAGAATACAAAATTAAGTACTTGACTATAAATTGTGTACATTTTAGACATTAAACCTTTCTGCTGTGATTGTGTGAATGTGTATGAAGGTAGGAGGGACCTGTAGTGTATGTTACACCCGTGGAGGCCAGTGGTCAACACCAAGCATCTTTCTGAGAGTAATAAACTCTCAGCCTTAGTTTTGAGATACAGTCTCTCACTGACCCTGAGGCTAACCTTTTTGGCTAGGCTGGCTGGCTAGCAAGTTCTTGGGATCTTCCTCCAACTGTACTCCCTTTGTCTTCTGTGACATTGGGATCACTGTCTCACATCTCCATGTCTGGCTTTTACTTGGGTGCTGGAGATCCAGACTCAGGTTTTATGCTTGCATAGAAATCCTGTTACTCACTGAGCCATCTTTCTAGCCCCATCTTTCTACTCTTAGAAACATGAACTATAATGTTAGGGATAAGACATTAGAGTTAGGTAACTATGACCTGAACTTTTCCCTAATAATTGGCCAATATATTTTCTTTCAAGACATCCACTGAAGCTAGTGATTGCCGAAAAATTGAGACTCTGGAAAATATGGATCTGGATTTTGACGGTGATGTCACAGAACTTGAAACCTTTGGAGTAACCACCACTAGTCCATCTAGGTCACCAAGCTCAGAAAGTGACTCCTCTGCACCCATCGTGACAGATGTCCACACAGCCCCCAAAGGAGCAGCTGTGCCTCTAGCACCAGCTATACCTAAGGCACTAGCTATAACTGAAGCACCAGCTACACCAAACATTACTGATGATTCTAGAAGTTTATGTCAGATTCTGATGAAACAATTACAGAAGGAGAAACAGCTATTCTCTAGTGTGGAAAGTGGTCCTGAAGAGTACAAAAATAAAGATATTCAAGGACTTGAATCTTGTGGTGAAGAGGTTCCCAGTGCCAATGCAAAATTTTTAATACAAGATAATGAAGTCCACAGAACATCTGATGGAATCTCTAAGGAAAATGATATAGGTATGCTGTGTACCAATGATGGAAGACAGAGTATTCCGGGGAACACAGACAATGGCAATAAAACAGCTACTGCATCAGAAACAGCTGAAACTGAGAAAGGGATTCCTTGTGGTAGTGATACAGATGAGGACTGTTTAATCATTGATACAGAGAATAAAAATAATAGTAACGGAAAGACAGTTGATTTGGGTTCTAGACCAGCAAGTCCAAATTCTTCAGCACAGGCTTCTATGGGAAACCAGGCTACTACTATTTCCGAAGAGTCTTGTGTTTTAAAGAAACCTATCAAGAGAGTCTATAAAAAGTTTGATCCAGTTGGAGAAATTCTAAAAATGCAGAATGAGCTTTTAAAGCCAGTTTCCAGGAAAGTACCTGAGTTGACATTGATTAATTCAGAAGAATGTAAACAGCCATCTGCTTCTGAGCAAGCCTCTGCTGCTTTGGATGCCTCTAGCTGGCCAAAATCTAGTTGGCCATCTGCATTTCAGAAGCCTAAAGGACGTAAGTGAATATCAAGAACTCACCAGTTTGTCTATTCCTTTTCCTTAGCTTTTCTCCCTTCTTTCTTACTATTATAACCTGTTTTATAATTTTTACCTAGTCACTAACATTTCATTTCAGTCTGTTGATCACTATTTCAGCTTCCACCATGTCCTCTTTGTATATCTACCCAATTTGTATACTGTTTACCCAGCATATACATGGTTAGGCCACTAAGCTCGTGGAGGGGATCATAAACATTGAACTACAGAATGAGTGTAATGATGCTCTTCAGTCCTCCTGGCTTGGAAGTAGGTGGATCTTTTAAGTTCTTTCTTGTAGCTGCTTATCAACTTGACGCATGCTTTGCCCAGTGCTCATAGAGGTATTTCTGAAAAGTAAGAGAACTTGAAAGCTCTGAGTATAGCTCTCTAATGCAATGTCAGTAAGTATGGCTCAAGGTGGAGTTATAGTTGCTATGTCCCAAATTACAGTGCATAAAGGAACAACATATTTTTAAATGGTAATGAGAAATGTTTTTAAAGGATTGCCGTATGAACTTCAAGACTATGTGGAAGATACATCAGAATATATAGCTCCTCAAGAAGGAAATTTTGTCTACAAGTTGTTCAGCCTACAAGATCTATTGTTACTTGTGCGGTGTAGCGTCCAGAGGGTAGAGACAAGACCACGCTCCAAAAAACGGAAGAAGATCAGAAGAGTAAGTCATCTGAGAGTGTGATGGCAGTGTGAATGATAATCCCAAATAGTGAACATGGCTTTCTAACAAAATTTGATTTTTAACTTGCTGGTCATTCCTAAATTTCTGGGTAAACTTCTTTTAATAAGATGTTAAAGTCAGTTTTAATAAGATACACACACCAGTGTCTTAAATGCTGATAACCAACCTCACTAGTCCATATGAACCCTAGGAAAACATCATTTAGATTGATTTGACCATACTGGCACTTACATCCCATCTTGTGTGTGACCTATGAGCCCTTTCTTTACCCTGAGACATTTCTCAGCGTCTTTTAGAAACAGAAGCTTTAAAAGAGCTCTGAAGTTTCAAGGCTGCTAGGGTGCCAGACTTTCCCCTCGGGCTCCTCTTAGAGTGTGAGATAAGGTCTCTTCAGTAAATGAAGCAAATGATTGTTATAGTTTTGCCGGTGTCTCTTCTGTAGCTGAGCCTCTCTTTTAGAGCACGTGGCACTCTTGTTCGTGACTTCTAGAGTCTGGTAAATAGTGAGAAGCATGTTTTAATTAATTGTTAAGAGGTACTGAGGTGTCTGCTAAGAAGCACTAAGGTGTCTTACTGTTTCTTAAAAGGCTTCTTTTTTTTTTGAAACTTCTATTTATTGAGAGAGGGTGCACACACCCATATGCAAATGCATATGTATATGGACGCGTGGAGGTCAGAGGACAACTTTTAGAAATTGGTTCTCTCCTCGAGCTCAGATCATGAGGCTTGGTGGGAAGCAACTGACCCAATGAACTATTTCATTAGGCCAAGAGAACTTGTTAAATTGTTCTTTTCTGTTTAATTATTTCATGTTATGTGCTTGGATGTTTTCCCAGCATGTATGTCTGTATACCACATCTGTTTGCCTAGTGCCTGAAGATGCCAGAAGAGGGAGTTGGGTCACTTGGAACTAGAGTTACAGGCATTTATGAGCTACCATGTAGTTTCTGAGAATCGAACTGCTGGATCCTCTGGAAGAGAAGCCACTGCTCTTGACTGCTGAACCATCTAGCTCTCCAACTCTTTTTTGTTTGTTTGTGTATTTGTTTTAGTTGTATTTGTATACTTATTTGCACTCTCATTTTTTTTTTTTGTAGCCAGACTCATTTCTTTCACATTCTAAACTGTGACTACATACCACTTTTTCTTTTTGTTTATATGCCCAAAAATTGGTGAAGTCGGTATCTCCCAAGTAAAAATAGCCCAGGGAGAATTTGGACACCAGTTTAATTTTTGGCCAAGATAACTTGGTAGGATCATTCTCATTCACTCAGAAAGTGAAATTTATAAGTATCAATCTATAGCCATCTGGGAGAAAAGTATTCATCAAGATGTCAAAACAATTGTGCCCCAGAAAATATCTAAATAGAAGTCATATTTCTGACTACGAAAGTGAGTAAAACTTGAAAGCTTTTCTGGGAATGCTTGCCCCTTGCATCTGTCGTTCTTTATGTATGGCGGTTTAGCAAACATGGTATAATTCCCATACTGTAATGTATGCTTCTTGGACTTATACCCCATTTATTTCTCTCTCTCTCTCTCTTTTTTTTTTTTTTCTCCTCAAACGTTAGTAGAACAGAAACTCAGTAAATAGGTGAGAAAACTTGAGGGGTTAGGAGGCTAAGGGTCTTTTGTAACGAACATTAGAGGGAAGTTAGTGTCCACACCAGTTTGAAAAACTTGAAAATACTGTCATTTAAGAATGTATCCTTAAAATATTTCCTTCATAAGAATCAGCTTATTTAGACAAGGTTTTCAAGTTTCCAAGTCTAACTCCTGGTGTTCAAGAATATCATTTCTGATTTTTACTTAACTCTGCAGTTTTGTGTTGTTGTTATCTTACTTCCTCAACAAAACTCTGGTTAATAATAATCCCAGCACACCCTTGTGGTGGTGGCACAAGCCTTCAGTCCTAGCACTTGGGAGGCAGAGGCAGGTGGATCTCTAAGTTTGAGGCCAGCCTGATCTACATAGTGAGTTCCAGGACACTGAGGGTATACAGCAAACCCTGTCTTGAAAAACCATAGATAGATAGATAGATAGATAGATAGATAGATAGATAGATAGATAGATAGATAATCAATCTCAGCACTTGGGAGGCAGGAGGATTGTAAGCAGTTGAGGCCAGGTGTTCTACAAAGTAAGTTCCAGGCCATCCTGGACTACAGAGTAAGCCCCTGTCTCAATAACAAAAAACAACAATAAAAACAATACTGTGCTTAGTAAACAGAAATTGGAAGAGAGGACAGAGACTGATGTGGACCACTACAAAGTTGGAGCTTACAAGTTCTGTGCAGAACTATGAAATCGAGGCCAGCTAACTGATAAATGGCTACTAACTCTTGACTATCACAGTTAGCCATGTATTCTGGGTGCTGCATTTTAAAATGGTTAACAATTTCAGATTCAGTTATCCACATTTTATGTTGACATTCCAGGTCCTGAGAAAAAAGGCTGCTTAAAGGTACAATATATTAGGAAGAATAGAAGAAACTCAGTAGTACTGGGGAGAAGTCTGCCTGTGAGCCATCTGTTTAGGAATGAACATAAGGATTTAAGAGATTTATGTAAAAACTGGCAAGCAGAAACAAGAAAAGCTTTCACTTGGGCAGCACAGTATTTGCACTTCAGTGGATACTAAGGAGAGAGAAAACATTCAGGCCCTTTCCATGGCTTCCTGAAGATGGCAGTAGAAAGCATGCAGAAATAGTCAGGTTTTTTTTATATATATATTAGTTTATTTACTTTACATCCCATGAATGCTCCCTCCCTGACCTCCTGTCAGTCCCCCTCCCACTTCTCCTTTCCCCTTTCTGGGGAGCACCGCCCCCATTAACCTTCCCCAGTACATCAAGTCACATCAGGATTGTGCATGTCTTCATCCCCTGAGGGCAGGCAAGACAGCCCTGCCAGGGGAAAATGATCCAAAAGCAGGCAATAGAGTCCATGTTAGAAACACCCCCCCACCTCCACTTGCCAGGTGCCCCATATGAAGGCCAGGCCACCCCTCGGCTGCGTGAACCTAGAAGGCCTAGGTCCAGATCATGCATGTTCCTTGGTTGATGTCTAAATCTCTGAGAGGCCCCCATGTGACTGGGTTAGTTGTCTCTGTTGGTCTTATGAGGTTCCTGTCCACTCCAGGTCCTTCCATCTTTCTCCCAACACTTCCACAGGACCCCCAGAGTTCCACCCTATGCTTAGCAGCAAGTCTAGTATCTGTCTCAATTTGCTGTTGGCTAGAGCCTCCCAGGCAACAGTCAAGTTAAGCTTCTGTCTGAAAGCATAGCAGAGTATCATTATTAGTGTCAGGGGCTGGCTCCTTACCATGGGGTAGGTCTCAGGTTGGGCCAGTTATTGTTTGGTCTTACCCTCTATCTTTATTCCCTCATTATCTCCACATTTCTTGTGGGCAGGGTAATTTAAAGTCAGATTTAAGACTTACTTTTCTATTAAAGAAAAGCACACTCCCCCATATGTATGTGTGTATATATGTATCTTGAAGATTACTTTCCATGTGTAGATAATGCTGTAATCTATTTAAGGTCCAAAAAGATGAACATCCTCCCTTTGCATCACCTGGTCTATAATCAACTATGTCACTGAACAGATTTCTTAGGTCTCTGACATGAGGCTTGAGGGTATTCTTTAGGTTTTTATTTATTGTGCCTATGCAAACAGTGTATGGGCAGTTGTGTGCTATGGAACATGTGTGGAGATCAGAGCACAATTTGCTGGAGTCTGTTTTCTGCCTCTCTATTTTGTGTAGATTCAGGTTGTTAGGTTTTGCAGCAAATGGTTTATCTGCTGAGCCATATCACTGGCCCAAATGTCTGAACATTCTGGAGGCAAAATAGAGAATGGAAATTTTGTCCCCGGTTTCTATTTGCTTTAACGGTGGGAGGCTAAATCATATTATCATTTGCTAATGAATTTCTATATTATACAATGATTTTAATCTAATCATTGTGTTTATTTTTTATTGAGAAGCAGCTCTCTGGTTCTTACTGCTCAAACTATGGTCCTTAGAATGACAACTTCTAAAACATGCAAAACCTTAGGCACCACCTAAGTCTACATTTTAACAAGGTCTTACATTATAGGCAATATTATGTAAGGTTATTATGTGTCTTACATTATAGGCAATATTACCTTTAGGAGTCATTACTTTAACGTCTCAGAGAAATCAGTAGTCACGTAAACCACACCATGCTGTGTGCTGATGGCTGAAATGCTGTGTTTGAATTGTTCTTAGCACCACTGGTGTACCAAAGGCACTAAACTGTTTTAAGAAAGCTAGAAACTGAGAAATAATGATAAAATGTTTTTAACTCTGTGAAAGATAGCACCTTATTTTAACTTTAAAGTGCTAACTAGCGATGTCACTTGAGGAGGTTCTGTAAACCGTGTTTCTTTTGTAGCCGGGAATGGAGAATCCAGTTGAGAGTAGACTTTTCAGACGGGGAATATGTCATAGCTCAGTGGTAGAGCACTTGTGGAGCATGCACATGACCCTGGGCTTAATGTCCAGCACCACCAAAGAATTAAGTTTTCATTGACAGAAGAGATCACAGGTGCTGCAGTATTTCACAAGTAGGTACTTGCTTGCACATCCTCCCATAGACCGGTAATGGGGTAGTCATTTTTCTCCATCTGCTTGATATTCTGACTAGTAAGCTCTAAATGGATAATTTTTCACTTGCTTAGTGCTTGGAATAAAGCATCTTGTGTTATAAATGTAGTAATATCCATGGTTTCCCTTAGAGTTATAAATGCTCATTCTTAGGAAGAAAACCAGCTGCTCCAGAAATTTGAGTGATTGATGTCTAAAAAGGGGAGGGTCGTTTTTCTTTTCTTTTGAGAAGTATATGTTAATTACTGCCTTCTAGTATTTATCTTTGGACCTTTGAACAATTACATGTGTTGGGCTCTGTCCCAAGGAGTCCACTGTGAATTACATCCCTGGCAGGGAGTATGTCTGTTTGTGTCAGAGATGAGGGTGGTAAGGGATCCCTTATCTATCCTCCACTTCCTGAATCTACCCCTCAGAGGCAAATGTGTGTGTGTGTGTGTGTATATATATATGTGTGTGTGTGTATATATATATATATATATATATATATATATATATATATTAATCCTGCCCAAATCCTACACTATACAAAATAAATAAAATTAAATTTCCTGCAGACATTCAAAAGCTTCTGACTATATAGGCAAATGTATTTTCTATGGGAAGTAAATTTTGTTTTTGTTTGAGTTTTTATTTATTGTATGTATGTATGGTCTGTGAGCACTTGTGCAGTGTGGAGATTAGATCTAGAGCTTTGACAAAATGCAATTTTGCATTGCAGCAATTTCCAGTTTACGTGCTACCAAAAGTAGAGTATCAAGGTTGTTATGGAGTTGAAGCTCTGACTGAAAGCGAACTCTGTCGCTTCTGGACTGAAAGTTTATTGCATTCCAACTGCTCGTTTTATGTTGGTGAGTCTATAGGAGTCCTCTTCCCCTTTGTAATTCCTTTTAAGTACTTATCTTTAAATTCAACTGTACATACTTTCATTGTGTACTTCTTTTGTTTTCCATCCTCTGATTATACTGAGGATAATCAGACAAACTGTCAAACTGGCAGGGAGTTTTGGTGAGCTGCTAAATTGATATACACATACTTGAAAGTTTCTTACAATTATAATGGCATTGTCTTAGAAATCTTATCTTGAAACAGCTTTTGACTTTATTTTGGTTTTGAAGTTTTGAGTAGAAGAGAATTATTAGCAGGGCTTTGAATGACATTGCCAGGTTCTTATGTAGTTAGCATGCTTCATATGCCCAGTTTCCTGCTCTCATTGTTCATTCTGTTCCTTCATGTTGGAATGCTACAATGCTGAGCATCTTAGTCATCTCGTATCTTGGTCTCTGCACTGATACAAGGTGATGCTGATCAATCTGTCTGCCCTGCTGGCTCCCATCTCCTCCAGTCTTTTTCTTCTTTTGATCTCCTAAGTGTTCCTTCACTTGCCGTTTGTTACTTCCTATGTTGTTGTTCTTTCTTAGGCCATCACTTTTTCCTGTTAGACAGTAAGTAGTTTAAAGTCAGAGCCTGATAGAGCTTTGTATGTTCCTAGTATAGAGCGTAAGCATGATACCCTGTATATAGTGAGTGCTATGTGTTTTTCTTGTCTGGTCTAGAAACAGTCATTGTTTCTAGATTCCAATTTGTTTATTTGAAAATTTGTCCCCATTTTGATTAATCAATATTTGGGGGAGTTCTTATTGTTGTTATTTATTTTTTATAGAGTATCTGGCTGGCTTCATATTCCCAATCCTGACTTAGCCTCCCAAGTGCTGGAATTAGTCCATGCTGCCATACCTGGCTGTTATTTTAGAGCTGGTCCTAGAGTGTCTGATTGAGTGATGCAGAATGGGACCTAGGTCTTCTTGTTTCTAACACAATCTCAGGTACTAATACTGGGGCACTCTAAGAACCACCATAGCTCACAGTCTTCATGTGCAATAAACACACTTGCTTTTTTGCTTGTTTGCTTGCTTGTTTTGCTGTCTATAAACATGCTCACCTTCTCTAGATTACATTGCTTCTTGCCCTTTAAAAACCTTAAGAGCTATTTCTTTAAGAAAATCTGTACTTTCATCACAACTTCTCTATATATTATCCAGTGTTAATGATATTTATCAAATCCATAGAGTTGGCATCCAGGCAGTCCTTACTTTACACTCTTCTTAGAAGCATGACCTTCAGTTATGGCAGTACATTAAGAATAAAAGTTGAATCTGGGCAATGGTGGCACATGCCTTTAGTCCCAGCACTCTGGAGGCAGAGGCAGGCAGATCACTGTCAGTTCAAGGCCAGCCTGGTCTACAGAGCAAGTTACAGGACAGCCAACGCTATACACAGAAACCCCATCTCAAAAAAAAAAAAAAAAAAAAGTGGAAGTTGCATATAAACTTCATTGCCAGCTCCTCACTTCACTAAGTATAAAGTAGATTACAGACACACATGTTCAGTGACTGCTTATATCCTTTCTTTTTGACTGCTATGTACCTCTTACCATTTCATGCACAGAAATTAAATGTGTAGTGTGACACTTCCTTGTCCCAACCATTCGAGAACTTACAAGAACAGATAATGAAAACAAGGAGTTGGCCAGCAAAGATAAAGGGGGGAAAAACAGAAAAGGTAATAATGCTGTAAGTGAAATTGTAATCAAACTTACATGGAGCTGTAGAAGAAATAGCTGACTGAGAATATTAACAGTCACTGCTCAGACTCTCAATTGCAGCCACAGGAACATGATGGCTAACCTAATGACTAATGACGTAAATAAAAACAGTGGTGACATGAAAGTTGAAGTAACACCAGTGTAAGGCTTTAATTAAAGGAACTCTTAGATAGAATATAGAAGTTGATCCTAGCTTAGAGGAAGTGTGACAGCCTCCACAGTGGGGAAAGATGCCTCTCTATCGAGAACTATCTGAGGAGGCAGTGAGCACTGTTAGACTACTCTCGGTAAAACTTTTTGAAAATGTGGAATCATACTCTCTTTAAGGTTTTGAATTGCAGTGTACTAAATGTATATTTTTATATTTCATTTCTCTAAATACTTAAAATTGATGGAGAATTTGTTTTGATAAAATCTATAAATAGTGAAATAATTATAAATCTTCCCATTTATCACTAAAATACATGACTTCTGCCTGTGTGATTGTTTTTACAAACTTGTACTTCATATAAAGCTCGACTACCTATGTATGCATTATGTATAAATGATGCCTGAACCTGAAGGCTTCATTTTTGCCATCTAAAGCAATGGCTCCCAAGTGTAACTCATCTTAAAGTATGATCTGAAGAGATTGGTTGTTACTGAAGGATGATGGCCAGAGCTTTCAGCTTCTCAAATCTGGCTCAAGTGCCCCTAGGACAGAGGAGACAAGTATCTCATGCATTCATAGACCTCACTTGAGCCCTCAGGTCAGAAAGTTCCAGTGTTGAGAGGTATAGCTTCTTTGAGAAAGTAGTCCTTCATGGCACTCAGTACAGGGTTCTCTGTCCAGTTAATTCTCTGATAGACTGTATTTGCTGGATACTATACTACATACTTTTATTGTTACTTTTTTAAAAGGTAAGTTCTGTTAATAGTCTCAAAGGCTCATTTGTTAAACATCCAAAAATACATTATTGCACTTAATATCCTCTTTTTATAGCTATTAAGCCATTAAAATGTGTCTTTATTATTAGAAATGTCACATATAATGAGCACTAGAAATGGAGAGGTGAAACTGAAGTTGGCATAAGAAATAACAAGTGGGTGTGAGAACAAACGGATATGTTGTCTTAGTGGGAAGACATCTGGTAAAAATGTTTCTAATTAACTTCTTTGAGCATAAAGCAAATGAGATTAAAGTAGGCTAGATAAGGAGAGGAGCTATTAAACTATATGCAATTTTTGTAGTCCCAGTGACTGGTACCTATTTTCTAAGTAATTTAACAATAAAATATTAGGAGTTTAAAATATAAATAAAATATAAAACATAAAAATATAAATAAATCTAAAATATTATTTTCAGTACCAGTGGGTGTTACTCTTACACTGTGATGCTTTTAGCCTTCATACAGTAGTAGTAGCATGGCCATCCCGTTCACCCGTGTGTGTTGCATTTGCCTCGGGATCTCCTCTGTCACCTAGTACATCACAGCACCGCAGTGCACACCTCAGCTTATTTTGTTTTAAAATGTACTCATTGCTTTCTACAACAGAAGTGGCACTTTAAGAGTGTAATGTTTTGGGTTATGTGGATTATAGATTTATATCAGGCATGCAAGAAAATAAGGCTTTGAGTAGACTGCTTTACCCACGGAGACATTCACGACTGCTTTAATTAAAAAATGATAAGCTATATTTTTATAATATAGTTTTGTGATAATATATCTTTTAGACCTACTGAGCATGCCCCGCCCACAATCTTGACTTTTAGCTGCTTGTTTACATGGTAAACACATGCTTCTCTTTACAACTTCATGAAGATGCAGCTTTCCTCAGCACCAGAAGCAACAATATCTGAGCAGGTTTTGCTCTTAAATTGAGGTTTATGGTAATAAATCCTATTTGGGGCATGTGGCATATGTAAACTTTTCTATATTCAACAAATATTTTAGCATGAATATATACCATAATTTGTGTTTTGTATCATTTTAAATTCAGTTTGCTTAATAGTTAATGAAATATATTTCTCCTTTTAAATACAAAAGTCCTTTATAGTTGAACATCTTTATATAAAGAGTGTAATTAACTTTTTTTGTTTTGTTTTATAACCACAATGACTTGGGTGTCTTTAAGTTTTATGTTTGCTTTTAGGGCATATTGATGCATTTACTTCAAAGCTTTTCATGCTAGAAGAAATCACCTCAGAAGAACTAAAAGAAAAACTTGCGGCACTCAAGTAAGGAAGTGCTTTATAAAGGTGGACACTGAAAAGACTTCACTCGTGTCATGTGCTTGCAGCTTTCCCTTTACCTTAAATAGTGATGATATTTGATGACTTTCATGGTTGTAAGATTTCCCCCTACCCAATTTATTTGTCTCCATCTGCAAAGAAGCATACTGCTAATAACACCAGTCTTCCCACTTCAGACAAAGGAGGCTAGAGCCAGAGAGTATATGTTGAAGTGTAGGAGAAGCACACATTTTAAACCTGGGTGGAGAAGGGGAGGATGAGGCAGCCATAAGCTTCAGCCCTCAGCATTGTGGGACTGAACAGCCTGACTCCTGAAAATTTGCCCATCCTATCAAGTGTTGGACATCAGAACTAAATGAGTGGTCCTCGGAACTCTGCGTGGCTCATTGTGAGGAAAAAGCTTAGGAGATGAGTTCATTTTATTACACAACATGACATGAAAGACTTGTGGCAGCAATATGGCCATTTCATATACACTTAGGCCAGGACTGAGAGGTGGCTCACGCAGCACAGGCCAAGCGGGAGTGCAGCCTTGGTAGTTAGTGTGCTAAAGGCACCGCTTGTAGCTGCAAAGCCCCATTTGATTTGACGCAGCTTTGTGAGAGAACAGTCAAATGTGAACCCTCCTTACACGAAACTCCACTCTCCAAAAATTACTTTGTTATGTGTGCACAGAAAAGTCTTTCAATATTTTACTAATTAACTCCTTGTCTCGCTTCTTTCAGTCTTTTTTTTTAAGAGAAATAATAAATGGAAATAAGTTTATATGTAGATGAGGCACCAAGGAAATACCTAGAATGATACATTTGTGTCCCCTTTGGCTGGCCTGTCCCCACTCTGTGCTTCTCTATCATCTCACATGCAGAAAGTCAATTTTCTTGGCAACTGATTACAGCTGTTCTGTATTTTTATTTAATTTGGATTTCTAAAAATTATATGATTATAACTTTTCCAACACAGAGCCAAATACTTTATGAACATGAAAGGAAATTAAAGAATTTAGGTATCTCACCCCAACATAATGTCATTGCTGGTCCTTGTTACATGTTTGTATGTGGCTTACTGTGTTATTAATAAGGCTTTTGCTTTTAGGTTTCTTTGTTCAGTTTGTTTCAGTTTAATTTCACATCAATTTCTTTTGTTTAATAGGATTTCAAGTTTATTTAACATTCTCCAACACATTCTAAAGAAATTGTGTAGGTAAGTGCTTTGGGATATTTTGCATAGATATTTTGATTTTCTTTACTGGGAGTTATTAGAACCTTTAACAATATGCTGTTAGAGATAAATGAAAAAAATTAGAAGTGTAAAAAGTATTTTATCAGAGTTGAAAATTAAAAATATGAGTGAAAGATAACATGCTAGTGTCTGGCTGTAATGAAATTGCAAGTGTATTTGTTCATATTTCTCTGTCTGTCTCTCTCACAGACACAGACACAGACATACACATGCACAGTCTTGCTATATAGTCCAGTCTGGCCTCAAACTTCAGTTTCATTGATTTGAAACTAGTATTTAAAATGTTATTTATTCTTTCTACCAAATAATCATTTGCTTCCTTATCTGAAAGTGATTGAGAGAGGAAAAAGCCTCCCTAGAAGCTAAGAATAATTCTCTGACCTCCTTTGTCAACACCAGTTACTTTCAGTTTTAAAAGCTGGTGAAAATGTAACTCATTATGTTTGTGGGCATATCTCTATAACTAAAGCTGATTGTTTTCATTTTAATAATGTAGAAAAGAACTGTTCTTTTCACCTCTTTTCTGTAGAGGCTGTGTATTCCCAAGAAAACATTCTACTGCCCATTGCCTTTTGTTCTTTGTGGTGATACACTGAATCCCTTGAAGCTTTCCAAGAAGCAAAGAAAAATGTAGATTGGCCATTATCAATTACTGTGTTAGCAGAGGATTGTGATTGAGGCTCTGACCTGTTACAGACCAAAAAGCCAAATTTGTATTGAAGCCTTCTTATGCCAAACTGGACAACTGCTTAGCATCGCTCATGTTTGATTTTGCCTAATTGGAGTTAAGCTTGAAAGCTTGTATATAGGCTTTATTGTGAAAGCGGCTGGTGGGCAGTATAACAGCAGCTGCTCATAAACACATAAGCCTGCTGCTATTACTACATCTTCCCTGCACGTTCCTTTCCTGTTTCTGACACTTTTGAATCCTGGACATGTTACATTCACTTTTGTGTCTATTTTCTCACCTGTTAGAAACAATGTAAGTATAGTGCTGAATGAATGAAAATGTATGGTTGGAGCATATCATGGATTAGAGAGTTACATGGATTGTTTTTCCATTAAATGACTAACATTTATAAATCAATAAAATGGTATAAGGGAAGTGGTCAGATATTTCTGAATTTAGGAACAAAAACTTGATTAATGCATGAAGTATAAAGTAGTTTTAAAGGCTCTGGAAATCTTTACCTTTTTCTAGTCCTGAAATACTTTCAGAAATGGCATTCTCTTCCTGTGGCAGCTCAGTTTTGCTCTGTGGGGTTAGGAGAACATGATGAGCTTGGCACCATAAACCTGTGAATTGAGTGTCAGTGTTGGATGCAGCTTGCAGGACGGGTCCTACTTGCTGTCTCATGCAGCAGAAGATTCTTCACTGCTGATCTACAAGACCTCGGATGGAAAAGTTACTAGGACAGCATATAATTTGCATAAAGCACATTGTGACCTTCCTGGTGTACCTTCCAGTCTCTCGGTTCCTTGGGTCCCATTAGATCCCAGTTACCTGTTACCATATCACATCCATCATGGACGAATACCTTGTACTTTTCCGCCTAAAACACTGCACCCTGCAGGACAAGCAAAGGTAAATCTTTCTTACAATTAAGTATCCTATTCTCTACTTACTTGCTGTATGTATGCAAAGCATGAGGCATACACAAAGTTCAGTGCTTGAGTTTCTGGCCAAAGCTAACTTGTATTTTCTTAGTTATTATTTGTGTATATCATCTTCTTTTAAACAATTGAGGCGATGTACAAGAGTCCATATAATAAAATTTTGATATAATTAAAAATTGATTAGTAAGATGGGGAAATATTTAAAAGTAAGTATTAGTAATTAGTGAGTGAAATGGCTTATTAAAATACAGTAAAATATTAAGAGCTAAGTCATATTATGCTAAGTATTTTGTAACTTAGGATTTATTGAAATGCTATTAATGCTATACTCATTATAAAACGCTTCTAAAAATGTCAGTTGAGTAGCATTTTTTAACCCAGAATTTGAAGCCACAACTGCAGGTGCTCTCTACAGCGTCTCTGTACCATGCCACCCATTCTTTCTGTCCTGTCATCAGTTTCAGTTTGAGCTTAGTTGTAGGAAGAACTTTGCTGTCTGCAAATGAATCCAAATGTCCAATAAGTAAAAACCCAGTGTATTTTCCTGCCATGTTGCCCAAACCCTTCTAGTCAGATTATTGAGTCCCTTAATCTGTATACAGTTCCCTGGGAGCTCCTAAGGAGCTCAAATAGCTCACACGTGTGTCTTGTGAATGCTCTCCTTTTCCTTTTCTCTGTTATGCCCAATTACTCTGTAATTGTCCCCAAACTCTCTTGAGAAAATAGCTTTCCTACAAATGCTGAGAAGTTTTTAATTGTTAATGTTGTTTTTATTGTTCACATTGGATAGGATTGTGTATGCCCTTCAGTTTTCCACCCTGATGTCACCATTTTGAGATCATTCTGTTTTCTTTGTTTGTTTGTTAATATTTTGGTGATGGAGATGGAAGCCAGGCCCTGTGCATGCTAAGGAGCCACTCCCTCATTCCTAGAGAACTTTCACAAGAAAGTATAAATGTAGGAAACTAGTTGAGAAAATGAAAAAATGGAGAAAGTTAGTTAACACTATCTTCAGTTTTGGTGACTATTTTTAGTTTATAAATACTCTTAACTAGTGATTTTTGTAATCTAAGGAAATTTCCTAAGTAACTTTAAAATAATGATTGAAAATGTTTTTGAAAATCTATATTCTAAGAAGACAGTTTTCTTTTAATTTAGAAACACTAATTATAGTCTACAAATTACAACATATAATTCTGTATGGGGTTATCTGATTCCTTTTTGGTAAAAATACACAGTGTAATACCTTGGCACTGAACAACTTCAAGCTGAAGAAAACATACTTATACAAAATGTTTTTTTTTTAAGGTGGGTTTTTTTTACAGACTGGCTCCAGACATAGAATTCTTATGCCTTAGAAATACTTAGAAGATTGACCTTTTTCAGTAGCGTGATCCAATATACTTCAGTGTAACAAGAAAATTCATTGGACAGGAAGAAATTCTGTGTACTGAGGATTTGAATACATAAATATATATTCTAACAATTCAGCCATGTGTGTCACTGGGCAGTGTGTCCAGTGCAGGGACAGATGCCCTTGAGTTTATCTGGGACCAGACTGTTGCATAGTCCAGCACTGGGACAGAGACAGTTAGATAACTAATGTTGCCTTGGTGTGTTTTGAAAGTCAGCAGCGCCCTCCCACCACAGCTAGCCTGTAGTAGATGCATGTTTGTGTCCCCTGGACACACTGCTTCTCTCTCTCTCTCTCTCTCTCTCTCTCTCTCTCTCTCTCTCTCTCCCCCTCTTTCCCTCCCCCCACCCCCAATTAGTCAGTTTTGAAGCCCTTTTCAGAAATAGCTTTTTATACAAATGCTGAAGACTTTTGAATTGTTCTGTTGTTGTTGTTGACGACAATGGTAGTGTCATATGCTGTGTATGTTCTCTGTATGCTGTGTACATATGAACTACATATGCTGTGTAGTTCTCCACCCTGATGTCACCTCCTTGCCTTCCTAGCCAGGCCATGGAAATGGGTCTTTAATAATTCCAAACAAGCTCAGCACCTGTAGTTTCCAGCCTTAGCATATATTCAGAAAGATCAGAGCATTCTGAAAACTGGGAAGTCAGAGCCTGTATGAAATAGTTGTCTATCCCTTCTAGTGGCCTTGCTGTGATCTTTATCGCTAGTGCTCTTGAGCCAGGTGTTTATTCCTGGACAGTGCCTGAAGTCCTGAACCCTGATTCGTACTCCAGTAGACCTCAATCTGCCTCCTATTGCATCAAGTAAGAGTTAGACTGCAGAGTCTTATCTGCTCCCCTTTCACCAGTATAAAGGTTCCATAATAGACATTTACTGAACACTCACACAGTTTTCAGAATGTTTGGCTTTCTCAGAAACCCAATTAATGAGTACCTTGAGGGAAAATACTGGCTGAATGGGGAAGTGACAGGTGTCTTGAGAATCAGCACTTACTAGCTGTATTGCTAGACATGAGCATCAGAGACAGACAGACACAGTGGCTGACTGAAAGCTCTGAAGTTTGCCCCATTTCTAGACACATAACTTAAAAACAAACCAAAAAAGCTCAGGAAAGAGAAAGTGGAGACACTGATTCTAGTACATTCTTAGTGATCCATAGTACTGGCATTCTGTTTGTTGGGCTAGACTGTGAGAGAGTGAGTGACTTTGTATATCACAAACACCCTTACCCTCCCATCTGCAGAACTGACTGCACTCCTTGTGCGAGGTGGCTAGGGGAATGTGGGGCAGGGCAGATACATGCAGCTTTGTGGGAATGGTTGCAGGCTGCGTACAACCTAGATCTTGTGTGAGGCCTCTAAGTGACCAGGGAGCTGATAGCATTTACAGGTCTTCTCTTTAGCCAAGACTTCGATTAGCAGGCTTTTCCCCTCTCTTGGACTATGGGGGCTGGGTGCAAGTTGGAACTGACATGAGGGGACCTATGCCCATCCCCTCTTCCCTAACAGATATTTCCCTCCCATTTCTGTTGGTATATTGTTCTCCTTCTACCCTCAGTTTTCTCCTTCTCTGGTTTTTTCCCTGTTCTTTTTTATACCTTACTTTTTAGATTCTTTGTCTCTTGTACCTTCGTCTTTCCTTATCTCCTTTCCTTGCTCCATTTTTCTTTCTGTCCGCCCCTTTATCTTTCCACTTCTTTGTATTTCCTTCCCCTGTCCTTACATTTCTTCTTTCTTCCTTGCCCTTCTACAGAATTGCACATTTTCTCAAAAGGCCTTCCCTTTCCTCGTTTTCTAATTTCATATTTCAGCATCTTACAAGTGTAACAGTAGTTTATAGCTGAGCCCTACTCCAGCTTTTTCCCTCATTGTTACCAGAAGTTTAATGCTTTTAAAACTGGGTCAGATTAAAACTTCTTAAGGAGCCATGTGGCCAGGACTTGAAAATTTACAAAAGGTCATTCTCAAGTTGACAGTCTCTGTGTAAATGATGCAGAGTTGGTGTTTTGGAGGCAAGTTGTGAATGTATTAAGTTATTCTGCTCTTGCTTCATTTCATAGGTTGGTGGGACAAGAATGCCTACCCATAGCCACAGGAATCCAGTTTCCATGGAAACCAAAAGCAGTTGCCTGCCTGTTCAGCAAGTTGAAAATGAAGGAGTGGCTCAGAATAAAAGGAAAATAACGTAAGGGCTGGACCGTGGAAAATGAAGTTTCGGAAAAACCAGTTATAACAGTGTTTAATGTTGAACTTTGAGGGGAATGTGCCCAAAAGATCAAATAGCAAGAAGAGTGTTTCCCCTTGCTATCCTGAAGTTTTTACAAAGTGCCTTGGAAACCTACTGACTGTGGGAAAGACAGTGACAGCAGAAGTTAGTGTCCCTCCTCACCACTGGTACATGGAGAATCGAGAATGCGCCATTCGCATGGCAGCAAATCACATAAGAGAAATATTTTTATAGCATTGTTTTTTCTAAAGATCATAGGTAGGAAAATCACTTGCTGTTTAGGAATTGTCATGTATTATGTTAATTTGATTATATTGCCAGTTTAATGAAACTGGCCCAAATAGTTAAATATTGCCACTGTTAGAAACAGCTGTTTATAACCCATTTTTGTCAGTATTAACACTGCTGTTGATGTGTTTGAAAACCTGTTGAAATTCCGTTGTGAAAACAAGAAAAATCTCTATCTCTGAAAAGTGGCAAATTAATATTTTCCTGGTAGGCAACCACCATGTGTTTTACAAAAACACAAAGCATTCTGTGGTGTGACCTTTGATGACAGTACCTCTACTTCTTTGCACAAATTCCATGTCAATGTGGTGAAACATTGCTGAAAGCAGAGACAACATGAGGATGCATGCATTCCAGGAAAAAAGCTTCATCATTCTATCAGACATGGTGATAGTGCCATTAAGCCTAGAATTTAAAAAAAAAAAAAAAAAAAATTCTCATGTATCCTGATTAATTAGAAAGCAGCATCAGCAGTAGGTGTGGCCATTTTGGGCTTGAGGGGACAGACATGTTCACTTTGTGTTACCTGTTTTTTAATAAATACTAAACACATCAGGAATTTGTCATCTCAGAAATATATGGCGATTTTCATGGTTTGTTTTTTTTAATTTTGTGTGTGTGTGTTACTGTTCCATGTTAATATACGAAAATAAACCCAAGAATTGGGTTCTAGAGAAGTGGCTTATTGCAAAGGACCCAGGTTTGATTCTCAATCACATAATCACATGGCCATCTGTAACTCCAGCTTCAGGGGCTCAGATGACCTCTTCTGGCCTCTATGGGCACAGCATGTATGCAGTGCACACACACACACACACACATACACACACATACACACATATATATATATATGCAAAACATTCATACACATAAATTTTTCTTAATTAACAAAAAGAAAGACCCAAAAAATCCTCTAAAATATTTCAAGTTGGAAATTTTCTTCTACTATCAAGTTTTGTTTTGCATTGATTTTCTGAGGGGTTGGTTACCTAAATTATTAGTACATATTATTGTTTTTTGCATATGGAGTTTATTTCTAATAAACTACATAAAATAAGAGCAGTTATGAAACAATCAGCCATATGTAAAAATGGCATTTGAATTGTTTATTGCATTTGTATTTGAGAACCTTGAAGAAAGTACTATCTATCCTGTCTCAGTGAGTAAAGTTTTGTACCTAACTCATTCTCTGTCATAGCTTGTATTTTCAACTTAGAAACAATATTCTAGACCTTAAAACATTTTCTTAAATTCTGAACAACTTAGGTCTAACTGTGAAACTATAGCTATCTAGTCTTCAACCCCATCAGAGAACTGAGAGTGCATAAAATTATTACGTTAGTAGGAAGTACAGGAAAGCAGCTTCCAAAACGAAGAGAGGATAGAGACAGCCTTCTGTATGGTCACTATCACCCTCTCTAACAGCGGAGCATCGTCTTCAGCCTTCTGACACAGTATATCTAGCAGACAAAGTTGTGAAGCAGGAACTATGAAGGGCTTGCTTACCCTGTCATGGCAGGGCCTGGCAGTCGGCTCAGCCTAAGTCTTGTCCATTTGGACAGCATGTTGTCTGTAGAGAGAGCTAGGGTATTTTTGCCTAGTGGCCAGCGTGCCGTTAATGAAGCTATCACCAAAAGATTTTATGATGCTCATCATAAAATCATTTCCATTGAGGTAAGCTGGGGATGTTGCCAGGAGCTGATATATCTCAAGTCAAAAAGGCCTTAAAGTAATAAAAATATCTTTAAATACCATGTTCTGTAGGTCTCTGAAGTTTTTGAGGATCATCTATTTACATTTATATTTACATGATACATAATCATATCTATCTATAGTAAATATGAAGACAAACATTGCTTATTTCTAGATATTTACTATCTGTTCATTTTAGCATGTTTATTTCTGTGATAAAGTAGACTAGTATCTGACGACCATGAGTTTAATTGATTAACCATTAACTTGTATAACTGTTTATTCTAAACAGCTTGTAGTAGCAGCTTTTAACAGGACTAGAAGTAAACCTTACATTTGTAAATGAGTTGTATAAGTCCAGTACCTCATTCCAGAACAGAAACATACTCTACAAGAAGACCAATAGAATCAACTAAGCTAGACCCACAGGGACTTACAGAGAATGAGGCACCAACCAAAGAGCATGCATGGACTGGATCTCAGCCCCCAACACATATGTAACTGACGGGTACTTGGTTTTCTTGTGCATGCCCTGGCAAGTGGAGCGGGGGCTGCTTCTGACATGGACTCTGTTGCCCACTTTTCATTACTTTCCCCCAGCTGGGCTGCCTTGTCTGGCCTCAGTGGAGGAGGATTCACTTGGTCCTGATGTGGCTAGGTGGTTTGTTAGAGATGGGGTAGGTGGGTGGGTGGGAGAGGAGCTAGGATTGGGATGTAAAGTAAAAACATCAATATAATAAAAAGGGGGAATATAGGAATATAAAAATACATAGAAATAATAGAAAAGGATAGATTATTGAATATACTCTTCAACTATAAAACTATTGTCATTCTCAAATATTTTTTAATTCATTGGAATAGAATTCTTATAGTGATATAGAAATAAGGTTATTTTTGATACATGGGTATAGAATTTTATATACTGATTAAAGGTTAAGGTAGTCTTTGATACACATTTATATAGTACACATTATTCTATGCGGTTTTTGTTTGTTTGTTTGTTTGTTTTTTGGTTTTTGGTTTTTTGTTTTTTTTTTGAGAGTGTACATAGCCCTAGCTGTCCTGGAACTCAAAGAAATCCACCTGCCTCTGCCTCCTGAGTCCTGGGATTAAAAGCATGTACCATACCCAGCTGCTATATGTATCTTGGTGTGTCATCTCCTCAACCTGCCACTCTCCTTTTAAAACACTTAGGTTTCCCCCTCTTTGTTACACATTCAAATCTTCAGAAGTATTTTAGTTGTGACTCATTTGACATTCAGCTTGGGGGTGTGGAAGTAGGGAATCCCTTTGGAATTAGCTCTTTTCCGAAGTTAGACAGTCAGTATTTGCTGCAGTCTGAGTGTCAGAGGCTTCCACTGTCTCCATGTGATTATTTTCAATCCAAAACTCTGAACAAGTCTAACCAAGTAGATCAGTCACATGGTTTTCCACATGTGCTTAACAAAGGCTCTTTTTAAACACATTTTTGGTGTGCTCTGTTTTTGATTTTTAGTATGAAGGATTTGTAAGCAAGGAAGTAACGATAATACTATAGCAAAAATTTTAAATTCAAGCTGGAAAGTTAGCTCAATGGTGGAGTACTCACCTACCATGCCTGAGTAGATGCAAGGAAGAAAACAAGGTATTGCAATATTGTGAACATAAACCTAGCTTATTTATTCTTTTATGTGAATGCATAATTTATATAAATGTCTTAGAAAACAAGTTCAAGAATTTGACTGCAGCATGAAATGTCCACTAGGTCACCATTTTTATCCACTTTTCACATTCAGACCTCACAGTATCATTTGCTTGACAGTAGACAATAAGCTCTGGAGGGACAAAAGCATATCTGTTCACCACTGAGTAACAAAGAGTATAGTCTAGTCTAGTATAGTATAGACTTGCCATGCTCAGTAGATAAGTGTTATATTCAGGAAGGAGTGAAGAAGTAAATACCAAAGTAGATGGCTACATGAGACCTTGTCCCGAGTCAGACTTTTCCTTGTAGGTGTACATTCTAGTACAAGAATTTGGTGAGTGCTCTGATAAAGTAATTGTTAAAAGTCATCTTGGGCTGGGGGTATATAGCTCAGTGGTAGAGAGCTTGCCCAGCATACGTGAGACCCTTAGTTCCATCCTTACAACTACAAAAACAAAAGAAAGACATAGCATACAACCCAGTCCTGATAATCAAGGAAGGTGTTTCTGAAATAAAGCTTCAGCTGATTGATTTCTTTTTTTTTTTTTTTTTTTAATGAGTAGGGGCTAGAGAAGGAAGGCTGCACAATGAAACCCAGGCTGTGAACATGGAGATGATGGAGGAAACTATGACTCAGATACACTGGGATCCTGTCCCACACAACTTGGTAACCTGTAGTGAAATTTAGTAACATAAATAGCACAATCAAGTGTCTGAAAAGGGCTCTTGTCAGCATTAGTCTACAGAAGGCATTGGCAAAAAGTTGAATATTATGAGGTTGGATTTGAAAATGGGAAAGGTCTAGAATTAATAAGTCAGCACTGTCAATCAGGTACAGCTTACCTAGAAGCATTTGTAATGCTGGGAGAATGATGGTGTTATTCACTGGAAAAAATAGAAGTGTGGTTAGAGAGGGAATAAAGCACATTAGAAGTATTTGCTTTAACCGTTTCTACTCCCTGGATCCTGGGTTTGGATGTTGTGTTGCTGGATGTTAAGTTACCAGACTTAACATGCCTAAATGACAAATACTGTCTCACAGTCTCCATGAGCTGGAGTCCAGGTGCAGCTCAGTTTATCTCCCCAAGGCTCTTCTGTTAGTTATAGTCATGTTGACTGGAGACATCCACTTCCTCTAAGCCAAGGTTCACACATGTATGTAGGTGGAAGGCCTTCATCCTTCTGTTGCTGACAGTAGGCCACTGGCCCTCTGTGTCCAGACTGCAGTGGAGTACTACCCAAATGTCCTAATGGCACAGCAGCCTGAACACCCCAGCTCTGGCAGCCCTAGAAAGGAGCAGCAGAAGTGATGGTGTCTCAGAAGTGAACAGTGACATCTGCCATATTCTCCTGGTTAGAAATAAATCACTTGGTCAGCAGTCTTGCATGCCAGCTCTGTGAGGGGAAGAATATGCAAAGACTAGGTGAACCTATTTTTTTAAATAATATTTATTGAGAATTTTATACAGTGTGTTTTGATCATATTCACTCTCCCCTAACTTCTATATTCACTCCACCTCCCTTCCTACTCAACTTTGGATTCTTTGTTTGTTTGTTTATTTTTGGTTTATAAACACATGAATTCCAATTTGTGTTGTCCAGATAGTCTTGGTTATGGGACCTACCCTGGAGCTTGGTCAACCTACTAAGGAGCCAAACTCTTAAAAAAAAAAAAAAACTGACTCCCTCTCCCAGCAGCTATCATTTGTCAATAGCATAATAATAGTTTTAGGGATAGGACTTAGTTCCCACCTCCCCTCCTCCATGCTGGGATTTGTCTAGCTTGAGCTTATGAAGATCCTGTGTATGCTATCATGATCACTAAAGTTCTGCCCTGTATATCTGCATATCTATCTGCCCTGTTGTGTCTGGGAAGTGCTGTTTCCTTTTAGTGATCCATCATTCTGACTCTTCAGATTTTTCTGCGGACTCTTTAATGAAGGTCCTTAACCTTGTGGAGAAGGGTATGATACAGGCATCCCAGTTAGGAATGTGAATCCCTGCTTTCTTATGCTCTGCATACTGATTAGCTGTAGTCTCTATTTATGGTCATCTGCTGCAAGAAATGGCTTCTTTGATGGTCAAAAGATGCATTGATCTATGGTTATAGCAGTAAACCATTATGAGTCTTTTTTAATACTGTATTATTAGCAGAATAATGGTAGATTCTCCCCTAGGGCCTGTGACTTACGTAGTCACAGGTTCTTGGCCCCATTAACAGTGGCAAGTATGTCTTCTATCTCATAGAGTGGGACTTAAATCTGTCAGACAGTAGTTGGTTGGTTCTATAGCATTTGTGCCACTATTGCCCTAGTGGCCTTATGCCAGGCCAGTTGTTAAGATAGCTCATAGGTATGAATCTATTTTTAAACCACCCTATACGCCATGAACTCATTTAGGGGTATAAAAGAATTAGACTTATTGTGTGGAAAGAAAAGAAAGACTTTTTTAAGAAACTACTATCTAGCACCCGAGAGGCTGAAGCAGGAAGATTTATGAGTTTGAGGTCAATCTGGGCTACACTGCAGGACCCGGGTTCAGAAGATGTCAGATACTATCAACATATTAAATATAAGATAGATATGACTGTGTCTTAAAGATTTGAGCTCAAGCTAGAAACTACTTTGGTACAAATTTCAGAGTCACTGATGTATCCGTGGTGAATTAAATTGGAGCAAAGGACAGGTCAGCAAAAATGAATAGGAAAAAAGGTAGCAGGGGAATCTGGACATTTGGGTTGTACCAGAAAATGCTCAGAGTGGTGGGGGCACATCAGAAGGACACAGGGCTAGCTGAAAGGATCCCAGGTCAGAGAAAATATAAACATTAAATAGGCTATAGTAATCATCTGTAATCTTCTGAGTAAAATAGTTATTCAAGAGTCTGTATTGATTATAAGTGAATAAACAAACAGGAGGGGCCCATGCATTTCTAAAGAAGGCCAACCAACAAATGGAAAGATGGAGTTAGAAAAATCACCCATTTATAAGTGCTAAAGTTAATAATTATTTTGCAGTCAGATATTAAAGTTAGCAAGGGTTTGGTGATAAATAGGAACAAACACATAGTCTTATTTAAAGAATCACCCTGGAAATTGTTATTATTTGGTGAATATAGGGTTTATCAATTACAGTTGAAGAAACTTGGCAGAAACTGCCCTAAGGCAGAAGGTATTCACTAATAAGATACAGGAACACAACAGTTAAGTTTCTTGGTTTGCACCAAGAGAAAGTACATTGTCAATAATGTAGCATCTGTCTGGCATACAGATATCCATCATGGAGACACACCCAGAGAACCCAAGCCAGAAACAGTTTATAAAACAAGTGGTTGGAGATTTTTAGGAATCCCATCTTTCTGATGAGAGACAGGGGAAGGCTGTCAAGCTGTTTCTGATAGTGGACACTGACTAACTAAATGTGACTTATGACTTCATTCCTGCTCCAATGAGGTATCATCAGGGCAGCATAACATGTGGACATGTGGGTTAGTGAGTAATGGTAGATGGAGACTAGTCTTGTTTTAACATGTGAGGCCAGAGAGTGCCCCATACTTGGGAAGTAAATGCCTGTGTGTGTGTTAATACGAGACGTGATGTCTGTAACCCACGTACATACAAATTGGAAGACTTAAAAGTGGAAAGGGTAGCATGAAGGGTTGATGTTAGGTACACAAGAGCAATGCGTGTACTTAGACATATTTCTGCAATGTTTGTATGAACTAGGGTTATTGCAGAGTAGGTCCTTTTGAAAGGTACCGTTCACATTGTTGGGGGAAATAAAGAACGACCAGGGAAGTGTTACTAGATTCAGCCATCTGCAGATTTCTTAATGTGAAACAGTAGCAGAACAGCAAGTTGAGAGCTGAGTGGTGAGGAAGGAGAGCGGGGAGAGCAGAAAAGTACTGAGCAGTATGTGGAAAGGTAAGTCCAAAAAGAATACTTGAAGGAGGGGTATTTTTGTGTTAGAGTGGTGTGAACTTGTATTTCCAGGTTTCAGGACATCTGACTGAAAGTTGATAAAATAGGTGCATACTGAAAAACTTAGCAGTCAGCAGAAAAAAAGTGCTGGTAACAACTAGTTGGGAGACCCTGGAAAGGGCTGAAAGCCATCTGGGGAAGGTCAGGATACCACTTACGAAGGTTCCATTTGGAAGAGTCACTCCCTCCCCTGTTCCTGTAAACCCATCTGTTTCCCCTGTCCTATGGCTGCCATGACACTTGGTGGAATTGAGTGAACCCACTGTCTCGCCATGTATGCTGTTTTCTTTATCCATTCATCTGTTGGTGGACATTAAGCTGGTTCTGTATCTTCATTATTCCCACCTTTTCAATTTCTGGGCCCAACTCTGTGGGCAGCTGGGCAATGAGAAAGAAATTAAAGGTCACAGTTGTTCCCTGCCAAAAAAGATAGAGTTCCAGGAGCTAAAGTGGCTTAGTGAGCCTGTACTTCTCTTGCAGAGGACCTGAGTTAGGGTCCCAAAACCAGTGTCAGGCAGCTCGAAACCACATATAATTCCAGCTCTGGAAGAGCCGACACCCTCTTCTGATCTCTTATGAGCACAAAGCCAGATGAACACACACACATACACCTCTTAAGAATAGTGTTCCATGTTCAGACATGTTTTTGCAATATTAATCCATTTAATGCTAGCCTAACTCACTTAAGAATGCCAGGTGTGGAGGAGCATGGCATCCATAATCCCAGCAGCCCTTAGGAAACTGAGGCATGAGGATCAGCCTGGGCTACACTGTGGGGCCCTGTCTCCAAAAAAAGAGAGGGAGCAAAAGTGAAGATTCAGGGTAGAGTCAACAATTTGGAAGATAACATGTTTTGAAACATCTTCAAACCTTCTTTCCAGCTGCAAAGCTTGTCTGTACTTGAATACATGGCCTCTGCTTGCTTTGTAATTTCACCATCAAGTGCCAAAAGCTTATCTGCAGTCTCTGGAGTGCTGAGAAAACACCAACATTCCACTCTCAGAACCTCACCACTGGCACAGAACATTCTCCAGTGCAGTGAGTGTGTTTGCAAACCAGTCTCTCCACAGACCCCCATCCAACCTAAACTGCTGAAACAGACTTTAAACTGTAAACTTTCCCCACCCCACCCCCATTCCACCTATTAGCTGGGACTCCAAAAAAAAAAAAGGACAATATTGTGTCCAGTTTCAGTTTTACTGACTCTGTAATTCATGAGGCAGTATTTATGTTAGCCAAAAAGGGCTAATCAGTGAGTACAGAGCATTCATGAGGTAGGAGAAATAAGCCCTGCCGTGCTGCTGCCCCACAGACACAGCAGGAAAAGTTAAGGTACTACGTATTTCATCACATTCAAACAAGATTTCAACTTAAATGATGAATGTTTAAGGTGCCAGATATACTCACCCAGTTTGAATATTACATGATGTGTACACGGTTCAAAACATGAGATGATGCTCCATAATTTACTTACAAGTTTCATCTATCAGTTAAACACAATCAGCTAAACACTGAAGAACACATCTTCAATAATAGAGGCTGGCACATAAATAGTTTCAGATTGAATGATGGCTCTGAGATCTCTGTTTTATTGCTTGAGTTGATCCTATACCACTAAGAAATAGATGTATTGGGATTAGAGAGTTGGCTCCATGGTAGGAAGAGATCTGGCTACTCATCCAGAAACCTAGGTTCAATTTCCAGCTCATGGCAGCTCACAACTGTCTTTAACTCCAGTTTCAGGATTTGGACCCTCTCTTCTGGCTTCCAAAAGTAGTGCATACCTCATACATGTTCCACAAAGCCATGCAGACAAAACAGCCTGCATAAAAAGAAAAATAAGTCCTTTTAAAGTATAGTGTATTTTACATTTAGTTTGTGTATTGTGGAATCAGAGTCTTGTGTTTGATCACGTAGTCTAGGCCTCAATGATACTGCAGATACATTGACTGTGGTGCAAAATAACAACAGAATACATTTTGCATGTCTGCCCTCTGCCCCACCAAGAGTGCCTCTTCAGGCAGACGACAGTCCTTTCTGTCCAGCTCCAACCTGCAATCTCACATAATTGCACAAGTTAGTGGCCTCAGAGTACAGAAAGAGTGCTGAAGGAAGTTGTGAAACCATGGAGCATTAGGCTTAGCCATCTCCGTGTCCCAGTGTTTGGGGGTAGGGGGTTGGATGGGAGGTTAATAGAGTGGTCGGTCAGTCCTAATTCAGTTTGGCTCTTTTTAATGCTACACCCTCGTGCCTGGAAACTTTTACTCTTAAGGAGCCAGCACTGTGTAACTTAGTAAGTGCCTCGGGCCAAAATGTCATTCTGTATCCAGGGGAATGCTGAGTGTGCTGACAGCCAAGCCTTCTGCCTCTCAGCAGCCAGTGCCAAGAAATATGAGAGGCTAAGCTTGGAGGTAGCCAGCTCTGTGTGGGTGTGGGTGTGTGTAGTATAGTGTGTGTGTGGTGTATGTTTTTGTGTGCAAGGTGTGTGTTTGTGTGTGGTGGGGTGTGTCTGTATGTGTATGTGTGTTGTAGAGGCCAGAGGCCAGCCTTGGGAATCTTTTTCAGTTTTTCTCCACCTCGCTGTGTCTGGAGCTCTCTGGATAAGCTAGTCTAAGACCCAGAGATCCGTCTGTCTCCATTTCTCTAGTGCTGGGGCTGCAAGTTCATTGCCATACCCAGCCTTTCCATGGGGGTTCGGGGAATTACACAGCAGGCATCTTGTCAAATGAGCCCTCTCCTTAGCCCCCCAGGGCTGGTGACTGTTAGAAGAGACAGGGGAGCGGTTGGGTGTAGCACTGAGGTGGAGTCTCACCCCTACCAATGGTTGTGGGCCTGGGTCTCTGTCCCTGCAGTCCTCATGGTAAGGTTCTCCAGAGTGCCCTACAGGCTGCAGTAGCCACTTAATAGTAACGGACAGAAAAGCTCTTTCAGGTCACAAGTCACTGTAACTGTACAATGATGTCAGATTGAATCAGTGAGGGGCACTACATTGGGGCTGAGCTTTGAAAGGAGTTTTGGAAACTTGAAGCTGGGAGAAAAGTAACTCTACAGAGGAGCAGGTCCACCCACGAGCTGCTGGAATGGTTAGGTCGTCCAGCAGGGTGAAGGCCTCTCCTCCGTGAAAGGAGAGGAGGAGCCAGCTCATAAGGTGTGCTGGGGACCTGTGGGGGGACTGTTGGGTGCACCCTGCTGACATGGGGTTAGTCAAAAGGTTTTCCTGGGACTTGGGAGTACATAAGGCAACATGGCTGACCTTCTCTAAGGAGAGTCAATGTGCAGGAGATGGGGACAGGTCTGGAATGAAGGAAGTCTGAGGCCAGTACTGGCAAGCTGCCCTTTGATGTAGACCTAAGGGCACAGTGACCACGCTTCCCTGGCAAGCCAACCACCCTATGCTTTAAGGGCCAACCAGACCTTCCATAATTATGGAAGTGCAGCCACGCCCTGGCCCAGAGGTTCAGTGGCAAATGCACTAGATGGGAATGCAGAAGGGTGGTGCATGCTGCAGCCTTCCCCTGAGCAAATCAGATGTCTGTGCTTGCTTGACGGCACAGAGCTAAAAAGGGAGGGCTTTCTTTCTGCACTTTCTCTGTGGAGAATTAAGCTCCAAGTGCATCATTCGAAAAGACTGACTCTGAAAAAAGACCTGGGACTTTCCAAGAAAGCCACTGAAGACATAATAGCTCAGGGGCTGAAGCGATGACTCGGCAGTTCACAACATTTATTGTTCTTGCAAAGGACCCAAGTTTGAGTCCCAGTATCATATGGTGGCTCACAACCAGCTGTCCTCCCAATTATAGGGAATCCACAGACATGAACATGGTATACATACATGTACATAGGCAAAACATTCATATAAACAAAGTAAAAATAAATCTAAAAGTAAAATAATGACTGAGGTTTGAGGATGTATCTCAGCTGGTAGAGCCCCCACCTAGCATGTGCGATGCCCCTGGTTTGATTGAAAATAGTGGCACAAGCAACAACCTCAGCACTGAGGAAGTCAAAGCAGGAGGATCAGACGTTGAAGGTCATCCTCGGCCATGGCCCATGGCCAGCCCGCATCTGTGACTGAGAAAGGCCTTGAACTGATCTTCCTGCCTCTACTGGCACGACACTGTATACCCCAATTCACACCTTGGAGTGTTAGGTGGTTTGATTTTTGGTTGTTGTTTTTCTTCTTCTCCTCCTCCTCCTTCAAGACCAGGTTTCCTCTGTGTAATCGAGCCCCTTTGTAGACTAGGCTAGCCTCGAACTCACAGGGATCTGCCTGCCTCTGCCTCTACCTCTGCCTCTGCCTCTGCCTCTGCCTCTGCCTCCCGAGTGCTGGGATCAAAGGCGTGCGCCACCAGCTTGGAATGTTTGTTTCTAAGAGTCCTGTTGTTTCATCAGTTCATTATTCATAGATATGCCATCACTGAGGAGTCTGCTTCAGCCCTTATATTTTTACTACTTTATCCTTCCCTCTAAACTAATCAGTTTTTAAAGTAGTATTGTTCCTTTTTTTAAATTATTCGGCGTATCGGCAACTATAAAAGCTTGACTGGGCTGATAGAGCTCTACTTTGAATACTTTAAACCTCATATCAAAATGATTGTCTTTAAAACAAGAAAAGGAATCCTGCTGCATTCATAAGTTAGTGTCCTCAACTAAGGGCCTGGTTGTGGCTTTGTATACTTCCAACCCCAATGGGGCAGTTTTCTAGCCTCCTGCTAACCTTTGCCCTCTTAGTCACCATCCTTGGCTCAAAATGACCGTTAGCTTTTCCTCAAAACTCTTCTCCAATGACCAAGATTTGTTTCTGACACAAATACTTAAGCAAAGGAAGGTAGCCTCACAATGGAACGATTAATCATGTGACCAACGTTGCAACCAGCATTTATTCTGGATGAGTTGTGTAAAAATAAACAGTCACACCTCTGCCTGACCACTTCCTGCCTGGCCAGAATGCATGGGTGTGTTTCTATTTCCTCTTTTACTTTTGTATTGTGCAATAACTTCAAAGAATACTGAGTAACTGAAACGTTGGTTCAGGAGTGGCTTGCTCTTTTCTAATGGTTAACTGCCCCTCACAGGGCTAGCCTTTTCTTTCCGTGTTCATGGACACTTGTGTTTCTTTTCTGATACATTTACTAACCTATAATTATTTGCTTCCGTGAGACCTTGTGGAGGAGTTATTTCTTGTTGCCCAGCCCTGCCTTGTGCCTGGCACTTAGTGGGGTCTAATGTTGGTTAGATTGAATGAACCCATCCAGGAGCCCTTGAGTGTTATAACCAGATTGATCCTGGCAGCTTTTTGGTGTGTGTGTGTGGGGGAGGGGTGGAGTATGGAGGATCAAAACCAAGTATGTTTTCATCTGTTACAGGATAAGATTTTCTTGTCTCTCTCTCTTTTTTTTTTCCTCAAATTTCATAGAAAAATATTGTAAAACTTTTGTTAAGAAAGGAAGTTCTCTATCCCTCTCTTTCTCTCTCTCATTTTAACAGTCTTCTTGAGTCCTTCCTTTTGAGCTGTGTAACCTGAGACTGGAGCTGTGTTTTTTACCCCACCCTAGTTGCTATAGCTGGTGAATCATAGAAACCAGAATCGGGAAAGACCAGTGAACTCATCTGGCCAGGCTCCAGATCAGGGAGTGGAGGGCTGGGATGTGGGGATGACCAAGAAGAGAGAAACAATGCTGCTAGGATAGAGTGAACAGCTTGTCCATTCCTTTGCCTTTGACTTCTAGAACACTCCAGAGTCCCCTCCTCTTAGAAAGCAGTCAGGCATCCCCAAGGCCCCGGGAGAAGCCGATGCTGGCACACTAGGGGAGAATGCTGAAGTTCAATTGCCTGAGTAATAAAGCTGGATTATGAATCATTCAGTGATTGACCTAACAGTCTTACAATACTTGAGACTCTATCTTTGCAGAACGTTTTTAATTTAGGAGCTTGTAAGGGACTTAGAAGTAACCTGATGGTTCCCAGATGTTGAGAGACTAACACTGAGAAGGTTAAAGAACAGAAAACAGCCAGGTGTACCCAGGGTGGGACCCCAGACCCACCCCTGTCCCTCTGTGCACAGTATGCACCCTCCTGGGCTCTCCCTTATTCACCCCTCCTTCCTAAGTCTCCACTCCTTCCTTGCTCTCTCTTGGCTCCATGGTCTGAAGAAATGGCGGAGCTGACTTTGTATCCATAGGCCTGACCTCTGCCGTCCTTCAATGAGCATGACAGAGCAGGTGACCCCCTCTTCCCACCCACAGCCTGTCCTCCACCTCCCTGACTTCCCTTCTGGCAGGTTCTCTGTTCTTCCAGCTGGGGAGCCTTGGTTTCACCTCCTGTTTCTGTTCTACTCCTGCCCTTTAGATTTTGATGGATTGTAGTGCCCCAGGCTTCCGTTGGTGTCTAGCCGAGCTCTACCTCAGCCCCCTGCATCCTCTTACAGACTTCCTGCCTCAACTCTGGCCCTGTGAGTAACGAACGGCTCTTTCCCGGCTCCCTGGGTCTATCAATGGCGATAGCATGTGTCCCCACCATATGGTCCCATCTCTGGCTGCCTAGTTCTCACAGGTATGTATGTCACAGAGTATCACCGATACACTACATTAAGGATATTTAGCAGCTCTCTCGCTATTTTTAATAATGATGTGTCCACTGGGCATGGTTGTACATGCCTTTAATCCCAGCATCTAGGAGACGGAGGCAGGTGGATTTCCGTGAGTTCAAGGCCAGCCTTCCCTATATAGTGAGTTCCCAAACAGTCAGAGCTATACAGAGAAATTCTGTCAATAAATAATAATAATAATAATAATAATAATAATAACAATAAAGCTTTGCCCAACTTTTGACTTTAAAGGACCATTTCTTAACCACATTTAAACAATGTAGGGTCTAAACACGTGCTGAAATACTACAGTCCAAAGAGTCTGAACTAAAGCATTGACTCTTTTGTACATAGCCAGTTTTTTTGTTTTCCAATGGAAATGGGTTCCAGGGCTCCCCTTGCCATGGATAACAAAACCTTAAGATGCTCGAATCCCTTCTTTAAAATGACACAGACCAGACCCAGACACAGAGCAGAGTGGACCAAGTAAGCCAGTGGGCAGGTGGCCATCATGAGAGTCTGGAGACAGATTTATACGTGAGGGTTCTGGAATGCTGCAGGGTGGCTCCTCTCTCACACTGAGCACCAGTCTAAACTAGCAGCGATCTGCAGTTATGGTGTAGGAAGTCTAACTGATAAGTTAACACTAGCCCAGATCTTTGACCATGCTGAGATGCCTAGCTTTGTCCAAAGCATAGGGCCAAGTTATGCTGATCAACTGGGGTTTGGGTTCCTGCATGGCTAAGCCTGTGTGATGATGCAGGACAAATCCCATAGGCATGCAGTGTAGCCACTCTGAAAGTGACATTCCCAGTGAGGTGTTTTCTAGCTGCTGGTTGTAGACACCTGTGTGGTCACTAATGAGCTATATGGCTCAGCTTTAAGAGGTTGGGGTTACCATACTGATCCATGACCACATCAAGCTACCTGGTACTTCCAATGGCCATAACCCCCTCAAAAGACCCAGTGATAAAAAATCTGGAAAATGAAATGGAAGGCTCTCAGTGCAGGTAAACAAATGGCAGGAACAGCCAGAGCTGTGGGGGACCCCCTTATGATGCTGGTGGGTTCCAACCTTGTTTGCCACAGGAGCTGGGGATAGACCCCATTGGCATAAACAATGTTTGAAGTTATAGCTGCCCAATGCTGAGATCTTCTAGTCTTTGGCTCATCGGGACCAAAGTCATCGTGGATTATGAAAACCTAGAGAAGGTCAGACCATCCGAAACCCTAAAGGCTAGGGAACAGCCTGGGTGGCAACTGGAACCACTTGCTTCTTTTCTGGTGGCTAGCATCCCACTCCCTGACAATGCCAGGAGTGGCCTAATGCATCCCCAGTAGCTACGACCTACTCTGGTTCCTTCCTGGAGTCACATTCTCAGTCAGTACCATGAGAGAAAGAAGAGCCTGTCCTCACCACCCTCCTTTAGCTCATCAGGTGATGTTGGGGCTAGAGCCCCTTGTTCACTTGCCTTGTACTAATGCTGTAAGAGGGTGTGCTTGTGCGCCTGGGACTCAGTTCTGCTTCATCTTCAGCACTGAAGGCTGAGCAAAGACCAGCTTGACACCAATTGAACTTTATTTCATACCGTACTGATTTGAAACTACAGAAATGAAAATAAAATTAAATAAAATGAAGATGATGCAGCTAACCTTGATGAGACCAGATAGGCGAGGGTCAGATAGAAGGGGAGGAGGTCCTATCAGGGGACCAGAGGAGAGGCATAGGGGCAGAAGAGGGAAGGTGGGTGGGACTAGGAGGAGATGAGGGAGGGGGCTTCAGCAGGGATACAAAGTGAATAAATTGTAATAAATAAAAATAAATAAATTTTAAAAGTAAATAAAATGGCATGGCATTTGCATTATAAGTATGCACACTCGCCCATGTACTTTCCAGTTATGTGCAACTGTGGACCGTAGAGAGCTATGTGGCCCTAGAGAGTTTCCAACATGGCCCAACATTTTCACACGTTAGTATCATGTTGCAGTATGAAAAAGTTGGATGCTTCTGCTTTACACCATCTTTATTGCTTATAAGGTCGAACATATAGTGAGCACCCTCTAAGTAGTTGTCTTAGCGTGTTTAGGGAATAGTGTCAAAATTCAATGAGACACATGATTCATTCTCAAAGATTTTCAGTGAGCAGGTGTTCAAACACCTGGATGTGGAACCCATGCATGTGAAGGGTCAGTTATCTTCACTAACACAAGGATACTCTGGATACTCTTTCTGCTTTACATAGAAAAGGAATCCAAGGAAGAGGAAGACTAATTATACTTAGAAGAAAACTGATTTATTGAACTATTTTGTTTGTTGGTTGGTTTGGTTTGTTTTTTTTTTTTGAGAAATGGTTTCTCAAATGTAGCCTAGGCTGTCCTAGAACTCACTCTGAAGAACCAGGCTGGCCTTGCACTCTCAGAGATCCACCTGCCTCTGCCTCCCGAGTGCTGGGATTAAAGGCGTGCACCACCAGTGCCTGGCTTTTATTGATGTATTTGTTAAGCCAGAGTTTAATTATTCAAAGCATTTCCATTTAGAAAAAAATACCTGGGCTTTCCAATGAATAAATAAAACCTGTTTCTGTGAAACAGTGCTTATGTGTGTGTGCAAGATCACTAGACCTAAATATAGTGTGCCCTGTGCACATTAAGGCTCTAGGCTTAAAGCTGAAAGAGAATGTGATGCTTTTTTTTTTCACTCCAAGTCCATGGTTTCCAGTACTGGCTAGAGTCCATTTCAATCAAATCAGCTCCTCAGCATGGGGACATTTGTTAGGAGGCTCACACTGTAAAGCCAGGGACAGGCCTTTACAAAGAAGACCCAGAAGCCCTCAGTCTGAGAGTGAAGCCTGACACACACACGCGCGCACACACACACACACACACACACACACACACACACACACAGCACCAGGAGATAAAGATAGAAAACAAACATGCAAGGGTTGTGGGAATAAAGACATGGACTCTACCTGCCCATACACTTCATGCCACCACTTATCTGGTTGGATTTACCTGCCCTGCGTATATTTGTGTTCTTCATAAACTCTAGCTGTACACCCTGCTTTGATTGTTCAATCAGAAATTGCCAGTAGAGAACCAACCTCAAGTGAGACTTTTGCTGTATATTCTTCACACTCACACATATACAGGAAAAGCTCTCATTCCAGCTGCACAGCCATTTTTAACAGTGTCAGGTTGACCTCTGAAAAACCACATTTTTCTCCTCAGCAGGACTATCTCAGGTCCCCTGCGGGTCTTGAGGACAGTGGTCACTTTACCAGCTTTTAAGCCTCTTTATCTCTAGCTGCTCTGGACTCATAATAAGACCCCAGACAGATTTTGTTAAGCTTGAGTCATGACCTGAGCCACACAGAGGCCGCCATGTGGACAAACCACTTGGTTTTGAGATACGTCAGAAACCACTGCAGGACACCAGTGTTGTCCTCAAACATCACAGGTCCTTCCCCCCTCCCCCCCCCCCCACTGGTTTAATACAAAGCAGCCAGAACGACCTTGCTAAAAGGCATTTCCGGTTTTTTTTTTTTTTTTTTTTTTTTTAGTTTGTTTGGCTTGGGTTTTATTTGTTTTTTTGAAGCAGGGGCTTGGGTACCCCTGGCTGGCCTTGAATTCACCGTGTAGCTGGGGATGACCTGGACCTCAGCTCTTCTAGTCTCTACGCTTCCTTGCTGGGCTTTACAGGCACAACCTCCCCCTAACAGAAAACAAAAATTCCAAAGAAAAATTTTTAAAGAAAAAAAAAAAAATCTCTTCATGGAAGCTGCGGTGTCACACACGGAGTGTCACACAGTGTAGCCTTTTGCCCGAAGAGCTTTACTTGCGGATGTTCACTGCAGTGAGTCGTTGGTCTGGCTCAAGACCTCTGGCTAATCCTGCACTATCAATGCTGGCTCCTCGCCGGGCTCCTCTCGGAGATGCTGATGTTGCCCTATGTCATGGAGACCCTGCGGCTTTGGATCTGCAGGACCGGCCCCTTCAAGCACTCCAGCTGTCCACAGAGGGGTAGGTGTTGGGGTGGGCCAACTCAAAGCCCTGTATTTGACCTTGGGACCAACTCAGATAAGACAGTCAGCTTTGTTTTATTCTATTTTTTTATTTTTAATGTGCATTGGTATTACCCTACATTTATGTCCCTGGGAGGGTGTGGATCTCCTGGAACTGGAGTTACAGACAAGTGTGGGCTGCCATGACTTGAACCCAGGTCCTCTGGAAGAATATCCAGTGCTCTTAACCACTGAGCCATCTCTTCAGCACCCACAGTCAGCTTTTTAATGTGGATTCTGGGGGTTAAACTCTGGCCCTCATGCTTTCAAGGCGGGCACTTTTTCTCCCCCTTCCACCCCCACACTCCATCTGACCTTTTTGTGGATTTTTATAAACTATCCGTTCAGGGTATTCAATGTGATACAACTGTTGCCTGGCAATGGTTAGATTTCCAAACTGTCCCGAACGTGTGTCAGTGAGGGTACCCTCAGACTGGCTTTTGATAAAACATGTGTCCAATGAACTTACAGACAGAACCAATGAGATTTCCACACAGAATGTAGGACACCAAGAAGACAGGACAAGAACAAAGGCCTGGTGTTCAGATGAGATCACTGCAAAGCTTAGCAGAATGCAAATGAGGGTCCAGCCACATACAGCGCTCTATACATTCAGCTTTGCCAGATGTCCACAAGAAGCTTTTGGATGTTTGGTGGCTTTTATATATTTCACATGATGCCCATTAAACCTCATTTCCACTAGAAGACCTCCCACTCTCCCCCACACAAGCAGGAGTGTGGGGCCTGTGGGGCTGGGTGGAGAACGAACTCAGAGGAGCAGACTCCCGCTCATACTGTGCGCCCGCGTCTTGTTACGTTCCAAGGTGTTTACACCCAGTAGACAGATAAACATGGTTGCTGTCTTTAAAGCTGTCCGCATTGAAGGCCTCTGAGTGCAAATCAAACAGCGTATCAAAAGGATAAGTTGTTTTCTACTTGTCTTTCTGCTGGGGCTTACGTGTAACTCCTAGTGACAGCGCTGGGCAACCCAGAGACTGAGCCGGGAGATGAGACCCCCAACTTCACAGCTAACTATGTGACAGAGGGCACTGAACCTCGTATCTGTTCCCCTCACTGCGGTCCTCTGGTTCCTCGGAGTGAACAGAGACTGGCATGAAAAGTATAAACAGATGTTGAAGTCAGAAGGGATGGGCCTGGGAAGATAGCCCAGCTGGAAAAGATCTTGTGGCCCAGGCAGGAGAACTGGAGTTCTGTCCCCAGTTCAAGGAAAAAGCTTATCCGCCAGCCAGTCCAGCCTAATTTTGTGAGCTTCAGGCCAAAGAAACACCTCGTCTCAAACTGTGTAACAAGGTGGACTGTGCCTTTCCGAGGAGCAGCATCCTGGAGGCTGACATCTGTTGCCTTCCACCGGTGACACACGACTGGATGGGAAAGAACCGTCAGGACCAGGAGAAAAGACGGAGGTGGGATGTGCAAGGAGGAAATTTAAAGTGTGGCTGGGCAGTGGTGGCGGTGCACACCTGTGATCACAGCACTCTGGAGGCAGAGCCAGGCAGATCTCTGAGTGTGAGACAAGCCCTGTCTACTGAGTGAATTCCAGGACAGCCAGGGCTTCATGGAGCAATCTGTCTCGAAAAACAAAAACAAATCAAAGCAGCTAGTGTAAAAGGTGTTCAGGAGTCTTGTGCGCAGTCACACAAAAACACAGTGGGCACCCGAGTTGTCTGTGCAACTCCCCCGGAAAAGCAGGCTAGAAAGAAAACAGTAAAACTCAAGAGGAACCGTTGGTGAAGGAATGAGAAAACAAAAAACTCAGTAACCTACAATCAGGAAAGACAGCAGGACCTGAGGAATAGAGAGCACTAAGTGGTGCTTTCTGAGGGAAGGAGGCACTCCCTGACTGTCCGAGGCCACCCTGCTTTGGTTTCCAAGGCTGTGTAGGGCAGGGCCCAGCCAAACGCCCTCCCCACGCTCCTCCAGCTGGTGACCAGAGGTTAAGCTAATATGTTTGCAGACGGTCATGGAGAGCTGGGTGCAAACAGCCCAGCTCAGAGGAATCCAAATTTATGTGTCTTGAAACAATTCTACCCTCCATTACCTCGCCGCCGCCTAAAGGCCTAAAAGCAAAAGAAGTGAATTGGGCAAGCCAGTTGGCTGAAATCTTAACTCAGATCGAGCTCTGGGCCCATACCCGTACCCTAGAAGTGAGGGAGGTGGGGAGGACGGATGGAGGCTCGATGAGTCTGGGGAGGTGGCAGAGCTGTCACGTAGGGCAGGGCAGGGCCTGGGCTGCGTTCCAGGGAGGGTGAGTCACACCGGGGAGGGAGGGGAGGCGGGGCGGCCTGGCGCAAGGAGGACGGGCGGGTATAAAAGCCCCACCCAGCCCAGTCGGGCCGCTCGGCTTCTAGGGACGCTCTCGGCGCTAGGTGCCCGGCCCAGGTAAGCGGGGCGCGGCCCGGCCGCCCGCTATGGCCTCGGGGTTGCGGTGCTGAACGGGGAGCGGCAGGCTCTGGCGATGGGGACCCCCGGAGGCACAAAGAGGAAGCTGCCCCACCGGGTGGTCTGAGGGTCCTGCAGCAGAGTTGCAAAGTGTCCCGCGCTGGGTCGTGACTGGGCTCTTTGCATGCCGCTCTCCTGGGGCTTCAGGGCAGAGGAAGGGGGAGGTCGTGCTTCCCCGTGAGGTCTCCTAGGAAGCGGGGAGACCCTGTGTGCGGGCGGGGAGTCGAGGGGTGCGGCATTCCAAGCGTGCTAGGTGCCAACGGGGAACTGGGTGTGGCCGCTGGGGAGCCTCGGGCCCAGCAGTGAGAGGTCTGGACTTTCCCCTCAGCCTTCGGCGCTGTGTTCTCTCACTCTGGACTGTAATATCTGCAATTTCAGGTGAATTTCCTTGCAACTGACAGACGTGCATTTGTGAAGTCTGAGCGGGATACATGGTGGGGGGATGTCCCGGGGACCCCAGAACCTCAAGTCCTCTTTTACCCAGAGAATAATCTCAGCTCAGTCTCTGTCTGGTAGGACAATGACCTTAGACTTCATTCTTTCTGGGGAGTTTGCCACTGGCTAGAACATTTGCAGGATGAAGTGTCCCCGGGTAACTGTAGGGAAAGTTGCTTTGACTGCACTGATGCCACCATGAGTCAGTTGATAAGTTCTGTGGAAAAGGGCGTGGCTCCTGGGTCGCGGGTTCCAGTGCTGGTATGGAGGGCTGTGGTTCCAGAAGTTTCTTTATCTAAGAGAGTGGTTTGCGAGCTCCTGTTCTTAGGGCCACCCACACTGAGTTTATTGAAGGTTTCCGAAAGCAAGTTCATTCAAAAATAGTAAGTAAAGAGCACTGCAAACACAGCGTCATACAAATGTAAAAAGAAGAAAGAAAACCTGTTACTTGAAACTTAGCGGTAATCTGAACACTCAGGAGGCTGAGGCAGCAAGATCCCGAGTTTGAATCCGGCCTGAGCTACACAGTAAACTCAAAACAAAAACAAAACAAAACAAACAAACAAAAAACAAACAAACAACAACAACAAAAAAACAAAAACAAACAAAAAAAAAAACAAAACAAGAGCTGCTGATCTAGGGCGAGCGTCATTCCCAGAACTGAAAAGAGCTGTTCATTTGTGTAGTAGTTTGCCGTATTCAACTCCAGCGCGTAACAACAACGATGAACTCTTGGAATCCAAGGTCCTTAGACTGTAACATACAAGGGTATTATTAAGTGGGTCTGCAGCTTGGATGGGGAAGCCACTTCCCTGCCCCACCTCAACAACGCTTTAGAATGTGTTTGGAATTCCAAACTAGCACCAGAAAAAAAATTAATTTGCACTGTATCTGAGTGCTTCCTAATGGCAGGGAACAGTACGCAAAGTGGGAGGGCCAGGGGTGATCTGTGGGTAGGATGAAGAAAATCACTGATGTGGGTTTCAGTTTTTTCGCTTACCTTTAAAGAGTCTTGATTAAATCATGTTAATTGGAAACTCGAGTCTTTTTGCCCCTTCTCCCATTTCTTTTCCCTGCTTCCCTTCCACCATGTTGCAGCCTGTGTCCCGTGACGTGTTACCTCGGCTCTGGGGATGGGCCGTCCCTCTCCACACCCACTTCCTCCTGGTTTCAGAGCCCGCTGCACCCAGCCAGACTGTGGCTTTGAGTCAGCGAACTTGGAGATGGCAGAGGAGACCTGGCGAACACCATGAGGTCTTCCCTGGGGGTTTCTCCAGAAGGGCCCACCACTCTGCTGCATCTAGGGTTTCCGGTTTGGTGTATAGGTTCAGGAAGTTTTGCCAACTCTGCAGACAGCGCTTGAGGCTTTGACTGAGAGCTTGGGCTGGGCCTGGCGCCTGGGGTGTTTCACATCCTGTGTCTTCGAAGAGCTATTAAAGTACCCTATTGATTGGCATTAGGCAGGCAGTCTTGGTCATTGGCTTCCTGGCTAATTTCTGATTTAAATAGTTTTCCTGGCGAGGTGGGCACTCTTCTAAATTGCTATTGATTTTTTGAAGACTGTGGTTTCTCCCTGCACCTTTGAGCCTGGATTAATGCGTGTGAGGGAGCGTTCATGGGAACTTGTGCTCTGATTCTTGGCTTCTGCAGGGATCTGTTTCATCAGATCCCTGTTACCCTGTTACAGCAGTAGTCCAGGACACCGTGGGCCGCTTCAAACATCTATTTGTTTTCACAAACTGTCTTTTATGTATCTGCTGTGTCCTAATCAGAGTTATGGTGCTGAGGATACAGCCGTGGATTAGACACACCCAGGCATGCATCTGCACTCCATGTGCTCACACAAACACACAATCCTTTTTTTTTTTTTTTTTTTTTTAGATCTTGAATCAGTTGGGGAAAGAAAAGAGAGAAATGATAAGTGAATTAATGGTACCAATAGCAATTTGGCATTTTAGGTTCTCCCAAATTAATATTCACTCCCAAACCCAGCTGGGTCTTCTTTCCTTGCCTTCTAACCGGTTGTTCCATAGAACTGGACACGGAGCTGAACTTATCCCAAAGACGAGTACAGAATCCCTGGATTTAACCTGTCCTTCAGAGGCACCCCTGAGACTTGGGTAGAAGTTGTCTGTTCTCTTTTTCTGCACCTACAAATACCCCCCCCCCCTTTGGCTTCTCCCAGACCACACCCTTCTGTAGCTGTGAGCCACCGAGGGAGGAAATTCCAGGGCTTAACAGAAATTCTTTCCACCCATTCACAGCATGGTGTGGTTTTCCTTTTGTTGCCAGAGTCAGTGCCCATCCGTGTTGTCGAGGGGGGCTTGTGATTCCGGGTGTGTCCACAGACATGATCTCCAGATGCTCCCATAAGCACACTGAAGCTTGTAAGTGGTCTGTGCTCAGATCTTCTTAGGGAACCTGTCTGTAGCACCAAGGGGTCTGGTGCTAATCCCAGACTTTTTGTGGACACTCTGACCATAGGAAGTGGCCATGACAGGAAACTGTTTGTGCCCTTTGTCTCCTCCTGGCCACACCCAGAGGACACTCACTCACAGCTCAGAGGAGTCATAAGGCCACGTGGATCTCTTGCCTCCCTTCTGCTATCTGTCTGCCCTCTGGTCTCTGCTTGTTCCTGTGGATGCTGTGGTTCCCATGCTGTCCTGAGCCAGAGCTTGGGCCATTGAATCCAGACAATGCAGAGATGGGGCTGGGTACCAGCTGCTTGCTACAAATGGGAAGAGGCTGATCTAAGATGAGCTGCCAGTCAGTAGGAAGATGCTCAGAGGCTGGGGATAGGGGGTCCCAGGTCTGAAAGGCCTGGATTTTAAACATGCAGTCCTAGATAGAGAAAAGAAATTGAGGAAGGAGACTGTGTTGGAAAAGAACAAAGTAGGCCTAACACAGAAAGACCCAATGCACTGTGAACCATTCCAACTGGCCACTGGCCCAGGTACTGTGAGACCTCTGAGTCAGAAGCCCCATGGGTGGATGGAGTAGAAGATGTCCCCGATACACCCAACTCTGGTATCTCACAGATGCAGGAAGACTGGCAGGTGGTCTGGGCAAGGTGACATTTGTTATGAATCTCTATGGCTTAAAGTCTCACTTAGATGCCCACTGATCAAGACAGAGTGTTCCTGCTAGAGGGGCAGGCAGTACTGAGCATGGCGAAAGGAGAGCTAGTGGCCTGGCCTGACTTATGTGTAGGGGGCCTGTGCATGTGCGCGTCGGTGCGGCTGTGCGAAGTTGGTATTGACGGACCCGTCGTGTGGCACAGTGAGTGTGTGTAGTACTGGCCTAACACTCGAAAGCCCCGGATTCCATCCACAGCTCCACGTTAAACCGGAGGCTGGAGGATCAGAAGTTCAAGATCGTCATCCTCGGCTAAATAATGAGTAGCCAACCTGTGCTACATGAGAGACTACAAGAAAGACCTTGTCTGATGATGGAGTACAGTGGATTATCTTGAACCTGGACTTTTCTCTGGCAGCCGAGCCCTGTTGGAAGCCTAGTATGTGGGCCATATAAGACACTGAGATTGAATTATAGAAGCCCAGGCTGCATTTCCCAACCTTGAACACATCTCATGCCAAAATGACATCATTTCTTCCTCGCTGGTCTCTTTCCACACACTCCAACTCCCTGGGCAGGAAGCGGCAGTGTGTGTAGCTAGCAAACAAATATTGATTCAGATCAGACAGCCAGAGGGACAGCAAGCTCGAGGAGGGGCCTCTTGCTGAGACTGAGTCTGATCAAGCCAGGGGCAGAATTCCAGGAATCCTGGGGCTTGACTTGGCCCTGTGACTCAAGCATTAATCAGAACCATAAAGCCAGGGGGGGAAAGTATGCCTTCAAGAAGGTTCTGTTAGCTGAAGATGATTTAGCGGGTAGAGGGTGGGGTGCGACGGGAACTCCCTCTCCCATCATTCCTGCGCTTTTTTGTTTGAAATCCCATTGTGGTTTGCACACGGTGGTGCCCGGGACCCACAGTCAGGGCTGCAGGGGGGGAAACCCAGCCCGCAACGTTCCCACCCCCACCCATTTTGGCTTTAAAATCCTGGCTTGAGGTCATTCCGTTCCCTGATTGATTCATCCTGGTTGCTAGGCATCTGTTTTGGGGTAACCCCACAACACTGCTCTGTCTTTTCAACTACCCTCCAAGTGGGTGTGTCTCAGAAACTGCCGGGTTGGAGTCTCTTACAGACCAGCCCTGTCCCAACAGGCTCTTGGGTTTTTTGTTTTGTTTTGTTTTGTTTTGTTTTGTTTTTGCAAATTAATATCTGGAAACTAACACTTTTTTAACTCAGCGAATTGTTTCCAGCATTGCCTGTAAGATTTTTTTTTTTTCCTCTTAGACTTCTTGTAAATGTTTGTGTTTGCTTTCCTTTTTGGGGAGAGAGGTTAAAAACAACTTCATTTGTACTTTTTGGTCACTGATGTAACTACAGGTTTTGGAACAAAACAATAAGATGTAATAAGATCTAGTTATTAGGTTTTTATTTTTATTTCCGACAAACCGTAAATTCTGTGTAAAACAGATTATTTGTTACACGTAAATGACTGACCGGCTTTGCGACTGCTCCACAGATTCCATTACTACTGGGCTTTGTCCCCGGAGAGCCTTGTGCCAGCAGGTTAAGCCTCATTTATTAATGTGTTCAAGGCCACAGGAGACAGTCTGTTCCCTTCATTACGGGGAGGAGTTGAGGCAGTCACTGTTTCTCACCGGTGGCGGTGGGGTGGGGGTGGCTACTGGTGTGGCTGCGGGGGGTGTGGCTTTTCTCCTGAGACTTGGCTGGTTTATTTTCTTAAACAGAAACACCTTCCTGGGAAAGGGCCCTTTTCACGGGGGTGGGGGGTGGGGGGTGGTGTAGCCAGGTCCCAGCCCGCCCTGGGAGCATGGCACAGTGTTCTCATCCACAGATAGCTCACCAGATAGCTCTCGCTGGTATGCAGGTTGAAACTAGTCTGTCAGCTGGGTGAGGTTGAGGTGCCGGGAAGAGAGAGTCAGTTCTTGGGAGCAGACTGCCAGAAAGGGAGGGTGGCTCTGCAGTTAAGGCACCCTGAATTTTATATCTTGGAGGAGCTAGGAGTTAGTTCAGGGAGGAGCCCCTCATGTGGAACGACATTCTATATATAAAGACAGGGTCTCATGTAGCTCAAGTTAGCTGCAAACTCAAAATGTAGCCAAGGATGAACTTCTCATCCTCCCACCTCCAGCTCCTAAGAGCTGAGATCAGATCACAGGTGTGTATCTTCATGCACCTTAGGTAGACCCCTTTTTAGATCTTGTGTTTTGGCACATGGGTAGATATGAGCATTGGGCCTAATCACTTTGGTCCTCACACCTTCCACCGTTTCTGTTTTCGTCATTCACTCATCCTTGGGCTTTGGGGTCCCACATGGACATGACTTACAAACAAACCTTTCCCTTGTTTTCCTGAGTACGATGGGATGTATCCCTCTCCAGTCCTGTTCTCCCTCCATCCTGGCACCTTAATCTGGCTAGTGACTCAGCCCTCTCAGCCTATGCACAGAGGCCTCGCCATTAGGCCCAGGCCTGAGCCACTCTACTTCCATGATCTTTGTAATATATCTCCACCGAAGAGCCATTGGGGTGAGGTCTAAAGCACAAAGGTAGAGGACTCTAAGGTCCTGGATTACGGCCCTGTCCTGCTGTGGGCCACAGCTAATCTCTTAAGTGTCTCTCAGACACGCGGCCTATTCCTTACTTCTCTGGTTGTTGTGAGCAAACACCTAGCTAACCACAAGCACCTTGAAGGAGGAGGGGCTTATTTCAGCTACCAGTGTAAGTGGACGCTGTCCATAACAGCAGGGAAGGCACAGGAGCCTGAGGCAGCTGGTCACATTGCACGGAGAGGAAGCAGAGAGACATGAATGCTGGTTCTCAGCACATTGTCTTCGTTTTCCTTGTTTTTGTAGTCTCTGACAGAAGCTTGCGGCACGGTGCCACTCCCGTTTAAGATGGGTCTTCCCTTTTGAATGACCCGAAACTAGGAAATCCCTCACACTCCAGTCCACAGAAAAGATTTCCCAGCGTGGGGGTGGGGGAGGAAGCTGTAGTTGAGAACTCTCCGTCTCTTGAGCGCAGCCTTGGTGTGTGTTTATTCTGAGTTTGTGGGTGACCTGACCGTTACCAGGGTCTATAAACTTCACTGGCACTGCAAAGGCCTTTTCTGACCTTAGGGATCACAACACACTGACCCGTTCTTATTAGTCAAGCTAATATTTTGGCAAGAGCCAAAGCCCACTGTTTTTTTTTTTTTTTTTTTTCCTACCAACTGCTCAGTCCTATTCAAAGAAACTGCCCAACCAGGGGATGAAGTGAAGAAGCAAAGGCTGTATTTTATTTCTAAGCTAAAATAGGGTTGCCATTAAACTTGCATGAGCTAGGAAGTGTTTATGGATATGGGCACTTAGATATTGCCGTCAGTCGCTGTGACTTTGGAGTTACGCTATTTTTGGATTTTTTTTTTTTTTGGTGCAGAATGGTTGTGATATATAGGTGACTTATATTAAAAACTGTTCTTAAGTGCATATTTGGCAGCTGGAGAGATGCCTAAGTGGTGAAGAGTGCTTGCTGTGCAGTGAGCACCAGCCTTCCAATGTCAGCACACAGGTACCAAGCCGGGCCTCCCAGTTCTGAAACGGGCCAGACCAGGAGCATCTCTGGGCTGCCGGCTTCAGCTTACGCCAGAGAACGTAAGCTTCAGATGCGGGGAGAGAGACCGTGCTTCCAAAGGAGTGGAGAGGGGTAGAGTAGGACGCACAGCGTCCTCTTCTGGTTTCTTCTCCTACATCTGTGTGTTCTCATGACCACACAGATATGTTTGAAAAGACACACACAGACAGACAGATACACACATACACACACGGGGGGGGGAGTTTGTGTGGAATATATGCTTTTCATTTGTGTTGGGGTCTGAGACTTGACACTTGTGGAGGAGACAGGACAAGTACACTTCCAGCTTTGAGTCATATGTAACGTGTGCATTTCACTGCTTCTCAAATAGCCCAACACTGAATAAATGAAGGCATTGGTGTAGAAAGGAGAGAGAGAGAAAGCTGCACGGAATGGGGTTCTTCTGACCTCACTGAAGCACTGCCGAAGTAGTGCTCACATGAAGAATGCACAGTGTGTCATAAAATAAAGTGAGAGTCGGGTGTGGCGACAAACACTTGTAATCCCAAGCAAGAAGACTGTGAGTTTGAAGCCATCCTGGGCTACATAGTGACATCCTGGCTTTTTGTTCTCTCTGTTTTTCTCTGTCTCTCTGTCTCTCTCTCTGTCTCTCTCTGTCTTTCTCTCTGTGTGTGTGTGTGTGTGTGTGTGTTACTGTCCTGGAACTCATTCTGTAGACCAGGCTTGCACTGACCTCACAGAGATCCGCCTGCCTCTGCCTCCCTAGCGCTGGGATTAAAGGCGTGTGTGACGAACGCCCCGCTGGATCTCTGTTTTGCATGGCATGCATGCATGTGTGTGTGTGCGTGAGGGTGGAGGCGTGGGTGCACAGGCATATGTGATGTGTGCATGCACATGGAGACCAGAGTTTGATGTCAGTGCTTTCCTTGATTGTGTTCCTCTTTTATTTACCAAGGCAGGGTCTCCCGGAGAAGGAGAAGCTCTCCTATTTAGCTAGACTAGTGGGCCATCTTACTCCAGAGATCTCCAGTCTTTGCCTCTGGAGCACTGGGATTACAGGTGGACCGTCACAGCCATGTGGCTTTACGTGGGTGCTAGGGATCTGAACCCTGATCCTTAGACCTGTGCGGCCAGCACTTTATCCCCTGAGCGTCTCCCCAGTTTCATGACACCCTGTTTTAAGGGGTGGGAAGGACAGGAGCCAGAGAGAAGGTAAACCAATTTGCTACAGAGAAAGCCAAGGCAGGGAGCACTTTGAGAACTAATCTTCTTTTGCAGGGGTGGGGTGTATGTGTGTGTGTGTGTGTGTGTGTGTGTGTGTGTGTAACAGATAGAGGGAGGTATGTGGCTGGGTCCTGATGCTAATCTCCAAAGGCTGTGCTCAGCTGGATTTAGAGGAGTCACTGCCCCTGATTTCTAACCATCTGACAAGATCAGATGGGGAGATTGAGTTAGTAGCAGCAGGGAGGACCAACTTGATGAAAGAACAGCTGATTAGAAATGCTGGCACAGAGAGCAAGATTTGTGAGGCTTCCAAAAATCCCTCTTATTTGTCCTCTCAAGGTGCTGGGGCTGTGGGAGAAGAATTAGCAGGAGCGGAGAGGGTGAAGTGGTACATCAGCACTTGGGGGAGGGCTCCCTGTGCACAGCTGTCTGCAGAGCAGCCCCCGAGCTGGGAAGAACAACTCAGTAAAAACTTGCTGTGCTGTGTGGCTGAAATCGCCAGGACAGCAGGGCTGGGGGAGGAGCCTCGTCTACACACTGTGGATCGTATCCACACTGTATCAGTGGGCACAACCATGCCCCTTGGGCCGGTGCTTTTCCCTTGTCTCCTTCTGCTTTGCCCTTTCATTCCATGGTCTGGAATTTTGCAAGGCAGATGCCAACTGCTCTTATCTGCTCTGGAAGCTCTCAGGCCAAGTGAATCTGATGGGAGCCTCTGGCAGGTTTGGGCCCAGCTAGAACATAGGGCTGGTCCACTAAGGAAAATGTTAATTTGTCTATATAGTCTGCAAAAAAGGCTCTGGGGCTGAGATAGGGCTGTGGTTTTAGGGAATTCATTTAGACCAGCAGCTAATTTCAGTTTATTATATATTTATTATAATAAATATTTACTATATTTATTATAATACTAATATTGATACTACTAATGAGGATGAAATAGGTGGAAGGGCTGGAGACACCTTAGAGGTTAGAGCTCTTGTTCTTCTTGCTGAGGTTTTGAGTTTGAACCAGCACTCGCATCAGTGGCATCAGTGGCTTACAATCACCTGAACTCCAGCTCCAGGGGATCCAACAACCTCTTCACACACACACACACACACACACACACACACACACGCACGCACGCACGCATGCACACACAGACAGACAGACACACACACACACACACACACACACACACACACACACACGCACACACCCTGTGCTCCACTGTGCTCTTCTCCTGCCTTGGCAACCGTTCATCGGCTCACTGTCTCCACAGAGCTGCCTCTTCTAGAACGCCCTGTAAGTGGAGTCAACCACGTGCAGACTCTCAGAGCAGCTCCTGTCCCTCCGTAATGAGCACGTGAAACCCCTCTGTGTCTTCTGATGGGACTGGGAACTTTTTCTCACTGAATACTATTCCAGTTTTTGGATGCACCACAGTTTACCAATAGAGTGGGACTTTTCACCATGAGGAATAGCATGGACACACAGGGAGAAGGGGCGGTAAGGGAGTGGAGGTGACTTGATCTTTGTCTGCCTTAGAAGGTTTCAGTGATATAGAGAGGAGAAAGACAGAGGGAGAGGACAAGCATTTTGCAAAAGTACATCTTGACCACAAATGACCGTGAATCATCTGACCCCAGCCTCCTACCTCATTCAGCCTAGAATTCTCTTAGTTCAGAATGTCCCTGTAAGTTGGCAAATGGCTGTGTCATCTATTGTCTTCACAGCAGTTTTAAGAAAACATTTAGGTAAAGCAAGCTCCTTGAACAGAATAGAGAGTTTAATTCCCACAAGTACCCAGGGCATTACTGGTGCAAACACTGTTGGTAACCTTTTGGGGAGGTGGCTGTGTTCTTCTTTGGGGTGATTATGCAGAATCTTGCCTCAGTAGTAATCACTCTCAGTGGTAGGGGCTGGGCGTGTGGGGCTATCAATTCCAGGAACTTCCTCCGCAAATAAGGCCCTTCATCAGCATGGCAGCCCCGGCTGATAAAATGTATTCAGCGGACGAGGAAGACATTGCAACCGCTCTAAATCTTAAATGCAAGGTCAGCCCTCAGTGAGATGTGTTCAGATCAGAAAGTTGGTCTGTTTGCATTTCATAAACAGTTCAATGACCCACTTTGCATGTGTGTACATGCATGTGCATATTTGTGTGCCTGGGCGCTCTCGTGTGTGGAGGCCAGAGGTCACCACCCGGTGTCATTTCTCCTCAGGTGGTTTCCACCTTGCTTTTGGAGGCAAGAACTCTCATCGGGTGGAGCCTTGTCAATTAGGTTGGCCTGTCTGGCCACTGAGCTCCAGAGATCCATCACCCAGTGCCGGGAGATTCCCAGCCTTTTTCATAAGGGCTCTGGGGATCAAATTGACATTCTTGTGCTCTTTAGCCACGCACACTATCAATGAACCCATCGCTTAGCCGCAGTATCTTCTGAGTATCATCAGTAGAGGAATGATTGTGAGGCTAATAGTAAAAGGTTCTGTTAGGATCCAGCCAACATGGAGCGGCTGTGGATCACAGTTCCTGCCTTTCGTACTATGTGAAGTCACTTGTGAGTGACACACGAGTCATGGCAGTTTTGATGTGCTTATCACTTTTGATGGAAGAGCGCATTCTCTGTTTGAACATGTGGTGTTCGCCACAGGAAGCTTTCAGGTTTTGCAATCACAGACCAGAATTGCCAGGTCCTCTTTAACCAGAGCAAGAGACAGACCAGCTGAGGAAGCCATCCCCAACCTAAGGCACCCATCTCTAAGCTTTAATTTTTTCTCAATGGTAAGATTGAGAATTGCCTGCTTCAAAAAATTCTTGCTATAACAGCCTCCAATGCAATGGTCCAAGAAGACATTAGTGTGATGAATTCCTGTGCTTCAGGGGAAAGGAAGCTTCCTTATAAAGCCTTGTGTTCTTTCTTTTTTTTTCAGCTTTTCTTTTCAAAATGTCTACTGTCCACGAAATCCTGTGCAAGCTCAGCTTGGAGGGTGATGTAAGTATCTAATCTCTCACTTTGTGCGATTTTGCAAATTGGACATCTGTTGAACTGTGTTATGCTCTCTTTGTGTATACACAAAGAGAATGGGGCCATAATTCAGTCATTATTAGGTGTCTCCCATGCCCCGGTTTCCTCACTGCTTTAACTGTTCCTAGCTGTTTCATTTGAAGTAAATGTCATGGTGCTAAAACCTTTTTTGGCATTGAATGAAACTTGGACAGCATCGCTGAGAAGGCAATGGCTGGAACTGTGTTCCGTCAGACTTTGAGTGGTAATTATTGCTCTGATGACATGCAAGTTTTTAATGTCAAGCCTTGAGGCTTTATTTATCATAAACTTCAACCATGTCAAAAAGCAATCCTTACATCTTGTAGGCTTCTTGGAATATCTGGAGTATTCTTCTAGGCAATGGTTTATGGCTGCTTCTTCTTCTTCTTCTTCTTCTTCTTCTTCTTCTTCTTCTTCTTCTTCTTCTTCTTCTTCTTCTTCTTCTTCTTCTTCTCCTTCTTCTCCTTCTTCTCCTTCTTCTCCTTCTCCTTCTTCTCCTTCTCCTTCTCCTTCTCCTCCTCCTCCTCCTCCTCCTCCTCCTCCTCTTCCTCCTCCTCCTCCTCTTCCTCCTCCTCCTCCTCTTCCTCCTCCTTCCTCTTAACCCACTGAGTCCGGTTAGTGCTGGCCATATGTACATGAGTCAGTCTGCTTCCCCTGGACTATGGACAACCTACTAATGACCACATTTCCAAAGAAAGTCTCTCTCAAAGTAACATTCACAATGGTAGTTCCTCAGTTAGAGGGGGGGGCACCTCAGAAGCCTCTGCCTTTCTGTCTTTAATCTCTAACACTTGGGGAATCTTTTCTCCAAAATAAACCAGAATGTATGTATTTTTAAAAAAATATATAATTATGCAGTTAATCATAGGGCTTTTTGTTGTCTTATTTTGTTTTTCTTTTTTTCTATCACGGAACACAGAATTAAAATTTGTCTTTTAAAGAGACACTCAAAAGACAGGTGACAGCTAGGGTCACATGTACAAGACCCTCTTTGTTGTCTCTTAATGTGCAAATGAATGGGCCTGTTTGAACACAGATTGTGTGGAATATTAAAGCCTTTTTGTTGTTTCATTTAAATTTTTCCTCTTCTTGGAACTGGCCTACTGTTAAGGCCTAGACAAGTCTTGCTGTTACATAATTTGTTTCTCCGACGGACTTTATCTAATACCTTTGATGACAGGATTGTTCTGGGTGTCAGGTTTCATGAGAGGTAGCTGTGGCTGTGGCTATGGCAGGTTGGTAGAATACACGCCTAGCTCAGCGTGTGTGAAGCCATAAGTTCCTATCCACAGCTCTGCATAAACCAGGTGTGTTGGTACACATTTGTAATCTCAGCACGTGGGACATAGAGGCTGGAGGAATAAAAGTTCTAAGTCTCCCTTGGCTATATATCAAGTTTGAGGCTAGCCTGGACTATGTGAGACCCTTAAAAAAAAGTTTTGTGAGAGAGCCTTTCAGTCATCTCTTGATGTCACTTTACCCTGGTTTTACACGTTTCCCTGTGTGGAGAGATGGGACTAAACTAGCTAACCCAGAAAATGTCCCGTTATTGCCCAATATTTTAAGGGAAGGAAAGATCACTTGTTACCTAATAAGTTAATTTTCAGACAAATGAGTTTTATAGACATTCAATTATTCACTTCTTTCTGCTTCTGGGGCTACCACAGAACCACACCCACCTTTCCCCGGCTCACTGATATGACGACGGTGTGCCGCTTGATCAGTGAAGCCATGTGGCATGCATGCATGACGAACTGTCTGCCCTTGTCCAGAAGTCACGAAGGAGAACAAAATTTCCCTTAGATTTCTGCCCACTTTTTTTTTTTTTTTTTTTTTTTTTTTGGAGCTACCAAGGACAAATACAGAAAACATTTCCAGAAGACATTTCACTTGAAATTTCCTTGATGCTGCATCACATTATCAATCTTCCCAGAGGATTTCCCCTACCTGAGCCACTGGCGTCCAACATATAACCGTGTAGACCACAGGCACCCTGAGAGAGCTATGGACAGGAGCCACCACAAAATTGGAAACTTGCTTAAAATACCAGGGGACCTTATTTCTGTAACTCAGGTCACCTCATTTTTAAGCATGAACTATCAGTGTCTGGGTTATACAGAATGACTGAACCAAGAAAAGAGAGCCCTTGCAGGATGAATTTAGGCTCCTCAGTAGCAGGGGGGGATCAGCCTCTGAGGGACTGAACCCTGACTGCTTCCTAGAAGCTCTCTTAATTGTTACATAAAAAAAGCACCTTTAGCAAGTCAATGTCTGCATACCAAAACTTCTTATCTGATCTTGGGGTTGTCTTGAAAGATCCATCACCTAAGCACTTCTCAGACTTCCTGTTTTGCCGAGCATCTCTGGAGACTAAGTTATGCAAAGGCTCCGAGAATCCTTCAAAATATGGACCCGGTAAAATCTCAGATAACAATTGCTGGCAAAAGGTTACTGCAAAGCTTAGGTGTCATCACTCCAGATTCATGCCAGATAATACCGGTTCTGCTAAATTTCTGCTACAATGAACTTTGTAGATGGTAATGTTACATCACAAGGTTGGCCGTGCCCAGAAGTGGTGAGATTTGGCAAGGACAAACTTTGATAATGTGTTTGTGTTTCAGAACTATAAACATGGATTTGCCATTTGGCCCCATTTAATAGGTGACCCTGAACTTAGAGTTCCGGCTTCTCCTGAGGGACACTTGGGCACGTGTATCTCAGTTGCTTCCATGTGTCATTTCCCTACTAAGAAAGCCCAAAGGTGTGGGTGCTGGGCTGGCTCAGGAGACCTGTGGGTGAGGAGATCACTGACATCGCCACAGTCCACTGACTCTTCAGAAGCTGCTCTGAAGTTGACCATTGCCGTGTGACACCATCACTTGTACATACCGGTGAGGCCGTGATGGGCCACTGCTGGGTGAAGAGCCAGTGTGTAGGGGAGTGATCAGTGGTGAGTGGTCCAGGACCACCCACCGATCCCCTGTCCCTGCAGGGACATTTCAAAGGAAGAGAGATGTTAAATGTGTAGAAGAGAGAATGAATAGAGAAGCAGGCCATTATCCTTGGGAGTGGGGGCGGACAGGGATCCCCAGCCGTCAGCCCAGGAGAGTCATAGGCTCTGACAGGAATCCAGAAAGGAAGGACTATTTAAAAGACAATAAGGAAACTGTGCCAGGCAGAGCAGTAGGCAGGGGAACCTGGAGAAGGCCAAAGCGAGCTCTGGTAAGGCGGAAGGGAGAGGAACAGGAACTTGTCACAGTAAAGAGGATGTGGCACCCACCTCGGTGCCACAAAGGTGGTCACAACAGTGTTGGAGAGAGTCCCTTCCCTTGCACAGCTCAGAGGCACGAGGATGAGCCTTGCCCATTAATTAGCTTGTTTGATTTGGGGGCCAGGGCGTCCTGTAGCCCAGGCTAACCTGAAACTCGACACGTAGCTGAGAATTACTCTGAACTGATCCCCCTGGCTCTACCTCCCCAGAGCTAGAATTACCATTCCCGCTCAGACCCTGCTAGGGGTCAAACTCAGGTATTCATGCGTGAGGGGCACGCCCTGCACGGAGTGTTTAAAGAGTTGGGATCTGGGCAGCCCACATCTGCAGTGAACAGTTGTCAGCGCACACTCATCTTTCAGGCATTTCCACAGTTTTAACTTAGTTCAATTCTTGTCAGACCAGTTTCTCTCTCTTCAGAAACTTGAGTAGTTGGTGGTCCCAGATCCTGGCTTGGTGCCCTCTGCCAAGGATGACTTTGAACTTCTGATCCTCCTCCCGCCACTACCTCCAGAGTGTTAGGATTGGTATGGGCTACCGAGCCCAGTTTATGTGGTTGCTGGGAGATGGAATTCTGGCCTTTTTCTGTGTGGTATAAGCATTGCATTTCCAGTATCAAAATGAACCTGCTTATTAAAAAAAAAAAAAAGACAGCTGATGAGATGGCCTGTTGATACCTATTTACTCTGCATGGTTAGAAGCATTACGAGAGATGGGAGTGCAAAATGTGGTTTCAGAAGTGTTCTCTCAGTGAGAGGATTTGTAATGCATTCTTTGATTGTATGTGTGTTCTCATCTCAGCACTCCACACCCCCAAGTGCTTATGGGTCAGTCAAACCCTACACCAACTTTGACGCTGAGAGGGACGCCCTGAACATCGAGACGGCTGTCAAGACCAAAGGTAGGCCACCCACTTGTCATCTTCTCCTGAGCGTGGCCTCACAACCACCTGGGGTTCCAGCTCCAGAGTATAGGATGCCCTCTTCAGGCACCACACTCTTGTGTGTGAGCACACGCGCGCACAAATCCATATGGTCCACTTTCCTAAAACAATTCCTCTTTCACCATTGGGCATGCCTAGATTCTTGTGGTTTCTCCACATGCTTTTGCAGAAAACACCCCGAAGTTAATCATCAACTCACTTGACAAAGATGGTGTCTCTTACAAGCTTAGCACAAAGGGTGCTTTTTATCCCTGTGTGAGAAAGCTCTCAGCCTACTGGAATATAAAGACTGCACAGATGAACTCTGGCCGCAGCTGAAACTCGCATGCTAATAAAAACACTTCCAGACCTTCCCCGAGTCAGCAGAAAGACACTTGCCAAGCAAAGAAAAGTCCTGAGGGTCGAGACGTGACTCCCACATTTCTGTGTGGGCAGGAGTGGCTGACATCACCACCACCACCATCCTCATCTCCGCAGCCTTCACCAGTATTTATTAAGTGCTCATCATGGGCAGATATTGCATTGAGCTGCTCTGAAGCTTCCAGCTCAGCTGACCTTCAGGTTGATTTCGGACGTCATGTTGTGCCATTCCCTATTTACATATGACACGGCCGAGGGTTAGTTAACATGCCTCACATGTCTTGACTGTGGTTCCTACATGGATTTGAACATAGTTCTGCCCGTCCCCAGACTGTGTCACAGCACCCAGCTGTTAGGAGTAGATCATTCCTTTGTCTTGACTTAGACCATGTCCAGGCATGAAAACCAGCGAGCAGTCTGATCCTGTTGTCATCGGATACTCGTCACAGTTGTGGTCCAGCATTAGCAAGGGCACCTGTTTCCTGTTTCTTTTATCCCATCCAAGCCCCAGCATTAGTGCTCAGGGTTGCAGCTGGGACCCCTCTGTCATTTGCTTTTTGTGCCCAGTGGTTTTTGTGACTAACAGTTTTCTTAAGTTTGTTGCTCTTTACAGTAAAAGATTTAACATGTATTATTTTAAGTGTGTTTTGAAGATGTTTATCTATCAATATTGACAATTTAATGTGCTCATTTAGTCACTCTAAGCTAGTCAGTTCTGCAGAAAATGGCAATAAAATAGACTATATTATATGTTATTATGACAGTTACATTTTTTTTTTACTCAAAAAGAGAAAAAAAAAAAGCTGGCATGGGTAGCTGAATTATGAAATTATGAATTATTGATTCTTGCTTTCAATATATTATCTCTGTGTCTTCCAAATTTTCCATGATTGTTATGTATTGCAGGACAAGCTTATTAAAAACATGCCCCTGCTATTTTAGATAAGCCACACCACTTAGGTAATGAGCTGAGAGGAATCTTGAGTGGTTAAAACATTCCGGAACACCTTCACCTCAGCAGCTTCATTAGGAGCTTGCTCTATCTTGGCATCAAAGGAAATAGGCTAAACCTTGAGTGTCCGCTGAGACACAAACCAGGGGCTGAAGGAAGGCTGCTGCTCCCTAGTGACCATGCATCTGACGCAGGGGAGGTGGGCTGGGCTGCTAAGGTGAGCAGGCTGAAAAGCACAAGGAGGGGAGGTTCCGGGAGTCCACTGCCTGAAACTCAATAGTTGGTATGAAACCCGAGGACTGGGCATGGGAGGAAGCTTGGTCTGAGGTCAGAGGATCTGGCCCTACCCAGTAACTCCTTTCCATCCCATCTTCCAGTACCTGTGAGAGCTCACTTTGGACATTATGGTGGCTCCTTTTTTTTTTTTTTTTTTTTTTTTTTTAATGGGCTTCTGTGCTGCTTCTGTTGTTCTAGCTACATCTCCTATTCCACACAGTGCTCTTCAGGCAGTGGTTCTCAACCTGTAGGCCTTGACCGCCCACAAGGGGTCGCATATCAGATATCCTGCATAATCAGATATTTTCATTACAATCCGTAACAGTAGCAAAGTTACAGTTATGAAGTATCAGCGACATAACTTTGTGGTTGGGGGTCACCACAACATGAGGAACTGCATTAAAGGGTCACAGCATTTGGAAGCTGAGAACCACTGCCAAGCAGATGGTGTCTCTGCCTTTGCTACTCAAGGGGTGTGTGGCTTTTTCTCCCTCAGAGTTGTCAAGCATGGCTCTACTCCAGTGCTCCTCCTTCCCCATCCCGCAGGCATGGTCTTGCAATGTAGCTCAGGCTAGCTCACTCTCTCGATCCTCCCCTGTCTCCCTATGACTCTACAGCTTTGTAGAGATGATTACCGAATGACTCCTGTGTTCCCGCTTCACGCCTCCATCATAGTTCTTGTCACACTGTTATACTCATTAACCTCTAGATCTGTCTCGTCTTATGTGCTTTTATTTCTTAAACTTTGAAAAATGCCCAGGACCATGAGACAGCGTGAGGAGGTAAAACCCACATAGTATTCAGAAGATGCACAGGTCTCAGGGCACAGAGGGAGCACAGACGCATTTTCGGGATGGGCAGCAAAGGTTCGTTACAGAGTTTGGGTGTTGCCCAGAGGAGTGAAGAGTCCCCAAGAGCTTTGATCCACATTCAGCAGATGAATTGAGCTCACTCTCTTGAGCCAGCCTTGTTTCTGGTCAGAGGGAGGTGGACTATGTCTTCCCTGCATTACCTGCACCCAGAGCGTGGTTGCCACATGTTTACTCTCTGGCCTGAGGTAGACTGTGCAACACCTTACGTTAATTTATGTCTAGTTAGAAGCTGAGTTTGGCCATGCGAAAGTAGTAATATTGCTTAATTAACAAGAGGTTTCTGAGGCTTGATCTGTAGGAGTCTCTTGGTCTAGATTGGCCTTGGGTTAAATATATACTCCAAGTGTTCAACACAGCTGGGGATGGTTTACCATATGGGTCCAAATAACTAGAAAGGAAAGTCAGCTAAATTAGAAAAGGATGAATCTCAACTCCATGAAATAGATGGTAATTAGCAGCAGCACGGCCCTGGAGTTAGCGCTGGTGCCAATGAATCGGAGCAGCTTTGGCGCCTGCAGAGGGGAGGGCCCGGAGTTGCTCTATTCTCGCCAGTTTTGATTTGAGCAGTGTTTGTGTTCTCCGGAAGGGTGAGGCCCTCCCTCCCCCCTCCTCACGAGCAAGCCCAACTATAGAAGTGAGTTTCTGCACTTCTTTCCTCTTAAGTTTGAAAATAGAACCTCCTAAGATTCCCCAGCAAGGCTGCAAGGCCACTGTCCTATGCACTGGACGGTGAGGCAGGACAGGCCGTTTTGGTTTCACTTGCACACCTGGAGGTGGGTGCAAGCAGCCCCTTGCAGCAATCACGAGAGTGTACTGTCTGGAGGGCACCAGGGGATTGGGGTGGCAAGGAGAGGAAACCCTGCTGCTGTGGGGCATACCCCTTGAGGAAGGCCTTCGTAACTCATTGGCCCGGGGCCATCTCATTCTGCTAGGAGAGAACCTATCCGCTCTTCCCTTTGCAGAGGCCTCTCTCTGCAAAGGGGGTCAAGGTCACTCACTGCCGCACCAGCCCTCATTTTATAGCTATTCCCAGAGACAGACAAGGCCCGGGAGGGGTCACAGCTGCTTGAAGTCCTTATGGCAGCTTATCCCTCTAAGGGTGCGGTCTGTAGAGCAGTGTAGGTACCCAGGCGGCTGTGAAACATGGGGGAGGGGGGCCCCAGGGATCTTTCATTGCTGGCATCAGCCTTCTTTGGCTGCCTCTCCTCAGCCCTTTCTTCTTTGTAAGAACTGCCCTTTTTTTTCCACTGAGGAGATCCAAATACCAGTTTCGCCCAGGAACAGCCGAAGAAACTAGATTGTTATCTGGCTTGAGTGAAGGGTGGGTCTGCTGGTTTCTGGTGCAGCTGTTCAGGTTTTTCTTTCCTGTTCCACGAGGTGGCTGGGGTAGCAGGGCATAAAAAGGTGCCCGCATTTCACATGTGTGTTACTCTCCTTCTGATTGGATTTACTTCTCCGTGTTTTCCTGCTGGTACTCCATGGAATTTTAGAAACACACTAGATTATTCTCTAAGAATTAGAAGAGAGGTTTTTTTGTTTGTTTGTTTGTTTTTAAGTTAGTCTCTTGTATTTCAGAACTTGCTATATATCCAAGGATGACTTTAAGTTTCTAGTCCTCTGGTTTCTAACCTCCCAAGTGCTAGGATTACAGGTATGCACCATGACGCCCAGGGCTGTGGTGCTACTTCCAAACTCAGGACTTCATGCATGTAGACTAGCCTTCTACCTACTGAGCTCTGTCCTCAGCTCTGGGCTCCAGATTATGAATGCATCTCATGTTGATAGGCCCTAGGTCCTTTCTAAGAAACTTAGCTGAGGAGACGTCAGAACAGAATGGGAACAGAAGTTTGAACTCTGGGCTAAAGGCCTTCTTGGGTACTTAGCTGAGCAAGGCTATCCTTGAACTGGGTCCATGTCCCTCAGCTATACAACCTCTGTCATCCTCAGTGCCTACCCTGTGTATACAGTTTGTCTCCCAGCTCTCTGAGCTTCTATAATTTACCCTGAAACTGCGCAGCTAATCTCATGGGAGCTATTAGCAAACATGGGCCTGTCCTCTCTCTGCTCTGTATTTTCATAGGCCAATAATTGAATCCAGGCAGGGGCTGGGCCAGTGGCAGAGAGGCCGAGGGAAGGACTTGCCTCCTATCATTCATTCAGTCTTTCTGTGTTCTAGGAAAGTGTTAACAGTGGTCTCTGTTTTATATACGTGAAAGCCAAGTGTAGAGACAGAGAAGCATTATGCCCCAAGGTCATACAGGCCTGAGTTCCAGCCTCTGCTGCTGCTGCCTTTGCAGAGGCCTCCTGTCAAAGTACACCCCCCTACACACACACACACACACACACACACACACACACACACACACACACACACAAAAGCAATTAAGGGGAAGAGGCTTTATTCTGGCTCACAAATGGAGCACATAGTTCTCCATGGTGAGGAAGGCATGGCAGCGGGAGTATAGGGTGGCGAAGCAGCTGGGGTGAGCGCTGGCGCTCAGCTCACCCTCTCCGTGTTATACCGCCCAGGACCCAGGCCTACAGGATGCTGCTGCCCATGGTGGCCATGGGCCTTCCCATCTCAGTCAGCCCTTTCTCAGCCATCCTTCACAGTCATGCCTAGACGTTTGTCTCCTGGGTGATTTTAGATCTTGTCAGGTTGGTAATATTAACGGTCATGGTAATCCTGGCCCAGTCCTCTGTTGGGCATACTTCAGACACTATTGTAATGACAGATGGTTCCTTCTAAGCCAAACATACCAAGATATCCAGCAACCCGAGCTGTCCCAACGCCCCCTTCCCGAACAGATAAGGCAAATTTCCTTTTCCTTCCAACCAGACAGCTCCCGCCCTGAGGCCTCTTGAGCCCTCCTCAGACAAATGAAATCCACTCTCTGTGCAGTCAGCATGTCTCTCTGCCGCTGTGAGTCAGCGTCCTGTTCCAAACGGTTCTTGGTTCCTTGCCACGGACAGTGGAGACACGCACTTTCCGTGGAATGCTGGAGTACGGAGCAGACTTGGAATTTCTACCCACAGAGAGGAGGAGGGCCGGGGGCCGGCTTTGGGGGTTTGGATTCAGCCAAAACTTGAAACTTTTTGGTTCTTGAAAAACGTGGTGGGTGGTTGAAAAGACCCAGACCCCCACCACCACCACCACCGAAGTCACTGCTGGAGCCCAGCTGTCAGCCATGCCTTCTTAGAGCTGTTAATTAGCAAAGCCCTTCTTTAGGTGACTGGTACTTACAACAATGGCCGACCACTGCCATGTTCTCAGTTGGAACATTGAGAATATGTGGACAATTAGATCTAGCTAACCATTTCCATCCAGGGAAAACGTACTTAACCTTGAGCCTGTAGCTATGTGCTATCTTCTCACCTGAGGCCAAATGCATGCGTCTTGAGTCTTTTTCAACCGTTTGCAGCTTCAGCTTCTGTCTCTTTGATAAAGTTTTAAAAGATCACCTGAGTGGGGTTCAGCAGTTAAGAAAGCTTACTGCCCTTGCAGAGGACCCAAGTTTGGTTTCTGATACCCCCGTCGAGCTGTTCACAACTCCTGCTCTGGTTGCTGGAGCTCCAAAAGCTTTCATCTAGCCCACCATTTCTTCTAGATTCCAGACCCTTTTCCCAAGCCGATCCTTCCTGGTGTGAAGTGAGACCTTAGAAAGAACCCGGTCCAGGGACACGCGGCCTTCTTCTCTAGGCTTCTGGAACTCAACCTTGAGAAAGCACCTGGCCGTCAGTATTGATTGCAGTGACCACCTGGGTGCCTGAGTTTGGGCCACCTCCATTGATCTCTGCAGCTTTAACCCATGCTGAATGTTAAACCATCTTTATTCTTATGCCCAGAAATCCTAACTTTCTAAATGTGCGTGAAGTATCAGGATGCTTCCCCTGTCTCTCTTTTCATTGTTTTGGCCTCAAACATCACTCCTCTGTGCTCTTACTGCTTCGGATGCTTCTGACTGTAAGACACGCTGTGTGCACTCTGTAAGTGACCTTGTGGGCTCAGAGACTCCAGAATTACCTTCCCAGTTACGGCAAAGTCTTTCTATTTTATTAAACAAAGTTCATAGTCGGGCAGGAGAAAGCCCTCTCGCCACCTGAATCCTCAAAGCAGAGCTCTCCCGAGTTAGATGACACATGAGGAATAATTCTGAGAGAAAATTGGAAACTTTCAGACACTACTAGGCCTTGCTTATCTTTGCATATACACATGTTCCAATTAAAATGGGCACTGAAACATTTGGGTGGCACTTCAAAACTCCCAATTTAGATTTAATTTAGATTAAAACACTTACTCTTTTTTAATACAGTTGTAAAATTGATTATTAAAGTCACCTATTGAAGATTGAAAGCACAGGATGTGTATTTTCCTTGTGAGACAATCTCGTCTTCAATAAGTGTGGTTCTATTAATCAATTAGCTATTAAAACATAACTGCCATATTAAGCCTGACTCATTTGTCATGGCAGCTGGTATGATTATAAAAATTACACCTAGCCATTTATACAGCCGTAATCTTGCAATAAATATAAATAATTGTCTTTATTAATTCATTCTGAAGTTTCTGTCTATTAATTCTCCAGTTAACTGGCATTTTGAGGACCCTCCTTTAAACTCCTCTGAAGTCTTTATTGTTCGTTCCGTCTGACTGCCAGCATTCCACACACATGCACCTCCCACTGTTAATTTTGGAAACCAGTTCATGAATAAAATGGCTTTTTAAGTACAAATCTTTGAAGGGTTAAGGCCAGAGGTGTAAGGCTTTCTGGGAAAGAGCGAAATGAGGGTGTCTGTGTTGGGTTGGGAAGAGGGAAGAGCCGGCTGTGACAGCCTAGTGTTGAATTTGGAAAAGAATATATGGATGTAAAGTCTCAGAGTGCATGGTGGGGTAACTGTTCACAACCTGGTTCTCCACAGGAGTGGACGAGGTCACCATTGTCAACATCCTGACGAACCGCAGCAACGCGCAGAGGCAGGACATTGCTTTCGCCTATCAGAGAAGGACCAAAAAGGTACTGGGATCTTAGGGTGGAGGGCAGGCCTTGCCGAACCGATGTGCTCAGATATTGCCTGTTCATTAATAAGTGTGTGTGTGTCCGTCCCTTGTTTGTGTTGACCTGCATTCCTCAAGGTGGCAGGCCCTGAAGCATCCTTGTGATTCAGTGCTGGGGAGTCTAAACAGGAGGATTCCTGGGCCCCCTGGACAACCAGACTTGCTAATTCAGAGAGCTCTGAGTCTTCGCCTCCCATCTTGTCACGGAAGTGTTGGCGTTTACAGATGTATGCTACCACATCTGGCCTTCTTACATCTAGCATCCAATTACCTGCTGAGCCGTTCCCCAACCCCTGTCCAACAGTACTTTTTTTTTTGAGAGTTGTGGCCCTTCTTTCACAGAAAAGAGCCTTCTGGAACCTTTGAATGTCCAAGGTTCCCTCTTATATCCTTATGACAGTTGCTACTCACACATGTGGGAGCTGGAAGATAATGGCAACACCGGAGCACGTGAGCTCTGGAACAGGCCACGGCACCACTCATTATGTGCTTCCTTGTGTTGGGTACTGTGCTCAGTACTTTAGAGGGAGCAGCTTGCCTCCTCTGATGGCTTCTCATGCTTCTCCATCAGAGGTTTTGAACTTAGTTTTAGGATAGTTTCCTCCACTGGGCAAGAATCCTAATAGGTTCTTCTCCCTTGCCCCGAGGGGCTGCGGAGACAGCTTCGCTGGTAAAGCGCTTGTCACACAAGCATGAGGACCTGGGTTCAATCCCCAGCGTCCACGTAAAACAAGCTAAGTCTGTGTAACCGCAGTGCTGGGGAGTCTAAACGGGAGGATTCCAGATTCCTGGGCTCTGAGTTCAGTGAGAGATCCTGTCTCAAAAATTAGATGGAACTCAATTGAGGAAAGAAGCAAACATCAACCTCCACATGTAAACACATGTATGCACATGAACACCCCCCCCCCCACGTTTTCTTTCTTCAAATTGTTGCAGGCGTGGGCTTGCCTGAAGCTTGCCTGAAGTCCACCTTGCTATCCTCAGCAGCCTCCCTCATGCTATTTAGGGAGTGTTTGTGGTTTTTTTTTTTTTCCTTTGCTGGTCTTCTGGTGGTTAAAAGCAGCCCCCCCTTTCTTCACCTTGTTTTGACACAGCTTTAGGAAATTTTATTTTTAAGGATGTGCTACTTAGTTTTCAACTTTTTGCTATTAAACGCTCTTGATTTATTCTCGGACGGGGCCATCAGGGTGGTTTCATCCAGCTCCCGACTGACTGGAGGCTTCCAGCCACAGTGGAGGGGGCCTGAAAGGATGCCGGGAGAGACTCTGTGTTCCTGGAGGTGACGTGACCACCAGGTCCTGGGAGTTACAGGTCAAGCCTGGGTGTAGCTCCCTCCTCCTCGCTCTGAAGTGGTTGGAAAGGACATAAATGGGAAAGCAGCTGGCTCCCTTCATCCTGTGTGCATTAAAATCATTCCTTCTCTAGACTTGTATTAATCTTCCTCAGGGAGGCACGGAAGGGAGGGTTTTATGTCTCTAGCTTTCCCAGAGGATCTGAGAGATGGGAGAGCCACGTTCCTGTGGGAACAGGAGGAGCAGCACTTTGGAGAGTAGGACACAACTGCTCATTCAGCGTGGTCTCAGAACTGGGCATGCACACAAACAGAGCCTGATTTCAGGTTAGATAGCTGGAGAGCACAGAGCCTTCATAGCCTGTTGGAGTAAAGATATTATCCGAGTTGCGAGAAGGGTCAACAGATACACATATTGCCATGTGCTAGGGACAGCCTGCTGCCCTGATGGCTCTTGATGGCCCGGGATGATTGCCACAGAGAGATGCTACAACTGCTTGAGGTGATTTCTGAAGGACACGTCCTAGCAGGTGCATTGGTTGTCAAGATGTAGTCTAGAGCGGTGATTTTCAATCTGTGGGTCTGACTCCTTTGCGGGAGGGGGGGGCTTTTCACAGGGGTCACCTAAGACCATTGGGAAAACACAGATATTTATATTATGATTCACAACAGTAGCAAAGTTACAATTATGAAGTAGCAACAAAAATAATTTTGTGGTTGGGGCCACCACAACATGAGGAACTGGGTTAAAGGGTCACAGCATCAGGAAGGTTGAGAACCACTGATCTGGAGGGATACAGATACCTGCCCAGGCAGTGAGCTGCAGACCCTAGTGCAGCTAGTAAAAGCAGGCCTCGAGGAGGAAGGAAATTTGGATTTTGTGTTTTGCACATTCAAACCAGTGCTAAACGTGAAGTCTCTCTATACGGAGAACGACTGTTCTTTTGTTAATCCCTTCTGGGGGTGTTTTTTTGACCCTCGTCCTAGATTGGACATTCTGAGCCATGGAAGTCAAAGTGGAAAAATCCAGTAGGTGCCCGGAATGTCCTTTGAGGTTAGAGCAGAGATGGCGGTGGGGGGTGTGAAGGGTGGACAGACTGAGCTGGAAATCACTTAACCTCAGGGTTCCAATTTGGAAAGTTGGTGTTATAATTGGGATGCGTTGTTTTGGAAAGATTCTCCTACCTCTCATGCCTGTTTTGGACATCAGAAGCCAGAGAAAGAAGGTGAATGGGCTGTTCTGAGCGCTTCTTCAGGGTCGCATCAGTGCTGACATTCGTGACGCCTGTGAGCTCTGAAAGAGCGTCTCTAAAGCAGAGTGCGTGTCGCCTTTCCAGGCAGGGACAGCTGGATCCTAGAAATGATCGGCCAGCCAGCCTACAGGGCCAACGAAAGACCCTTTCTCAAACAGAAATTGGGAGAGCACCTGAGGAATGACACCTAAGTTTGTCCTTGTGTCCTTTACACACGTGCATTTTCACACATGCCCACACGTGCACAACACACACACACACACACACACACACACGAAACAATTGCAGCTCAGTTCAGCTGTGGCCCAGTCCCTACCCATGGCTGGTCCAGTCATGGAGGAAACATCTTTAAGAGCCACCCTGAATTAAAGACACCTGTCTATTGCATACGTGAGTGCTGCCTTAAACCTCTGACTTTATTAAAATCACGTGTTCGCAATGATAGGAGCCCTCCACCCAAGAAATGATATCCATCAGGAAGCCAAAAGGGAACTAGAGTCCACATCTTATTCATTGGGGTCATCCTGATTTGGAGGAGGAGATGGCTCTTCGTGAGGGGCGGTGCTTTGCACAGGGAAGGTTCGGCATCACTCCCAGCCCTGCTAGAGGCGTCTACCTCCTTCCTCAGGCTACGCAGAGGCCCCACCGTAGATGCCTTCCTTGGGATCTCAGAAGACCTGGAAGACTCCCTTGTTCTACCTCACTTCTTTTTCATCTTTACTTTGACCTTGGAAAGTGCCCTGTCCTCCACAGGGTGTCCCTGCTGTAACCCGAAGTTCCACTCTTAGCTCTCTTTCTCTCTCTCTCTTCCCCTGGGACCTACGCTACACTGCTTTCTGTCTAGTGGCCGGCCTGGATGTTAATGGGTGTCGTTAGCATGTGGCTCCTGCCCTCCTGTGGGATGAAGGGAACGGAGAGGAGGAAGCGCTCCCCAGACCACAGACTGGTCAAAGACTCACAGCCTGCCCTTTAGACAGAGCCATCTCATTTCTGACACACTGGTTTTAGAGTGGATATTGGTCACAAGTTGGCTCTTAAGACACTTCCATTTTTGCAGGAGCTACCGTCAGCGCTGAAGTCAGCTTTATCTGGCCACCTGGAGACGGTGATTTTGGGCCTATTGAAGACACCTGCCCAGTACGATGCTTCTGAACTGAAAGCTTCCATGAAGGTAAACACGTGTGGGATGTCATCTGTCAGCCCGCCCATTAATGTTTGGGAATTACAGCCTTTTGAGTGTAATTAGGTGATTGTCAGTTGTGTTGAATTCTTATTTGAAGTCATTTCCATCCTCCCCCACCACCACCAATGCTATAAGTTGTCAGGATTTGAACCAAAAATATTTCAATCTTTCTCTTTTAAAGACTGCAAAGAAATTTCCTGGTGCTGAGAAGCCAGATAGCAGCTGCTCACACTCGGCACCTGGGCGATTGGAATGCCTTTCGGGAAAACTGCTTCCCTGATTACACTTCCTCTTTAAGGAGGATGTGTGTGGTACTAGGGAGAAAGAGAAACAGCTTTTGTTCCGCAAAGCTTGCAGATTCCGCCCATGCCCTCCTGGCTGCTGCTTTCTCACACTCTCCTCACCCCACCCCCCATCCAGTCCTGGGCCAAATTTCAGATCTGGTTCAAAAATCAGCCGTGGAGTGCAGGTGGGGGCCGACCGCAGGTTGGAAATGGCACCTAGATTCGATGGGACGTTTCGTCAAGACATGATACGGCTATCTAAGTTTTGATGTTACAAGGTTATTTTGAACATGGGATTTGAGGTTAAATTAGCAAATTCTAGCTCAGAAGCACCTTTGGATTTTGTGGCCAGCTAAGCTACACAATATTACTTAAATGCAAGAGATACAGAACTGTCCGGACGCAGCAAAGCTCAGAGCCACTTTTCTCTGTGCTTGTGGCATGTTGGCCAATCGGATGCTGCCCTCTGCTGGTGCAGGTTGGTAAGGCATCTGCAGTGAGGGGAATGAGTGTGTTCCACTTCACACACAGGGTGTCACCACAGCCACTGCGGGACCTGTTAGATCTCTGTTTCTTTAGTTCTTCAGCGTAGTTCAAACGGCACAGGGTGTATTGGGGCAGGCTTGCGTCAAGTGTCCTAAGCAGGCTGTACTGCAGGGGAGATAGCAAGAAGACTGGTGCAGGGTCAAAGTAGGAATGGGGTGCAGGCTAATAACCCCAGCACTCCAGAGGTGGAGGCAGGGGGGACAGAAATTCAGTCTTTCTTGGCTACATGAGACAAAAAAGGAAGAAGAAAGGAAGGAAGGAAAGAAGAAAGAAAGAAAGAAAAAAAGAAAGGAAGGAAGAAAGAAAGGAAGAAAGAAAGAAAAAAGGAAGAAAGGAAGAAAGAAAGAAAAAAGGAAGAAAGGAAGAAAGAAAGAAAGAAAGAGAAAGAAAGAAAGAAAGAAAGAAAGAAAAAGAAAGAAAGAAAGAAAGAAAGAAAGAAAGAAAGAAAGAAGAAAGAAAGAAAGAAAGAAAGAATAAAGAAGTTTCATGTCAACACAGCTTGATGACGGGAACATACCGGAGATAAGCACCACTGGGGCCATTCGTGAGCCAATTTTTTTTCCTGGGTTTCTTTAACTATCAATGCTTAGATCGGTTCATCTTATTTTTGTGAGGAATCTTCTTAGCTGTGATTCGAGTGATCTCACTGGTGTCTATTATTAGGTATTATTGACCTGAAGCAGGCCTGAGTGAGCTGCCAGTCACTCCACTAATCTTGAGGAACTGAACCCAGAGAAAGGTGCTTTAACTGTGCCATCTTTGACCTGATGCCAGCTCTTCCATTAGCTATCACGGTTGGGTGACCCTTCTGAAATACACAAATCTTGAGGCGATGTTAACGAAAACGATGCCTTCTTAAAAAAAAAAAAATCGGTTTTCACTTCGGACAACACCAGTGGCAGTGTCTTGCCGCATGTCACAGGAGAAGTCGCTTCTGTGATAAGAATCGTGGGGAAGCTGTGGAAGGCTTGGGGAAGTTTCAGAAATTGCCAAGGTCACCTTTGAAGGCAGAGATAAGACCCTATTAGAATCGTCGGCTCTGCGGGTGATGGAAGGAGGGCTGGTGTGCTCTTCTCACTTTCCTCCGGGCACAGAACTTAGTGCCACCCTCCATCTCTGTCACCTTTGAAGAAAACTGCCACTCTCTGGAGATATTCAAAGATGCTCCGTGGTCCTCTCAGAACACCCCTTCAGAGGCTCAGAGTGCTGCAACAAGGGAAGAACTGGGGAGGGGCTGTTGGAACCTGTGAAAAATCATGGTTAAAATCTCTGCGAGAAGAGTACAAGATTAGATTAAGACTAAAATTCAAAATTAACCGTTAACCCGGGGCTTAGCTTAGATTATACAAGGCACATTTTTAAAGGGGCATATACACTCTAATAAGTTTAATTAATAGCTGACACACTTTTCATGTGGATAAGTCTCTTTCTTATTGTATTAACACCTTATAATTGATTTACATTTTAAACAGTTGTAATGCTACTTAGTTCAAAGTGGTACCTCTCTGTTCTTGTGCTGGAGGACCCTGGTTATTAAGTCTCTACTTTGATCAGGAAGCCAGCTTTGAAATACATGTTTCCTGAGTCCTTTCAAGCTCTCCAGCGTGCTCAAAGTGTACATATCCAACCTGAATATCTCGCTCTCTAAACTCTCACTTCCTGATACAGTGCTGGCATCTAGGCTTATTTGGCACTTTTGTTATTTCCTTTTCCTTCACTAAAATACTTCCAAAGTGCGGAGTAATCAAGCAAAAATGGAAGTAGCAGGATGCATTTTTTTTCTTTAAACATTAAGCCAATTTTTGAGTTTCAAAGAAGAGAGGCTAATTTTTATCCCAACGGCACCTTTCTCTGCTGAGTAGGTGCTCTAATCTCCAGCAGCTGCCTGACAGTGGCCACATGCCATTTCTTACACGACGAAGACAACTATTTCCTGTTTATTAAAAGAGTCGGTGTCAGTGGTAGAAACTAACCAGACAAACAGCAGGCAGGCGTCCCGTGGCCTCCGCCAGCACAGAGGGATAGTCTAAGGCTGTCTCTTCTCAGTCACTTTTTAAACATAGTTGAACGGAGACCTGCCACTTACACCGCCTGGGATGTGGCGATGTGACCGAAAACCAGCCTTATTTAGTGCTTAAGGAGCAGAGCACAGGCTCCTCGGGAGGGCTTTAGCAAGGAGAGCGAAGGGAGCTTTGTGCTTGCAGTGATGGAGGCCAGTGGGGTAGGCAAAGGGGAGGAAGGCTGCGCTGCTCACGTCTGGGCCTGTTGCTTTGCAGGGCCTGGGGACTGATGAGGACTCCCTCATCGAGATCATCTGCTCAAGAACCAACCAGGAGCTGCAGGAGATTAACAGAGTGTATAAGGAAAGTGAGTGGCCTGTTCTTGACATCCATCCTCTTAGCCCAGATACTTTGCCCTTTGTGATCATGAGTGAGTGAGTGTGCATGCGTGTGTGTGTGTGTGTGTGTGTGTGTGTGTGTGTGTGAACACCATGCATGAGTATGAAGATAAGGGTCAACCTCAGGTATTATTTTCAGGAGCCATCCACCTTCTTTTTCGACAAGCCTTTCGCTAAACCTGGAGCTCACCGATTAGGCTAGGCTGGCTGGCCAGTGAGATCCAGGGGTGCCCCAGTGTCTGCCTCCCCACCGCTGGGATTACAAGCACACAGTTGCCACGTTATGTACACTTAGAGAAGTCAGAGGACAGCCCCCAAAGCAGCTGATGCTATCCTGCTACTGTCAGGGATCCAGGGGATAGAACTCAGGTCATCAGGTGTGGCCAGCCCTTATAACACTGAGCCACCTCACCAGCCTGGGAAACGGGATGTTAATTAGAAAAGAGGTGGCTGATTAAGGAGAGCCCCAGGACTTCGGGTTAGATTTAGACCTGTCTGTCTGTTGGCACTGACGCTCACCCCAGCTCTGATCTCGTGGGAGTGACCATTCCTCTACAGACTTCATCTTCAGTTGGCGACTCAGGAATAGGGCTCTTTCCATGCTAACACAACAGTGCCTGCTTTTTGAAGCCTGGTGGGTGACAGATAGTTGGGGTGGATTGCGTATACCAGCGGGAAACATCAAGCCGGATATGTTGTCTCCTCAGTGTACAAGACAGATCTGGAGAAGGACATCATTTCTGACACATCTGGCGACTTCCGAAAGCTGATGGTCGCCCTTGCAAAGGTTGGTCTCTCTCTCTCTCTCTCTCTCTCTCTCTCTCCTCTCCTCTCCCCCCGCCCCACCCCCGCCCTTTGCTTTCTTCCTCGGCAGGCACAGCTCCTTCTCTACTGGGGAGGGAATTAACTAAATCCATTGCATTCCTGTCGCTGCAGAGTTGTCATATTTGTTAATAGGATTTCTTATCCTGCAGAACCGTGTGGACAACTGGACTCCGGGGCTTGGGGGGGGGGAGGTGGGCAGCTCCCAAGCTCTGGCCTGGATTTCTGTGCTAACCTGCACTGAGTGACTTTAAGGAAGGTCACATTGCCTCTCTCTGTGGCCACACCAGACCCATTAAAGTGACCTTATTTCTTCCACCTTTTACTTTGTGTGTGTGTGTGTGTGTGTGTGTGTGCAAATGTTGCCTTCATATTCCTTTGGAATGTGTGTAGGTCTTTGTGGGCTCTTTCGCTAATGTTAGCACATTAAGGTGTGTCTCCCAGGAATCTAGTTCTGGCTCCCCGGCACCTGGACACCTGTCTGTCAAGGGAAGGGGACTCTTCTCTCAGGGAGCCCTGCGGCAAATGACTGAGGCGAGCGCTGCAGCCTGGCTCACCTACACCTCCATGACCCTCCTGTCTTCATTTGCCCCTCTCTGGGCACCACAGTCTCGGGGTCTTTTTAGAATCCACTGGCATCATTTTGCTTCTTTGACTAAAACCCATTGCTGCTGCACCCTTCCAGAAAGCCCCACCTCCCTCACCCTGGGCCCGTCAGTCCTCATCTTCATCACTGTGATTCTGTCCTTCTGCTCTGTGATCCCCCTGGGCGGCGTGTCACTCACCTGTAAGCCTGTTCCACTTTTGCCTGTCTCGTGCAGTGTCCCACCCTGCCACCGTGCCGCTGGCCCCCGAGGGTTTAGCTCAGGTCCCGTCCTGTTATTCCTGACTGAGCTTCCTGTTTACTTCAAGAGTTTTCCCGTTGTTTGCACATCGCGTCGCCATGGCACTCTGAGCTGCCATGAGTGTTACCACTATGCACAGTTTGAGGGAAGAGCCTTAAAGAGCTTCGGCTTCTCTGCGGTGTGGGTCAGGGAATTCTGTAAGATGCTTACTCAGCGCTGGGTATCCAGCGATGGCTAATGATGGTGAGACACAGTGTGCCCACTTCCTTCGCTGACCGTTTTCTCTCTTCCTTGTCCTGGTGTAAATTAACATGTGAAAACTTGTAGGTGGTGTTTGTTTAGGAATGAAGCTATGGCTCACCTCAGTTGGAGAGGCGACACCTCAAGTTTCATAATGCACTAAGAGCTAGGTCTGACGGTCCCTCTTGTTCTTTTCCTGTAGGGCAGACGAACAGAGGATGGTTCAGTCATCGACTACGAACTGATTGACCAAGATGCCCGGGTATGTGCCAAGCTTCTTGGCTGAAGTTTACATGGTGTGTGCATTTGCGGGGAAGGGGGGGGAGCATTGTATCCCACACGACCATTTATTTATATACAGCAAATAACCTCAGAGTAACATTTGTTATCGCTTAGATTGTCTAGGTCAGGGATGGAGACTGGGTTGACCAGATGGTTCTGGCTCAAGGCCTTTCATTTGGTTGTAGACAAGTGGTTGGTTAGGGCTGCAGTTGTTGAGAGTGCGGCTGGGTCAAAGGGATCTTCCCTGTGTGGCTCATGTGTGACTTACTGCTGGCCAGAGATGTTAGTGTTCCTCCACTCGGGCCTCCATGGGGCTGCATGAACGTCCTAACAACATGGCGGCTGGCTTCCCTAGAGCGAGTGACCCCAGACGGGTCCAGACGCCCTCGTGCTTTTATGGCCCAGTCCCGAGTGTCATACTGGCACTACTGTCCTACTCTGATCATTAGAAGTGAGTCCATGAGTCCAGCCCACCTCACAGTCATGGGAGGGCTACAGCTAAGTAATGTCCCTTACAAGGGAGTAATGGCACCTTTTAAGCCTCAACCCATCCGAGAAGATGAGGTTTGTTTCTACTTCCTGGGACCCAGACTTGTAATGCTGGTGTTAATTAGCCATGTGTACCCGGCTCCTGCTGGCTCATTCAGGCTTTGGTTAATTGGAAGTTAGGCCCTGACAGTAAGCTAGTGGAGAAGCTGGGCTAAACAGCGTGGGGACAACCAGGATAGCAAGGCTCCCTGCTCCACTCAGTGGGGACAGAGGAAGGTGACAGGGGCCTGTCACTTCCTCATAAACCTGATTTAGATAGCTGTGAGGTAGGTATGCTTCGCCTAGAGGGTCAGCTGTTGGGTTATCTCAAAGCATGTCACGAAAGCTTTTGACAAAATCAGGTCCCTCGGTTTTAAAATCCTGTGTAGTTCTGGGTATGAGAGAACGATTTTTAATAAGTGCTAGAAGTGGGCTTTGTGCTCATTGTGACCCCCAAGAAGCCCAAGAGTTGAAGCACCTTTTCTAAGAGCTTCTGTGTGGGCTGGCATGTTCACATGCTGTTTGGAATGGACTTTGGAGTAACGCTTGCTCAGGGTGGTGGGGGTAACTTCCCGGTTGGCTGCATCTCTCACAGGATCTCTATGATGCTGGAGTGAAGAGGAAAGGAACTGACGTTCCCAAGTGGATCAGCATCATGACTGAGCGCAGCGTGTGCCACCTCCAGAAAGGTGGGTGCTGTGGTGCCAGGGAGGCCCTCAGGGGGCTCTCAGGTGGCACAGGTGCAGGCTCACTCTCTACGAGGCTCTCTGTTTCCTTTATCATTTGGCCGCCTTTCTCGTTCTGGAACCTCTGTCCCCAGATATGTTCTATATTTGGTGTATTAGCTTGTTTCACCCCGTATGTGTGTCAGAGTGTACATGTGTGTGCATAGTCAAATGGGTGCACATATGTGTGGAGTGCGTGTAGGAGCCAGAGGTCAACCACAGGTGTTATACCTTTCGCCCTGGGTTTTTTGTTTGAGACTCATTGGCCTTGAGTTCAACAACTAGGCTAGGCAGGCTGGCCAGAGAGCCGCCATCTACCTGCCTAGGCCTTCTTAGCACTGGGATTGTAATCACATAACCCCAAGCTTGGCTTTTTTTTTTTTTTTTTAAACATGAGTTTCATTCTTCATGCTTGTAAGACAAGCATGTTGCCAACTGAGCCATCTCCCTAGCCCTGGCTTATTCCCCTTCTTGTTGGAGGAGCCTTTGCTCTTGCTGTGTCTGTTGAAGTAGAGGATGGACATGACCTGCTGGCTCTGTACTGTTTCTCACGACATCCAGGTAGATGGGTTCCAGTCAGAGAGGGTGATGATGGTCATGTTATGTGGCCTAGACAGAGCCATTAAGGACAGGAGCTAGATCTGGGTCCACTGGCAAGACAAGTGCAAATCAGGTCTGGTCTGCCAGGGTGACCTCCAACCCCTGGATGGCATCTGTGATCACCTTTGCTTGTTGCTGGTTTTCTTTATTATTATTATTATTATTTATGCTGTGTAATTACATAGGTCATCAGTACAGCTTTAACTAGCACTTCTGATAGTGTTTATTGCTTTTCTTAGTGTTTGAAAGGTACAAGAGCTACAGCCCTTATGACATGCTGGAGAGCATCAAGAAGGAAGTCAAAGGAGACTTGGAAAACGCCTTCCTGAACCTGGGTAAGCAAGTGTGGCCCTTTCTCCCTGACAGGGAGGTCAGAGGCAGGAGGGGCGAATGGCTAGCTCTTTACCTCCAGGGCACTTGGGAAGTGCAGTGGCTTTTCTGCATGCCCTGGGGAGTTTCAGGGTTGTAGGTTTAAAGATGTGAAGCTGCAGATGGCCTTAAGTCAGCAGAGCTGAGAGTTGCTAGCTGCTAGCGCAGCTGGAGAGGAGAGGGCTGTGATGGGGACACTCCGCGGGGTCATCACTGACCTCCACCCCATTCATGATTGAAAATACCACAGTGGGCAGAACATAGCGGCTCCCAGGAGTCTGAGTTTTCCTTATATCTACATCCTGAATCCGTATGACAGGCCTATTCTGGTCAGGGCCAGGGCATCATCTTCCTCATTTCAAGAAAAGGCAAGCAGCCTCACCCTGACCTGTGTCTTCTTTTCACAGTCCAGTGCATACAGAACAAGCCCCTGTACTTTGCTGACCGGCTGTATGACTCCATGAAGGTAAGGGCAGTTGGCCCGGAGGCCCCATTTCCACTAGGCTCCTCCTCTCTGGCTCAAACTGAATCTTTTTGACTAATGCTTAGCAGGCTTCCTAATGCTGCAACCCTTTAATAACAGTTTCTCGTGTTGTGGTGACCCCAACCATGAAGTTATTTGGTTGCTCCTTCAGAACTGTACTTTGGCTAATGTTATGAATCGTAATGTAAATATCTGATACGCAGGATATCTGATATGCACCCCCAAAGAGGTCTCAACCCATAGGTTGAGAACCGCTGGTTTAGAGGAAGTGTTCCTGCTAGCTAGCTGAAATTGTGTTTGTCAGGTGAGAAAGCCCCAATCCATCTTCCCTCAACCCTCTATGTATGAGTGATGCAGCTCCAGAATGAAGTGGGAAAGGGTTAGGTGACAAAGGTGTCTGATTCCTGCCAAGGGTTTCAGCGATGGCCTCCTGTTATCCCCAGGATAAAAACAAACAGGATGAAAGAGACCGTCAGCAGGTACTATGCAACAGCTTTCCAGTTCCCTCCCTTAAGTCTTGGCGGGAAACCCTGCAGGGTTTTACCTTCTTGATTACGAAGGATGCTGGCGCTCCAGGACCCTCAGCCAGCTTGCAGTCACACAGCAGATCTAGAGCTGTGTGTTCTTCCTGCATGAAAGGCCCCAGACCAGCCCATCTCCCATCCCTCACCCCATCATGAGTGTTCCGCTTTTTGGGCCTCTGCTTTTCCTCTCTGGAGCACCTCCCTTCCCACACCACCCCTCTGCCCGCTCTGCTGGGGTTCCCTGCCACAGATAATTTCGTCTATGCAGACGGTTCCATGCATTCACACAGGATCATGGAAACGGCATGATCCTGACTCCTAAGCATCAGCAACCCTTTGTTGCACATACAAGCTTGCAGGCTGGCCTTTGTGAGCACAGAGCCGACTGGGGAGGTGGCTCAGCAGAAAAGTGCACAGATGGCCCCTGCAGAGGGCCTGAGTTTAGTTCCCAGCATCTACTTTGAGTCACTCATAGGCTCCTGTAGCTTCAGCTACAGGGGATCGGATGCCCTCTTCTGGCCTCTTTGTGCCCCTACATATACAGATCCAGGGCATCTAACACTCTTTTCTGGACTCTGGAGGGCCACCCCCTGCCCCAACACATACAAGTTTAAGAAAAAAAAAATAGAAAATCAATCTTAAAACACACACACACACACACACACACACACACACACCAGCCAGAAAAATGTAGTAAATGCTTTTTATAATGATAACACTGTCAAGGAAATTAACTCGGACCATCAATTTGACTTTCAGGGCAAGGGGACTCGGGACAAGGTCCTGATTAGAATTATGGTCTCTCGAAGTGAAGTGGACATGTTGAAGATCAGATCTGAATTCAAGAGGAAATATGGCAAGTCCCTGTACTACTATATCCAGGTAAGGCCTGTGGCACTGGGCTTGCTCCAGCAGGCATGGTGTGTGTGTGTGTGTGTGTGTGTGTGTGTGTGTGTGTGTGTGTGTGCATGTGTGTGTGTGGGCAGGTGGCTGGAGAGAACAATGGCAGAGAGGTGACCTTTCTGTTTTCCCATGTTGTGGAGAATTGACGCTGGGCACCACATATCGGGAATTTCTATGGAAAGCAATCTCTGTGATTTGTCATGGACTCTGGAGGTCCCGAGCAGGATCATACGTTTCCCACATGTGTCACTTGACAGTGGTCATCACCCTGTAAGACTCGGTGACAATCTGAGACGCTTTGAAGCTCAAAGACATTTTGTGTTCTGTGATACTCCTGCGTCTCAAAGGTCGTCAGAAGGGCCTGACAGTTTGTCACTTACCACTCCCGCCTCTTCAGTCAGCTTAGCGTCTGTGCCCTTTGGAAGGATGGAGTTTCCCAGGGTTCCCACTGTGCTCAGCTCCCACAAGTCCCTTGCATTTGCTAAGCACTGAGCTAGCATCCACAGCTTTTTAAATCATGTGTGTGTGTGAGAGAGAGAGAGAGAGAGAGAGAGAGAGAGAGAGAGAGAGAGCCAGTGGTCAACCTCTGGTGTCATTCCTCAGGAACTGTCCACCTGTTTGTTGGGACAAAATTTCTCACTGAGACTTGGTACTTACTGAGTGAATGAGGCTAGCTGACTAGCAGCCCCCAGAGATCTTCCTGTCTCTGCTCCCCAGTTCTGGAATCACATTATGTATCACCAATGGTGACTTTTTAAAGCGGGGGATTGAACTCAGATCACTGTGCTTGTGTGGAAAGCACTGTATGGATTAAACTTTCTCTCCGGCCAGTCCCTTTTCACTTTGAGTTCTTACTGAGCTGGCCTTGAACTTGCGCTCCTCCTGCCCCATCCATTGCCAGGCCAGGCTACAATTCCCCTTCACAAAAGATCCTGGCGTTTCCATATCTGTCTTGGTCTGTAGTCACCAAGGGCAATCACAGAGGGGTCGGGGGTGAGCGCAGCCATTCTTGGGGCACATTTCAAGCCAGTGAAACTCTTAGATATCATGTCTTCACTTCACTAGCTATTTTCACGAGACTTTAAGAACCCACAGAACTTGAAAGGGAGGCAGCTGAGGGGCCACGCTGTCCTCCTCAGAAGGGTGAAGGTGCAGGAGAAGAGTGGGTTGCTGCAGGACTCCCTGCAGGAGAATGCAGTGTGTGTTCTCCACCCTTGCAGTCACGGTAGGACTCGGAGCACCATTTCTCATGGTGCCTCGGAGGGCCAGGGCCTTGGTACACTCTACAGGCCTGCAATATGTTCATGGCATCCCAAGGCTATGGCAGGTTGCTATGGAGTTGTTTCTTTTTTTCTGACACTAAAATTGTTTTTTTCTCCCCTTTCTGGCACTTGCAGCAAGACACCAAGGGTGACTACCAGAAGGCACTTCTGTACCTGTGTGGTGGGGACGACTAAAGGCCTTGGCATGGTGGATTACCCGGAAGTGGCCCTACCTGTGCCCCCACTAACGTCTTAGAGAATCAGCTTGCCACTAATGGACCCCTGGGCTCCTCCTCCCTGTGAAGATGACGATGGAGCTGCTGACCCGTCCCCCACCCTAGCTGCCTTAGCATTGCCTGGCTCCCCCCTCATTCTCTCCTTTATGCCAAAGAAATGAACATTCCAGGGAGTTGGACGTACCATCTGTGACCTGATGGTACTTATGTACTGTGCCGGTGAATAAACCATTTTTACTTTAGGAACAACAGCGCCATCGCCTTTGTTTCCCTCCCGTTGTTCAGAAGTCAAACGTGCCCGGGATTGGTTGTCCACCCCAGGAGGCTGTCCCCGGAGGAAGACAGTTCTAGAACTGAGCTCTCTCCTCTGGTATACAGAGGTGGCTTCTTAAGGACAAGTGAGTTTAAATATACACAGTTCAAAATTCAGTTCTTAGGCAAGGACCATAGCCCTCATCTGAGTTTGTGTGTACTTTTCCTTGAAGACAACAAACGTGTTATTCACGCAGATAAACACCGACAACACACCAAAGAAATGATTTCATCCAGTCTAACCTGGTGAACAACGAGCTCAGTTAGCGTTACTTACAAGAACATGGGGTCAAGGGTTACTCACAGGAGCATGGGGGTAGTGTGGGCAATATACTTCTCCTCACCCACGCAGTAACATACTAAGGACGAGTACACCCCAGAGAAGGGAGAGGCTCTCCCAGGCCCCTCTCTGCTTCAAGTGGACTGTTCTTGAATGGGTATCACAGCTGCTGAGATTTCAGGTGGGCAAAGACCAGGCCATGTTCTGGAAGACAGTGTCCTACAACACCTGTGTATAAGAGCCCAGCCCTACCCACAAAAAAGAAAAAAATTAGCCGCTTCGGTCAGTCTGTCCACACTTCAAAAGCTCAGTAACCGTTTCTGGTGCAAAGAGAACATCTTCACGCTAACGGGAGTTTTTTTGGGTTGCTCCATACACCGATAGGTGAGAGGGCTTGGAAGGCAAGGGCCAGTAACTCTTCTGCTGGGGGGGTAGAGGAAAGCAGGCTGCGATAAACTAGGGAGAACTCTGACATAGGATGGGATACTTTCGGTTTTCTTTGGTTGTTGTGGTGGGTTTGTTGTTTGTGACTACTTTTAAAAGATTCATTTTTATTTTAATTATATGTATGTGTGTGTGCACCTGTGTGTATGTGTGTGCATGTGAGTGCAGGTAACTGAAGAGGCCAGAAGAGGGCATCGGGTCTCCTGGAGCTGGAGTTGTGAGCCATCTGATGTAGGTGCTAGAAATGGCACTCAAGTCCTCAGCAAAAGCAGTATGTGCTCTTAACATCTGAGCCATCCTTCCAGTCCCTTTTATTTCTTCTTTGCTTATTTATTTATTTCATAGAGGCTCAAGTATTTCAGGCAACCTCATGTGGTCTCAAACTCATTGTGTAGCTAGGGATGACTTTCTGCTTCCAGTTCCCAAGTGCTGGGATTATAGGCATGTGCCACCATGTAGAAGGAAAATCTTGTGTATTATGTGGATGTAGCATGATAAATCTGATGGCCTATAGTTTAGGCAGGAAGTGGGAAGTAGAACATCTGGCAGGCAGAAAGAATTCTGGGATAGAGGCAGGCATGTGAGAGCCCACCAGCAAGATGTGAGAAGGACGGACACACAGCACCCGAGCCCAGGTAACCAGCCACATGGCAGAATGTAAATTAGTATAAATGGGTTATTTTAAATTATGAACTTTCCAGAGAAGAGCCTAGCTATATGGCCTAGGTATTGTAAATAATAATTGAGTCTCATGAGCCATTATTCCAGGAGCTTATGGCAAGAGGAAAAACCCTTTTTTACAATACCACCCTGCCCAACCTATGCAATACTGGGGATTGAACCCAGGGCTTCATAGAGTGCTAGCAGGCACTCTACTACTGAGCTGAATTCTGTAGCCTGGATTCTGTAGCCAGTGTTGCAAATGTCTCTGGAAGTCATTAGACTTTTAAGATAAACTGCATCCAATCCCAAACTCAGGAGCCTGCCTGCCGAGTGAGTCAGGCTACAAGTGTGCTCATATAGCAGGACTAGGCTACCCAGAGTAGATCTGGAACATGAGGAGGAAGGACACTTCTTTATGGAGAGGACTGAGGGAGATAACATCAAGAAAGAAACATTTGCTCTGGGCCCTACAGCCTGGAGGGTCTTTATAGCTGAGAGGGACCTGCCATCCAGAGTTCAGAGTACATCGATGGACAGGCCATTCATACAACTGGAAAAAGGTCCAACTGCAGCCCAATAAATGGTTCATTTCTGCAGCCACTTGATAAAGTCACTGACTTAAGAGACAAGGTGACAGAAGAGCAAGCTTTATGCAGTTGGCCAAAGAGTGGAAGAGCAGGAGCCTTGCTGGCACAGCAGGCTCAGGTCAGGGGAAAGGAGTTACAGAGTCAGGGGAATACTGAATGTTCGTGTCTAGCCCTTCCCTGGGATTAGTCAGGGTCCTTTAGATTCTAGAGCAGCAGTTTTCAAACTGTGGGTCGAGACCCTTTAGGGAGTTGAATAACCCTTTCACAGGGATTGCATATCAGATATCCTGACAGCATATAACTACATTATGATTCATAACAGTGGCAAAACTGCAGTTATGAAGAAACAGTGAAACAATTTTATGGTTGGGGGGTCACCACAGCATGAGGAACTGTATTTAAAGGGTTGCAGCCTTAGGAAGAAATTACATAGTGAATATATATATAAAGACTTGTTCAATCAGCTTACACAATAGGGTCAAAATCACTCCAACAGTGGCTGTCTCACACCTGAAAGGTATAAAACTTGATAGTTGTTCAATCCTCAGGACTGGATGCCTCAGCAGGCCCATTATGGTACTAAAGGCCTAGAGGGTTCCTGGACAGCTGCTGGTCATCATCTGGAGGTCTGGAAAGGCTAGTATCAGTGAAAGGACCAGCAGCAGCATTATCACCACCACCATCACCACCATCACCACCGTCATCATCATCAGCAGCAGCAGCAGCAGCAGCAGGAGAGTTGGGGTAAACTAACTCGTCAAAGGCCGAGCAGCAAAAAGCCGATAACCTTCCTTCTCCCATATCCTTCTTGGTCTGGGCTGCTGCCAGAGGCTGCTGCTCACACCTGGACCTTCTCACACCCGCTAGAGAAACAGAATCCTCCACAGATTCCAACATGCCAACCTGATACAGACTGTTTCTAAATTGATGCCCCTGCTCAGCTGAGGCCAAGTGGTGGCAAGTTGACATTTAAAACCATCAAACTCTCGTACTGGGGATCAAACCCAGAGCTTCATGCATGCTAAGTGAACACTACCACTGAACTACTGAGTACCTACCCACTGGTTAGCTCCCAACGCCCTAGTGCAACGCTTTTCTGTTCCTGTCATATCTTTGTACTTCCACTCATGGAAGCTGGTAGGTGTTGTCTTAGGGTTTTATTGCTGAAAGGAGATACCATGATCAAGGCAACTCTTATAAAGGCAAACATTTAATTGGAGCTGGCTTACAGCTTCAGAGGTTTAGTCCATTATCATCATGGCAGGAAGCATGGCAGCATGCAGGCACACATGGTGCTGGAGAAGGAGCTGAGAGTTCTCCATCTTAATCTGAAGGCAGCCAGAAGGAGAGTGTCTGCCACAGGAAGCCAGGAGGAGGCACAGGAGCCCTCAAAGCCCACCTACACAGTGACACACTTACGCCATAAGGCCACACCTCCTCCAATAAGGCCACCCCTCCTCCAATAAGGACACACCTCCTCCAATAAGGCCACACCTCCCCCAATAAGGCCACCCCTCCTCCAATAAAGCCACACCTCCTAATAGTGCCACTCCCTATGGGCCAAGCATCCAAACACATGAATCTATTCAAGTCACCACAGGTGTCTACAGCCCAAAGGTTAAGACCACAAAGGAGACAGACAAATGTGAAGACAGATGTCAAAGATATCTTTCTTGTGTTCTGGTCACCTGTGAGACTGGTGCAGGTCTCAGTGAGAGATGCTGAGAGTCCCTGGAAAGTAGCTTAGGTAATGGTCATAGCCAGCCCAGTGCCCTCCACAAGGCTACTGGGAGGCAAATGATGTATTGTCTAACTGTATGGCCGTCAGCACTGATGGTGTTCTAAGTTTGTTGTGTGCGCATACATACTGTATGCTGAGCGTAGTCTTTCTCTGACCTTCTCCATCCCGCCTATCCCCATCCCACCCATTAATCCCTATCTCCCCTAGACAGTTTTACATCTGCTTTCATTTAACACACACACACACACACACACACACACACACACACAATTTTTTTGTGTGAATGTATAAAACCTAGGAGCCACAAATGACAAAACCATTAACGTTTAAATGGAAAAAACAATGACATTTGTCTTTTCTGCCACTGGCTTGGTGCACTTAGTATGATCATCTCCACTTGTGTTGATTTTCCTGTAAATGACGTAACTTTGTTCTTTTGTTATGGGAGAAAAAAAGTCACTGTGTTTGTAAAGCATCTTCCCTTATCCATTCCCCTGTTGCTGGACATCTAGGTTATTCTCATAATTTCCTTGCTGTGACTAGTCCTCGCTGGCGGTCAGTGCTGATGTGCAAGTATCTCTGGACTACATACCCCGGAGTGGCATAGCTGGGGTATTGTTAGTATTTTTGACGAATCCCCTTACTGATTTCCATAATGACCCTGGACAAGTCAACAATCCCACCAGCCCAAATTTGTGATTTTTGAGTCATCCAAGAGGAAATAAAGTGAGTTTATCTTTATTTATCTTTATATGGAGACTTTGCCTTGGTAACACAATGGTAATACAATGAGAATTCATCATGGTCCTCTGTCTTCTGTCTGGCCAGCCAGTGGCCTTCCTTAGAGTCTCTGGTCTCTGGCCGATCTTTGTGTGAATGGGCTACGTGAGATAAGCATGTGTGTTTTTATATCACCATGTGTGATCACACGTGTGAACACGCTGAGTGTAGGCTGCTGGTCCAGCGTCCTGTTGACAGCAGTTTGTGTCAGTACTGTCCCCGAGCAGGAGGGACCCCCTCCCAAGCCCCTCACTACACTTTCCTATCAGGAGATACCTGGCTGCCAAAGGCTGTGCTCAACAGTCTGCAGGCATTATTAACCAGGCACGGGACTTGTATGTCAGATGAGCCACAGACAGAAGCGGGAAGTGTGGAAATGTGGACGCCACCACTCTGCTCTAGGAATTCAGAAGCAATTAAAACAATGACAGCAGCAGCAGCAGCAGCAGCAGCAGCAGCAGCAGCAGCAAAAGCAGCAGCAGCGCTGAGCAAGCTAAATGTGTCTGTGAGCTGACTGCGTTGCTACTGTGACCCTTGAGGTGGGAATTCAGATGGAGTGCGGCTCCTGGGTCATGAAGGGCCCATAATGTGCCTCTAAGGCTACTAAGATGTCTTTACCAATAACAGGTTACAACGGACCTAGGCTGTTGGATCTAATAATCTCCCTGCACATCAGAATCAGTGCCCCGAATCCCCAAATCCACTTATCCGTGTGCTTAGGGGCAGAGTTCACAGAACTGCGCAAGGGGTGGGCCCTCTCTCTTTAACCCCAAATTATTGTGCTGAACGGCGAGTCGAGAGGGCTGGATAGAGGCTGCCAGGGCAGGGCTTCTGCCCCAGTGAGCGGCTCACACTACTCTCTCCAGAAAATGAGCTTCAGGGTGTGGGGTGGGGGAGGAGGAGGCGTCAGAATGAAGAAAAGGCCAGACTCAGGGGGACCAGAAGAGCCTGGCCTCTAGCCTGCTAGCTCTGACCCTCCAAAAGGCAGGCTGATGAGAAAGGGCCCCTGAAAACTGATCAAAACCTGTTTGCGTCCTTCTTGTGTGCGTCATGGTTGTCCAGCATCTTCCAAAAGCCACAGCAGAGGCTGTTGGAGTTCCATCGCAGTTTCTTCTGGAGCAGCCTGCCCTCCTCAGTCAGCGCGTCCTAAGCAGCTCTTGAAGCAAAGACCACCATCTGGAGACCGGCGCACTCTCAACCGATTTTATTTTGCTGAGAGATGGGGGAAAGATGTTAGGTATTTTGTCAACTGATCATAACAAAAAGTTTCATTTTATTCTTTGGGGTGTAAAAGGCAATGGTTGTACCATGGAGCCATGGAAATATGTTGCACTCTGACCGTGTATGTGAGGTTTTTTTTTCAATCTTGACATAAGTGTGGCCTAGGGCAGTCATGTTGCACAACTTGAGGTGCTCTGCACATTGAAATCCATGTACATGCATTCACCCGTGACGTTGTGCAGTTTACATCTCCAGTGTCCAGGCAGGATGGGTCTATACTGCAGCTCCCAAGGCCTGTATGAAATGGTCTGTTGGGATTTTTCTAGGAAGTGGGCTTCCGGATGAAGAAGCAAGAAAACAAGGCAAGGGCTGGGCCTCAGCTGGTGGTAGGTGAAGCATGGCTCCTTCACGAAGCCTTGGGCTTGATGCCTAGCACCGCGTCCATTGGACACGGCTGTGCATGTATGCTAGGCCAGCACTTAGGAGGCGGGAGCAGGAGGGTTAGAAGTTCAAGATTAGCCTCAGTTTCATGGAGACCGAGGCAAGCCTGTGCTAAAAATTAAACAAGATAATAAGATAAATAAAAAGTTAAGAGACAAATATCCAACCGGAAGCTGGGGAGACCCTGGAGGTCCCACATCTCCTTGGCTTGGTCACTGGGCAGAGGGAAAATGATGATGTATGAGAATCTTCCTCAGAACACGAAGTTTCCAGAATGCAGATTGTTAGTAGGAAGAGCTAATGCAGGGGAAAGCAGGCTCACAAAGTAGATAGCTACACTTAGCAAGAGGAATGATTTGTGGGCAAAAATTGTTTAGATCAAAGTTGAGGCTGCCGAGGACTCCAGAGACTAGGCTTCTCCCCATGACTTGATATACAGGTTGTTTCTTTTCCCTCCTTTTTCTGTCTATGATCAAAATGAAAACTCTGGTGCAAGGGAGAAAGTGAGTGGGTGGGTGGGGGGACAGAAGGGAAGGAGAGGGAAAAGGACAGAGGGAAGGAGAGGGGGTAGGGAAGGGAGCGATTTGAAGCCTCTCATAGCAATGAGGCAGAGCATGCTACAGCCATCAAGCTCTCGCCGGTCCTTCTATTTATTGAGAAAAGCCTGTAGCCTGATTTCTTTTACTTGCATGCGTTTGAGCAAGCAAAGTTTATGGAGATGACTTATCTCATTACGTTAGAAGGCTGACTTGCTATCTCAGCATCTCTAAGCCATCTGAACTGACATCGCCTCGTGAAGAAAGGCTTTGGTAAATATATGCGAAGGAAGCCATCTCGCTGGGTGTTAGGCTGGAGGTGCCCAGGAAGAAAAAAAAAAAGATTACATTTGTGCATTCAATTAGCTTGATTGTGGCTGGAATTTTGTCCACGGAAGGCAGCATTTCTGTGGGAAGACTGAAGCATCCTCTATGTCAGCAGGTTTCCGGTTAGAGAGAAGCACAGTCGCCCGCCCCCGCCAATGCCCTCTTTTGCATTTGTGTTGGTCCCAGCCATGCGTTCCTAATCAGAATGCCTTAGCCTAGTTCTTCGCACCAGAGTGAGAGGGGCGAGTGGGCCAGGAGCCGCTTTGTATAGGCATCCTGGTAGTGGCACAGGCCGGTGGGGAGAGCCTCCTGCTCTGAAAGCTGTGTTGAGTTCTGAGCAAAACTGGGGCATCGTCACTAGTGGATGTGAGTCCTCTCAACCTACTTTCTGGGCACTCCCCTTCCAGGGTAATAAAGATGCGGTTTGAGCCTCGGATGCCTGGCATGGTGGCACATATGTAAAACCCCAGCACTCTCGAGGGTTAGTACCAGGGCGGGCTGGAACATCAGTGAAACTCTGTCTCAAAAACCAACAAGAAGTGGAGGCCCTGGGGGAGATTGCTTGCCTAAGGTTTGTAAAGACCTGGGTTTGACCCCAATATCAACCTTTGGTTTGTTTGGCTGGATGGCCTATTCTAGTTTCATTGTTGTTGCTGTGATAAAATTCCTAGACAAAAGGCAAACGAAGGGGTTAAAGGGTTTATTTAACTGTGCACTTTCAGGTTATAGGCCAACGTGGTGGGGAAATCAAGTCAGGAACTTCAAAAGGCTAATCATGTCATGTCCACAGTTAGGAGCAGAAAGCAAGGAATGTATCCATGCTTACCTGCTGGCTCATTCTCCGCTTGCTTTCTGTACTTTTACACTATTCTGAAGCCATAGGCCTAGGGAATGATGCTGCCCAGAGTGGGCCGAGTCTGCCCACATGGACTGATGTCATTTATCCTATCCCTACCGCAGGCCCAACCTAATCTAGACAATCTTTCACTGAGACTCTCTTCCCAGACCATTCTTGGCTGTATCAAATTGATGAGCGCCTGAGCGCCTTTCCCAGAGGTGAGTTCACATGGTTGTCCTTATCTTGAAACTTGGCATGAAAACACTGTCTTTCCTTAGTGGAATGTGAAGAAATAGAGGAAGGCTGGGGTACAAGATGGCCTTCTTGAACTCCTAATACCTACAGTGAAGTAATGTGCTACGTACAGTCATGTCTCGTTGAATGGCATGGCTATTAAATTAGTTACTTTGGTCATTGCTGTGCTAAAACACCTGGCAAAAGTTAAGGGAAGTCGGGTTTGTGGCAATGCATGATGGCAGGAGGGTGAGGCAGCTGGAAACACTGCATATGTCATCAGGTAGGGAAGAGGGAGGGGAGGGAGGGAAGCAGGAGAGGGTAAGAGAGAGAGAGAGTAAAGGCTAATGCTCAGCTCACTTTTTCCTTTTTATTCACTAGCGTGTCCCAACCTAGGGAATATTTTAGAGCTCTACTTCAGCGAACCTAAGCTAGATGATCCCTGGCAGACAAGCCCAAAGGCTTGTTCGCATGGTAAGTCTAAACCAAATCAAGTTAACAGCAAAGATTAATTATTAATCTTTAATAATTAATTAATTAGGGAGGTGAGTCCCTAGTTAAAACCACTGCAAGGACTAGGGTTTAACTCCTAGCACTCACATGGTAACTCCAGTTCCGGGGACTCTAACGCCCTCTTCTGTACTCCTCAGGTACCAAGCATCGCCCGTGGTGCACATGTGTGCATGAAGGCAAAACGCTCACACACATAAAATAATAGAAGAATTCTAAAACAAGTTTAAGAGATTCGTCATTGTGGGTGTTAATGGGAAATGCAGCATCAGGTGGGTTTTGTCACTGCTGACACCACAGAAGGTACAAACCACGACAGCTTACAATGTCACTAGGTACCACACAATCTTATGAGGCAGTAATAGGTAATCTTATAGATACAACTGAAATGTCACCTTAGGATGTGTGACTGTGTTTAGGATGATCACCAGACCTCTTTCCATTGCTGACCCATAGCCAAACCATGGCACTCTGACCCCAAGAATTAAGCTGGGAAGAAACAGTTCTGACAGTGGGGATGGCTGTTACTTGTAAACAGCAGAAAGTTCCCTTGCTACTTGCCTATTACACCACAAGACTATTCACATTCTGAGCATTAACTGTAAGCTCCAGGGGGACACAGAGCCACAGTCCCAAGCACTCCAGAGGCGGAGGCCAGAGGGTGGCTAGAGCCTCAGACCCGAAGGCCAGCCTATGCAAAATAGGAAGACCTTGTCTCAAAAAAGAAACAAGACAGATCAATTATACAACCCAAGGATCAGGGGCTGGAGAGAAGGCCCTGAAGTTAGGAGCACCAGCTGCCCTTGAAGAGGACCCAGGTTTGATTCCCAGAACCCACACGTCAACTCACAACCATCTGTAACTCCAGTTGCAGGGGGTCCGACACCCTCACATGGCCTTCACACTCATGTGCATAAAATCTAATGGAAATAATTTTAAGATGTAGCAAGGAGCTGGGAAGCATAGACAAACATTTTCAGGTAGTGTCAGCTGGGAGTTCAAAGTTTCCTGTGGATCCATGTGGTTTGACCCTGAAGTGGCCTTCACAAGCACACTTGACTACCACCTGGTTCCCAGGTTGTGGTGGTCTTCTGAAGGCCTCGGGGCCTGTAGGAGGCTTGGCATGGGGCAGGAGGCCTCTTCAGTGGGCCTCTGAAGTGGATGCCCGACCCCAGATCCCCTTCTCTCCCTCTATTTCTAGTTCTCTGTAATGTCAGCATCTCCACACCGTGCTCCCGCAGCCATGAGCATCCCCGTGCCTTCCCTGCTGGAACGGACTGAGATCCCCTGAAACTGTAAGCCAGAATAAAGCTGACTCCATGAGGAACTCTGTAGCTGGGCTGTCACAGGGAGGTGAACAATGGCATCACCTCTGTCATGACCTGAGTTCGTATTTAACAAGGGAGGCTTTTAAAGTCTGGGCTTCATGCAAACCTCGGTCTCTTGCTTACTCATTCACTGCAAATGCACATATACCAACACACACACTCGGGGCAAGAGAGAGACCAGAATACACACACATGTGAATACATACTATGCAAATTCACATGCCAGATTGCCGTGTGAATGTCACACACATATAAACACACCAGCATGCATACATATTAACACACTAACATACTCACACAGAAAAACACCCCTTACATGCACATATGCAAACTTACACACTAGCACACACATACATACAAACCCACACGCACACACATGGGCGCGCGCACACACACACACACACACACACACACACACACGAAACTTAATTTTGTTCGGAGTTGCAGACAGGCACAGCTGCCCACTTTAGGAGGAGGAGTGGATTATTAGAACTGTGATTTCAGGACGCTGAGCACAGAGGCACATGAAACCATCTCTACATTTCACAATTCCATTCGTTCTGAGCCTGGAAAAGTCACTTCTTGGAGAAGGAATGATGAGTTTACAATAAGGCAGAGCGCCACCTTGTGGAGCAGTGGAGAATGACCAGAGCCGTGGATCAGCTGAAGACTTGAGAGCGACTGATCAAGGGATTTTCTTCAGACTTTTAAAAGACTACAACGAAGTCTGTGGACGCTCCTTAAATGACTAAAAGTTATTCCTAACAACTATGAGGTCCATCTCTGGGATGTGATGTGGTTCTATTACCAGGAAGTTTGAGATCCATAAGAACTGTGGCTGGTATGAACAGGCACAGGATCAGAGTTCCAGAAATGTCCGGACAGGATGCCCTATCTTCAGTGTTGCATAGAGGCTTCTTAGTGGTTTTCCAAGGCTGTCCCTCTTAGCATAAAAACACAATTATTATTATTATTATTACTATTATTATTATTATTATTAAGAAAGAAATGGTCTGTAAAGCATTTGTTGCCCAAGCTTGAAGATCTGAGTTCATCCCTTAGAACCCACATTCATTAAAAATAAAATTGTGGGCATGGCGTCACAGCCTTGTAAACTTCGCACCGGAGAGATGGAGGCAGGTGGGGACAGGCAGAGCTGTGGGGCTTCCTGGCTTGCCAGCCAATGTAATCGGTGAGAGATACTATTGGAAAAAGCAAGGGGACAGTGTCTTCTGAGGAATGCCACCGAGCGTCGCCCTCAGCATCCCACATACATGTGCAAGCTCACCTTCATGTACACACGCACTCGCGTGTGCACACACACACACACACACACACATGCAAGGGGAGAGAGAGGGAGAGGGAGAGAAAGAGACAGAGAGAGACAGAGGAAGACGAATAAGTAAGAAAGAAGCCACTGGCAGGAAGACGTTTTGGTGGAAGCGAAGGCTGACAGACCTCACTGTGAATGCACACGAGTGAGCTTTTCATCCTGACCTTCCCACCTCTGGGCTGTGCTTTGTTGTTTGTATTTTTTCTTCTTCTCTTTGATATGGGTTCTTCAGCTTAGCCCCCAAAGTGCTTAGGTTACAGGCATACCCCACATGCTGAACTGTATTTTTTAATACAAGATTAAATTACATTTATTTTGTGTGTGTGTGTGTGTGTGTGTGTGTGTGTGTAGGGGTGGAGGACAACCTGCAGGGGTCAGATGAATGGCCACGTGGATGGAGAGATTTAACTCAGGTCATCAGGCTTGATAGCAATTTCCTTTACCCACTAAACTATCCCATTGGGCCTCAACTGATTTGTTTTTTTTTTTTTAAACCTGTAAAATGACAAGTTGAAAGCTGTAGTTTCAAGTCTTCTCTGGACCTAAGATTTCATGTGTCCAGGATGCTGGGGTTAGAAGGGTAGCTCAGGGAGAGGCTGTCTGCCTGGCAGGTACCAAACCTGGGGTTCACCACCATATATGCTAGGTATGGCCCAACACCCAGAAGATGGGGGCAGAAAGGTCAGAAGTTCAAAGCCATCCTTGGCTACTTAGTGAGTTTGAGGGTAACCTACATTGAGACCTTGCCTCTAAAAGGTCCTCATTTATCAAACCTTTCTAGAAGTTATCATTGATCTTTTAATTTCTTATGTGAATAAAAACTTTGTTACACCTTTAAATATTGAAATTAGTAATTTAAATTGCATAAAATTAAAGGCTGGATGCTTGTTTTGTCTTCCCAAAGAAAAAAGTTCTATGAATGATAACCGTGGCGATCTCAAAATGTATTCATGTTTAAACATTTTCATTTCATGTGCATTGGTATTTTGCCTGCATGTATGTCTTTGTGATGTCGTGAGTTATAGTTTTGCGCGGTCCTGTGGGTGCTGGGACTCGAACCCACGTCCTCTGAAAGAGTAGCTAGTGCTTCTAACTGCTGAGCCATCTTTTCAGTCCTCAAAAGGTATTCATTTCTCAATCTAGGCTTCCTGGTAGAACGCAACAATTTCCCCTAAATAACCTTTGCGTGTGTGTGTGTGTGTGTGTGTGTGTGTGTGTGTGTGACCATGGAAGCACAAAAATGCTTTCAGAAGACTTTACTTAGAGGATTAGTTTTAACTAGTGTAACATAACTAACTCCTTCAATATTCTTTCTCTCAAGTCCCAGTGTCAGAGGGTCTCAAAGCAAAGAACCGCACTGCAGCCAAGAACAGTCCCCGCAGAGGACTTACCCAACAGAAACACGTCTTTCCAGCATGCTGGGGTCCTCAGGCAGTGAAGCTGACGTTATCCAGTCTTCCTTCTACCCGAATCCCAGCACGGGCATCCGGCTGAGTCAGGCAACGGGAGGCATGTCCCCTGTGAGGAGTTGAAGGACACCTGGGAATGCATGCACACTTTCTCTGTTTGCAAAGCACTTCCTGCTCTGTGGAAAATTTCCATATACATTTTAATCATTCACATACATTTAAAAACTCTCACTCACTTATGTTTGTTTTGGTGAAATGCATTTTATGGTACTTTCGGAGAAAGGGGGAGCAGCCCAAAAGCTAGATTGTTAAGGGAAGAATCAACTGCTTTGTGATTGGATTTGAGGCCCTCTTCAAAGGAGATCCAGGCCTGGTCCTGTAAACCTGATCAAGAGCTTGTGGCTGGGAGAAGTCAGAAGCCCAAGTGGGGACCGCATTACTGTTGTTTGATAAATAGATGCGATGCCAAAGTCTCCTCTAAATATTCAAGTTTATACCCATAGAGGAACGCTGCTCCAAACCTAAATAATTGTGGGACAGAAGTTGTGTTGGTGAACCCTGGTCACAAGAGGGCGCTCCAACAAAACATCTCAACTAAAAAAAAAAAAGAAAAAAAAAATACCCGTCAAACATTTTGGTTTCTATAATTTCTGTCTAGTTGGGTAATGAACAAACCCTCGTGTCATAAATATTGTCTCAAACAAAAGCCATCTGATTGTTTTTTAAAGGCTGGGAGGCTGGTCAAAGCACTTTCAGGCGCTGAAGGGACTTCGTAATTCCTCCACCAGTTTCAGGAGAAAGGGGCAAGCGCTCTGCGAACCTTTTCTGCTTTAACCACAAAACAAAACAACACACACTCGAAGCACATTAAGAGAAACTCGGTTTTCAAAGAAGATTTATGTAGTATCTCTTTCAGCATGCCAAGAACTATGATAAAAAAAATATTTAAAAAACAAAACAAGACAACCCCTTGCTCTCTGATCTGGAGAGAACTGTGGAAGATAATGCTGTTATGGCTTTTGAGGACATGGATAATTGAAAAAGAAAGTGAGCCACAAACTATGTGCTGATACCTGAAGCAAAGACTGCTCCCCCACCTCCAGACTGTATATCCTGATGGATCTTGTAAGCATAATTGTGGAGAGCAAACACCCTCTACATCTAAATAGTTTTCACTGATAAGAAAGTGGTTAGAATTATTTACGCGGCCTGGTGCTATTCGGACCTCGGCTTTGCCTAAAGGAGGCTAGGCCAGTTGTTGACCAGCATGGAGAGGGCCTCCCTTCCCACCTTCTCCCGTGGCATGTTTATGCCCAGCTGGCACTTCTACATTTTTAATAGAGGAAGAGATTCCATTTAATTAGGCAGAGTGGCTTGTTTAGTGCAGGTTACTGGTGTACCGGCTGTAATGAAGAACGGAAAACACCCATCGAGCCACCTTTGAAGTCCTAGCTCCTTCAGGGACCATTGTGAACTCGGCTCAATGGTGGCTCTGTTGCCTCCATCCAGAGACGTGATGATTCAGAGAGCTAAATCTAGGAGGAGTAATTGCACACAGCCCGGCCCAGGGATGTTCAAAGGATTCCTTTTTTCTCCCCAATCAAAGCTCCTCCATCTTATGTTTGATTGGAGTGTGGAGATGGGGCTGCAGAAAACCCACTGTTTTTTGTAAAAATCCTTCCCCGTCTTTCTTTCAATTTTATCTTCATGTACACCGCATGCCCTATGTGTGTGTGTGTGTGTGTGTGTGTGTGTGTGTATCAGGTAATGGACATGTATTACTGTCACAATGTTTCATATTCATAATCCCCTCTGAAAATGAGAAATTAATTTTTTTTCCTTTAACTCCGACCTCGGGTAAAAATACCAAATATTTGTGTGCCTTGGATGTACAGCAAAAAGGCCACCTAAATTAATGAGGTTTTTCCAACGGGTGCTCAGAAATGAATTACAAAGCTTAAGGAGTCGGAGAGATTTCTCCTGATTCTTGAAGCAATCTGCACGGTCCGGCGGAATGAGAGCGGGGCTTTGTATTACCGCTGTAGGATTAGTTCTCAGTTCCTGAAAGCAGGTCTATTTATGGGTATCTAAGATGGAGTTAAACTCGGCAAAGGTTATTATGTGGGTTTTTTTTTTTTTAACCGTCTCTGCTGAAAGTCTATTTCCTGTCACCTTTTAAAGTTTCCCTTGGAGCCGGGCTTGCAGTCTGCATCTGGACTGAGTCCAGGAAGCTTGGATAACAATCTAATCCCCGTGGAGGCTCTCTGAGCAAAGGGAGGAGGAAGCAGGAGATGCTCCATGCTGGTCTGGATGAGGTATCCATCTTGATGTGGTCGCAGCTGACAGCCCGCAGCGAAGCTACTCACAGGCCTTCCCTACCCTCCTCAGAGTCCACTAAGACTCACTCAGTAACACAAACTGCAGCAGACATTGGAATTAAGCCACCCCTAATAGGGGGATCCATTAAAATGTTTGTGGAGAGGACGCATGTTTGTTCTTCTGGGGGAGAGAGGAGGGTGGAGTATGGAAGAGTGGAGAAGGCAGGGAGAGGAACCCTTGCTTTTTGCTTGGCTTGTGGACCACGTTCGGGGCTCTGTGGAAACATTCTAGGGGTTGCAACTTCATTTTCTTCTTGACTGGGTGCTTGCCTAATTTATTTTCATAGGGTAACATGGCTCCTGTTCTGCGGAGCGAGCGTTACGTAGCTGAAGTCTCGAGATCAAATGGGACCTAATAAAGTGGGATTTGTTCTCTTACTGATCAGCAGCGAGCTTCGTCTCGATGGTGGGGAGCTGGTTTGTTGCTTTTCAGAGGAACGAGTCTTGGTTGGGGCTCCTGGAAATTGGAGGGTAGAGAATGGCAGACAGCTCAAAACACAAGAAGCACAGGGACATGAAGGATGGCAGAGGTTTGCAGAATATTCAGAATGAGCGTTGAAAGTGAAGGTAAGACGGGCCTAGTGGTTCAGCAGGTAAAAGTGCGGGCTGCCAAGGCTGACAACTTGGGCTGTATCTCCAGAACCCACACAGCGGAGGAGATAACTGACTTCCACAAGTCATAAATTCACCCCCTCCACATAAACACCTTGCAATACCCAGGGCCCAGTCTTCCCAAAAAACAAATTCCAAGTGGAAGATGAAGGCTGGTTTACCGTAGTTTTTCTTTAGGTTCTGGTTAATGTGAGTTGATCAACATGCCTAGTTCCAGCCTAATTCAAGACACATAAGCCTCCAGTTTTGTGGCAACCCCTGGGAAGAAGGGGGAAGCATTCATTACAGGGGAAGAGAAAAGACAATGGCTGTGACACTTCTCTTTCTTTCTTTGGAATCAAAGTGTGGTGTTTCAAATATGCTAAAGGAAATTAAGATGGAAAGAAAACACATTTGAAGAGAAAATTTATGCTGCACCGAGTTCCATTTGGGCAGGAAGAACATCCCTCTGTAATGGGGCTGAGATGGGCTTCCAGGCTAGCCACTGTTCATTTTTATCTCACTTCACTGATGGGGAAACAGAAATCCTGTTGCCACTCAGTGAATTATATAAGACAAATACAAGGAGAGGGTGGGGTTGTCATTTTGGTTTTGCAGGGGACCTCTTGGGAGGCAGCTGCCAGGAAAATGAAGGCATATCTGGGAGACTGACCGGGCCAGTGAGAAGACAGTCAAAATCCCCGGGCCATGTCTAGGGACTAGCAGCACCTGGAGTTTGTTCGGCAGAGCGTCTCGGTCCAGCACTGAGCTACTGAACTTGGCTCACATTTTTACACAGCCTGTGGGGATTTCTGTGCACATCAGAGTGCATGAGGCACCAAAGCCCCAAACTTCAGCCAGAATGAGGGAGAACTCGGAAGTGTCTGCCGGTAAGCTGACTATTTCTAAAGCAGCTGCTGCAGGAAATGCCCTGTTTCACCCTGTTTCGTTACTGGTCTCATTGCTGTAATAAAACCCAAGCAACTCAAGGAAGGACAGGAGGGAAGAAGGAAGGAAGGAAAGAAGGAAGGAAGGAAGGAAGGAAGGAAGGAAGGAAGGGAGGGAGAGAGGGAGGGAAGGAGGGAGGGAGGGAGGGAGGAAGGAAGGAAGGAAGGAAGGAAGGAAGGAAGGAAGGAAAGAAGGAAGGAAAGGAGGGAGGGAGGAAGGAAGGAAGGAAAGGAGGGAGGGAGGAAGGAAGGGAGGGAGGGCTATTTCTGCTCACAGTTTGAAGGTCCGGTCTATCATGGCCTTAGGAACATGAAGCGGCTCGTCACGTGGCATTTTCAGTCAGGAAGCAGAGACAAGCTAGCCCTCCCTCACTCCCTCCTTTTCTTCGGTCCAGGACCCCAGCCCACGCGCTGGCACTGTCCACAGTTGAGGTGGGCCTTCCCTCCTCAGGTAACACAGCCTAGAGGCTCTCTCACAGACGGGCCCAGAGATGTGGCTCCTAGGTAATTCCAGATCCGGTCAGGTTGACGATGGATATGAGCTATCACAATGGGCGAGTTAAGAACTTGAAAATGCCAAGTGCCCAGAATAAAACCTGACATCATCAAGAGGATGAATGGTGGCATTTCCTGACTCAGCCTCTCTGAAAGGCAGCTTGAGAGTGGATGTGAAGGCTTGGACAGACGTCTGGTGGCATAGCTCCACCCACAGGAAGCCACCTCGCATAAGCAGTGAACAGGGGGTGAATAAAGACACTGGGGTGTTTATTGTCGCCCAGATCACTGGGAGGTGGGGGCAGAGACCCCGCAGAGGAGGGCAGTTCTTAAAGGAATAGCGGTCTCTTCAGCAGGACGCTATGCAGTCATTAAAACGACAAACCAGAGGGGCGTTAGCTGTTCTAGAAGTATGTTTATAGATAGGAGTGTGGATAAGACAGGTTCAACTTAGTGCGTTTTTGTTTAGAAGTGTGTGCATACGTAAAAGGGAAGGAAAATGGCTAAGTGTTAACAGTTACTGATAGGCTGTGCTAATACATGCATGCCCACACACGTGAAAAGTGGGGAGAAAGTTTTAACCTACACGGATGGGGCCTACGGGTTGAACGTGTCTTCTAGAACGTCATGTGTTAGACACTTGGTGCTTAAACTCCTGTGTTGAAGTGTTGGGAGGAGGGGGTGGGGCTTTGGGAATTAGTAGGATTGTGTTGTGCCATGAGGCCAGGGCCACTTTGCTAGCATTTGTGGCTTTGTCGGAAGAGGCCAGAGACAGCACGTTAGCCTTGTCTCATGCAGAATGTCTCTCCACCACGTCACCATGCACCCAGACCCCAGGGCCACACTCTTGGTGTTTCCAGTCACTAGCACAGTGGTTCTCCGCCTTCCTGACGATGGGACCCTGAACCATAACATGCTTGCTTACCACTTCGTAACTGTAGTTCTGCTACTGTTATGAATCATAACGTAGATATCTGATATGCTGATGGTCTTAGGTGACCCCTGTGAAAGGTGACCACCTTTTGATCCCAAAGAGGTCACGGCGAACAGGTTGAGAGCCATTGCTCCAGAACCATAAATCCAAAAGATTTCTACTCCAAACGTAACCCCGAGTCTGATAGTCTGTTGTAGCTACAGAAAAATAAACTGAAAATTGGAGATGTTTCTGACATTGAGTGATAAATATCGAAATATGAATATTTGTTTATAAGTCTTTGAGGCTGTTTCCGGCTTGCTTCTGTACAGTGGCATGGGATGGTCTTGAAAAAACACTGAAGGAAGAGTCTACGATTCATTTGCTACTGTAGCTCTATTTCTTGATGAGTGTTAGGAGCTCAGAACAGGAGTGGCAAGCAGTGTGACAACTGTGCTCAAGAATGAGAGCTGATGCAGCAGAGTCCTTGTAGGCTCCAGCCATGGTTCTCAGAGCCTCTTGCTTACTGACTCACCCAGTGTAACAACAAAATGGCCTCACAAATTACACAGGTAATTTGTGATAAATGTATAGTATTGCCAAACTTCCAAAGCTAAAAAGATGAGCATCTTTTTAGCATCTGATAAATGTATAGTATTGCCAAACTTCCAAAGCTAAAAAGATGAGCAAGGGAGGGATGGCTCAGTCTGTAAAGTGACTATCATGCAAGCATGAAGATGTGAGTTCAAATCCCAGAATTTTTTTTTTTTTTAATGTTCAATGTGGTGGCAAACACCTGTAATCCTGGGGTTGGGGGCAAAGCCGTGGAGACTCAGGCTCCTCAGAGCTGGCAGGCTAGCCAATCTAGCCAATCAGTGAGCTCTTGGTTCAGTGAGACCTTGTATTGGGGTGGAGGTGGGGTGGGGTTGGAGAGTGATGGAGGAAGACATGGGACTCTAGCCTCTGTGCAGGCATACAGGTACACACATGTGAGCATACACCCTCGGACACAAACACACACATCCATGCATATCCTCCTGCACACACACAAGATACCAGACTTGAATCAATTTAGCAAAAGGTGACTTTTCTTTTGGGTTCCTGGGAAATACTTTCTCTCCCTCTCTCTTCTTTATTTGTTGGCTCCGGAGAACAGAGTTGGAGGAGCACAGGAACTGACCTTGTGGACTGACTGCATAGGTTGTGAGAGTCGGCCCCATCCTAAGCTCCGGCTTTAATCAGAACCAAGCTGTTGCTGAGAAGCAGCTCTGGGCTCCAACGATGAGAGGCTGCCTTCCAGACTCTCCAGTGACATCTGTATTGTGGCAGCGGTGATGTCCAGTTAATTTATTATCATCTAGAGCCAAAATGAATGAGCATATAACCTTTGCGATTTTTAAAGTGTTTTATTGGCTATAAAACATAAAATGTGGAGTAAAAGGACATGAAATGGTATTTTGTCAGGTCGAGGGATGGATTTACGCCTTAACTGATAGAATGATCAAAGGGCGTAAAGGGCTGGGTAGCTGCCTCCTCTCTCCCCTCTTCTTCTGTGTGTATTCAACAAGCATTGCTCTGTGGGTGACCTGCAGAGGCTCACCCACACCCTGAGCCTCTTTTGTCTGAAGGTATTAGCCGAGCTGTTTAGATTAAGACTATCACAGGGCTTCTGAGGCAGATGTTAAGCAACGGGGATAAGTCTAAATGAATCAGATGCTTGACAGGTTCAAACAGGCTGTTAGTTCACCAGGGACTCAGGGCACACCAAAGAGCAGGCAAAAAAAAGTGTGGGAGGTAGCAGAGAGCCTGGTCTTTGGGGATGGCTGTTGTTGCATATATAGGGGGAAGGCGAGAAGGAGGTGGTCCAGGCCCACCAGCTTCCCCTAATGCAGTTTCTACGAGGAAGGAAGAAAAAAAAAAAAAAAACAACCAGGAAAGAAAAACAATGCCAAGCTACACATGTCGAGAAGTGATTACCGGGTAATTTGACGAAGCCATCCTCGGTTTTAGTGCGTGGATTAGAGTCTGCTGGAGGCTGAGCTGAAGTCCAGAGTGCTGGCCGCCTCCGGAGTTCCTGATGCACGAGGTCTGCGGTGGGCAAGCGTCACGTCTTGTATTGGCATGTGTGCACATGTGGAGGCCAGACACTGATGCCCGGAATCTCTCTCCGTCACTCTTCGCTTTATTTAGTGTGTGTGTGTGTGTGTGCATGTGTTTGTATATGTGTGTGTGTGTGTGTTTGTGTGTGTGCATGTGTTTGTATATGTGTGTGTGTGTGTTTGTGTGTGTGTGTGTGTGCACTATTGACACCTGGAGACCAGATGTCTACCTCGAGTGTCTTCTCCTCTCTCTCTCTAACTTATCCTTTGAGGCTAGGTCTCTCCTGGAGCCCAGAGCTGATGTCCAACAAACTCTGGAGTACTCCCCTCCCCATGCCAAGTCTTTATCATTCAAACACAAGGTTACAGCTGTGCGTCACAACTTGCTTTTTAATTTTTTTAATTTTTATTTTCACATGGGTCTGGCCATTTGAATTCAGGCCCTCATATTTGCATTGCAGACTGAACCATCCCTTCAGCCTCACCCCCCTTAATTTTGGGGTCAAGGTCTCTTGAAGAGCCTGGAACTCACTGACTCTCAGGCTGGCTAGCCAGCGAGCTCCAGGGATCTCCTGTCTCTTTCCCAGACAGCACAGAGGGAGTAGACAATACTGCTTTGCCTGTACTTTATATGGGTTCCAGGATCACACTTGGGTTCTCATACTTGGACAAGAACCTCACTGGCTAAGCCATCTCACCAGCCCTAAGACTCCACATTTTGTTTGTTTGTTTGTTTGTGTATGTGTGTGTGTGCGTGTGTGTTTCAAGTTAGGTTTCTCTGTGTAGCCTTGGCTGTTCTAGACTCTCTCTGTAGACCAGGCTGGCCTGGAACTCACGGAGATCTGCCTGTCTCTGCCTCCCTGAGTGCTGGGATTACAGGTGTGTACCACCACACCCTGCGAGAGACTCCATGTTTTTAACAGGATCCAATCCCAAGAGGCTTTAGCCCTGCTGTGTAGGGAGAGAAGTCCTAAGTAAACTCATATTGCTAAGATGGGTGTGGCCACGTCAATGACCCAATGCCCTGGACCTATGGGAGTGGACAAGCCTTCCCCACTTGATCTCAGAGGAACCACAAAGCCTTTCTCTGGTCCCTGTGGATGCCCGTAGTGTTTGCAGAAACTGTCACTAGCTCCTCCATGACCTGAAGACTGCTCCACAATAGAGACTGCCCCAACTGAGATCAGTTCACGCTGCCTCCTCGTTTATCTGTATGGAATGCTCCTGCCTCCATGTGCACATAGAAAACACTGAGCTTCTAAGATCCCGGCTTTCCTATATGTGTCTGTTTTTTCTTCATTCCCCTGTTGCCCCGAGTCACAGTTCCAGGACCTAAGCTGTGCAAGGACCCAGCCCTGCTGCTCTCCAGACTGTTCACCCAGAGGAAGCCATATTCTAGGTCCTCATTTGTCCATCCATGGCTGAATCAAAGGAACGTGCCACAAGGTGCTGCCAGCTCAGGAGCTTGAGGTCCCATGAGTCTATAGAGGTGTGCACACACGGAATGTGGGTGTGTGTATGTGGGTGTGTTTTCTGAGCAAGCAACCCAAGGGCTGACCAGAGGATAAGTAGCTTTTGTCTGTGCAGCTTCCAGTCCAAGATTGTGTTGTGTCGAGAAATAAAATCTGCCCATTCCCTGCTTTCCTAAGTGTCCTGTTTGTTTTGTGGGCTTTGCTTCCAAAGTAATCCACTTGCTTGGAACTCCTGGAGGGGTCATCTGTTTTCTTACTGTGCTCCGGATGCCAAGCACAGGGCCTGGTGCCAGGCTCTGACGCTGTGCTCAAAAGATTTGGTGCAAGACGGAGATGCCGAGCCACTTTACCAATGATCCTAAGTTTGGAGGAAGCAGCAAAGCCTGGGAGAGCAACACAGGTGAACCCCATAAAGCCACTGGGGGACAGCATAAGCACACCCTTGGAGCCAGGGCTGGTGGTCAGCTGGAGATCCCGAACCCCGACTGTGGATTAACCGCAAGGTGTTTTGAAGGACTTCATGCTTGATTCCCCCTTCTGCAGAGGGAGGCAGCCCCTGAGACTGCTATAGCGTTTATCTCATGGGTGTGGCACCTTCTCCAAGGCCCTGCCGTTTACAGTTTACAGGCCATTGACAAAAGGTTCAGTCATTACTCAATAGCTGTAGCTAAGACACGTTTTCTTTCTTTCTTTCTTTCTTTCTTTCTTTCTTTCTTTCTTTCTTTCTTTCTTTCTTTCTTTCTTTCTTTCTTTCTTCCTTCCTTCCTTCCTTCCTTCCTTCCTTCCTTCCTTCCTTCCTTCCTTCCTTTCTTTCTTTCTTTCTTTCTTTCTTTCTTTCTTTCTTTCTTTCTTTCTTTCTTTTGTTTTTTGAGACAGGGTTTCTCTGTGTAGCCTTGACTGTCCTGGACTTGGTTTGTAGACCAGGCTGGTCCCAAACTCACAGTGTTCTACCCCCTCTGTCTACCAGATCAAAGGCATGCGCCACCGAACCCAGCTAAGACAGTTTTTAAAGGCCACACCTTAAAACAAACAAAAAACCAAACCAAAACAAAAAACCAAACTATTCTGATTTCTTAAAACCGTATTTGCCTCTGAGAGAGATTTAACTACGGGCTTCACAGGTGGCCTGGGGAGATGGCTCTGTCCCCCAGTCAATGACTGCTGTACAAACAGGAGGACATGCATTTACATATCCAGAACCCAAGTCAAAAGCTGGGCGAGGTGACAAGTACTGAACCCAGCCTTGAACCACAGCGGAGACACACAGATCCCTGGATCTCGTTGGTCAACCAGGCTAGCTGAGTCAACGAGCTTCGGTGAGAACACATATCTCAATAAATAAATAAATAAATAAAGGTGAAGAGCCACCAAAAAGAAGACACTCGGCATCCACAGCTGGGCTCCACATGCAAGAACTCACCCACGCACACAGCAACTGGAACTGAAGATTTTAAATTCTAGTTGGACATTCTTTCTGCTCGCCGGCACTGAGGAAGTGTCGGGAAGTTCATTGATCCACTGACCTCTGTGCTTGGGACCTGAAGTTAGTATTGATTCTTGTAAATCTAACTGCCTCTTGGTTTATATCTACCCCTTGTGCTCTTTAGCTCCAGGAGCAAATGACCGCTCGATCATATCCTGCTCCCAAGGGAGTCCGGCGTGTTCAGCTTTACTGCCGAAGGCTTGGAAGGCTTTCTTTCCGTGTTAATCCCTACTCCACAGTCTTTTGCGTTGCTACCCAGTTGTGGCGGCTGCTGTTGTTTGTCGTCTTGACAGGATCTAGACTCACCCAGGAGACACACCTCTGGGTATGTGTGAGGGAGCTTCTAGGTTGTGTTAGCTGAGGAGGGAAGACCTGTGGGCTGCGATCGAGCTGACCGCCAGCGCCCATCGCAGCTTCTCAACTGCTGACGCAGTGCGCCCAGCTTCCTCAGGTTCCTGCTGATATGCCCTCTGCCGCCACGATGGACTGTGCCCTCAGACGGTGATCCAATACCAACCCTTCCTGGAGAGGAGGCTCGGAGGTTAAGAGCGCTGGCTTCTCCTCCAGAAGACTAGAGTCGATACTCAGCATCCACATGGCAGCTTCCAGCTGTCTGAAATGCTCGTTCTGGGCACTCTGATGCCCTGCTCTGGCCTCTGCACGTGGGGCACAGGCAAACATGCAAGCAAAACACTGGACACATAAATAAGAGAATAATAAACAAACGCTTCCCTCAGTTGCTTTTGCCAAGCATCTTGTCACAACCAGAGTACAAGTTACCAAGGCCCAATGTTCAGGTTAAACGACAGCACCAGCTCCAAGTGCACCAGAACCCTGTGCTGGCTGCTTTCCATCACTTTGCCCTAGCCAGGATGCCTTGGCTGGCCACAGCGGATGAGGGAGAGCTCAGTCCTGAGGTGACCTGATGTTCTGAGGTGGGATGGTGGTGGGTCTCCCTTCTCTGAGGACGAAGGGAGGGAGGATAGGGTAAAGATGATGGGAGGGAGGGACAGAAAGGAAAGGAGGGAGGGGGCTATGATTGGGATATAAAGTAAATATATAAATTTAAAACATTGGTTCTGGGATCAAACTCAGGTCCTTATGCTTGAATGTCAAATGCTTTACTGATGAAACTCTCCCTGACTCTCTCCTTCCTTCCTTCCTTCCTTCCTTCCTTCCTTCCTTCCTTCCTTCCTTCCTTCCTTCCTTCCATTCCTCTCCATCTCTCTGGCTCTAAAGCTGAACTCTTGCGTAACTGAAATGTTCTCACACCAGGAAATAATGCGTTTGTGTGCAAGTGGGTGTCTCGGCAAATGTATCTTGAACTCATGAGCCTCTTTATATTGTTTTACTTCGAGACACGGTCTCACTGGCTGTCTTGGTGCTCACTTGGATCAGGCTGTTCTGGAACTCACAGAGATCCTCCTGCCTCTGCCTCCCAAGTGCTAAGATTAAAGATGTGTGCCACCACACCCAGCCTGAGCCTCTTTTTAAAAGACCAGCTAAAATCCTAAGTATGCTTTCTCTAATCCTCTGGGCTTTCTCACTCTTTCTCTGAGAGAATCCACTCCCCCCCCCCCGCCCCCAATAGCATTCAGTATAGCTGCTGGCTGACCACCATTGCTGAACATTCTTGCTTTCTCAGAGCAAACTCTAAAAGTATTGTTCTCACGTCCTCGTCTCCATCTGGCTCCTCCAGACAGCTTCCCAGAGATACTTCAGCCATGTTGTTTTCCTCTCAAACGCTGGTAAAATGTTCCTTGAGCTTCCTTCTGAGCCCATTTTAATTTATTTTATTAAGGAGACCGAGAACCCACAAAAGGGACCCCCCCTAATTCCCTGGTAACAGTACTAGACCAGGCACCTCAGCTCCTCCTCATGGGTCAGGAGCGCTGAGCCTGCAGAATCTTTGGGCCCGGATGGCCCTGTCTACTTCAGATGCTCTCCCTTCCCCTACAGGCAGTCAGTGCTCAAGGGAGCGGGAGATGGCAAGGTGCCAGGCGTGAATAATGAATGGCACCCTCATTTCCATCCGTTGGTTGGCTGTTTACACACCACATTGCAGGAATCTGGAGCCTGAGGAAATCTGACTTGCAGTGGGCCCAGGCTCCCTCCCTCCTGTGTGCCTAGCTCAGGAAAAGGCAGGATTCTCACCCGAGGACCATCTGGCTCCCTCGCATGCGCTTATTAGGAACAGCAGAGGTGGATCTGTTCGGCTGAGAAGGCATCCCGGGCACAGATGCTGAGTTTATGTGTAAAATATGGCTTCCGGCCAACGCGCTAATCACGAGCGCCTCTGAAGTGCTTCCAATCGTCTGGATGAGGCGGCTCCTGCTCTCATGTTGTTTGTACAAGCCAGTAGTTAGAGGTGTTGTGTACAAGATATTTGTAGTCATAATTTCTCCAAACAGGTTAAGGCAAACATGATGAGAATCAGCATATTAATGTGCTGTGTTTCAAATTAGAATCATAAACACACTTTCCTCATTGGAGGCCTAATCTGCTAAGAAGAAGCCAGATGTTTAATGACGAAACCATTATTCAGGAGGACCCATCAAAGTAAAACAAATTGTCGTTGTTGTTCAAGTGGGAGGGCACACCTGCCTCCTGCTGGGGGACTCGGAGAAACAGCTCAGAGAGGATTCTTGCTTGCTGTTGGATTTTCCAGTCTTCTGCTGTTGTTCTAGGATCCTTCCTAGAAGGATTGTTCAGCAAAGGGGAAGGGCTTTCAGGAGAGAGCTGTAGGCCAGTGCCTTGCATAGGTCAGCATCTGTGCTGGGGCAGTCGATGGGATGGAGTGGGGTTCGGAAAGAGATTGATCTAAGAGGCTCCTGAGATCTCCCTTTGCTATGAAGTGCCCCCTGCTCTCTATGGCATTATTTCCAAGCAGAGAGCTTGGAAGGAACAAGGCTATGAGTGCCTCCCGTGCCCTGCATCCAGAGCTCGAGGGTGTGGAACCAGACTTTACATTCCTCTCCTGCGGGGAAAGCCATTCCACCCCCTTTAGGTGGAGCCACCCACTTTACTTCTGAGGGCTCAGGAATGTATCTCCTCTTTTCCGTGTCCCACCCCACTGCCCTGTCCTCCCCTTCAACTGAAGCTTCCCCTTGCCCGTTTCTTCCCCGTCTTCTCTCCCACTTCCTGACAAAAATACATCTTAAAGCTGGGTGTGCAATCCTAGCACTTGTAGGGCTCTGGTGGGAAGGTGATAAGTTTGAGGTCAGCCTGGGCTAATGGTGAGTATCAGAGCTGGTCAGAGCTATACAGCAAGACTCTTAAGATGTTAAAAAAAAAAAGACCCATGTTCAGTTGCTCATTAGACTGAAGAACACACACAAGAAGCAGACAATGTTGCCAGGTTGGACACTGTAGGTGATTCTACAAACCTGGATATCACCAAAGGTCTTGTCTTAAATATCCAAAATGCTCCAGAGCTGTTTTGAAGAGTTCCACTTTATTTTTTAAGTTTGCCTTGATCGTGGTAGATTTTTGGGGACTAACTTGTTTTAGAATACACAAGGAACTATTCCCTAGCCAGTCCACCAGGGCTGTCTGGGCTGTGCACCACCTTAATAACTACAGCAGAGAGCCACAGCAGCCGGGGGGTGAAAAGAATCGGGGTCCTGAAACTGTCCTTCTGTTGAATTCCTCTGTCTGTAGCTGACAAAGACCACGCTCCTCTCCAAGTCCCACAAGGCTGTTACCAACTGGCAAAGACCACGCACCACAGGGGGCAATTATCACCTGTGGATAAACTAAGGCAGTCCCATATCCCACACGTGGGATTAAAACAAAAACATATTTATATAACATAACTGAGTTTTTAAAGAAACCAAAAACTTGCACGTTAGTCACTCATAGGCTCAAGAATCTGTTTTCTGTCGAAGATGTCTTGATGTATTACTTTCTCACTGCTGTGACAAAACCATTTGACAGAATCAACCTGTGAGAGGAAAGGCTGATTTGGGCCCAGCGTTAAAGAATATTTTGAAGGCGTGGCTGAGTGGGTCAGTCTGAGCTGGCAGGAATATGTCATGGCAACTGTCCACATCATGATAGACTGGGAAAGAAGGGCAAAGCCAGAACCGAGGGCAGGTGTGATCTTCAAAGGTCTTTCTCCAGTGACCTACCTCAACCAGCTGGGCTCTGACATTTAACAGACAGCCAAAGAAGCTGCACCACCAACTGGGGAGCAAGTACCCCAAATGTGAGACTGTGGGAGACATTACAGTGACATCTTTCCTTTGAAATCGCTGTGGTTCCTCCCTTGAATCCATTTGCCATGCCATTTTCCAAGTTTTAGTTCTTTAAGAGTATCTCTTAGCTGTCCTTTGTATTTTAATGTTTCATAGTAGGAACTGAGGAAGCTCTCACTCATCTGCCACCTGCTACCTGAAGTCTCTTAATTAATACCTTTCCCTTGGGTCTTGTTGTCATTGTTTTTTTTGTTTTTGTTTTTGTTTTAAACAATGGACTGATTATATTCTGTGACAGTACACTGTTTCTACTCAGGATGACTCTACTTGTTTGGGTAGTCATCATGAGGATGGTGGCTGTTTTCCTAGGAGGCTAGCAACATAGACAGTAAGTGCCTTTACCCACTGAGCCATCTTGCCCTCTCTCACTGGCTCCCACAAGTGGATCTTAATTGTTAAACAAATGAGACCTTTCTCACTTGCTTCGAGTATCCAGATGTCGACAGACAAGCCAGTCTTGAAGCTTTCTCTTTGTTGCAAGATAGCATGTCTGTGGCTGCACTATGTGCTCATGATGAACCTATTGCGTGCTGCACAAAAGGGATGGTATATTTGGCCAACACTCTTTAACTAGCTTAGTTCATTAGCTTGTGCCTTTCTTTGAAGCTTTAAAGTTTTGAATGACTCTGTGGCATGTGTTGGGTGCCTCCACTCTTTCCAGCTCTGAGGGTCCATCTGACAAATGACCCACTTCACTGTACTTGAGGCCCTGTGGCTTAAGGAAGTTAACACCCCCATTGAAAGTGAGCAACTTTATTCTGAGCCTTCCACATTAGAAGGATCATCCCCAATTTTTTTTTGAATTACTTAAGGATGTGAAAAATATCTTTATTTTCTGTTTGATGACACTTCTTGGTAATGTGAGGAATTATAGAATAATACCTTACCGTGGGAAGGATTGTACTCCGAAATAAATCAAGTCAGGTTCTTAGCTCTTGCCTGTTAAGTACCAGTTTGACATTGGAAATGATCCCAACTTAGTGATTTCAAGAACCCTATGGCCAGCGCTATCACCTTCAGCCACTAGAAACCCATTTGGATGAGACTGATGAAGAAGCTCATTTAGTCTGGAAGGATTGAGTTTGAAAACCTAAGTCCTAATGATAGAGTGTCCGCTGTGTAACCTCAGGGTTCAAATCTGTATTCGTTTAAAAGTTTTAAAAAAAGTCAACACTTTTATATCCGTGCCTCTTTTTCTGATGAAGTTTAGGATGGAATAAAAATTAATGTTGAGACTTTGTGTCTTACGAGGCAGCACTGGCTGCTTTGTTTGGGCCCCAAATTCTGCCCGCTGTGGCTCTGTGGCCCTGACCAAATCTGTCACCGTCTCTTGGACTATGTGTCTTTAACTGGGGAATGAGGCTGGAAATCTTGCCTGCTGTGGGATATTGTCCTCTGAGACAGAACACAGCCATTGCCATCTTTAACCGAGCAGCTCTGATCATCTGTCAAAGAGTCATCAAGATTGGGCCTACTCTCTGTGGCCGTTCCCTCACCACGGGAGTGGGCAGAGATGGCCCTTCCCCTGAGACTCACCAGTCACTCCCACCTGCATCCCCTCCCAGGCCACACATAGCATGTGGAGGTGCTAGAGTACATGGAGGGTGGAAAGTTAGCTGAAGCCTCCATTCGGGCCGGGGTAGGGTTTCTCAGCCATGTGCTGGCTCTGAGGGTGCCCAGGCTTCTTCAGGTAAGCACAGTCATCTCATTGGTTGGCCAAGCAAGACAAGTGTGGGATCGTTACCTTGGTCGGTCACAGGTGCCCTGTCTGGAGTGAGTAGATATTGTTCATTTTTCTCAGACAAGGATTGTGTGGTGGTTTTAGTTTACGGCCCCCACAGAGCCATGTGTTTGAATGGTTGGCCCATAGGAAGTGGCACTATTAGGAGCCATGGCCCTGTGGGAGACGGTGTGTCACTGTGGGGGCGGGCTTTGTGGTCTCCTGTGTCCAGCTCCGCCCAATGTGGCACACAGCCTCCTTGTGCTGCCTGTGGATCAATATGTAGACCTCTCAGCTCCTTCTCCAGCAACATAGCTGCCTGCGCTATTCTTCCATTCTCTGTCATCTTCCCACTGTGATGACAGTGAACTAAACCTCTGAAATTGTAAGCAAGCCCCAAGTAAATGTGGTTCTGTTTTTCTTTCTTTCTTTTTTTTTAAATAAGAAAAAAAAATGGTCATGGTGTCTTTTCACAGCAATAAACTTCACTAAGACAGCCTGTGTAATGGTGCTTTCCTCAGACGGGCTCATGTGAGGACTAACTGCCTTTCCCATGTACCAAGTCAGCAGATACAAAGCATTTCTTTGGCCAGTCTTCAGGAGGGGAAGCAGAGTTATTGTGAAGTTTATAAATTTCAGAACTATTTACTTGCACACACCTCTTTTAAATAAGCATCTGTGTGGACACCTAATTCTGTGGTGTTTGTTGTTATGTTTTTCTCAAACAGGGCCTCCCAAATTATTTTTAAAAGACAATTGCATATCTATCTATCTATCTATCTATCTATCTATCTATCTATCTATCTATCTATCTATCATCTGTCTGTGTGCATACATGCATATACCCATCACAACAGCGTGTGGAGGTCAGAGGAGAAAGTTCAGTAGTTTGTTCTCTGTTTCAATCACATTGGTCCAGGGGATGGCTCAGGCTGTCAGTCTTGGTGGCAAGTGTCCTTAGCTTCTGAGCCATCTTCACCTGCCCTTATCTGGCTAGCTCTTCTCCTGTTAAACCCTCTTTACAAGGTAGGTACATCATTACTCTCACTTTGGCTCAGGCTAAAGGAAGATCCATCCTATAAAGAATGCTGTTAATAATGTTGAAACAGCGCTATTTTAGGATCTCTATATGATGTATGTCCAATGGGGCTCTCCAGGGCAGGAGTCATCTAGAGGGAGAAGAATTAATTTGTATCCACACATATATTAAACAGTGAATTTATTTCTGCCAAAGAAAACCAAGAGTGTAGACACTTCCTTGATGAGATTTAATAATTTGTAGAGTGATCCACTGATGAATATTGCCTGGTGTTAGAACAATAAACCCACGGAAATAAGATATATAGCATTCATTAAATGCTTCTGATGTGAACACAGTGATGTGCACCGTTTATTGTATTTGGTTAGGTGGGGTGTTTTTTTTTTTTTTCTGCCTTGTATGTCTGTTTATCGGAGGTAGAAGAGCTCACTAGCATAAAAAAGAGAGGAGTTAGATGTTCCAACTTGGCCGGGGAAGGGAGAGGCACTGGGCATTCAGAAGTTGTGGGTCTAAGACAACCAGCATACAGTAACTTTTCCTTGTAAAGCAAGCTGACTTCCCTGGAGAAAGGAGTTTAGTTGATGAAGCTAGATTGGCTGGCCACTGAACTTCCAGAATCCTCCTGTCTCCGCTTGTCAGCATTTACAGATGTGCAGTGCTGAAATACCCAGATTTTTTTATGTGGGTGCTGGGGATCTGAACTCAGGTTTTCATGATGTGTGGCAAACTCTTTACTGACTGAATCATCTCCTCAGCATCAAAGAAGGCATGCAAGGACACCCGCCCACCCACCCACCCACGGAGAGCTGTAAGATGGAAGAAAGAAAGACCAATTTGAAATTGAGAAGAGGAACTAGGTTTATATTCCTGTCACATAAAGACATTTGAGGTGGAAGGTCATATTGGGAACGTAAGAAAACAAAGACTTGAGTCAAATCAGAGACTGATAAGTTGAAAAGTGGGTGGGAGGACAGTTCTGCTTCTGACCCTAAAAGGTCAGGCAGAGCCACACAGGGGCTCTCAGAGGCCCTGCCTCCTCAGGTGACTCAAGCTTGCCTTGGGAAGCGGGCTTGGCTGGGGTGAAGAGGGCTGCCAAGGCGTGAGCCTGTGTAAGAGAAGGTGTGTTCAAGATCACAGATTAAACTGAGAACTCAGTATGGGTTCTAACGCTCAGTAGCTCTTCACATGCACATCATCTAATTACTCGCTCAGTGTTATTGGTTTGCTCACTGCCAGTATACATTTATTGCTTTACAGTAAGTACCGTGACCTTTTTTATTTTATTTTTTTATTGGTGTGCACAGCTCAACACATATCCTGAGTGGAGGAGGCAATTCTTAGAATGCTAAAGCTACTCTTGGAATTCTCTGATAATCAAGAAATGAAATAAACTTCGTGGTTGCGGGGGCTAGAGAAACTGCTCCATGGCTAAGAGCACTGGCTTCTCTTCCGAAGGACCCAGGTTCAGTTTCCAGCAGCCACAACATCCCTAACTACAGTTTCCGGGGGAGCCAATGCCCTCTGTTTATTCTGTGGGCTCCAGACAGGCACAGGCACACATACATACACAATGTTAATGTCCTTATAGAATGTAAGCAACTGAATAAAATGTCTTGATTGAGAGAAGAGTGAGTGTGATTTCCTGGTGACACAGAGGAGGGTCAGTGACCCCTTGCAGTAGACTCCTCACTGGCCATGCTATAAAAATCATGGAAGGGAGGGTTGCTCCATTTTTCATCCCATAGTTACTGAGTGGCAGGTCCCCAAAATGGCAGAGATGGCTGTCAGGATTTTAGGGTGATAGCCCAAGTCCCATGGGTCCTGGCTTTGCTAGGGGACTTGGTTTTGCTGAGAAACAGAAACCTGAAGCGTTTCTCGGAAAGCCTCTGACATCTGGCTGAGCACTCCTGTCTGCTGGGGTTATACCTAATGCTCCTGGCTGAGGCAGTTGGCACCTAAAAGCTTTTGCCCACAACTGATGCTCTCCAGAGTCTCCATGGCGACCCACCTGGCTATTCCAGAGACTGAACTGTTTTCCCCACCCCACCTCATATATATTGTTCCTATATAACCCAACAAACTTTCCCAGCATTTCTTGTTAAGTGAAGAAAAGACACACTGGGGAGGAACAGAAGAGACATCCGACTTTAGGCAGGAGAATGTGTGCCTAAGTATTTCAGGAACATTCTTGTTAAATGACAGTGGAAAAATAACACAAGCGTCTGTTGGAGTCTTAGTTCTTGCGGCTTTTTCAGTTACAGTGGTGTGGGGTTAGACTGCTCGCACTTTAAGTGGCAGGGGCATGAAGGGGGCGGGAAGTTGAGGGAATGAATTAACCAGATGAAGGTGCAGTGTGTGTGTGTGTGTGTGTGTGTGTGCGTGCGCGCGTGTGTGGGTGTGTATTTTATCTTGAATACAAGTTTGCATTGTTGACATCCTGGCTCTCTCTCCAGTTCTAAGTTCCAGCATCTTCAGAACAAACTGTTTGTACCATGTCTGTCTACTCTACATTCCCAACTTCCGCGCTCCATCTTCTCAGATCCTTTGTCTTGCTGTAGCTAGCTTCACAGGACCCTCCTCTTTGTATGTGTGTATGTCTCTCTATGTGTCTCTGTGTCTGTCTGTCTCTGTCTCTCTCTCTCTCTGTATGTGTGTGTGTAGGTCAGAGGCCAACTTCAGGTGCCATTCTTCAGGAGCCATCCTCTTTTTTTTTTTTGAGATAGGGTTTTTACATGGCTTGGGAGTTCATCAAAATAGTCTAGGCTGGTCAGCTAGCCAGCTCCAGAGGGATGCCTGTTTCCATTTCCCCCACTCCAGGCTTACAGTGCGTGTGTTGGAAGATGTGTGCTGCACATCATGCCTGGCTTTTGTATTTAAGTTGGGTTCTGGGGATCAGAACTCAGGACCACATGCTTTGGCACTGAGCATTTTACTGGCTGAGCCACCTCTTCAGTCCCTAACTCTCTATTTCCTGTGTCCCTCCACCCATCTTGAGGTTGCTGTTAACTGGGGCATAAGCATTCATGTTCAAGTATCTTTAAGGCAATCCTCCTGAAGGAAGAGCAGGAGTCCTAAATGGCCATCACAGCTTCGAAGCAGAATTTTCGGGGGTGGGGGAGGGGGTTAAAATCCTTTGTGCGTATTCCATGTTCTTGTGCTATCTAAGTCAGATAACAGAACAAGGAACTTTAAGGAAATGATTTTCACCTAAGAAGTTTAGATGAGAAGGTCAATAGAATTTGCATGTAGTTAGTCTTAGGCCTTGAACCATTCTGAGCAAGCTGCCAAAGGAGTGCTTGGGGTCTGTCATCCTGCCTTCTACAGCTATTTGCCACAGGTTTGAATGGAAACTTGGGTTTGAGTCCAAGACATTTATAAGTGGGGATATTTTATTTGTATGAGGTAGACATATGTGATTATCTCCATAGATAGACAGATAGATTTTATATAGAGATAAATAGAAATAGAAATAGATAGATAGATAGATAGATAGATAGATAGATAGATAGATAGATAGATAGATAGACAGAGCTCCCAGGAATAGATCAGAATTTTAACTAAGAAAACTTATTTAGAATCCCAGTTTACTTTTCACTTTCTTGGACAGAAGGAAGTATAACTTGAGAGCAGATGTTTGGTTTGAATCTCTGGGTCTTCCCCAGGGATTGGATCTAATTCTCTTTCTCCCTTCAAGCTTCCTTCCTCAATATGAAGGTGTGTTAATGGGATGTGATTTTCCTGATGGCAACACTGAAGCTAAGAGTGTCTGTACATGATTCATTAAATTTTGCTATGAAGTGTTGAGGGAAAGAGCTCACATGTAGACCTATCTCTTTCTGTAAATGGTGAAAATGTGGGTTGCCTCCTGACTAGCCACCCCTGTCACTTGTGACTTGTGGTGTGAAATGATAAAGTCTTATCATTACTTCTTTGCTATAAATGCACATTTGCTCCCAGGGAACTAGGATGAAGAATATCAAAGGTCCTGCTTCAGGTGGCTACACCAAAATGCATGTAAAAAGAAGCTAGATTCTTCCCTTCCCTTTGACCCCCAACTTGATCTTCCATCTACATGAGTTGGAGACTGGAGACTGTGGGCAAGCAACATGAAGCCTGCAGTAAGATTGTGACCTGACAGCAGTTGGGAGCTCCCTATAAGTGGCCTTGGCATTTAGCTTACTGGACTGTTGTTATTGAGGGAATGGACAGAGGAGAGGTGTAAGCACAGAAAAGAAAAAAAAATTAAGCTGGCAATCAGTGATCTGGGTCAATATCCAGCCTCCTTCCTGCTCCTGCTTATGGGATGGAGATGTGTTGAAATTAACTATGAGTCCTCAAGCCTCTTACTGAGTAGATTGAAATTCCAGAACACCTATTTGTTAGGATATTTTGAATGACTTCCTTTCCCTTCTTCCTTCCTTCCTTGCTTCCCACCCTCCCTCCCTCCCTCCCTCCCTCCCTCCCTCCCTCCCTCCCTCCCTCCCTCCCTCCCTTCCTTTCTTCCTTCCTTCCTTCCCCATATCCCCTTCTCTCTTCCCTTCTGAGACTGGGTCTCACGTAGCCTAGGCTGGCCTCACACTTGCTATGTAACTGAAGATGAATTTGTGTGTGTGTGGGTGTGTGTGTGTTTGTGTGGGTGTGCATATTGCCCCTTGTTCAAACTTTGGTAGTAGCTGGTTCTACAGGCAAGATAAAGTTTGACTGACCTTGCCCAATTGCTCTGTATGAATAACAGGCTCTCTGTGGGATCTCTCATGCTCGTCCTGTTTTCTCTGTGGCTCACCATTTGTTAATTCATAATTTCATTGAACCTTTTTTTTTTTTTTCAAGAAAATGTTATGTCAGCCATTTTTTTAATCTTTGATTCCTTTTGATCACTGTTGTCTCTCAGGGCCTCAGTCGCAGGGCCACCGACTCTGCGGAGCATGGAAAGATGACACAGGAGCCTCACAGACTCGCTCGGCTGGCACACAAGCCCTCACTGACGCATAAATGGAGCCATGTCTGCCACGTGCCTTAGACAGCTCACAGCTCACGAAGTGTCTGGATCAGGGAAGGTGTTTGCAGAAGGGAGGTCAGATAAGCTTAGCACCCAGAAAGCTCCGAGGAGAGAGAGGCAAATGTTCCTGTGTAGGGCTGAATGCCAAGCTCAAGGAAAGTTCTCCATCCGTGATTGCACTGGCCTCATCTAACCCAACGGTTTTCATTCTTCCTGATGCTGCGACCCTCTAATGCAGTTCTCTACAATGTGGTGATTCCCAGCCACGAATTATTTCCATTGCTACCACATAACCTTAATTTTAACATTGTTATGAATCATAATGTAAGTATTTTGGAGATAGAAATTTGCCAAAGGGGTCATGACCCACACATTGAGAACTGCTCGTGTAACCTATCTTGCAGCAAAAGGAGCACCATCCATGTTTCTCATCCTCCCTTAAGAACTGGGCTGCAGAGTTCCCCTGGGTGCATGGCTACCTGCCTAGGTCCCTGCTTCTCTCCAGATGCCTTGCAAAAAATATGCTCAAGTAGCAAGATTCTAGCTAGCGGGAGGTAAGAGAAAGAAAGGTAAATGTGCCGTTTTCCAGTCACGACTTTAAAAACTGTGATGCACACTGTAATGGTTACTATCGATTGTCAAGCTCATAGGACTTAGAGACACCATCAAAACAACAACAACAAAACCAAATCTCTGGTCATGTCTGAGAGGGAGTTTCTGGACTAGGTTATTAGAAGCGAGAATGCCCACCCTAAGCGTGGATGGTACCATTCCACGGACTGACGTTCTAGACTGAATAAAAAGCAGAAAGCCCTGAATGCCAGCATTCCTCCCTCCCTCCCTCTCTCTCTCTCTCTCTCTCTCTGTTTGTCTGTCTCTCTCTGTCTCTGTTTCCTGATGATAGGTACGATGTGACCAGCTGCCCCGGGCTCCTGCCACCATGCTTTTCCTCCTGTGATGGACTGTAGTCTTGAACATGAACCACAAACAAACACTTCCTTCTGTAAGCCTTTTTTTTCCCAGGTGTTTCATCACAGCAAGGAGAAAAGTAACCAATATGCCCAGCTCTCCTAAGTATCTTTCTCCTTCCCGCAGCCTGTCCTGGCATGTGATGGAGAGCGGAAGAGTTGTGGAACTAGAGATAGAGACAATGGGTTGAAGATGGTAGGGCTTTCCCCTAAATCCCAGAAAGCCCTAGACATCCAGCTCACAGAGCATACAGACAGAGAAGCAGCCATCTTGTCAAACCCGCAGTAGTTTTCAATCTCTACAGATACGGTGACCAACCAATCATTGTCTTTGATAGAAGAAACATACTTGGCAAATGTATGATATCCTCCTTGCGCTGTCTGGTTTTTGTCAACTTGACATAAAACAACTAGGGTCAACTGAGAAGAGGGGACCTTAATTGAGAAAACACCCCCAACCAGTTTGGTCTGTAGGCAAGCCTGCTTATTATTATTAATAATCACCATAATTGATGATTAATGTGGGAAGGCCTAGCCCACTGTGGGTGGTGCTAGGCTGGTGGTCATGAGTGCGATAAGAGAGCAGGCTGAGCCAGCCGGGGGAACAAGCCAGTAAGCAGCCTCCTTCATGGTTTCTTCATCAGTTCCTGCCCCCAGCTTCCTGCCGTGACTCCCTTTGAAGACAGATTATGATATGGAACTGTAAGGCGAAAGAAAGCCTTTCCTCTCCAAGTCCCTTTTAGTCATGGTATTTCATCATAACAATAGATACCCTAACTAAGACATGCATTTTATCACATTAAAAATTACTACTGCTGGGGAGATGGCTCAGAAATTAAAGACAAGGATCACAGCCAAAAGTAACCGTGATGCCGGATACGGAAGAGCATGCCTGTAACCAATAGTCCTTGGGGTCCAGAGGATGTGGCCAGTCTGGACTACTCAGCCAGACCTTGTCAGGAGAGACTCTCAATACATACAACTGAAAGCCTTGTGCTGTCTTTATTTTTCCCCCCGAGTGATAGGATTTTACATTCGAAGTTAAAATGAATCTCTCTCTCTTTTAGATATTTAATTTTTAATTAAAAAATGTGTGTATATGTTCCTAGGGGTGTAGTGCCCACTGACACAGGAAGAGGGCACCAGATCTCCTGGAGCTGGAGTTACAGGCCGTTGTGAGCCCCTACACCTGGGTGCTGGGAAGCAGGCTCTGGTCCTCTGTAAGAGCAGTAAGTGTGAGCCACCTCCCACATCCCTGATCTCAGTTCTTTTCCTCTCAGAAGCAAACTCTATTCTGATTTTGCGTTTGCCAATGTATGCATTATTTTATACTTTTAACTACACATTTATGTGCCTCTGAGCTTATGTAACACTTTGTGTTTAAACTTTATTTTAAAACGACCAAATCCTTTTTTCAAACCAATATTTAGTTTTTAAGATTTGTCTAGGGTGATTTGTAAATGGCTGGCTGAATATTTGAACTACTGTGTCAGATTTTACCACATCAATAAATTTTAAGCAGTCCTTTCATTGGGTGAATTTTGAGATTGTTTCTAAGTTTTTTAAGTGTTAGGTCAGTTGCTACTGAAAAATAACCTCCCTTCACAGGCAAAACATACCTAGAGGCAGTTGGACTTGGCGGTACATGTGGCTCCAATTTTATATTATTGCTCTCCAAAGCACATTTGAGTAAAAACAACCCACGTTTCTATTAGCACGTTTCTATTCTGTTCCATGTCAGTATGTGATATTGTTAGGCATCTTGTTGTCAATTTGATGATGCAAATTTTTAATTTGCATTTTTCCACTTTTCATGTGTGTCTGTGCTGTGTGCACGTGTGTTTTCATGTTTTGTCCGTGTACAGGAACACATGTGATTGGGTGTACATGCACCTGTATGCCTCTGTGTGGAAGGCCCACAGCCGATGCCAGGAATCATCTTCAGTGCTCTTCCACCTGGTTTATTGAGGCGTGGTCTCTCAGTCAAACCCAGGGCTCATCCGTATGTCTAGTCTTGCTAGCCACCCTGCTCTGGGGATCCCATCTCTGTCTTCTGAGGCTGGGAGGAGAGGTGTGCCACCATCCTCTCCTGGCATTTAAGTGAGCTCTGGAATCCAACCTCTGGTTCTCACGTTCTAATGGGATGCTCATTAGCCACAGAGACATCTCCCCAGTCTCTGCTCATTTTTAAAATTATTACTGAATTTAAACATTATTTTATTTTTTCTTTGTCATTCTGCTATCCTCTGTGGACTGATGTTTTTCTTTCTTATCGGCTTGAGGGCATGTTAAAAAAAAACTATGCCATTTATCGAAGCCTGCCATCTTTATTTTTTAAAGTGTTTTTTTTTTCTTCTATTTGTAACTTAGCTCGTTGTGTCTTTTATGGTGAGAAGTTAAAATATTAGCATAGGGAAATTTTTTCATTGTTTTCAGTTAATGACTTCTATTTGTTAGGTCATTTGTCATAAATGTTTCCGCATTCCAGTGCCATGTTAGATATTAATTATAGAGAGCTTTGTACTATAAAATATTTCTGTAAGTCTAAAATTTAAAGATTTATTTTGTTTCTCCCTCTCTCTCTGTGTGCCTGGGTGTGCACTCTGTGCCTATAAAGCTTGATAAGTGTGTTGGATATCCTGGAGCTGGAGTTCCAGCCAGTTACAAAGTATCTGATGAGGGTGATGGGACCCAAACCCAGGTCTTCTGGAAGAGCAGTATGTGCTTGTAATCACTGAGCAATTTTCCCAGCCCCTAAAACTTTAAAAACAAAACAGGTCATAGCTGGGAATGTTACTCAGTAGTCGAGCATTTGTTTATCATGTGCAAGACCTCAGCTCCATCCTCGGCACCACAGAAGCAACAAGCATAGCTTATTTTAAATATCAGTGTGGTTGGTACATTTTTAAATGAAAGTGACAGAATAAAAAAAAACTCATTGAAGAATGAAATATTAACAATTTGTTGAGAGGAAAAAATTGTCCAAACAAAATTTTTAATAACTGAAATGAAAGGTTTAAAGGTTTATTTATCTGTTCACGTGCGTGTGTCTGAACACATGTGTGCAGGTATTTGTGGAGGGCCAAAAGAGGGGCTTGAATCTCCTGGAGCTAGGGTCAGAGGCAAGTGTGAGCCACCCTCTGTGGGAGCTGGGAGCTGAACCTGGAGCCTCTGCAAGAGCAACAAGTGTTCTTAACTCTGGAATCACCTCCCAGCTCCTGAACTCAAAATTTAACATGAATTTAACAGTGTGTAAGACGGAAGAGGAATTGATCAGTTGACTTCATGCGGGAGAGGTGGAAATATTCAAAGCTTAGAAGAAGAAAGACATGAAAGTAAGAATAAATTCCAAGTCAAATTTGAGATTCTCAGAATAAAACCAAACACAAAAGACAAGATCAGCCAGAGAGAGATAGAGAAACAGACACACACACACTCAGAGACGGAGGGACAGAAAGATTACTAGCCACAGACAATACGACAAATGGCTGCCTTCCTCCTGAATGCGGAGGCCAGGAGATAATAGTACTATATTGTGATTGCAGGTGAGAATTTATCTTGAGCAACCATGAAAGGAGGTTATCATTCTACAAAACCAACCAACCATCAACATGGAGAACCTTGCATACGTGCTATGAAGTATAATAAGGCAGTCTGAAAAGCCACATGCTGTATGATTCCAACCATGTGACTTTCCAAGATAAGACTACAAAGGTTATATGTTCAGTTTTGGCAGAGACTTCAGGAGGAAAGACGCAGAGGAGGAGGGATAAGAGATCAGCATGGGAGGGATTTGTGGTGTTGGTTACTTAACATACAGATATCAAAGCTCTTAGACCTGTACGGTACAATAGGATCAAGCAGTGGACTTCTGTTATTAGTTTATTTCCTAAAGTGCTAAGAATATATGTGCAACTAATAAATACTCAGCCCTAAGAGAAACATCTATACCACTCTCTCCCAGGCTCCAGGAGCATCCTGGAAGAGGGGGTGGAAAGAACACCAGACCTAAGGATGGAGAGGAGTGCTGTAAAGTTGTTTTCTAAAATGATGTGGCTATTGTAATATGTACACACAACAGTTGTGACGACCTGTACACACACACACACACACACTCACACACACAGACATACACACAGGAAAGGAAAGTAGAAGGGAGAATAACTTGGAAGAAGAGAACTGAAGAATGGAAGGGGAACAGAAAGGGTGGTGGGGACTGAATATGGTCACAGTCCTTGGAGACATGTATACAGTTTTGTAGTGTTGAAAGCCTGTTTCTAATATGCCAGGGTGAAGTTAATTCTCTCATCATGCTTGTTTACCATTCAATGGGTCTTCCTAGACCTGGATAATCACATCTTTCCAAGATTAGATTTTTTTTTTCTGCTATTATTTCATTAAACATGTTTTCTATGCCACTAACTTTTATTTATTCTGCTTCAGGTATGCCAAAATGTGAATGTTTGCTCTTTTAATGGAGTCACAAAGATCTGGGTTTTTTTTTATAATTTTTATTGATTATTTGTGAATTTCATATCGGGTACACCAAACCAGCCATTTCCCAATCCTTCCATATGTATCCTCCATCCTTGTAACCTCTCCCCTCAAAAAATAAAAAAATTAAAATTAAGTTAAAAAATAACAAACAAACAAAATCTCATTGTGGAAGCTACAACGTGTCACAGTGTCAGGCTACCCTTTTGTGCAAACAGCTCTACTTGCTTCTGTCCAGTGCAATGAGTCACAGTCTGGTCAGAGGCCTCTGATTTATGCTACACCATCAATATTGGACCCTAACTGCGACTCCTCAGATAATCTGCTGTTGCCCGCCATCATGGAGACCCCGTAGCTTTGGTTCTGCAGGGCCAGCCCCTTCACCTTCTCCAGCAGCCTACAGGTGGAGCAGATGTTGGGGTGGGCTAACCCAGGGCCCTGGATCTTGGCCTGGGTAGGAACTGAGTTGCTCAGGCTGCCAGCACTCCTGCATCCATGCGACCAGGATCAGCTCTCCTGAGAGGTCCAGGGGAGGGTGAGGCCATCTCTCCCTCCCTCAAGTCACTGCTGGTGCCAACGTCAGATTGCCAGTGAGGGGTGGGGCCAGCTCAGCATGGCCCTTAAACATCAATCTGGCCTCAGGGGGTAGCCCAGACCACAAATGTCTGGTTGGCCTTTGGTGGTGACATGGGACATGGAGGTTGACACAGGCCCTGCTCTGGCAGGGCCGTGGACCCAGACATGGCCCTTGGTGGCAGCACAGGGCCCTTACAGCACCATGGCTTCAGGTGGCAGCACAGGCTTCTCACATCAGGCTGTTCCTCACCAGTTCCGTCTCTCTTCATAGAGCACCAGCTGCCCTGCCTCTCTTTCTCTCCCATCTCTCCACCACATACTTGCTCATTGCAGTGGCACCCACCTGGCCTCTTGTTGTCTTCTGCCCAGCCCACCTGTCTGTTTGAGCGGTAAAGATCTTACATGCTCTCTTCATTCTTTCTTTTTTTCTGAATGAAATACTGTATGTATGTATGTATGTATGCATGCATGCATGCATGCATGTATGCATATATGTATTGAGGCAGGATCTCATCATGTAGTCCTAACTGTCTTGGAACTCACAGTGTAAACTGGACTAGCCTAGAGCTAACAGAAATCTGTCTGTCTCTGCCTCGCGAGTGCTGGGATTAAAGATGTGTACCACCATACCTGGCTCTGTGTGTGATAATTTTAAAAGACCCACCTTTAACTCTGATATTTTTAAATTTTTAATTTTTAAGCATGTGTGTGTGTCTGTGAGTGTGTCTGTCTCTTTGTGTGTATGTGTGTGTGTGTGTGTGTGTGTGTGTTGGGAGGTATATGTACATGTGACTGCAGTTGAACACAGATGTCAGAACCACTGGAGCTGGGGTTGTTGCGGTTGTGAGCTACCCTGGGAAGCAAGCCTCTGCCAGAGCAGCAGGCTCTGTCAACCATCTCCCCAGCACTGAAGCCCTAACATTCTTTTCTCTTGATGTAGTCTGTCGTTTAAGCTTTCAACTGATTTTTTTTATCTGACTTTTTAATTAAGTTCTTCATTTTCGTGCTGATTCTCTTTTCAAAGTCTCTCCCTTTGCTGATTTTCTCGTTCATACCCTACACTGTCTTCCAGACTTCATTTAACCATCAATTTGTATTCGTTTGGCTCTTATTAGACTTTTCTGAATGATTCTCGTGAGTTCTTTATCAGGCATCTTGCTGACTTACCTGCCCTTAGAATATGTTACTAGTGTGCTGTGTGACTTTTTGTGTCCCGAAAGCAGACTTGGCTGCTTTCGTAGCAAATGGCTTTCTCCTAAGCATACACCTTGGGTGTTGGCTTGTTCTGCAATGTTGGGTTTATCTCTAGCTTGGTGCGGATAGTCGGATTTCCCTAGACCATTCTTCAGTGGCGGAGGCTAGCATACTTGGGCACAGCGTGAACCGTACTGAAGTCAGAGACACACTGTGAGTCATGCAAGGTGGGACTAGGCTGACAGTTCATGGGGTGTGACGTGAGCAGCAGTGTGCAGAGTGTGGGTACTTCCCCAGGAGGCACACGGTGGTCTGTATAGAACAACGGGATTTTCTCAGCTGCTCATATCTCAAGGTCTCTGGTTATGCTCTGGCAGTGAGTGGCAGGGTCTCAAAGCACCTGTCTTCTGGTTAGATACTGGTACAAGTTCAAAAGTGCTTCGTGGGGAGGCCTGGGGGTAGAAATCACAGCACCTGCTTTGTGGCACCCACTCTGGGTCCTGTCCGAAGTGGATAATCAAACAGGGAACCCTCACAGCTGCTGTAGCAGGAAAGGTTGTTTTACTGTCTGCTGCTACTGTGGGCATATCTGCCTGGGAGTGAGACCTTGGACTGCCCTAGTCTTAATGCCTGGGATGAGGTGATGGCTGGCTTTTTTTTTTTTCTTTCCCTCAATTCTAAACTATTTTTAAATCAATTGTGTGTGTGTGTGTGTGTGTGTTGTATGTTGTATGTTGTATGTTACATTTCATCTGCAGTCAGGAAGTGGAGAGACCAATGCTGGTGCTCACCTCCTAACTGGTTTCAGCCTGGATTGCCAGCCCATGCAACACACCACCACATTCAGGGCGGGGCCTCTGACATCAATCAAACCCCTCTGCAGACCAACACATCCCAAAGCATGTCTCCTAGGTGACTCCAGAACCTGTGACAATCAAGATCAGCCATCACGAGAGGGATGTGCAACTGTCTTGGCTATAGAGCCAAGGGGCCAGGGGGGCTGTGGTTAGGCCCCAGTGCTAGCCTGGAACTACAGACTTCAACCCAGGTAGCCCGAGTGAGACCTCCACGTGAGCCTTGGTGACCAACTCACCTGACGGAGCCAGGTGACAAAGCCCCGTCTCTGTCTCGGTCCCCCTTCTCGAACGGAGCCCAGCAGCACCCCGCAGCCAGCGAGTGTGTGCAACCCCTCAGCTCTGCACTCAGCAGATGAGACAGCCCTTCCTTCCTTCCGAACAGTTTACACTGAAATGTAAATGAACGGGGACATTAAAAAAAGAGGGAGAGCTGGGGAGGTGGGGGGGAGGAGAGAAAAATGAAAATAGATTTAAGTTCTTGCCTTTTAAAATTTTTATCATTTTCCACCCCAGCTGACTGTTTTTGTTTAATCTCGCCATTCTTTTTCTTCTTCCGTCGATGCTATTTTTCTTAGGGATATGCAAACTTTATTAGTTAGCTCCCCTTTCAAGCTCAGTAGGTTTCTGTGTTTGAGAATTGGGAATCAGGTACATTTACTGTTAGCCCCGGGGTGGATCTGAGCAGGAGGAAGCTTTATGAATAATCAGGGCTGACATCTGCAGCGTCGGCGCCTTCATTATAAATATTGTTGAGGGAGCTGTGACCACCGTGGGCAGCCACGGGACAGGGTGGGCAGGGGAGGCGGTGACGAGCCTTTGATTTCAGCTCTTTTCTGGTTAGTGCTTCACTTCTGACCCTGGTGTTGACAGGTCTCTTAGATTTGGCTGCCTTTTCTTTCTTTCTTTTCTTTTTTTCTTCTCCCAGAAAGTTTCTCTCGTATTAGCATAAGTATTTGGTCTGCAGGATGCTGGGTTTGTCTCTGCAACTCCGAAGGCTCAGCGCCATAGTTAATATTAGCGCTCATGTTGCCTGCTAATGAGTACTGGGCACTCTGGGACCTCAGCACCGGAGTCCCATTGGATTCATTACAGTGGCATGATGTGTTTCAAGGGGAAAATGAACAATAGTGCCCTTCTCAACTTCTGTGAGTGCCCAAGAAGGACACCTTGTTTCATGTGTGCAATGGTGCCCCCCTATGTATCCCACTCATCTCTGGTCATAGAATTGGCCATCTGTTCCTTTGAGGATTCACATGCTTTTTGGTGTGTGTGTGTGTGTGTGTGTGTGTGTGTGTGTGTGGTTGTCTGTATGTGTGTGTGTGGAGGTCAGGGGTCCCTATCATGTGTCTTCCTTTAATCTCATTCCGTATCATTCTCACCATGGTCATCATTATTAATCTTCTTATTGTTGTTTTGAGACAAAGTCTCTCGCTGAATTTGGGACTTGTTTGGGCTAGAGTGGCTCTCCAGCAGCTATACCTTCTCATCTGCCTAAGTCTATCCTTGCATCCCAGACCCATGTCACCCCAACTGGCTTTTCACACGGGTGCTGGGGATCCAAACAGAGGTTCCACAACAAGCACTTTACCTCCTGAGCCATCTCCCTAGCCTCCAGATCCATGTGATTTTTAGTATTTACTTTTATTGCATGTGCCCTGATGTTTGCCTGCATGGCACCCTGGAGCTGGAGTTACTGACAGTTGTAAGCTGCCATATGGGTGCTGGGAACTGAGCTCAGATCCTCTGGAAGAGCAACCAGTGCTTTAAACCACTGAGCCATCTCTCCAGTCCCCACATTTATGTTATCTTAACACAGTTTCCATTTTTCAAGGGGGGGTGATAGGCAAGCCTGAATTTATGAGTAAAACATTACAAATTTCTTCCACTATCTAACAGTCACTAAACAGATACACAGCTGGATACAGTTACCCTGTATTTACTCTGTGTATCTGTTATTCTGTATTTACTCTGTGCATCTGTTACTCATGTATTTGTTACTCTGTGATATTGTCTCATCATCATTCTGAGTTCTGGGGAGAAGGGGCTTGCGCAGGGTCCTATGAAACAGGATTAGAATTGAACCTGAAGTGCTGAGCCTGAATTCCAGCCATGTACTCTCCTAACTCACCAGGGTTGACTAGCAATATTTATTGTTTATTTGTCCCATTGATACTACTGCATGTTGATTGTCTGTTTGCACTGGGATAGCCAAAGAGACACAAGCAGAGCTCTAGAGCTCAGTTCCTTCAGCGGGGGAAGCTCCTACTAGCTGGGGCAGTAGCACTAAGTATTTGGGGGAAAGGCTGAGATGGGAACCACTGAGTAGGTAAGAAAGGCTCTAGAGAGCTCTCAGGAGCTCCAGGAAGGCTTCCTGGAAGAAGGCTATAGAAGGAGGAGTGTAGAGTCACCAGGATAAGAAAGTGCATCTTGTTGAGAGGGAGTTGACAGGCTAATTTGAGGTAGACAAAGAGCATAGGGGTACCTTTGTTTTCTGGGATTTTAAAATCCAATAAGCTTGCAAAACTCTTTGATGCATGTATGTACATATGTGTGCCTGAGATTCAAAATTCTGTCTTGCTCTATTTTATGCAAGGAGGCTTTTTCCTTTCCTTTCCTTTCCTTTCCTTTCCTTTCCTTTCCTTTCCTTTCCTTTCCTTTCCTTTCCTTTCCTTTCCTTTCCTTCTCCTCCTCCTTTCCTTTCCTTTCCTTTCCTTTCCTTTCCTTTCCTTTCCTTTCCTTTTCCTTTTCCTTTTCCTTTTCCTCTTTCTTTCTTTCTTTCTTTCTTTCTTTCTTTCTTTCTTTCTTTCCTTCCTTCTTTCCTTCTTGAGGCCCAGGCAAGACAGGGGAAGCAGGTCTGGGGGAGTCTTAGGAATTTACTCGGTGAACTGAACCGAGATGTTTACAAGAAGTTTGGGTATAGGTATATAATGGACATTTGGCAGGAGCAGGGGAAGGTGGTGCCAGTCTGGAGTTCAGGAGAGAAACCAGGCCAGAGATACAACTGGGGAGACACTAAGAAACCACGGAACATGTGGCTCAGGCTTGAGGTCAGACAGAATGTTGCATTTCATCTAATGCCTCCTACTACTCTCCACTGCCTCCAAGCTAGACATTGAGGCCAGTAGATTCAGCTGAGCCTGGGGGTGAGAGAGAGAGAGAGAGAGAGAGAGAGAGAGAGGGAGAGAGAGGGAGAAAGAGAGAGAGAGAACTGAACAGGAAGTCCTGGCTCTTCTCATTTTAAAAATATTCTATAATTATATATAAACTTTTATGTATATGTGTTTGGGTGAACATATGTGTGGAAGCCAAACAACCTTGGATGTTATTCCTCAGGACATCATCCACCCTGTATTTTAGGAAAGGGTCTCTTACTGGCTTGGTACTTGCCAATTTGGCTCGGCATTTTTGGCAGCAGACTCCCAAGGAATCTCCTATCTCTGCCTCTCCAGCATTGGAATTACAAGCAAATGCCACCAAACCTAGCTGGTTTTTTGGTTTTTTCATATTTATTTATCTATTTCTTTCTTTCTTTCTTTCTTTCTTTCTTTCTTTCTTTCTTTCTTTCTTTCTTTCTTTCTTTCGTGGGTTCTGGGGATCAAGGTCAGGTCCTCAGGCCTGCAGAGCAATCACCTTATCCACTCAACCATCTCCCCAGCCCCCTCCTTAGCTCTTCCATTCACCTGAGGGAGTCTCAGTGAGGAGCTGCCCAGAACATAGTGACCTGTGAAAGATCGTCATGGTTAGCAATGGATGGCAGATCAGCCGGGGCTGTACAAAAAAGCTAACTGAGCCCAACCTGAGAGAGCCAGTAAGAAGCCCTTCCTCCATGGCTCCTACCTCAAGTTTCTTCCCCGAGTTCCCTCGACGATAGACTGTGTGAGCTCGAAGTAGAAGCCAGATAAACCCTTTACTCCACCAAGTTGCTTTTGGTCACAGTGTTTATCCCAGCAAACAGAAACCAAACTAAAATTTCCACTGACTCTTTTTCCCTCCTGGTCTTATAATCTGGCTATAGCCTATTTTTAGAGTTTGGTAACCAATATTCTGAACACAATTTAGAACAGAACTTTTTTAAGGTAAGAAGTTCCCATTACCAACCTCCGTGTGGGAAACCCTGGGCTACCCAATCAGTAGAGGAGGTTCCATCTCGTCGTAAGGCTGGTCAACCTGCTGCCCCGAGCCCACTGCAGCAGACGCCCCAGGCCGAGGCAATTCCAAGCCTCCGCCATCCCACCCCACCCCAAGTTGAGGTAGCAGACCACCCCAAGCCATTCTGATGCCCCGTAAGCTGTGGGGACCCACTGCCGCCCCTACCCACCTAGTGGCAATGGGGAATCTGAACCCATCCACAGGACTTCAAGAGCTATGTTTGGAGGCCAATTAAATACGTGGTGGCAAGCCGATCCCAGCCGTTCCCCTTCCTGCCTTGGAGCAGTCAGCCTCTAGTGCGGCAACTCCTCAGCTGACTGGCCCCAAAGGGAGCTGTCCATGGTGATTCCTCCTGCCCCAGCCCATAGGAACCTGACACCTTTCCTGCCTACTGTGGCAGCGGTCGGAAGCTGTCCAGGATAAGGACAACCTCTCCCGCTTCAGTCTACCGCCTTCACAGTGAATCTTAGAAATTTTGGACACTTTGTATACTTTATAAACCCTTGCCAGAAGTCGGCCTGAGGAAGCTCCAGCAGCCCAGCTCCCCTCCACACCCCTGTAACTGTCATCTCCAGCCCCTCAGTAGGACTCATCCCACAGTTTGCAAATTTGAGGTGAAAAGACTGGACAAAAACCCACCAATCCCTGAGCAGGAAAACTGACCAATCCTGGAACGGGAGAGCCCACCAAACCCTGAAGTTTCCACAGCTCAGGACTTGAAATCCCACCAATTCACACTCTGAAAATCCTTGCCCCAGAAAGCTCAGCACCTTAAGAATTCCAATAGAAAGTCTTTGTTTTCCATAGTTCCCTGATGCCTTCTTCCTGGAGCAGAGGCAGCAGCTCCTGGATTCTTCTCTCCCCTCTGGATTCATCCCTTCAATAAATCTCTTTTAAGAGATTTAGAGCCTGCTGTGACTCATTGGTTGGAGGAAGAAGAAGAGAGGGAAGAAGGAAGGAAGAAAGAACGGAGCTCAGGTTCCCAGGCTGCTCAGCTCCTCTGCGGTTGTGTTAATCCTCCCCTGGAAGCTGGCATGTCTCTGTTGCGGAGGCGTCCTCTAAGAGCTGTGTGGTTCCTGGGCTCCCATGCCTTAGGATATGTCCCATATCCTTGGGACACTGTCCCACCTCAGAGCTGGGGTGCCTTCCTAGTCCTCATAGCTGTGACTCGGATTTGTGGCCCTTGGAGTTGTGGGTGGTTTGGATACCTTCCCACCCGATCAGGAATGCAGGGTAACACACAAAAATAACATCATTTGAACCTTAGGGGCTGGTATCAGGTAGGCCAGGAGTACTGTCCAAGGACCAGTGACCGGGAGTGGAAAAGCTTGGACAGTGTTCTTCAACCTTCCTAATGCTGTGGCCCTTTAATGCAGTCCCTCATGTTTTGGTGACCCCCAACCATAAAAGTATTTTCATTGCTACTTCATAACTGTAATTTTCTACTGTTATGAATTTTAATGTAAATAGCTGTGCTTTCCAATGGTCTTGGGTGACCCCTGTGAAAGGATCATGGGGTCTCGGCTTATAGGTTTAGAGTCTGGCCTGAGCCTGTGTCCAAAGAAAACACCTTGGGAATTTGGGTGCTAGTCCTTCCAGATCTGAGCTTCTTGAAGGAGGTGAGGTTTTCACCGAACCCTGGACAACAGAAAAAGAAGCCAGTTTTGATCTGATGAACAATTTTGTGATGTCCTGATGAAAAGAATCCTTGGCTCCTGGACTCACTTCTGGTTATTGCGTATTTGAAGACAGGCTGGGGCACATCCAAACACTGGTTCTCAGCCTTTAACTCACCATGGCTTCTGTGACAGGTGACTCTCAGTGCAAAATCCTCTGGGAAATTTTTCTTCCCAGGTTGGGCCACAACCTAGCAGGGAAACAAGTCACCCAATTCCAGGCACAGTTGCTGTGGTGATTTACCCTTTTTTCACTATGAACATAATTTTGTGTGTATGTTCACATGTGTGCACGTGGACTTGCGTACACATTGCTCTCCACCTTCCTTTCTGAGAAAGGCTCTCTTGCTGAACCTGGAGCTCACCCATTCCTTGAGGCTGGCTAGCCAGCAAGCCTCAGACAGCTGCCTGTCTCCACCTTCCTAGATTTTACCCGGATACTGGGGATATGAATTCAAGTCCTCACGCCTCGCGATAAATGCTTTATTCACTGAGACATCATCCCAGCTCCCCAAGAATAAATGTTACACAAAATCATAGTTGCAACCCATTGAGAAAATACTTGATAGAATATTGTGGTCTGAGGAATGGGACATCTTCGGTGAAAAGTGCCCGGGACGTGGTAGATTTCAAGCATTTAGAAGGGTAAGATTCATCCTGTAGGAATCCAAGGAGAATCACCATGCTTATCATGAATGAAAACGATAGGGCAAAGCTGAAGAAAGAGACTTTGGGGAAGATGTGAGGTGGGATGCGCCCTCTTTAAGGTGGTGAATGCCCTATCCCCCCCCCCCCCCAGAGCTGTTTTGGTAAAGGCTGTTCTTGTCAGAGATGTTACTAAGAAGACTCAAGTAGTTCGGGGGAGGAAACAGTTGTGTTCTAGGCCCATTTTAGTGCCTGGAGAGATGCTCAGTGGTTAAGAGCATTAGGTGTTCTTACAGAAGACCCATGTTTGGTGACTTACAGCGCCAGTTCCTAGGGATCTGATACCCTCTTCTGGCCTCCACAGGTGCCAAGCATGCATGTGGCACACATATATAACATGCAGACAAATATTCATATAATTTTTTGTTTATATATTAAGCCCATTTGAGTTCTTAGTTTCTAAAGTTAACAGTAATTTTAATGAGTAGTTATTGCCATCCCGCTGAATAGCAAACGTCAGACAGAATTTTTTTTTTAACAATTTGATTAATAACCAACAAATGAAACTTTTTGGTCTTCTTACTGTAGGAATTCCATTGTACATTTTATCTTCAGGACTCTAAAACGGAAAAGGTCTTGCCTCTTGAAGAGAATACAAAGCCGATTGTAGATTATTGATTGTGCTTGAAAAGGAATCCTTGAAGAGGGAAGTTTCCAGAAGTTACTGCTTTAGAATAAAGGAGTCCTTGACAATAAAGGGGAGTTAAAAATAAAGGAGTCCTTGGTATTTGTCAAGAGTTTATCCCCCCTCCCAATCCCAAGCCTATGACAAATGATTGTAAAAGGAAGTTTGTCATCTATTCGCTGTCTAGGGCTTTGGTACATCAAAGCTGTGGGAATTGTAAAATTACCTATAGAAAGAATACAGGCCAAGCAACCCAGCTGTCCAAGGTTGTCTCTCTCTGGGTGGCATTTCCTATTCATGTATGACTTTGTTCCTGTCAAACTTGCCTACGTTTGTTTTAGGTGATCTTTGGCTTCAGATGTTTGCAAAGCAGTTTTGGTAACCTCAGGAGTCAAGATAGGTACTACAGCAAATACTTTTGATCCCATGGATTTTTATGTACCAATTTAACACAACAGGAAGCAGATATTTTTCTGTAGAGCCACTTATTCTTTGGAGCTAATGAGATATGTAAGATATTTAGATTTTGCAGCAGTAAAGCAAATTTGGGTCAACTATTAGGATTAAAATAGCAACAGGGAAGGTTGCTGTGGCTCTAAGGACTGCAGGCCAATGACCACAAGGCAAAATGTCTAGAAGTAGAGAAAAGATGGAAAAGAAAGGGTTTAAAGAGGAATAGTTACCCCTGAAGTGACTGCAGTCTTGTTTCCTTGTGTTCCAAACACTAATCAGAGCGGCTGCAACAGAAGAGGCAATCGACAAATATTTGGGGGGATGAATGACTCCTACAAAAAGAGAAGCCACACTAAGTTTTCATTATTTTGAGTTCCAGGATCATGCCTGTATGACTGATTGAATAGTCAAAATTCCAGCCATCACCCAGTTGTTAAATATTTAGGCTGCCAAGTCATTTATTTGACGGATGTTTGTCCCCTTGGAGTTGACTGACTGCCTTGGCTCAGGCTGGAAGTGGAATGAGTCATAAGCTTCTGCCATGTCAGCCAATGGCTGCGTTTTCATGCATAACCAGCTTGACTTATGTTGGTCCCATCAGGTCCAAGCATAAATCATGACAGTCTAGTAATTGGTACCTGTACCTTTTCTGACTAGAATGATCTTTTTTTTTTTTTCCTGGTGGTTAGTGACACTGAATACTCAATGACTGAGTGTCACTGGCCAGAATGAGGAAGTTGGCTTTCCTAGGAAGACTTCAGAACAGGATGTGATAGGGAACTGGTCTGGGAGCCTAATGCTGCTGAAATGTCCATGCAGTTCTACAACATGAATGGAGGAGAATGTGAAATGCTCTCCACTAGGAAGATCTGGGCAAAGTTGAGGTAAAGCAGAACATGAGCAACGCATCTGTTAGGGTTCTGCCTGCTTCTGTCGGCTCCGGGAATGTCTTGGTGACTGCTTCCTGCCATTCCATGATTCCTCTCCTGTGTGGGGGGAAGATCTGTAACATATTTCTAAATAGCATTGCAGAGTGCCCCTACAATTATATCCTATCAAATGAGACTCCATCATTCTAATAAAATCACTCTGGCATTTTCCCCCTCCGTGTTGGTTTGAAGAAGCTAGGGATCACAAGTCCTGTGCCTGTTAGAACAGGGACCCTGGCCAACAAAGTCCACGAGGGTGAAAGGGGTCACTTCTGAGCTAAACTTTGAGCTGAGAAGCCAGGCTTGGCTGGTATCTTAGAGTTTCTCAAAACACCACAACCAAAGGCAACTTTGGGAAGAAAGGGCTTATTTCATCCTACAACTTTCGGTTCATGCTCCATCACCGAGGAAAGCCGGGGAGGAATCTGGAGGCAAGAACCTCAAGGCAGCAATTGAAGCAGAGCCGTGGAGGAGTCTTCCTTTCTGACCTGCTCTACCATGGTTTGCTCAGCCTCCTTTCTTACACAAGCCAGGACCACCAGCCCCAGGGTGGCATTGCTCACAGTGGGCTGCGTCCACCTACATAAATCACTCACATGTGCGCACACATGCAAACACACAGAGAGGCACAGGCACATACATAAACACACAATTTTAAAAAGCAAAACAGTTATGTTCTCACAGTTTTGTGAGTCAGTTCAGTGACAGTTTACCTCAGTCTTGTAGGTGTCCACTGCCAAGGTAAGCTTTATTTGTTAGTTTTATGTCAGTGTGACACAAAAGCTAGGGTCATTTGGGAAAAGGAAACCTCAATTGAGAAATGCCTCCATAAGATTTTTCCAAAGCAACTTATATCAAAAGGAATTTATTTTGGCTTATGGTACCAGAGGGATGAAAGTCTATCATATTGGGAGGGCCTGTCAGCAAGCAGCAGGAACCGGAACCTGAGAACGCACATCTAAACCTCAAGCATGAAGCAGAGGAAGCAAATGGGAAGTAGATAATGATCCTCCTCCTATCACTCCATTTTCTGGTGGATGAATTATTCTTATCTTCTGGCTTACAATAGGAGAGGATGCAGTAAGGTGAACACATAACTGTGGGCTTAGATTTTCCAGAAGCCTACTTTAGTTAGGGTTCTTAAATGCTTCTCCCTCCTTTCCAACCCACTGACCAGAGGTGGGGGAGAAAGAAGGTTGTGAGGAAAAGGGGGTAAGACATAGTTCTTTGGGGTGATTCCACTTCTAGTTCTCCAGATGCCAGCATTCCAGTCAAACAGCAAACAGCAAGCAGTGACACAAGTCCACAGCAGTGGGACAATTCAGCAGAAACAGCAAGACTGTGCTGACTCAGCACAAGTCAGCCAAAGCGGAAAGACTCAGCCAGAGTGCCAGGAGGAGTTCTTTGCAGGGTTTCCCTCTGAGAAGTGAAGTGTAGAAAAACAGAGACCAGGAAGTGATGTGAACCTTACAAAGCGTAGTGATACAAACGCGTTGTCTCTCTGTCCGTGGGCTTCTGCCTTCCTGGAGTCCACACAAAGCTATTTTTCCTGCTGGAAAAACCCACACCCCTTGCACGAGACAGCTTCCAGCAGCAAAACATCATGCGCCCTCTCACGTGTCTGTTTCCAGCTGACCAATATAACGTGCCCTCTCAAGAGTTTGCTTTCAACTGAGGATGAACTGAAAACATTTCTACATCCGGAATTTTGGGACCAAAACGAAACAAAAAAAAAACACATAAAAGTAACCAAAACTTTCACTACACCTAACATTCAAAACACCTTTTAAAACAGTCCCTGTGTATAGTTACTTGTCTTGTTGCTGTGATAAAATACTTGACAAAATCAGCCTAAGGACTTGAACTCACGGTTGCAGGAGATGGAGTCCATCCTGACAGGGAAGGGAATGTCTGCAGGAGCAGCGGGTGGCTAGTCACATGACATCCATAGTCAGTGAACTGAGAGATGAACGGAAGCTGAGCAGCAGTTCAGCTCCTTTCCATTCACTTCAGGCCCCTCCTGTGGTGTTTGAATGAGAATGATCCCCGTAGGCTTGTGTATTTGAATGCTTGGTCTCCAGTTAGTGGAACTGTTTCAGAAGGATTAAGAGGAGTGGCCTTGTTGGGGGAGTGTCACTGGGAGTAAGTTGGCTTTAAGGTTTCAAGAGTCCACATGATTCCCACTTAACTCTCCCTCTCCTCCATCCTCTCTCTCTCTCTCTCGCTCTCTCTCTCTCTCTGTCTGCCTCATGGTTGTTGTTTCAACATGTAAGCTCTCAACTACTGTTCCAGTGTTATGCCTCCCTGCCTGCCTGCTGCCATGCCCTCTGCCATGATGGTCATGGACTCTAACACTCTGAAACGGTGAGTCCTAAATAAATGCTTTCTCCCCCATAACTTGCCTTGACCATAATGTTTTGCCATGGCAAAAGAGAAGTAAATAAGACACCAGCCCATGGAATGATGTCACATACATGAAGGATGGGCCTTCCCACTTCAATTAACCTGTTCTAGAAACTTCCTCAAACACACCCAATGATCTATTTCCATGGAGAATCTAAACCTGATCAAGTTGATAATGAAGTTGAACCATCGTGGTCCCAAAATGCATTTCAATTTTATGATGAAGATTTTTCCCACTCAAGGTTATGTTTCCAGGTACTCTTGATAGCTGCCTTTCAGAAGGACCCAGTTGCCTTGAATTAATTCTGAGGCATGGCTGGCTGGCTTTAAATCAACTTGCTACACATTAGATTCACCTGAGCAGGGAACCTTGCTGGAGGAATTGCTGTGGGAGGTGCCACTCCCGGTGTGGGCGGGACCTTCTGGTGGCAGCGCAGATAAAAAGCTGCAGCACAGGGGAAGGTTAGCTCCTTTTGCCGGCTTAGCCTTCCATTCGGTGCTGAGTTGGCTGTGGTGATTCCTTCGCTGACAAAACCAGCATTTCCAGGCTTCCTTCTTTGACTGAGGTCAGTCAGTGGCTCTGCGGGAACCATGCAGGTTTGGGGATGCCAGATTGGGACTTCTCAGGCATCTAGCCTTGTAGACTGAACAGCTTCTGGGTTATCAACTGCTATTACAATTTTTAAATAAGCTGGTTTAATAAATTCACACATACACATACACACACACACATACACCCCTCAGTCCATCAGTTCTGTTCTAGGGAACCCTAATTCATGGGGTTTCATCTCCATCACCCAGGAGCTAGGTCTGTTTTCAGATGGGAGTGGCAAAGCAGTCCCAGGCTAGGTGACAGACACCAAATGGAGAAGCCATGGAGATGACTGCGTTGAAAAATGGTTTTGGTGGAAAAGCGAGATTAGCATTTTAATTAAGGTCTTCACATCCACTAATGATCTCATTTGCCTATATAAACAGATGACAACACTGAGGAAATAGTTTAAACTTTTTTTTTTCTTTTTGGGGTGTACTGGTGGGTTTGGGTAAACATAGGATGGCTATTACAGGAGCCAAGAAGTTATCGCCTTATGTTTGGTCAGCAGTCTCAGGGCTTGTTTTCATGGCTTAGTCCCCTCTTGTTTGCTCACTCTTCCTCATCTATAAAACAGGGAACTGTGACCAGAGGGCTGGTTATAATGTTTCTTGATAAACCTTCGTAAAGCAATGTGCTGTTGCGAGTAATGGGCTCCATTCATTATTAGCCCAGTTGATTTTCATTTACACTTGGCTCTAACAATTAGCTTGAGCAGGTGTGAAGGTGATGGAGGGGCTGGGACGCCCAGAGGTCAGCCTCGGCTGGATGTGATAAATGAACCATTATTATCAGCAGTGAAAGTTGTTCTTTACGCCTGTCAGCAGCAAACAAAGGGACAACATATCTCACATAAATTCACTGTTCAGAGCTGGCTCTGCCGAACGGCATGGTTTTCCCTTCTAGGTCCTACAAGCAGATGGCCGGGAGGCAAACCACATGAGTAGAGGTGAGGGCTCTTTGAGGGGTTGTCATGGTGGATGGAGGGGAATTTGAAGGGTCTGTTGGGGTCATTCTGGAATGCTTATTCATCCTGGTATAAATCTGTTATCTGTCTCAGTGGGTGATGGGTGGGGCCTGCCTAGGCTTAAGGATTAGGGGATGAACAGTTTAGATATCAAACACATATAGGATAGATATATAGAGAGGTATGGAGGAAGTATGCTATTGAGATAGATGGTTTAGAATATTGCCTTATCATTGGACATGTCTATATTCAAGAAAAATATATTCATCCTCAGATTCTCCTCTGCACCCATTTGTAGGACAAGACAGACTTAAAACTCAGAAAGGCATATTACTGTCCACAGAAAGAATGGGTCCCTAGGTACCCTGGATTCAACGGAGCTAAATGTCCTGTGCCTGAAACTGCTTTTTGACTCTGTCATGCTGTACACAGGTGCTCACTAAGCATGCTGAGAGGTGAAACAATCAAACGAGAGGGCTGATGACTATCACTGTCTATGTGCCAGCCACTCTGTGACAACTTGTCTTTGTTTTGTCCGCGTTAAGGGAGCTGTGATGTTAGCATTTGTGTTAGCTTACAGTCTCTATGGCGAAGCCTTGACAGCTTTGTGGACCTGTCTTTGGAGATGAGGACCTGTAAGAAGATGGTCACATACTGGGGCTCTGATACGAGAGGATTACTGTTCTCACAGGAAGAGCTAAGAGAGCAGGCATTCCCTTCCCCCAGCGTGTGACCTCCCAAAAGCCCGTGTAGAACCCTCTCTGCCTTTGCTGGCTTGTTGGTGCTGGATACTGTGATGGCTGCTCTTGACTGGGTTTGGACTCACCATGGAAGGGAATCTCTGTAAATGTCTCTGGGAGATTCGCTAGGCTAGGTTAAGCAAAGGAGAACACTGACGTTAAATGTGGGTGTCACCATTCCATGTTCTGGGGTCCTAACTGTACAATAAAGAGAAAGGGGGCTAAGCACCATCACCCGCTGCTCTCTGCACCTGCCCTGACCTTGGATGAAATGTGACCTCTTGCTCCTGTCACCATTCCTTCCGCACCAGGACATCCTGTACCTTCAAACTGTGACCCAAACTGAACTCTGTCCCCCTTGTCGCCTATGTCATGCATCTTGTTCCATAACAAGACAAGCCACAAACACAAATCCTAACCTCAAGAACCCTGTGACACGCATGCTGCAGCAGCTGCCCAGTCTGTGGGACTCAGCCCGCCCGGATGCAAGCAGGAACTTTAAATCCTACTGGGACATGAGTAAGACTTGACTCTGAGCTTGACTTTAGGATGACTGTGCTGAGGCATCCGAGTGTCACGGTGACGCTGTCTAGTTCTGCCCTGGGACCATCTACCACCCTCTGCAGAATAATTTTCCATGCTTCTCCCCGGGTTTCTGCCAGTGGGCAACCTTTTGGCGTTCATTGTCTTATCTCTGGAGTGCTTCCTAGATGCTCTGTAACACACAGGAAGATGAAACAGCCAAGCGTTTGCTGGTGATAAATCATACAGAAACTCATTTTAAAACAATTCTATCTTCAATATTTAACAATTTTTATGCAACTAGCCCAACAACCTCCCCCTCCCCTCCCCACCCCAAAGCAAATGCATAACAATGCAATCCAGAGCTAGACTGATTTGGGCCCGGTGTGAGGCACCCATTTTAATCCTAGCACTCAGGAGGCAGAGACAGGTGAGTTTTTGTGAGTTTCGAGCCGACCAGGGCTATACAGTGAGAGCTCACCTACGAAAACAAAGAGCTGTTCAAATTTGATCCTTCTGTGCTGAGGAAGGGCAGGAGGAACGTTTGAAATGCTACTTTTTTAGATATTTGATTTTTAATTTCTGATTATTGCATGATCAGAAACTTTTCTGTTGGCAAGAGTTTCACACTCACCAGATTTAGCTACACAGGTACCCTGGTAGGGTGTTGGCGAAGTTTAAAAAAGTGTGCAATAAAGCCACCCAAAGAAAGTCTATGGTGAGGTACCAGCCTCAGGTTTTCACTTTTACAGCCAACTCTACCTGCTTGATGAGAACCAAACAAACACCCTTTGCTGTATACATCAGATGAAAACCTTCTGTCCTGGGGGAGGGGTTGTTCTATAGCATTGATGTGCCCCCTCTACTCTCATATAATGTTAAGTCATGACACCACACACATTGTACACACACACACACATACATGCACAAATAGATAAATAAAAAGCTACCCACATTTGCTAACGAGAATCATCAACAGCAAGGAGAAACCATGAGAAAGAAAGGATCGGCTCTGAGCATGAGCAGGTGATGAATATTTGCCAGAAAAAAATCTGCTGATAGGGAGATGAAGACTGATAGAACATGTTCACATAATATTAAACACAACAACAATAACAATAAAACCCACCTTGGGCTGGGAGGTGAGTCAGTGGGTCATGCAAAGGTAATGTTCTGACTCCAAATCTCTAGCACACATGTAAAAGCTGAACTGACAGCAGAACTTGAAGAAAAAAAAAATGCCGGGCATGGTGGTACATGCCTTTAATCCCAACACTTGGGCTGCAGAGGCAGGCAGATCTCTGAGTTTAAGAAAATTCACAGCCTGGTCTACAATGGGAGTTCCAGGACAACCAGGGCTACACACAGAGAAACCCTGTCTCAACAAACCAACAATAACAATAAAGATAAGCATAATTATAATAATTATTAATTTATTGTGAATTTTAGTTTATCACTTTATTAAGTACATTGGTTATAGAACGGTTGACCCTGTAAAGTCAAGAGTCTATGCAAAGGCAATTAGTGTTTCTTGGGTTACACACTCAACTTTATAAAGAGGCTGGAGAGTATTTTCCTCTGATGCCAAATCCTTGTACATTAAATGATCCTCATAGACTCTTGTCATTTAGCATTAGCTGATTCCTTCAGACATCCAGCATTAGAAGAGATTTTCCTTCATCTCTTGTCTGATTTCCATCTGAGAATCACGGTGCCATTCTACTAACCTTGATGCCTGTCACCCGTGAGTTACTGCTACTCAGCATACCTAAGTACCACTCAAACGGCCCAATCTCTTTCTACTCCCGTTCCTCCTCCTCCATCATCTTCCTCGTCCTCTCTTCCTCCTCCTCGTGCACATGCTAGGGACTAAACCCAGAGGCTCACACATGCTTTGGTTTTACCACATCCCCACCTTGCCCCATCTTAGCTTCTAACGTACACTTTTTGAAGGCCACAAGAGCATTGTAGGAGCCACACATGACATCACATGAGTTCGGAGGTAAGAAAGATACTGGGTTGCATTTGAAGAAATACTGTAAAAAGAGAGAAGGCCTAACAGCCTCCTGACGAATACTTATTTTAGGCTCTGAGATTCTGTGACAGAAAATAATATGGAGCAATACTCAGAAGGGAATCAGGGAACAGGAAGGGTTTAAAATACACCACTAAAGCAAATTTTCTCTATAGGAAAAAAAAAAAAGGAATATTCTGGCAGCCACTAGCTTTAGTTCTTTGAACACCTCAAGGCATCCGGGAAGTGTTTTTTGCAAAGGGCTCAGAAGTTGATTTGTTTGATAAAAAGCAAGATGGAGGTACAGGGAATAATGAGGTCAGACGGTGTGTGCTAATTAGAAGTTGAACGAACAGGGCAACAGACATGAGTTTTTATTAATTTTCATGGGAAATCACTGTGCAAGAGAAAAAAAAAAAAGCTTTTCCGTTGAGCTGTTGTCATTGGATTTCTGTCTTGAACACTCTATCAAGAAGCAGGAGTTTTGTACAGACTGCAACACCAAGGCTGAGTGTGAGCGAGCTCTCAGCAGATTACTTAGTCCTTGCTGGGGAGATGGGTTCCTACGTGATGAGGAGTGAAAGCAGCAGAGCTTACGGAGTCTGTCCCCAAAGAACCACAAACCAGATAGAAGCAAATTATCTGTTGGTGCCTCTCTATCTCCTGTATCGCCAAGCTTCTTGAAATCAAATTCATCAAAGAGTAGAGAGGAAGAGAGAGAGAGAGAGCCAGTTAGGGAGGAGATGCTGGGTGACTCAGAACCCCTGGAAACGCAGCTCTCGTTATTCCTTCTGATTATTAAGTCTGCTTCAAATGTGAAAATATTGATGGTAGATCTACAAATCCTAACAGTGCACACACAGAAGGGACTGCGTCCTGCCGACAGCACTTTTTAAAATTCCTTAGCTCAGAGCCTTTTCTTTGGCATTGAGATACAATAATTCACTGCAATTTTATCCTTCCGAGGATTCCCAGAATAGCAGGAAAGACTGCAAATGGAGACAATGGCAAGAAAAATGCAATTGTTATTCTGTTATTACAGCCAGTTCTTTTTTCTTTTTAAATTATCATTTATTACAATTTGTTCAATTTGTATCCAGGCTGTGGCCCCCTCCCTCGTCTCCTCCCAATCTTGCCCTTCCTCCCTCATCTCCTCCCATGCCTCTCTCCTAGTCCACTGATAGGGGAGGTCCTCCTCCTCTTCCCTCTGACCCTAGCCTATCAGGTCTCATCAGGACTGGTTGCATTGTCTTCCTCTGTGGCCTGGCAAGGCTGCACGCCCCAAAGGACCTGAAACCCCGGCTCTGATGCAGCCCACAGACTCAGTCTACAGCCATTTCTTAATATCCATCAATACTTTCACTCTTGTAGGAATGAGTGAACTCTGAGGCAGAATCGACTGTGGGCTACTTAGATGTCAGGATTGAAATGACTGCATTTCAGGCGTGGGGACACCCCAGTCAACTGCAGTCATTTCAATCCTGACATTGATTTCTCTGTTGTTCAGTGTCTCACTCCTGCACTTTGTTCCAGGTGTGCTGTCCACCTCTGGGGAGATGCCCTTTCCAGCACATTGAGAGAAGAGGCCATGTCTTTTATGTCTGTCTGTCTGTCTGTCTGTCTATCTGTCTATCTATCTCTCTTCCCTAATGTTTTCAAGAAAGTCTCATGTGTTCTAGACTGGCCTCAAACTTGCTCTGTAACTGAGAATGACCCTTGAACTCCTAATCTCACGAATGTGGGATTACAGACAAGTGTTTTCATCTCCAGTGTTTTCCTCTTGTGCAGTGCTGAGGACTGAACCAAGGGCTTTATGATGCGAGGCAAACGCTCTGCCAACTGAGCTACACCACCAGCCCCAAATCTTATACTGTCTCTTGTGACTCACAGGGAAACACACAGATTCCCCGTGAGCTGCTCGCCTTTCAGCCCCGGAGGGGCAAGCCAAGGCTGCCGGGGACTCTCTCTGGAGTACCCACATCAACACCTCCCAACCCCCCAAACCCATTCCACCTTCCTCCTGAGAGGTTCTTTGCCGGGTCCTGAGCTCCTCCTTTCCTGCTTTCCTCAGTGATAGGCCATCACCCTCAAGCTGAAATAGACCCCTTTTACCACAGCAATAAGAAGGCAAACCAGAACAATTATGAACCATGATTTAGAAGTAGAATCTTCCCATTGTCCTGTAAACTTCCCTGTGTCAATTTTCAATCCACACTAACTTCTCCCTCTCCTGTCTCCCAGGGTAGGGTGACTGCTCATCTACTTTCTAGCTTGAATATTTTTCTTTTCCTATTCATTCATTCAATTTATTTATCCTTTCACAATTTCACACATATGTGTATGTGTAATTTTCTTTGATAATATTTCACCCATTATCCCCTCTTATCCCATTCTCTCTCTTTGTCTTCCCAGTTTTTCTGGGTTTTAAAAAATATGGAGTGATACACATGTTACCCCGTATCTACTCTTGCTCTAGTAGCATAGTGCATTTGAGGTTCATGTAGGTTGTAGCAAGCGGCTGCGTTGAGAATACTTTTAAATGATTAGAGAACATGCTTTATAATTTTTACTTCCTTAGATTCTATTTTTAGAGAGAGAGAGAGGAGTGAGAGGAGTGAGAGAGAGAGAGAGAGACAGACAGACAGACAGACAGACAGACAGACAGACCAAATGATGTGGATGCCCATTCTGGCACCTGGTGGCCAGAAGAGGATGCTGGACCCTCTGGAGCTGGTGTTACAGTTGCTTGGGAATGATCATCCAACCCAGGTGCTGGGAACTGAACTTGGCTCAGCTGGAGGAGCAGCAAGCACTATTGTCAGCTAGGTCATCTTTCCAGTCCTTATTATCAGCGTAGTTTAAACATTTTTTTTCAGGTGTGTTTTATTACCTGCAATAGGCTCATCTTGATCTGCTTGAAAGCAAATACAGACGGCTGCATGAGATATTCTGTAAGTTTCCATGACAATGATGGTGTTCAGTATAACGATAGCCTGATTTTTTTTTTTTACCTGTAGATCTGTCAGTTCAGTTATGAAGTTGCCAATTATGTTAGGGAACTTATTTTGCTTTTACTGCAGTTTGCCATTTTTTTGAAAGTATGTTGTGGGGAGCATACATGTTAAGAGTTATATATCTTATATAATGTCCTTTTCATCCTGGTAATTTTCTGTCTCTAAAGTTGACTTTATCAGAGATTGTTGTAATTACTGTAGCAGCGTCTTTGAAGAAATATCTTCATTAGCTACTTGAGAACTTCATGCAATGTATTTTGATCATATCCACCTCTCCCTAAATACTCCCTGATCCACCCACCATCTCCCTACTCCTTCTAGCTTCCTCTCTCTCCTTTCTCTTTCTTGTTCAAGAACCTGCAGAGTCACATTTGTGCTGTTTATATACTCATGGGCGTCAACTGTCAATTGCTCCTCAGAGGTAGGGGTTCAAGAACGCCTCCCACCTCCAGGCTTGATCTTGTGTAGGCAACTGTGGTGGCTGTGAATTCATGATGCAGCAGTCCTGTCATGTCCTGAAGGGACCATGCTCCGGCCCTCCTGGACTTGTGGCTTTGCCGTGCGGCCCCTGAGCATTTGGGGACAGGGTTAACACAGACGTCCCGCTTACAGCTGATCGCTTCCAGCTACCGATTCTCTTTGCTTTGAACAGTTCCTGCGGCAGCATCTTTTGGTTGGTGTCAGGATGGCACCATCGTGCTGGATGCTCGTTTTCTGTTCGGTCCCCAGCATCCATAACTGATATTCCTATAATCAAAGTACTTTGCAGGTAGAGGCAGAAGGATCAGAAGAGCAAGGTCATCCTAAGCTACGTAATGAGTTGGAGGCCAGTCTAGGCTATAGAAGACCCTGTTTGGAAAAGAAATAATAAATAAATAACAGTAGATAATAGGGCTTTGTAGACCACACTCTTGCTGCCCTTTTTTGGTTTATGTATTAGCTTTGCTGTGTCACTTACAGCCGTTTAACATTTTTATTTTGAAAAATGCACACAAACAGTCACAGCTAAGAGTAACATGCTGACCCCTGTCAGAACAAAGCTTACTATCAGTAAGGTAAGAAAGAGTTGCTGTGGGGACAAGAGGGCTGATAGGTGCTGTGGCTGCAGGGCGATGTGTTTGGTGAAATCTCTGTGGAATGGGTAATGCATACTCCAGTAGTTCTCCAAGTAAAGGGTGGGTGTCCTCTGCTGAATGCCAGTGAACCAGACAGGGCTGTCATGGATGCCAAAGCTGTACCAGCCTGACATGGGCTGGGAGGCAAGCCATTCTTGGTTCTGAGCAAGCACTAAATGGAATTCCGAACCTGTGATCGCTTGGTGATGAGTGTAGCAGCTGTGGTAGTGTTAGCTACTGTCTGTTAGCTCAGGCATAATGAGTAGCGGGAGAGCTAGTCTGTGTCAGACATGCCTAGGGGAGAGAGCATTCTAGAGAGACCAGTCTAGTGACAGAAGAGATGCAAAGACAGTGTGCCAGTAACTTTTGCTGTTGTGATAAAGACAACGACAAACAAACAAACAAACAAACAAAACAGGTGGAGGAAAGGGTTTCTTTGCCTTACAGGTCACAGTCCAGTTACTGAGAGAAGTCAAAGCAAGAAACTGGGGACAGAAACTCAAGAAGAGGCCGTGGAAGAACACTGCTTACTGGCTTGTATCCTGTAGCTCACTCAGCCTGCTTTCTTATACAATCCAGGACTGCCTGCAAAGGCATGGCACCACTCAGAGTGGGCTGGGCTATTCTACATCAATCTTTAATCAAAAAAAAAAAAAAAAAAAAAAAAAGGAAAGAAAAAGAAAGATAAAAGAAAAATGACCTCAGAAGAATTTTTTTATCTGAAGTTTCCTCTTCCTAGATGACCTTAGCTTGGATGAAGTAGACAAAAATAAAATAATAAAAACCTAATCGGTACAAAGAGTTTATTTGTGCTTATGGTTCCAGAGGGAGAGGCCATAATGTCAGGGGTGACACTGCAGCAGGGCGCTAGAGCAGGAAGTGAGGAGACTGCATCCTCTAACACAGAAACCTGAGAAAGCTAACTTGAGGTGGGGTAAGACTATAAACTCTCAGAGCCAGACCCAAATGACGTACTCTCTTCAGCAAGGCTGCACCTTCTAAAGTTTTCGTAACCCCTGGTGCTAGCAAGTGTCCAAATGCACGAGCCTAAGCTGTTCAGGCTGTTCCCCACCTGTAGGCTGGCAGACCCTGAAAGGGGGAGTGAGGCAGGGACCAGAAGAGACCTCAGGCCACCGTGTGAGCCCTTTGAGAACAGACTCTTGGGAGACAGCTTCGTTGGTGTGGGAGTGGAGGTCGTGGAGAGAGGCGACAAAGGCTACTTAAACCTTTGGGGGGTGGTGAGCAGGGGTTTTTAGGTGAAAGTACATTGTTGGCTGGGGCCAGGGAGCTTGAGATGCTTCATGCATATAAGGAGGAATTCCAGGCGCTGCTCTCTTAAACATGACCTTATAAGGGGAGAGGAAGTTTAACCTGGCTACCAGGTCACATGACTTCCGGGTGAAAGTGCAAAGGTGGGGACGCAGGGCTCCTGTGCACCAGAACACACGGGCCTGGGCCAGGGGCTGAGCGAGCCTACTCGGGACAAGATCGCCAGGGTTTGGACATTCCTCTAACCCACTCTTGCTCCAGACAAGCTTCCCCCAGCCCTCTGCCTCCCTGGCCCCACAAGCCTACAGGGGCATGTTTCATTAGGGAGAGCTTCAGTTCAACACTTGCAAGACATTTAAATGCACAACCCTGTGTTGGGTGTAGCTGAAATGGTAACCAAGTAACAAGATAACATACCGTGATAAACACTAAAGTGACTACTGTAGAACATGGTCCTGTGAGCAAAACCACTACCATCTCCACTGTATCATCTATACCCTCTTGCAGGCATCAATTCCAGCCAAGCCTATGGACTGTTAACGGTCCCTCACGGAAGGAGGCTCACTGGCTTCTTGCCTGAGGATCTCGGCCATTTGTGTACAGTTTTGCTCTAATTGCACACGGCCTCTCAGAGTGGGCAGGCTCAGGGAGGGGAAGGTTAAGGGAGGGAGGTCTATCTATGTGGCTATGGGAAGCTGTAACTGTGTGAGGTGGGTATCTTCCAGGGTTTAAGTTATCCACATCCTTCCTCTTGCAAAACCCAAGAAAACCACTGGTTTCCCCGAGTGAACCTTAGTGGAATTAAACTTTGGTTTGATGCTGGAAGCTTAGGAGAAAAGACGTCATGTCTCGTCAGGTAATAATCCTCACTTCGGTGACTCCCAGAGGGGTCTGCCTGAGATTCAACTGCCCAAGCTCCTAGTCTTACAGTGGTGATATACCTCAGTGGCTAGTTTCTGTCAACCTGATACAAACTTAGACGTACTTTGGAAGAGGGGCTCGAAGTGCAGGAATTGTTTCCATCAGATTGGCTGTGCCTGAGGCATTTTCTTAATTGCCAATTGAGGCCACGCCCTCTACAGGTGGTGCCATCCCTAGGCCGGTGGATCTGGGATGTAGAGGAAAAGAAGCTGAGAAAGCCAGAGGGAGGAAGCCTGTGAACAGAACTGCTGCATGGTTTCCTGCCTCTGCTCTTGCTTGAGTTCCTGCGCTGACCTGTCCCAGTGTTGGACTGTGATCAGGATGTGTGAGCCAAACAAATCTTTTTCTCCTCAAGTCGTTCTGATTGTGGTGTAGACATAGCAACAGAAATCAAGCTAGGATATGAGCACTGATACCATCCTTTAATTGAGCACATACTTTCCACCAGGTCCTTTACACACATGATGTTAGCCAATGTGATTCTCAAGTCTGTGTGGAGATGGATGTGAGAATCAGGTAAACATCCTGGAGTCCATGAAAGAGTTAAGGCACTGGAAATGGATAAAAGTAGATACACTATTCCAGTAGGTTTCTGGGATCAAACAAGTTTGCAGCAATTTTTGAGAGAAAACCAGAAAACCTGGGATGGTTTTGGCTGGAGGATTGAACCAGGAAAGTGTTAGGTGAGCTCCAGGTCCCTGGATTCTCCTGCTCCCTGCCTTGCCCTTTGTGATTCTTTCCAAAAGGTGAGCAGGCAGGCAGCCGGCTTTCAGGGACTGTGTTTGTAGTTCTCCATTGTGCTTCTCTTTGTAATGGGTCCTCTGCAGGAACAGGGATTTAAACATATACAAACATGCATTGGAACATATATGTATGCATGTGTGTTTAAATCTGTGTGTTTGCATGCATACCTGCATGAGTTTGTGTTCACCACATGCAATGCAGGTGCTCACAGACATCAGAAGATGTCTGCTGGGTCCCCTGGAACTGGAGTTAAAGGGGGTTATAAACTTCCTAGTGCGAGTGCTGGGAACGGAAGCTGTGTCCTCTGCAAAAGCCGTGAGCGCTTCTAATGGCTGAGTCATCTTTCCAGTGACCTTTATACTGTACGATTCTGAGCTGTATTTGTTGTGTAAAGTTTTCTCCCTTGCTCTGGATGCCCCTTTATATTTCTCCAACTATCTGGCATCAGTTGGGTGTTAACAAGGCTCAAATCTGACACCTAGACAGGCCCCAACAGTTTAAAAGTTAGACCTCAAAAAACTGCCCCCATCTCGGACACCAGCTGAAACTAGGATCCACAGGTACAGTTTCTGTCTGACCCACTACAAATCCGAGAGTTCTCAGGACTACCTCTTCCTTGGTGTGGTGGTTCCCACCAGCAACTCAGGACTTGGGAAGACATTTAATACTGTTGCAGGTGTGTGGTAAAGGTGTAAGTCACTGACAGTGTAGCTCGGTGGCAGAGTACTTTCTTAGCACACAGGTCTCTGGGTTTAATTCCCAGCACTGGATACAGGATTTAGCTGAGCAATAGGTAAATAGAAATGATTGCTGGGCAGGATTGGGGAAGAGCATCCACATCCTGTCTGGCACCTCAGTGTATTGACGAGACTTCAAACTCTGAAACAACTTGTTCACCCAGTTTTTTGTTTGTTTGTTTGTTTGCTTTTAAATTATTCAGCCAAGGGCCTCTCCCTTCCCAGAGGACAGAGGAGCTGATAATTCTTCCCCTCTAGGGCCATGTTGGAGATTTATAGTGATAACTCTCTAGAAGGTGTCTGGGAACCCCACCCTGGGAATCACCTCATGAGAGTAGAGTCAGGCAGTGTTGGAGAGCCATAACAAAATACATTCCTGTCACCCAGGATATTCCAAGGGGGGTTTGGAGCTCGGTGCCAGGAACTGGGGACATGGATGGAACATTTTTAATAATGCCACGCCATGATTTTCAAGAAACCTTACATCAGGTCCCTGCGGTTTTCCTGTTGTGCGTCTTCTGCTGAGCGCTTTTTGTTTCTGCCTTTGTGCTGTTCCCATCAATGCTTCACAGGGTCCGGTTTCCGGCTTCAAATATTCCTGAGCTGGGAAACCAGGTCACCTTCCTTATTTGGGTTGTAGATAAATGAATGAATGAAGCACAAATAGGATCTGAAGATAAGCCCTGTGGTTATTCTGTCAATAGAACCAACTTCAGAGAAGAACCTGAGTATGCCCACTTTAGTTATTCTTGGCTTGATGAGGGGTGCTCGGATACTCTATAGATAAAAGTGGTTGAAAAGCAAGCTGAAAATTGGTGATATTTTCCTCCTTCTTTCGGGACTTTATCCCCACCCCTCTTTTTAGCACTATCTCTTTTAGCCCAGGATTTCCTCAAACTCACTCTGTAGTCAAAGATGACCTTGAACTACTTATCCTCCTGCCTCCACCTCCCAAATGCAGAGATTACACCTGGTTTATGCTATGCTAAGGGTAGAATCCAAGCTTCCTGCTTGCTAGGCAAGCATTCCTGCCAACAGAGCTGTGTCGCCAGCCAGACATTTCTGTTTTGAAATGCCCTAGGTTTTTTGATATTTGGAACAAGGTTTTTCTCACTTTGCCATCCAGCCCATCCTGGAACTTAATCTCCTAGCTTAGGCTGGCTTTGAACTAGTATTTCTTTTTGCCTTAACCTCCCAAGAGCTGGTGTCATAGATACATGTCACTATTCTTGACTTCCAGAATTGGTGATGTCTCTTAACCTGGCATGTGAATGCCATATAGCCCTTGATTTTATTCATTTACCCACAGGGCAATATTCCCCATAAGCTAAGTAAGAAATTCTTACTTTTATATATGTTTCATTATCAGAACTCTCAATGTTTTTAAGATAGTTCTCCCAATTCCCACCCCCAACATACCTCAGCTACTGGCTTGTGTGGAATTAAACATCTTTCCCTGTGATGAATAGAAAAAAGTATGGGCATGTGCAATGGGCATTTTGCAATAGTGCCCGGGCTTAGAAATGCCTTGGTCTTGGGTCTCCCCTGCTTTGCTAGTTGATATAATTGCCCTTGGCTTCTATGGCTTCTGGGTCATTGCAAAGCTCAAGAACACTGCATGGGTCCCATTCTTCTTTGAATGACATTTTGGATTCTGGAAACATTTGTACTCAGCAGTGCTAATTACAAATGCACATTCAACAGAGACTGGAGGAAACTTTTACGGATGGGAGGGGCACATAAACTCTTCTGCCCCTGGCATCCTGATGGTTGCTCTTTTCCCTCTCTCTCTCTGTGCCTGCCCTTCAAATCTGGACGTTCATTCACTATCTCCCTCCTCGCCTGGTATGTTGATCTTTGTTGTTGTTGTTTGTTTGTTTCAAGGAAGACAGCAAGATCGGGCACAATCATGGATGTCTCTGGTGTTTTGTCTGTGAGGGTCTCTTTTCCTTCAGTCTCTCTGTTTTGTTCTCCTTTCTGTCCTATCAGATTAGAATTGGAACAAACTGGAAAATCTCATTTTTCTGATGGAGGAATTCAGGATGGAGGTGTGTGAGGGTGAGCCTGGCCATTCACTGTCCTCAGGGCTCCCTCACACCTTCACAGTAGTTTAGGCAAAGCTCTGCTCTTCCCACTCAGTGCTCAGCAGGTGGGAGCTCAGCCTCTTCTACTTTGCAAAGGTGTGGTCAGTGACAAGGCCAGCTATCTAGCACAGATTGTTGAAGAGGGCACAGACTCCTATCATATATGATGGGCCACTCACCATTCCTGTCATCATCACAAGAAGCCACCAATGCAGATGATTTTTGTTCATATTTCAGAGCTGGTCTTCATCTGGGTTTATCTCTTTGTTACTTTCTTTTCATCTTAATTCCGTGTGTGTGTGTGTGTGTGTGTGTGTGTGTGTGTTTATGTGGGTGCATGTACATGGGTGTGTGTTACTCCTTAGGTACTGTCTCTCTAGTTTTTAATACTGGGCTTAATTTGTCTCTGCCTCCCCAGTGCTGGAGTTACACGCAGGTGCAAATACACTTAGCTTTTTTTCTTTTAAACATGGGCTTATGGATTGAACTCAGCCTCATGCTTGTATAGCCAGTGCTGTCCTGACTGGCCACCTCCCCAGTTTTAATCTGTGCTGTTCCTAGGGTGCAGATCCCTCTGGAGGCCAGGTATGACATGTCACTCAGTCCCTAAAGTATCAAAGAACCATCTTCTCCCAAATGTAGACACTCACAGAGTAGTGATAGCATCAAATTCTTATTTGGAAATTCGCTTTAGTTTTTTTTTTTTCTCTAATTTATCAAAATTAAAAGTTCTACCTCCTACCACAGTAGAATGAGTTATTGGAGCTGTGTCTTATATTATGACAACACTAACTTTACAAACACATATAATTTATTTATTAGTATGCGTGTTTGTGCACACATGTGTGCATGCCATACTTGTGTGGAGGTCAGATCCAAAGCTTGTGAGAGTTGGTCCTCTTTTATTACTATTTGGGTCTTGGGGTTTAAACTCATGCTGTCAGGCTTGGTGATAAGAGCCCCTACCCACAGAACCATCTCACTAGCCCAAGTGCTAATCTGTGATAAGATCCACATTTACTGTGACTCCAGCATCTAGCATGAATCCCAAATAGAAAATAAGAATCCATCAGGAAATCCATCACTCAGCTACTCCTGAGTGAGTTAAAATATACATCTTCCTTGTTTAATTAAAAAAAAAAAAAGCTTAGACATAGCCCAAGGTGGCCTTGAACTTGCCATCCTCCTTCCTAAGCCTCCAGAGGACTGGGATTATAGGTGTAAGCCAGTATGCCTGGCATTCTTCAGCATTTAAGATGGTAAGATCAACAGAACCAAAACACATCTAATGTCAATTTAAAATATAGGTGAGTTTAGTTTAACAGAAGCTATTAGAAAATACTTAATGGTGTCTTTTCAAGTTTATCTATATTTATAAAGAACACTTTTCCAATTAACATACGTGGGTTTAATTCATTGAACCTGTCAGCAGAGGTTAGGGATAATTTATCCTCCTCTTCTTTCTCAATGCAGAGGTTTGCACACGCAAGCATTAGTTTAAGAAGTTTATGACTTGGAGAAGATAGATAAGCCAATCTGGGCAGCGCGCCAAGCGCAGGCTCAATGGAATGTGCTGGGAGCCAAGTCTGAAACGGATTCTGCACAGGGGTGGTACCACTGGGGTAGAGGTGACCCAAGCTCCAGGCGACAGAAGGGCATGGGCAGGTAGCTGTGGCTTTGAAGCTGTTCGTGGCCACGCAGGGATCTAGAACCCTCAGCCAGGTGTTCTCTTGGGTGCACTGGAAGGTCTTGAGGTAGCGAGGTAGCAATTTTTCCAGGTCAAGGCTCCTCCTTGATACTGGGGATGACAGAAAAGTGGCCTCTGAAGTCAGATTCTAATTCTATGTCTTAGGCCCAGCAGCCAGCACACGCACATGACGGCTCTGCCATCTCACCAGGCCAAAGTTCTAGTTGTTTTTGACATGTTAAAATATGAAAAGGGGTGAGGTCGAACATGATCACAATAAATTGTACACCTGTGTGAAATTATCAAAAAGGAGAGAGAGAGAGAGAGAGAGAGAGAGAGAGAGAGAGAGAGAGAGAAACAAAAGCCTGGAGAGAGATGGCCCAGCAGTTAAAAGTTCCAGCTGATCTTCCAGGGGAGACTAGGGTTCAATTCCCAGCATCCCGATGGTAGCTCATAACCACCTACAACATTGTTTCCAAAGAATCTGATGCCCCCTCCTGGCCTTTGTTAGCAAAAGATGCACAAGCATGCTGTTCTGCAAGGATGCACAAATTTACGTGCAAGCAAAATCACCCGTACACATACTTTTGTTAAGTGAGATCAGAGGCGGGAGAGATGGCTCAGTTAGTAAGGGGCTCTCCATGTAAGCCTGACAACCTGGGTTCAACCCCCGAGCAACCATGTAAAAGCCAGGTACAGGGTTGGGGAGGCAGAGTCGGACGGATCCTTGGATCTCATTGGCCAATTCAGTCTAGTCTAATTAGTGAGCTCCAAGTTTAGCAAGAGTGATTGAAGAAGATACCTGACATTGATCTCTGGCTTCTGCATGACTTCTGGCCTCTTCCTGCACGCACACACCATAGGCACGTGTGCACACGCACACAGGAACACATACACATGCATTCACATGTAAATTGAGATGAAACTTGGACACTAATATTCAATTTCAGCTGTGCAGTGAGTGTCCGTGTGTCACACATGGCACAAACAATGATAGACTCTGTTGGAACCTCAGGGATAAGATTCATTTGTCAAGGACATACACCATATTGGAGATAAAAAAAAAAAAAAAGATCGAAGCAGCCAAATTGAGCAAAACAATCCTTCATTTTCTCTGTTTGCTAATTTCCTTACTTTCAAAGGCAGAGTCACAGAGATCAGCAACTCCGGCCAACCTTGGGTCAAGTTTATGTTTGTTTAAGCCCCGCAGGCTGCATCTTGATTTTTCAGCCATTTAATAGAGCATCCATCAAAGAGTTTTTGCAAAAGTGTTCAGGGGAGCCAGGAAAGTTTCTCTCTCTCTCTCTCTCTCTCTCTCTCTCTCTCTCTCTCTCTCTCTCCTCACCCTCTGAACTTTGAGACCTTCACGGCTGCCTTTCTTATCATTCCTTTTCCTTTTCATTTCCTGATCCAAACCCCTGTGAACGTCCACCAGATGTTGTGAAGAATCGCTCTGGAGGAAGTAGAGGAGTTTACCCAACCGTATGAAAATGACTGTTTCAAGTTGGCTCACACTAGCACTGAATAAACACATATTGATATTACAGAACAAAATAATATATGGGCGCATTGCTCATTTGTGCTCTGATAGTCACCCCAGTCCTATCCGTCATGCTGGGAGTGACAGCACAATTACACCCGAGTGCTAATAGAGTGGAAGGGCAAAGCTGCCTGACCTCGGCATCGGGGTCGATTGCTATGTTTGATGTCTCATTGAATTAGTATCACAGTGTGAAAGACAAATCTCAGACTAATGGAAATGAGCCTGGACATGCAATACTGCTGATTGGGCTGACATAATTAGAATAATATTCAGCGCAGAGCTAATAACAAGCTGCAGAAATAAATAACTGGGAGATAACCTAATTGCTGCCCGCCCAAACGTCCGTGCCGGAATCTGCTAGGGTTAGCATTTTCTATTTGCTCATAGAAATCTTAGGAGAGAAAACAGGGATGGTGGTTGGGGAGGCCCCGCACAGTGTCTTGTCTCCCAGAGGCCCCAGCCAGCCAGCGCCCCTGGTGGTCCTCTCAGCACTCACCAAGAGACCTTTTTATGCGCCCACTCTGCAGCTGGCACAAGGAAAGGCTTCTAGACACAGGACATAGTGACAGGGTACACCAGGCACGGGCTGGCCTGCAGGGAACTTCCAGATGCCTCAGAGAAATGGCACAGGTGTGTGTATCCTGCGAGGAGTCGTGGGATGCAGGTCTGGAGAGCTGGGGTACTTGCATGGGGGAGACCGGTTTCCCACGCGATTCGCAAGGAAAGGGCAGTGCTGGGGTCAGACTACAGATCTTACTCTGTGCTCAGAGGGCGATGGTAAAGATTTTTGCTGCCTGTGTCACTGGCTTATTTGATTGGTTGGTGTTTGTGGTGTTTGTGGTGTGTGTGTGTGTGTGTGTGTGTGTGTTGGTTGTATCTGCATTCTTGACCTCAAACCATTTGTTCTAGCTTTTTTTTTTTTTTCTGGTGCTGTGATGAAATATCTTGACAACTAACAACTTCAGCACAAGGGGGGTTATTTCAGCTCACAATTCGGTCGATGTGAGGAGGTCATAGCGGCGGGAGCGTAAGACTTCCGGTCTCATCTTAGCCTCAGTCAAGGGCAGAGAGCGGGGAACGCGCATGCGCTTACTGCTCATTTTACCCGGACCACCCCACACAGTTGATAGCCTAGCTCATGACACGGTGCTGCCGTTCAGCATGGGTCCTCCCACCTCAACCAACCCAGCTAAGAACCATTCCTCTTAGGAATACCTATAGCAGTGTTCTCAACTTCTGGGTCATGACCCCCTTGTGGTCCAATAACCCTTTCATGGGGTCACATAACAGTTATGCTGAGTATCGGATATTTACATTGTGATTCATAACAGTATCAAGACTACAGTTGTGAAGTAGCAACAAAAATAATTCTATAGTTGGGGGTCACCACAACGTGAGGAACTGTATTAAAGGGTCGCAGTATTCGCAAAGTTGAGAACCAATTGACTTAGTTCGTGGGCTGAACTTTGGCACTGATTGACCTTATGACCTTGGGTAAATTTCTTCTCCTTCCTGGGCTAGCCTATTAGCATTAAGATCTTAGGAATCGGGGACTAGGGAAATGCTTACCTTGCCAGCATGAGGGTCTGAGTTCGGATCCTCAGAACCTGTGTAGAAGTCAGGCATGGTGGCTTGCCCTTGCAATCCCGGCACTGGAGAGGCAGAGAGAGGCAGATCCCTGTGGTTTTCTGGCCAACCAGCCTCACTAAATCCGTGAGTTCCAGGATGGTGGGATACTCGCCCCTCCACAAAGGAGACAGCGTCCTGAGGAACAAGGCCACCTGGGGTTGACCTCTAGCCTCGACACTCAAACTGACATAACACACAGCCAACGCCAAAGAGCCTTTTCGTGCTTGTATTTGTTCCCTTGACTAGCAATGCCTTCCACCCGGAACAATCTTCTTTTGAGACAGAGTTCTCATTGGCACAGAGTTCAATGATTCGGTTCACACTCGCAGAGCAAGCACTGGGCCCAGCCAACCGTCTCCCCAGGCCCTGCATGATTCTCTTCCAACAGCTTTTGTGATTCCCTTTGACTCTGGAAGGACAGCATCAGTCCTGCGAGGGCGGCCATGGGATGTAATTTCAGAAAAAGGATAACTGAATGGTTCAGTTTTCTCCCAGTTGATCCTGCTAGGGCCGTGCTGAACCTACTGTGTCCGGCAGTGCCCTGAGCAAGGGTATTCAATGTTAGATACTTAATGTCTTCATTTGATTTGCTGATTCTTTTAAATAGGTGTGTTTGAAAGAGGCCAAACAGGGGGAAATATAAAGGCCGTCTACCTGTTAGAGGAGATCCCAATAAGTAGAGGAAACGAGGAAAGCTATGTTAGTGATCACGTACACTCCTTCTCCAAAACTGGCATGCACTTGACACTGTGGCCTGGGTCATTGCTGTGACGGCTGAGGACATCAGAGGACACTCACTCAATGGCAGATAAGCCTTAGATTGGATAGAAGGCTTCCTTCTGAGAGTTAGTATGGGGATTTTCCGAGCTCAAAGCATACCCACACATTCTGAAATAAACCAAATACCAAAACAGCTCTCAAGCTGCTCCTGGCTAAGACTGTCAGACCACACAAAAATAACACATTCATGATCCCTCCTGTGGCAGAAGCTTAAAACCCTTACTGTGGGGGCTTGAACTAGACCTGGCCAGGAATCACTTGACCTTTGAGTCAGTGAGGTATTTAAAAGATGCTAATCCAAGAGCAGAGAGGAGGGAGTTGGGGTGGCATGTACAACCTGACCTAGCATTTATCCATGGAGGATTACTAGCAGTCACAGGGAAGTAGACAGTCTGTAAAGCAAGAAGTAGGACATGTTATGATGGAGCACACTGAATACCAGATATGAGAAACCCGCTAAGGCCCACGCCCTTGGGAATGTTGTATCACTTTTTCAGGGTGTGTGTATGTATCTGTTTTATCCAAGGTAGAATTCTACCTGAATCCAGCCAGGTGTGGTTACTTACAGGAGGGCCATGGGCGAGCCACACAACCCTGCCACCTTAGGGCACTTGCACTGCTGAAGACTCTTTTCTGCCATAGCGATCGTGTACCACCTCTACAACCTCAGGGAGGCACCTGAGGAGCCCCCTCCCTCCACTCCATCCCTCCCTGAGAGAGCCATAAGGGACCCAGCCTCCTGCGTAGGTGATTCCAGATGGCAGTAATCCAGTCCAACCCAGAAGAAACAGACTCACAGCAGAGATGTACCAGCAAGGATGGCAGCTGAAGTGAGACACGATGACTACTAACCCAAAGACCATCCATGTTTTATCCAAATCCTAACAGATTTACTGAATAGCTTCATTAAGTTTCGAAGCTTACTGGTTATGTAGTTAATTACTTGGTTTTTAAGGTTTCCCTTACCAACCAACAATCACCATCACCAACAATAACAAACCAGATTTAAACAACAACAAAGCCCAGCTTTTTCTATGGACTAGCTATAGTGCTAGAATAAACATCTGTGTGCGATATATATGGGGAAATGGTTTATTTTGTCCAACATGGAGGGAAGTCAGGCAGGAATTCAAGGCAGGAACCTGGAGCAGGAACCATGGAGGGGTGCTGCTTATTGGCTTGCTCCCAGCGGCTTGCTCAGCCTGCTTTCATAGAGTGCCCAGAACCCCCAGCCTGGGAGTGGCACCAACCACGGTGATCTATACCCTCCCCCATCAATCATCAATCAAGGAAATGCTGCTATAGACTTGCCTGCAGGTGGATCTGATGGAGGCATTTCTCAGTTAAGGCTCCCCTTCCCGTATCAAGGTGGAAAAAAAATCTAACCAGCACAACTACATCTCTGGAGCTCACAGCCAACCAGCCTAGACAACTGGAAAACTCTAGGTGCAGAGGGAGATCTTGTCTCAAAAGATAAAGCAGAGAACAATTGAGGAAGACGCCAGATATCAACTTCTGGCTTACACACACACACACACACACACACACACACACACACACACACACAGACTCACACATGTACCTCCCTACACACAAATGATCTAGATGGCTAGATGACCTGGAGCAATAAATTTAGAGAGAGTGGGGTAGAATGCATGAGGTAAGTAGTGGGAGTGTTACGTGCTGGGGGTGGGTGAGGGGGCGGGGCAAGGTAAGGTTGGGGAGCTGAGAACACATGTTTCTTACAACAAAAGCCATGGAGTGGTACTTCAGATCCAGCACTGTCCCCCCTCCCCTTTAGTTTTAAATAATTGCTAGAGAACAGTCAAATAAAGTAAGATAAATTTTGTATTTAGCATATGTGGAAATATTATGAATAGTTGGGGCTCGATTCACTTTGATGCCCTCTGACAATCTGATAATTTTTGCAAAGACGGTACTTAAAATGCCGTTTCATGCAAAGTTCAGATTGCTCCCCTTGTTGAAAAGACACGCCATTAATTTGCGGGGCTGTATATTAATTTTGCTGAGAGCACCGTTTATTTCTCTTTCCTCCACTTTGTTTAAAGGCGGTTGTTGACAGCTCTCAGGCATGTCAAACTCTCATCGCTAATAATTGCTTAAGGACCCCTAACTTCTACAAATGTTGGTTCCATCTCCAAGCCCCATGCTAGCCCTCAAAGGAAAAAAAAATGAGAAGGGTCTGAAAGAAAAAAAGAGAGAGAAAAAAAAAGAACTTCTTCTGATGAATTTTTGATTTTCCTTCTTAACAAAGAAATGTCTGAGATTCAAAGCAATAGCTTAAAGTAATATTATAAAATAGAATATAGAGTGCATGGTTCCGAATGACTCTTTGCTTTTAATGTGGGGTTGAAAAATTGTCAGTGCCTTTTTTGATTAGATAGGACTTTTTTTTTTTTTTTTTTTGTTCTTGATCTAAGAATTGAAGAGAAAAACATGCTACTCAAATTTGAATACGGCATGAGCGGGGATGGAGGGTGCTGAGGCTGAAGCAACAGCAGCAAGGCCTTAAGGCAGCCCCCGTGTCTCCAGGTCAATGCCACCCCTCCTTAGATCGCTGCGGCACCACTCTTCCCACAGCGACTTTATTAGGCCTAATTAGGTGGGCTGTCACTTTTATTGGTGATGGGAAAGGAAGATAAGTAGATCGCTTGTGTCATCTATATCTATCCGGACGCTTCTAAAAAGTCTAAAGTGATTGCTGTAGGCCACAAAAATAGAGCCACAGCAGCAAAGGAAGCTGGAAAAAAAATAATAAAACAACAAAACATTCAGAACTGTAATAAAAAGAGAGACAGAGAGAGAGAGAGAAAAAAAAAACCTCCAGAAATGCCTTACCTTTGGCACTTCTGTGTATAATTTCAAACCCACAGAGAAGAGAATGGGGAACATGGAAGCGGTCCTTTTGTTCTGACGGAGAAGGTCGTCTGACAGAGTTTTATTTTCTGGTGGCGGAGCAGAGTTTGTAAAGAGAGCTGCTTTCCACCCAGGAGTGTACTAATGGAGTCTCAAGAGAAAGTTGGCCCAAGTTGTAAGAAGAACTCCGGATGGGGAATGGAGTGCTCATACACACATACCAAAAGAAAACAGAGTGGGGCAGGAGGAGAAAAAGAGTCACATAAAGTACAGAGAACCCCAGATCTATGATGTTCTTTCTTGCCTGCTTTTTTTGGGGGGGGTGGGGGTGGGGGGCAGTGATGAATGAAATAGAAGCAGGAAGAGCAACTTTTAAAATTTTTATTTTTAAAAATATATTCAAAATTTTATTTTTAACTTTTAAATTTATTTCAGTGGCACATGTAGGGTTATTTTGCCTGCAGTATGTGTGTGTACCATGTACATGCAGTGACCACAGAGGTCAGGCTGGAACCAGAATTTCAGATGTTTGTGAGCTACCGTGTGGGTGCTGAGAATGGAACCTGGGTCCTGTGAGAAAAGCAGCAGGTGCTCCTAACCACTGAGCCATCTCTCCAGCACCACTTACATTTTTAATGATCAGGAGCTTCCTAGGAACAATTGTTTTCTCCCCTTTGAATAAATTCCCATGAAAATGATCCCAGTAGTATTTCATAGTATGTTGGGACCATTTTCTTCAACTGTGAGAGTCCATTTCCAGAAGCTTGGGGCTGGGCGTGGCTCTGTGTGGTTATAGCACTTGCCTGGCACGCATGAGACTTCAGGTTCGAGCCCCCAAATATCACAAGATGAGGCACAGCAGGACACATACCTGTAACTCCAGCTCCAAAAAGGGTAGAGATAAGGGGCTTGCTATTGTTTCCTGGCTTCCAGCGTGACTGAGAAAACAGGAGCTCTAGGTTCAGAGAGAGACTGTGACTCAAAAGGCCGGGCAGAGACTGACTGGGAATGGACCATGGATGCTCTCCTCTGGCCCCTGAGCATGTGCACAGGCACAAGCATACACACCCTCACACACAAGCATACACGATCTCACATACATACTACTTATATAAACCTTTAAAACACCAGGTCAGGATATCACAGCAAGAACTGATAAGCAGGATTGTGAAGAAGCTTCTCCACAGTACAGGGAACAATCCCCAGAGTGACTCTGCTGTCTAATACCACGGTGTCTCCCTGAAGGAAGCTAAGTCAGCACATCTCAGAGATGCAGCTCATCCTTGCTTACAGCAGCACTGTTCACAGCAGCCCGGGGTCTGTCGGTAGATGAGTGAATAAAGAAAAGAAGTTCTACACCCAGGGGAGTGTTGCTTTGGTTGCTTGGTCACTGTTCTATTGCTGTGAAGAGACACCATGATCAAGGCAGCTCTTATAAAAGAAAGCATTTAGTTGGAGGCTTGCTTGCAGTTTCAAGGGCTTAGTCCATTATCATAGCAGGGAGCACAGCAGTGTGCATGGTCCTGAAGCTGTAGCTGACCTGGTCCACAGGCCAAGAGGAATAACACTGTGCCTGCCTTGGGCTTTTGAAGCCTCAAAGTGATACGCTTTCTCCAACAAGGCCACACCTCCTAATCCTTCTAATCCTTTCAAATAATGCTACTCCTTGGTGACCAAGCATTCAAATATATGAGTCTATAGGGGCCATTCTTATTCGGACCATCACGCTTGGCCATTGAGAACAAAGTCAGATCATTCACAAAAGAATGAATAGAACTAAACATCATTATGTTAAGTGGAATAAACCAAACCTGAAAATACAAGTGTTGTATGTTTTCTCTTGTATGTAAGTCTAGAGGAAGAAAGTAAAGACGTGAGAGGAGAAGTGGGGAGCTATTAGAGACGAGCGAGGGAACCAGGACATGGGGAAAAAAGGGTGAAGGGACTATGCAGGGTAACTATGATCAAAGTACATTGTATACACACCATTGAGGACATCACAAGGAAACCACTATTTTGTACAATTAGATTCACTTGTAAAAAAAATTAATTAAAAACATTGTCAAAAACATGTTTCAGAATTTTCACAGAAGCAGGCTTCAGAACAGCCCAAAGATGGGAACAAATCAAAAATTCATTAAGTAGAACACATAATATTCTTTACTCAACAATGAGTAGAATCAGATACCAACCCCTGCTATACTGTTATAGAGAAATTTTAATTTCGAACAGAACAAAAGATCACAGCCTAAGACCTTCTAGGTCTGTATGATCCAGTTGGAATACAAGCATGCCTTTAATCCAGGAGACAAAGGTAAGCAGGTCTGAGTTCAAGGCCAGCCTGGTATAGAGCAAGTTTCAAGTAAAGAAAAGCTTAGATCCTTGCATGATGGTATATGCCTTTAATCCCAAACAATGAAGGTAGTTAGTTCATAGAAGGAAGCACCCATGTTTGAAAGTAATATTTAATTGAGTGGCAGAAAAAGTGAAGAATCAGAGAAAGATTTGACAGAATAGGATATGGACATCTCTCACAAGAACAGAGAAGAAAGGGAAGCTGCTTCAGGGACAGTGCAGAGAGAGAGAGAGAGAGAGAGAGAGAGAGAGAGAGAGAGAGAGAGAGAGAGAGGGAGGGAGGGAGGGAGGGAGGGAGGGAGGAGAGAGGAGGCATTTGTACCAGGAGAGTTTCACAGAGAGAGTTTCACAATGAGAGAACAAGCTAGATGCAAGTGAAGACAAAATGAGCCAGAGAATGAGAAGAAGCCAGGAGATTAGAGCAGATTGCTGGAGTTAGTTTGAGGCCAAACAGAGAAATTTAGAGGCTGATAGAAAGATCCAGCTGGTAGAGCAGTTTGAGCCAGAACAGCTGAATTGCACTAGTGAGCCCAGAGCTCAGGAAGAACAAGAAAGGGTGAGCTTATTAACCAGTAAGTCTCAGAGGCTGAAAACATTCTAGGCCTAGTTTAGATTGCACAAAGGCTAGAAGCTTCCAGGACTAGGCCTAGGATAGCAGACAGAGGCAGTGAGCCTCAGAGACAATAACCGAAGCAGGTGAATTAAAGTTCCTTTTACACACCGTGGATGAACTTAGAGAACATGTTAAGTGAGAGAAGCCAGCCATGAGCACCCAGATTGTGTGTGAATCTATTGATTCAAAACACCCGAAACAGGCATGCAAACAGGGCTAGGGAGTTTTCTGGTGTTGTGAGGGTTGAGAAGTGACTGAGCTAGGCTGAGTTATTCGAGTGGAAGGATATGAAAGTGTTCCAAATTTGAAGGTGTGGTTAGCTGCCACTCTGCATATGCTCTTTGCTTTTCTTCCCTATGGCTATCTTGTTTCTGAGTCTTGCTGTTTTCCTTACAACACTCTTGAGTCCTCTTTCCAACAAGCTGCACTGCCATGGGTCTAGTCCTCCTTACACACTCTTCAGGTGACCGGAATCTTCATGGGACTGCCCCAGCTTTCACCCTTCTCCGTACTGTTTTACAGCAGAGGTGACCTTTTCGAAAGGTGTGTCATGATCCTACATCACCATCCACTATGGGACCCTCACTGTCCAGGACGAAGGCCAACCTCCAATCACTGCTACTGTTAGCTCTTCCCTGTCCAGATCCCATCTGAATGTTCGCACAGTGCTCCACTTCTTGCTTTCTCCAATGCCCTGGGTTCTTTGATGGCACCGCTCCCCCCATCCCCGCCCGCCATGCTATAGCTTTTCAGATGCCACTCCTTTTCCTTGTCCACTGGCAAGCTCAGGCTGCCCCTCTTGTGTCTTGGTTGGTGCTGCTTGCCTGGGCCTTCCCAGGTGGGGTTGTGGTAAAGAAAAGCAACAGTTTGCAGACATCATTTGTGGGTTGCCTACCCGTGGTCCTCAGGCAGCTGGGGAGCAAGCCTGAGGGGACAGATGATTCTGATGGCAGTACTCACAGGCAGGAAGGATACTGTCTTGGCCACTGTTCTATTGCTGTGAAGAGACACCATGACTAAGGCAACTCTTATAAAAAAGAAAGCATTTAATTGGAGCTGGCTTACAGATTCAGAAAGTTAATCCATTGTCATCATGGCAGGGAGCATGGCAGCACAAGGCATCCAACTGTGCTAGAGAAGTAGCTGAGGGTTCTATATCTGGATCCACAGGCAGCAGGAAGAGAGAGCCTCTGGGCCTGGCTTGGATATTCAGAGCCTCAAAGACCACCCCTACTGACAGACTTCCTCTGATAAGGCCACACCCCCTAATCCTTCTCAAGTCCTGCCACTACCTGATGCCTAAGCATGCAAATATATATGAAGCTATGGAGGCCATTCCTATTCAGACCAGCACAGACGCTTCTCCTAGAGAGAATGCCCAGAGCTTGGGTGAGGTCACAAAACCAGATGATTAGGAAACTGAGGCAGGGACTCCCTGGATCCAGCTGCAATTCTCTGAGACCCCTGTGTGAGCATCATTTTATATGTTGCTGTCACAAAATGCCAGACAAGAATGATTGAAGGAAGGAGGGGTTGAGGCTACACCATGGCAGCAGAGGCTTGAGATGCTTCGTCATACTGTGTTCACAATAAGGAGGCAGAGAGAAATGAGTGCCTAGAAATGAGTTGGCTTTCTCTTTATTCAGTCCTGGACCTCAAACCGTGAGAAGGCTGTTTCCAAGGTGATTTAAAACCCTATCACGTTGACAGTGATAACCATCACCCCCACCCCCCATTCCTGTCTAGCTAGCAGCAGCAGTCAGCATATCTCGGGCTTTGGGACCAGAACTTCTCCTCTAACCTTGTGGCTGCTTCTCCTGGCTGCCAAACACCTCAGCAAATGCCTGAGCATGTACAGTCTTCTTCCCTGTTTTCTCCTCTCCCCCTTTATTCTTCCTCCACACCCCATGATTATAGGCACAGTCTTAAAGCTTACAAAGCACTTTTGTGTATATCCCATCATTTCGTCTTCATAGCAACTCTATGAAATGCGTTGCTATGCTGTCTCAGTACTATGTCAGATATGGCGACGCACACTTGTAATAGGAGGCTACAGGAGCACGAGTTAGAGGCTAGCGTGGACAGCATGGGGAGAACTTGCTTCCAAACGTGAATAGTGACAGTAGTGGTAATGACACCTCCATTTCAGAGAAGAGTAAATTGAAGTTTGCAGAAGTTAAATCACTAACTCACTGGTAGAGAATAGGTTCCAAACTTGTTTGTTCGTTTGTTTTATTTCAGTGCTCGGAACCTGCCCAGGAACCTGCATATTCTAGGCATTGCTGTACCCCTAAGCTGTATCTTCAGCTCATAGAACTGGAATTTGAACTGAGGATCTTTAACTCTATATTTTTAGTGTTTCGTTTTGTAAACAAATACTACGCCACTGGTATTTAATTTGGAGCGATGTTTAAACCTGTAACATCTGCTCTGACACCTAAAAGATTTTATTGTAATCAAATTAATTAATAAATAGTTTGATGTGTAGTGAGGAGCAAATCCAAGGCTTCAGGCATGTCAAGCAAGTGCAGTAACACTGAGCTACACCCCCAAAACCCAAGATTTAATTTTATAAACTCTCTTAGAGATATAGGCATTGTGGATTCTGCCTTTAACAGCAACATTTGTGAGGCAGAGTCATCTCTGTGGATTTGAGGTGGCCAGGGCCTCTCTCTAAACAAACAAACAAACGAATGAACAAACTCATTTGGAGCACCTGAGCCTGCCTACTCTAGAGAGAAAGTCATTCAGTGTGCTTCCGTGCCTCCTCTCCTGCAGCTTGACAGTATTGCTCCTTTTTTTGCTTGCTTTGTCAGGATCTGTGCTTGTCTCCCAAGAACAAGAGTGTAACCTTGGGGCAAAGCTTGCCCCACATATTCCTGGCGCAGAACAAAAGCCTGATCAAAGTTTCTCCAGAGAGAGAGTCTTGTTGTTCTTATTGTTTTATTCCCTAGAGGTTCTTTTTTTTTTTTTAATTTCTTTTACTTTGTGTATATGAGTATTTTTCCTGCACGTATGTTTAAGTACATGTATCACGTATGTGTGCTGTACCTGCAGAAGCCAGAAGAGGGCAAGAGATCCCCTGTAACTGGACTTTCAGACAGTTAGGCACTGTGATGTGGGTGCTGGAAACCAAAACGAGGTCCTCCTGCAAGAGCAGCCACTGCTCTTAACTGCTGAGCCATCTATGCAGCCCTGTTTTACTCTTTGTACACATGAACTTGTTCTGTTTTTGTTGATAATCACAAAACCTTATAAAGCGTAGCTGTTATTATTTCTGTTATAGCTTGAAAAACAGAGGTTTGGGAGCTTAAGTGTGAGAAACAAATAAGAGCACTGGGTGCTTGGAGTAAAAACACCAAGGCAGCGTATTTTTATAAGCTGACAAATTGGAAAATCACAGACGGCAGTGTCTATAGGCCTAGCAGTGCCCATAGGCCTAGCAGTATCTATAAGCCTAAGGCAAGCCTTTCTTTGTGTTGACATTTGCTGAGTGGTCAGGAGGACACAATCTTCCATACCATCTGTGTCTTGTCTTCTCCTCTGCTTCTTACATTTGTCTTTGTCAAAACCACATTCTCTCTAAATGGAATATCCATGCCACACCCCCTTCTCCTGAGGCTCAGCCGTCACTGTGGAAGGGAAGGCAGAATTAACGTAACACCCAGAGGCAGTGAATGACAACCAACAATGAAAGTGCATCCTTTGTCCACACTGAGGCACATGTAGAATCCCCAGCATGGAGGTGAGAGTTGATCGCCAAGTCCCTCTGCTAGACATAGAGCTATCGGCAATTGTTAGCAGCTAGGAGAGGCAGCCATAGTGTCCTCTGAGACTGTAGCCCCTGGCTCGTTGGCCGCACTCCAGTGGAAGACCACACATCCAAGAATGTTTGGGCAGCACCAATTCGCCCTGATGGAAACCAAACCAAAACACCAAGTTGGGTGGGTAGAGAAGTAGGGGTGATTCTTGGAAGAGTCGGGAGAGGGGGAAGAATATAATCAAAACATGTATGAAATTCTCAGTCAGTTAATTAAACTAAAACACACAGAGGCCGAGATATCCTGTAATCTCAGCACTAGGGAAGCTGATGTAGGAGGATCCCAAATTAAAGTGCAGCCCGGGTATTAATGGACAGATCCTGTCCACGAGCCCACCCCACCTCCAAAGTTTTAAATTCAACTATCACAACAAAAAATCATACAAAAATGATCTTTTTAAAAACAACAACAACAACAAAAACAAACAAGTGTGCCAGGTGTGGCGGTACAGGTCTTTAATTCCAGCACTTGGGAGGCAGAGGCAGGCAGATCTATGTGAGTTAGAGGCCAGCCTGGTCCACAGAGCAAGTTCTGAACCAGTGAAGGCTACACAGTTAAATGCTGTCTTGAAAACCAGACATCAATCGATCGATCGGCCGATCAATGGATCAAGCTGAGTGTGGTAGGAGGCCCTGCACTCTCAGCATTCCCCCGTCTGCGAAACCCGTGGTGTGATGTTCTCGGTAGGCTGCTTATGAAAACCGAGCTCTAGCCAGGAGCCTTTGCCACTCTAGGGGACTCTTAGGACCCTGGTTAATGAAGTCACTGCTCTGGTCGTCGGTCGCTGACAAGTCAGAGGGTGGGCCAGGGGCCCTCTGTGTGTCCTGCTCTGCAGTGGCTCTCCGAGAGACTGCTAGCCCTGTCTTGTGCCTAGACTTGTCAATTAGCTGTGGAACGTGTTTCTAATTATTCGTTAGCCTTGGGGCTTGCTCACTCATTTCATCTTTATCTTCTCAAAAGGGAGAAAAAGTCCCTTTTGACCTTTTGATGAACTAATCTGAATTCTCCACATAGTTTTCTTATGCTGTAGAAGTCAGCCTGCCCGGCTCCCTGCTCCTGCTCCTCAGCCCCATTCTTTCATTTTCTTATTTTTTCTAAATGTACTTGCATTATCTGTGTGTTTTTTTTTTTTTTTTGCGTATGTATGGGTGAGCTCGTGTTTGCGGGTGCACATGACGTGCCTGTACATTTGGGTGATGTCTTCCTCAGCCTCTTTTCTTTATGTACAGAGGCAGGGCCTCTCACTTGCAACAAGAGTCCACCGGCTGGGTTACTCCAGCGAGCCAGCTTGCTTTTGCATTTCTTTTTAATGTATTTAATTTTATTTTAGTGCATTAGTGTGAAGGTGTCAGATCTCTTGGAACTGGCATTACAGACAGTTGTGAGCTGCCATGTGGGTGCTGGAAATTAAACCCCCGTCCTTTGGAAAAGTAGAGAGTGCTCTTAAGCACTGAGCCATCTCTCCAGCCCCACTTTCACATTTCTTATCTCTGCTTCCCTCACCCCCTTTGTGCCTACTTGACATCTATAAGAGCGCTGGCCATCTGAATGCTGGTTCTCACACTTGGCCTGGCAAGTCCTTTACTGGTTCTGCCATCTCCTCAGTTGCCTCTTCTATTTTTCTCTTGTGAGGAACACTGAGGGGAGCAGGTAATAATCCAAGGCCCAGGTGGTCAGACCAGCTCTTCTGTCTCCTATTGGACAGAGGGACTTTTCTGGCTTCTTGAATGATCTGGGCTCCAACCTCAGACCTGACAGGGTTAGAATCCCAGACTTGCAGGTTCATCACTGGGTCGTCACAAGCCTCAGCCTGCACATCTATATAGGAGTGACAGCTACACCTGTGTCATGGGGTCTTATGAAACCTGAATGAGCTAATGAATATAAAACTTTCAAAATCATGCTTGACACATCATAAAAAAAAAAGTTGCTTATGTAGAGGGCACTGGTGCTTTAGGTTCTACATCTCTACCACATACCCAAGAAGTAGAGAGAGACTCAGAGCCAGCCAGCCAGCTAGCCAAACAGAAAGACACACACGGACACACAGATGGGGCAATGGGGTAAGGCAGTAAACCCAGCCACTGCCTCCGACATGCTTCATCTGCTACTGCTCCTGTCCTAAAATTCTCATGGCTTCCCCAAACAGTGACACCACCTGGGACCAGTGTTCACATACATGGTCCTACAGGGGACTATAGCCATTCAACCTACCACAGTTAGCACCCACACACGCACACAAAAATCACCCCCGGAAGGACCAAAGAATTTCATATCTGCAGTGGTCAAAGTCCTCAAGGAACTTAAAATCCTCAGAGAACGAGCTTCTAGATTTTGGCTTTGGCAATGATTTCTGAGGTCCGAGTACAAATGACACAGAGCACACAGCCAATAGAGAAGTGGGACCACCTCAAATAGCAAGGCTCTTGTCCAGCAAAGATGACACTTAAAGGAGCAAAAAGGCAGACGAGCATAGGAGAAAACATTTGCCAAAAAGTTACTGGATAGGAGATCAACATGCAAAATACCTAAGATTTTCCTATAGTTTTTTTTTTGTTTGTTTGTTTTTGTTTTTTTTAAGACAGGGTTTTGCTGTGTTGTATTGGATGTCCTGGAGTCATTTTGTAGACCAGACTGGTCTCGAACTCATAGAGATCTACCAGCCTCTGCCTGCCCAAATGCTGGGATCACAGGCATGAGCCTGTAAGAATTTTTTAAAACATGCTTGGTTCCCAGCACCCACATAGTGAGTCACAATGGCCTCTAACTACAGTTCTAGAGAATCCAATGTCCTCTTCTGGACTCTGAGGGCTCCTGCATGCATGTGACGCACAGAAATTCACACAGGCACACACACATACATATAAAAATAATAAATAAGGGGTTGGAGAGATGGCCTGGTGGTTAACAGCACTGGCTGCTCTTCCAGAGGTCCTGAGTTCAATTCCCAGCAACCACACGGCAGCTCACAACTCTCTGTAACTCCAGTTCCAGCAGATCCAACTCATCTTCATAGAGATGCACAGCCAGGCAAGAACACCAACACATATAAAATAAAAATGTAAGGACAAGTAAATCGTTTAAAAATAAAGACATACATACATACATCTTTCAAAAAATGCCAAAAACCTGAATGGGCATTTCTCAGAGGTGCCATCCAAGGGATCAGTAGGGAAGATGGGAAGTTATCTCATTAATCATTAGGGCTATAGCGATCAAGACACAGCAAGCTATTAGCTCACAGCCATTGGGATGGCAGGCCCTTAAGAGTAGATGGCAAGAAGAGCTGAAGGAGAGACAGGAGTATTGGGACCTATATACAATCTTGGCAGGAATGTAGATGAGTGTAGCCTTTATTTAAAAACACAATGAAATTTCTTCAAAAAATTAAAGGCAGGGGCTGGATAGGTTGCTCAGTGTTGAGCCTGCACTGTTCTTGTAGAAGGTCTGAGTGTGGGTCCCAGCACCCACATCGGGCAGCCCATAAGTGCCTCACAGCTCCAGCTCCAGGGGATCCGATGCCCTCTCCTGACCTCTGCAGGCACCTGTGTTCTCACAGCGCATATGTCCACAGACAAACACTCGCGTCATTTAAGAAGACGAAATAATGTTTTGTTTAAAAAAAAATTAAAAGCAGCTACCACATGGCTTAGAATTCCTACCGAAAGGCTGAAGGCAGGGTTTGTTCCCCGATGTTTCCCTGTGAAAGGCAGAAACCCCACCCCCACCCCCGATGTAAGACCTACTGATGTCAAAAGAGAAAACTAAGCAAGTAGGTCTTGTGAAGTGATGGCGACAAGGGTTGTGGGACACCCGCTCAGGAGCCTATTAAACTGGGACGGGAGAGACGGCTCAGTAGGGAAAGATACTTGCCAGAAGCCTGAGGACTTGAGTTTGCTCCCCAGGGCCTGCATGGTGGAAGGAGAGAGCCAACTCCTTTCTGCTGTTTCCTGACCTCCACACACTGGCAGTAGCATCTGTATGCCACATCCCATGAATAAATAAATAGAATTTTTAAATCTTTTAATTAAAAAATTATTTTTAAACTGTATGCTTAATGAGATCGTGGGAATATTTGGATTAACGTGAAATTATAGTTATAGCCAAACGTTTTTTTCGTAATGGCTAATAAGAACAAGGAGGACTCATTATGATAGCCTTTGTTGTTCAGAAAACAATCTAATTGTATTAGTGATTCCCTTGATTTCCATGCCATACCATTAGCACCAGATTTTTTTTTTTTAATTTTTTTCCCTTAAATTAAAAAATAAAAAGCCACTAAAGCCTGAAAGGCTCCAATAATACTGTTCTGAATCGAGGTACAGTTAGCAAGAGCTATTGCTAGGATTATTTATCTTCACAAACTACACAGACGACAGCTCCAAATACTGCCCTGAGAAAATGAATGTAAATAGAAGGGAAACACACAATTCCAAATCAGGACCCTTATTTAACTGTTTGAGAAAAGGTCTCCTGTATCCCAGGCTGGCCTTGAACTGGCTATGCAGCTCAGGATATCCTTGAACTTCTGATCTTCCTGCCTCCTTCTCAGAGCTGAGATTACAGGTACGGGCCACCATGTCCGGTTTATGTGGCAGTCAGGGTCTTGGAAGTGCAGGAAAGCGTTCTGCCGGCTGTACCACACCCACAGCCCACAGATCCTTTCTGCACAGAAACCCACGGCTTAGGCCCCTCACTTCTACAGGGTTGGCACTTCTTGATGCTAGAGGTTCAGCAGAGAGGAGAGCTTTGCTCCTCCAGTTTTAAAACCCTGCCACAGAACTGGATTGTGTTGAGAGCAGGTTTGAATATTAAGCCAGCTGGCTGCCCGCTCTTGCGTATTCTCCTCAGGGCATCATCCCGCAGAGGCTGGCACTGGGGCTCCGCTGCAGGTGATGCAACCTGTTTGGGAAGGACATTTTAAAGAGAGAGTCTGTATTTTAATGGTCAGTTAGTAGCTGGCTACCAACTGTCTGAGCTCTCTGCCTGGGGACAGGAATGCCAGCCTTATTAAATATTGAGGAGTTGTTCATTACTGTGGGGATCTATGACAACAGCCTATCTGCATATTGGGAAAACAGTAGGCCTATATTCTGTAGAAGAGCGACTCCAGTTCCAGAGGACTAATGTTTGTCTGACTAAAGATGCATAAAAATGCAGGCTTTGTCTTGCTTTGTGTTGCATTGTGTGTGTGTGTGTGTGTGTGTGTGTGTGTGTGTGTTTTCTTTCTGGGAAATGAAAACTTCAGAAGTTTAACTTACATGGGGAAAGAGGCTGAAAAACAAGTCTTCTTGGGGTGTTAGAGCTGAAAGGTGAAGTAGACACAGGCCCCATCTCTAACCCAGAAGCTGTCCTTGATCAGAAGTTTAGTTTTCTCCACAGGAGTCTCGCTGGGGAAACACACTGCCCTTAAGGGCAGGCCACAAGGTGCATCTGTGGATGGCCGACAGAGCACAAGCTCAGTGCTGTCTTTGGAGGTCCCTTATTTCATAACATCATGTCAGGGCTTTACTTTTATTTTTCTCTTATTTAAAATTTTAATTTTTTATATATATATTTTTTCTCTTTTCATCTTATATGTCTTTTGCATATATGTTATGGCTTCCAGTTTAGTGATTTTATGGGATTCCTGCGTGTGTAAATGAGTGGGCCTCTGCATCAGTATCTTTTGTGTGTGTGTTTGTGTGTGTGTGTGTGTGTGTGTGTGTGCCTTTTTTTGGCTTCTTTTCCTCCTGCTTGTTCTGTCCCATTCTGATGTGTTAGTTCTTGCTCTGCCTTGTTATATTATAATATAATATAATATAATATAATATAATATAATATAATATAATATAATATAATATATAGTTCTTGCTCTGCCATATTATATTAATTATATTATATTATATTATATTATATTATATTATATTATATTATATATTTATAATCCCTTAGAAGCCCGTTTGTTTCCTAATGGGGGACAGAAAGGGGGTAGATTTGTATGGGAGAGGAGGTGGGAGGAACCGAGAGGAGTAGAGGGAGGGGAAACTATAATCAATATCTTACAAAGAAAAAAAAAATCTATTTTCAGTGAAAGAGGAAAAACCTTCTGAAAAAAAAAAAGAAATAAAAGAGAGAAGCACATGTTTTGAAATATCAGATTATTTCACACTGGCTCTGACTATATTAAATGTTTGAAATCCCGACTTGCATGTTGATGCATTATAAGAGAATGTGTTTGTAATTAGATTATGGAATAACTTCAGATTTAAGAAACCGAGAAATTGAATATAGGGCAGATAAGATATAAGGGATAAAAATAATGGGATATCAGCCGTCTCTTTCTAATAACCTCAATAATAGGAAAATAAAAACCTTGACATTCTGCGCAACACGGGCTGAAATCAACAACCCACAAGTGTGTGGGACAGTGGGAGGCGATGATTTGGTGCTGAGATGCAGCTCAGTGGCGGAATGCATGCTTCCCCTGTGCAAGAGCTCACTCTCAATACCTGTCACGAAGAGGAGCTGGAGAGGGCCTCAGCCAGTTACGTGCTTGCGAGGCAAGCCTGAGGCTCTAGGCTCAGATTCCTGAGACCCTCGTCAAAAGCCGGGTGTGGCGGCCAGAACCTATACCCCCAGAGCAGAGAGAGGCAGAGAGGAGAATCCCGGGGCTCAGTGGCCAGCTAGTCTAGCTGAATCGGTGAACTCCAGGTTCAGAGAGGGACTATCCCAACAACTTAAGCTGGAGAGCTATGTCGGAAGACGCCCAGTGTGAACCTCTGGCCTCCTCACACACCCTCAGGTAGGTGCACGTGCGCATTGTAAACTGACATGGAAGCCAGATGCCCACAGCTCTCCTTCACCAGCAGGTCACAGGAGCTCTTGCTGACTCTATTGGTGATTTAACACGGACTCAAAGTGGGCATGTGAGAGAGGACCAGTGTCTACCCACTGACTCTCATCACGCATCTTGTGACTACATCCATCTGCTTCTTGGCTGAGCCGGTCTTTCTGGGTACACATATATTTACAAATGAGAACAAAGGCTGTTGACCCCAGGGGTGCACCTTAGTCTTACTTTTCCTTCTTCCTGTCCATCCTTTCAACAGACTTGAGAGTCTTTTATTTCTTGTAGATACGAGAACTCAGGTCAACGTTCCTGTGAGTTGAGTGTTGAATGTCTCTATATCCAGATCTTGGGTGCTCTCTGGCTTCTGAGAGCTGTTCTGTAGCATCCTCCAATGCTTGTTAAAACAGTCATCAAGGGCTGGAGAGATGGCTCAGCGGTTAAGGGCACTGGCTCTTCTTCCAGAGGCCTCTGAGTTCAATTCCTGGCAACCACATGGTGGCTCACGACCATCTATAATGAGATCTGGTGCCCTCTTCTGGCTTGCAGGCATACATGCAGGCAGAATACTGTACATATAATAAATAAAGCTTTTTTTGAAACAAACAAACAAAAACAAAAACAAAAAAATAGTCATCAAGAACAAAATTCTTCTTGGAACTTGTACTTCTCACCCCTCAGTGGATACCCTGTGTGTGCGTGTGTGTGTGTGTGTGTGTGCGCGTACATGAGTCCAGATAGCCACAGAGGCTGGATGAGTTGGATCCATGCCACCACCCTTCTGAGCTGGAGTTACAAGGGGGTTGTGAGATGCCTGATGCAGGTGCTGGGAATCAATCGAACTCAGGTCCTGTGGAAGAGCAGTAACTATCTTAAGCACGGAGCCATCTTTCCAGGCCTCATCTAGTGTGTTTTATATGTTGTCTGCCTGTGAAATGAGCCTCATTCCCTAACTGAGAGGTCTGCCACCCTTACTTTGCTGCTCTGTAAGAGATTAGTAGTTAGGGCCTGGGCTCAGCTTTGACTGCAGCCGTGTGTCTTTTCTCTCTAGTTCATTAGTTTACAACTCTGGGTTCCAGAGCAAGTTACATTTACATTTCAGCTCTTCAGTGTGGCCAGACAACAGTATTGATCTTAAGCAGATGTTGCAAGTATGAAATAATCAGTACCCCAGGCATATCTTTGTGAATATTAAGCATGGTCACTGTCATGTGACCAACATCACCATCCAACATTAGCTGAGCACCAGCTCTGGACAGACACAGAATTAACAGACACTGAAGTGTAAACATTACCAGGCGATGAAGCTCAGCCTAGCGACAGAAATAAACAAAGGAGCGGTAAGAGCCTGGAGACATGGGTAAGAGCTGGTCTTTCAGAGGATCCTGGTTAGATTCCCAGCACCTACTTGGCAGCTCACAACTACCTGTGACTCCAGCTCCAGGGGGTCCAATGCCCTCTTCTGGTCTTCAAGGACATCAAGGATGTACTTGGTGAAAAATCATACACACAGTCAAGATACCCATATACATAAAAAAGAAAAATGAAATAAAGAATTCAGCATGGTGGCACATTCTTGTAATTCTAACACTGGAGAGGTGGAGACAGGCAGATCCCGGGGGCTTCCTGGCCAGCCAGTCTAATCTAACCAGTGAGCCCCAGCCAATGGAGAAATCATGTCTCAAAGAACAAGGTGGATGGCTCTTAAGAAATGATACCCAGACAAACACACACACAGACACACACACACACACAGACACACACACACACACACACACACACACACACACACACACATACAGAATGAGTACAGTATGATCCAAGTACTTCTATACTGACTCCTTCCTTGGCTCTCCCTGGTTTGGGAACAGTTCCATGAGACAGTGACACCTTTTCCAGGTAAGGAGGACTGGGGAAGGGAACTGAAAGCCTGTGGTCCCAGGAAGACAAGGTCTCACTTTCTGATCAGTTCTGCTTGGTGGCGCCACAGCCTAGCTCCTGGCCTTTGCACCTTGAGTTGTTGCTGACAGCTGCTAGAACACTCTCACCCATTTGGACTCGAAACCTTCCCTGCGCTGTCATCAAAGCTGACTATCAGGGACCATGATGCTGAGGAAAGAGCACTGGGTGGAGGGTCAAGGTCACACACCATGCTCCAGCTTTGTTAGCAGTCTGCATCAGAACATTGCTACGGATAAGAACAAAGCCTGCACTGGGTGATAGTGTCACACACCTTTAATTCCAGCACTCAGGAGGCAGAGTCAGGAAGATCTCTGTGTTCCAGGACAGCCTGGTCTGCAGAGTGGGTTCCAGGATAGCCAGGGCTACACAGAGAAATCCTGTCCTGGGGGGGGAGGAGGAGTTTAGGAAGAAAACCTGTAAAGAGGAAACGTTGCATTATATATTCTTATCCTACCTACTTTGCCATTGTAAGAGCTTAATGGGTCAGCAAGTAGCTTTCTTAAAAGTTGATTATGTTCAGACAGAAATGTGCTCTGTGAGAAGAGGGCTGGCCTTGTGTGCAGGAAGCCCGAGGTTCAAACCCCGTCACTGCATTAACAAGGTCTAGTGGACATGGAGGCAGGGGAATCAAAAGCTCAAGGTCATTCTCAGCCACATAGTGCATTTGACTTGGGGTACTTGAGACCTGTCTTTAAAACAAATTTGTTGCTGTTGTTCTGTGTCAGTGGTGAGTTAACCTCTGTCTGAATCAAGAAGGTTAGTTGCAATGATTCTCGAGCTCAAGGAAATGGGTCCAAGTCCTGGGTCATCCTGTGTTACTTGACCACCTTGCTTCACGGGACTGTGAAGTGAAAAGCGACTGCTGCGCAAACACTTGGGGACGGAAGCAGAGAGAGGATGCTAACTCCTGTGGCCTCGTGGCTTTTCACGTACGGAGTGGATTTGAAATGAATACCGTGACGCTTTCAAAGCTCTGACTTCTCAGCGTTTCCAGCATTTCCCTCTGTCATGATCCCACAGCAAGGATGTCTCTGGAGTTGGCTTGACAGATAGGTCTCAGGTTAACAAAGGGAACAGCCGTGTGTGTGTGTGTGTGTGTGTGTGTGTGTGTGTGATTGTGTGTGCAGTTACTGTTGACAATGTCCAGGCTGACAAATGGTTTTGGGTCCAGACTTCCCCCTGCATTATTAATGAAAAATTTCATATCACCTGAGGCTAACCTCGTTCCTCTCACAAGTCTTTGGCGACTAACAATCTCACTGCCTTCTGAAGAAGAGTCTGCCAAGCCGGCTCTCCTCCCACCCTTCCCCTTAAGAGATGCTCCAACACGAAGCTTCAAATTAGGTTTGAATAAAAGACTGTGATAAATAAGTAAGCGTCCCCCTACACAGACAGCCACTTGTTTGGGGATTAAAGTATCGATTTTCCAATGTGGCCGAGATTTAGAGGCAGGTTAATTAAACATTTACATATATGTGCCGAACAATATATTGCATGGTGCAATAATGTGCATTTTAATCAGAAACCATGGGTGTTTGTGTTTGCTTTTTCCATGTTAATTGGCACCATGCTGGCTCCCGCTTACGTATTTGGCTAGATGGAAGAAAATAGACATGATGTTTTAAATATTTTAATTAGGACCAGCAGTTGCCGGCTCCCTCATTTCTCATTGGACTGTTTCACATGCATGAATAAATGAGCTCGCCTGGAAGTTCTCTGCAGAAAGTGGTTGCCCTCTGGCCATAAAAAGAGCCCCATTCATTAATACTTTAATGAAATTAGCTGTGAGCAAAATATTATTCCTTTTAACTGTGTTCTAATTTCTTAATTTTAATTAGGCACATAATTGTAGGGTGCTGAAATTATCTTCATGTTCAGCAACTAAAGTTCCATCATCAGGGGCCTGTGGCGGGGGCATTGAGTACTCCCCATGCGGTCCAGCAGGAAATTTCCATCTGACTTTCTTTCTGCTTCACCAAAAGTCCTGGCTACCATCTCGCTTGCCATATGGAGATAGTGAGTCATAACTCCTTCAGATTCTGTGGGAGAGAAACAACATGGTCTACCATGAATCAGGGGTTTTGTTTTGCTGATGTTGTTGTTGTCGTCATCATTGTTGTTCTTCTTCCTTCTTTTTCCTCCTCCTCCTCCTTCTTTTTCTTCTTTCTTCTTCTAACAAGTTTAGCTACATGGGCCCCATAGAGGGCCTGGGGATGTGACGCAATTTGTAGAGTACTTGGCTAGGATGCATGAGGTCCTGGTTCCGTTCCCAGAGCTGCATTAAAACCAGGGATGGTATTCCAGGCCTGTAATCCTAGCACTCAAGGGGTGGAGGGAGAAGGATAGGAAACACAAGGCCATCCTCCATTATAGAGTAAGGTGATGCCAGCGTGGACTATGTGAGACTCTGTCTCAATTAATTAATTAATTAAATCAGGAAGGCACACTTAACCTAGGTTCCATGTCACTGACCCCTGAGCAGGTTTTGCTGGAGGACTCTCAGGCGCCTCAGTTCACCACCTCCTTTTGGCTGTTTCTGATGGATGTGTGAGCCCTGTGAGGATGAGGAGCAGGCGTAGCGGATGTCCTATCAATTACCAGTTTATGACTCCTAGCTCCGCCTTTAGGCAAACACAGTTGTCAAATTATGAGACTGAAAGGACCCCTTGATTTCAATGCTAGAGTTTTCTGATTAAGATTGTGGCCCTTGAGGGGTTTGAGAGATGGGTAGTGATTAAGAGCATGGCCGCTCTTGCAGAGGCTCCGAGATCAGCTCCCAGTGTCCAGTAGGCTGCTCGAAGCTGTCTGCAACTCCAGTTCCGGGGGATCTAGTGCCCTCTTTTGGCTCAGGTGGTAACCACACACATACAGTGCACATATGTACATGTAGGCAAAATACTCACACACAAAAAAATAAAAATAAATGAATCTTTAAGGTGGGGGCATTGTGTAACGCTCTAAGCAAATGAAAGAATGCCCAGATGAACGCAAAAGTAGATCTTCTGGGTTAACTAGAACAGTAATTTGTATCCTCTGAGTCCTAACTGTAGAAGATACGGCATGCAATCTGAATTGAAATTTAAGTGAGAAGTTATAAGCCTCTATGCAGTGGTCCACATCGCTTCCCCCAAATCAAAAAGATTTGTTATGACAAAAACTGGGTGTATATGATTCAATGATTTCTGGAAAAAAAAAAAAGGAAAGTTCATTTAATAATTGTTGGTAGCAGTCTCACCTTCCACTGTCAGTGCAACATTGTGTGCCTGGACTGGTAGTGTCTCAGTGAGCTGAGAAAGGCAACAGACCTAACTAAGTATGTTCGAGGCAGATCTGTGAGTTCAAGGCTAGCCTGGTGTGCATAGCAAGCTCCAGATCAGCCAGTGCTGCATAGCCAGGTCCTGCCTCAAAAAGTCATATATTTGATCATCTATGCAAAGCAGTAATAAAACCTTGATTGACTCTTTACGGGTTTAAGTGAGCTAAGGGCAGAGAGGACCCAATGCATACCGAGCACTCAGTAAATGCTAGGGAACAGTGTTGTCAGGCTCAGTCCTGGCACCCAGATGCAGGCTACCAGTGTGCGAACCAGACTGCGTATCTTACTCTTTCACGTGCAAAGCTCTCCCATGTGTAATCTTGGCCTCGTTGCATCTCTTTCATGAAGATGGATCTGAGTCCAGGCTTTACAGAATGAGGCAGACGTTATCCCAATGCCCGCCATTTTGGGTGCTTTTCCTCCTGCTTTGCACAATGCTGGGATTCAAACTTGGGCATGTGTACATACGAGGCAAGCACTGTTCTGGTCATCAGCAAGAGCCTTTCATCCAGAGGACTCCACTAAAGAGGACATAGCTCAGACGTAGCTTGCTGCTCACCCATGCCAGTTTTCACACTCGTCTTTCTTCACGACATTCGTTTCAAGTGTTACCTGCCTCACACAGGCTGGGGCAGTGCATCCCCAGCTCTGCACTTTCACTGTGTATCAGTTCTGTGCCGTCTAAGAATTTCCTTCTCACCTTGGTTGGCCCTTCAGGTTTGATGATGATATTTCTACTAGACAGGTTTTCTTACACTCAAATTTATCACCCTTTGTCAATTAATCAATTTTCTCACATTTTAAAAACAATTCCTTCTATGCTTCTAGATTCTAAAATATCTTTTCTCATGCATGTTGTTTTCCTTCCTTCCTTCCTTCCTTCCTTCCTTCCTTCCTTCCTTCCTTCCTTCCTTCCTTCCTTCCTTCCATTTTTTTTTTTTTCTGAGACAGGGTCTCAGTACATAGCTCTGGCTGTCCTGGAACTCACTCTGTAGACAAGGCTGGCCTCAGACTCACAGAGATCTATTTGCCTCTGCCTCCCAAGTGCTGGGATTAAAGGCGTGTACCACTATGCTCAGCTTGGGAGCTTGTTTTTTGTATTTGGTTTTTAATGAACTTTATTTTGTACATCATACAACTTGTGATATTAACAAATATTTTGATTTCCACATGGCTGGCTGGGTATTCAAGACACTTTGTGTCTAGTCTGTCTTTTCCCAGAATTTGGTTTCACCTCCGGGTTCTTGTCTACATATCTGTGTTTTGTTTCCCCTGAAGCTCGTCACAATTTTATGTATTATAGAATTTCAGAAGTCCTTCAAGCCTCAGTTTCTAACAAATTTTCAAAACTGGTAGGGTGAACTACCCAGACTTCAGTCTTTGAGATTGCTTCAGCTGATTCATTGCTCACACACCCATGTGAGTTGTAGAGTCAGCCCAGCCTCTCAGATCACACACGTATACATGCATATACGTCACAGATAGACACACACGCACACATTCAAACATACATTATCATACACACTTGCACATACAAACACACAAGCACACGTATAGACACACATATACACACAAACATGCACACATACAGATAGACACATAGTTGTTGGGACTTTGAAGTTAAAGAAATTTGCAAGAAGCAAAATATTTGTGATATCAAATTTTCCTCCATATCCATTTACTATCTTCAAATTTTTCATCTTTCTCTGTCTTTTAATAGTTTTATAATTTCATCTGTAAAATTATTGTAGATATATAATGTTTTTAGTTCTTCTAATTTGGCTTTAACTTATATTCTGATATGTTATTTTTGTGGTTGGTTTTCTCATTTCTCTAGGCTTCTCTTTAGCTATGTGTATTATGATGACAAATTCGTTAAAATCTCCATTTTAATTCTTGAGGCTCTTATAAAAGTATGGTTTTTCTATACCCACGCTTGCTCTGAATAATGACAAGAGACCTTTATGTATATTAAAAGCTTTAGGCACTATAGCTAGGCAGATACTCAGCTACTCTAACTTGATAATACAGGTTTGGCTTACCTGGCAGCCACATGGCCTGTTACCTGTCATCTTAGTCCTACCCTGGCACCTATTCATCCACGTCCCAATGGTGACTCTCTCCTTTTGTCCCCACTTAGGACCCTTTCACTGGGATCAGAAGTTCTACCTTAACTCATCAGCCCAGCTATTGGCCATTCAGCTCTTTATTTGACCAATCAGAAGGTGATAGAGAACAATTTACAGCACACCAAGACAGCAGATGCTGCCTAATAATGACAAGGCCAAAGTCCAGACTCCAACCAGATCTCTAGGTAGAGAAACCAGCATTTGAATACACAGTGCACACACACACACACACACACACACACACACACACACACACACACACACACAAATCACTCCAACAGGCTTTGGGTCTCAAATTTGTATTTAACTCTTAAAAATGAACACACCTTGAAGTTCTGTGCCAACATTCTCTGTCATTGCATCTACTTTCTTAAATGCATTTGTTCTGTTTTTGTTTGTTTGTTTTGAAGAAGCATGTGTGAACACATGTGTTGCTGAAAAGGAAACTTAGGACTAGACAGATGCTCCTGAAGGTATTCTCATACGCTTGGCTTTTGTCAGAGGTGTCCCTACGAGGGGTTCCTCAGAAAGCAGCAGGTATTGTCAATAAGAGACACTTTCTAACCTATTGTGTTTATGCATGAAACTAAACACTCATATTTTAAATGATCAGCCTGTATTAGACATTCTACCACAATCAAGATTTATGAGGCCTTTACTTCCTCTTACACTGTGAGGGTAAGACCACAGGGGGGATGTAACTGAATGTGGAGTGTGTTAGGGTATGATTCCATGGGTGAAGTAACCGAATGTTGGGTTTGTGGGTCATTCAGCAACAGTAAAGCGTATCTGAATGCTTAGTGACTGAAACTTGGAACCTGAAGCACCAACCGGGGTGGTTGCGAGGTGCTCCTGGCAGCAGTGGTGAGGGCTGCACTGGGCGTTGTAACCACAGCCCTGCTTCTCAGTACACAGCACCCACAGCCGGACTAGCATCCACCACTCCAGGCAGGCCGACACTGCCTGAGACAGCTCTGCTCAGATTCAAAACTACCTTGTGTCATACACTGTGTGTCTTTTTGCACATACAAAGCTTTCTTCTCCTCACAGAAACACCATGCCTTAATGACGTAAGACAAAGCTTCGAACACTCCCACACAATCATATTCTTCTTCACGCAGAAAAGAGTATGTCTCTGGATTGCATCATGTTAGAACGCTTGACTGCAAAAATTGTTGTTTGGGTTGCTGAAAAGTTTCGTTTTAAAAATGTTAAATGAACTTTGGCTTGGGATTAGGAGAGAATTTCTGGTTTCTGAAATGATGCTAACTGCATGTCTTTCATTTTCTACTAGGTGTTTATTAAAGCGTCATTCCCAGCAGTGATGATTATAAGTCAAAATATCTATCAACTTCGAAAAACGTCAAAGGTACGCTACATACCGCAGCATTGAATATTCGCCTAAGGTTTCATTTTAAAATATGTGCTTTTATTTATATGGAGGGGGAGTGGCTTTGCGCACCTGTGAGTACAGCGCCATCAGAGGCCAGAAAGGAGCATTCAACTCCCCAGAGCCGGAGTAACAGTTGGTGGTGATATGGCTGCTGGGAGCTGAACTCACGTCCTCCAGAAAAGCAGCAAGCGCTCTTAACCACGGAGCTACCGCTCCAGCTGAAAGGTTTGATTTTTTTAAGGAAAAATAAACAAGATGTCCATCTTATTCATATGCAGATTTGTTTTCTTTCTTTTCTTTCTTTCTTTTTTTTTTTTTTAAGCATTCGAAATGGCTTTCTACTAGATGTTCTAAATAGGCAAATGTATACGGAAAATAGTTTAGTAGTTTGGGAGGCAGTACTGACGGGCGTCCACTTGCAGGTTTTCAGTTAGACTTGAAGTTCTGTGTATGGGGTATTACCCTTTCTAACAAACCACTGGCAAAAAAATAAATAAATATTCCAAGCTATACTATAGCTCAGTTAGGATCAACTGTAAAAAATTGCTTTTCCCTAAAGGTTTGTCATATAGCCAACAGAGCCTGGGTGGACAGATCTTAGACCTCTTGTATAAGATCTACACAACAGTTCCCAGGGAAACGCTGATTCAACGAAGCTAGATATGGTCATTTTTACACGGCCTGGTTAAGTGGTTGTCAATAGCCTGTTTCGCTGCTTGATTGCTTTAATAACCCATTCGGCATGTTAAAACACACCCCTCCGGCCAGGGTTTATCAAACAGGGTTGATTAACTTTAACGGGTAATCCCTGAGACAATCTGCTTATAAATTAAGACCGCTAGAAGACCTTTACTTTTATCTTATTTTATGCTGAGTTTATTCCCATGCTGTCAGTTTTTGCTTCTTTGGTTTCTCCTGGGATATCTTTTTCTTCTGTGCAACCTCCTCTTCTGGCTTTGGAGAAGTGTGTTCCTTTTCAGTGAGGATCACTCTCCTTGTGGAAGGGAGAGTCGTGTATGGGTTCATCCGGCCATGAGCTCTGTTTGTGGGTGCATCTTAGGTGCCTTGTTCACCTGGATATGCTCAATCTACACCTAATCCCTTGACCTTGGCATTACTCTCCACATTTTTAATCATGTGCAGCGAAGACCCAGCCCTCTTTTTTGGCCATCGGCCCTGTGTCCAGCCCCACTGTTTGGCCTGGGCACATCTATGACCTCCACTATTACACTGTTGGAATGACACATACTGCTCCTTTAAAGCGACATCTTTCAGGCACTTAGTGACATGCACACCCTTGATGGCCTGGCCAGTTTTGAGGGTGTTCTTAAAGTGAACACAGATATTTGAACGTCTTGATTTGCATAATTTTTGTAGGGTTTTCTGGGTCAAGAGAGTAGTGAAGGACCTTCACAGGTCACCTCAGTCCACTTACAGGAGACGCTTGCTTTCAGCCTTAATAAATGGTAGAAGTATGGGTATCTCAAATAATGGAATTTCTTTGCCATGGTTTTTGTTGCACAAGGTCTGAGTGGCACCTGGCCTAGGCATGACTAAGAGAGGTTCTCACTCCAGCTGTTCCTGGTAGACATAGCTCTTGATTATGCCTTTTCTTTGGTAACTGGAATCAGGTTAGATTGCAATTAAAGGTGAGCAGAACTTCTCTTGTTCTAACTGAGAGCAATTTTCTTTTCCTTTCTTTCTTTCTTCCTTTCTTTCTTTCTTTCTTCCTTCCTTCCTTTCTTTCTTTCCTTCCTTTTCTTTTTCTTATTGTTTTTTTTTCTTTCCCCTTTTTGATTGCTACTAAAAGCAAGAAAGCTGAGAGACATGTATTTTCCGCTAGCAATCATGTGTTGATATATAAACAATTTAAAACGCAGTGTGCTGTGTGGTCAGCAGCATGTGATGTGGCCGTGGGGAATGCTGGCTTTGGACCTGTGGCCAGTCTTCCGTCACCTGGAATACTCTCAAGGCAGAAGATGGAAGGACAGAATTCCAGGACCACTGAGACATCATCCATCACTTAACCAAACAATTGCTTCTGATTGAGCAAGCAAAAAGATTATTTATTGATAGAAATGGTTAGAAAGAAAAAAAAAATCCTAGGCTGTCAAAAATGCAGCCTAGGATTTAAATGCTGAAGACTCATGGAAAAAGCAATCAGTCTCTCTCTCTCTCTCTCTCTCTCTCTATATATATATATATATACACACATATAGATACATGTATATCTATCTATCTACCTACCTATTTATCTATGTACTTAGCTACTTGTCTATCATTTAACTGTTGTCTATGTATACATTCATCATCACTTACTTTATCATTTATTAAGCTATATCTATCATTTGTTACTCTATCATCTATTTATTATCCATCTATCGATACATCATTTCCCTCTCTATCATGTATAAATCTATTATTTATTTTTATCTGTTTACCTATTTATATATCATTGTCTATTGAGTTAGCTGTTTATTGTCATCAAATCTACAAGTTATCAATTTTTACATCTTCTATCTATCATCTACCAATCTATCAACTATTATCTACTATGTACAAATTGTTATTATTTTTTTGGAGACACAGTCTCTCTGTGTATCCCTGGCTGTCCTGTAACTCACCTTGAACTCAGAGACCTGCCTATCTCTGCCTCCCAAGTGCTGGGATGAAAGAAGTATGCCACTACATTCAGCTTTATAAATCAATTAAAATCCATTTGCTCATTGTTCAAAAGTGGACCAAAAAGATTTATACAAGTGCTTATAGTCACACATTTTTTTTTAAATAAAAATATTGAAAGATGACAGGTATCAAAATAGTAGAAGGACAACAAATCAAAATTTAACATCATCTCACCACAGTGGAAATTATGCATTGTTCTGGTTTTCTTTGAGCTCTCCTGTGCTTCACAAAATTTCTGCAATGAGTGTGTATCATGGTTTAAATAAATGTTAAATTATTTAAATAATAAATAACTCATTAAAATAATTTCCTGTAGCATTCTGTTAAGTGTCAAGCAGCATCATTAAATGTCGAGACTCAGGCTCACTCTCTGAAACAGATACTTTGAACGGAAGAGAGTGTGAGGAAGCTAAGCTGGGAGAAGGGCTATGTTTGGCCACGATGATGGAGGATGGTAGACAGCATGCTTGTGGAAGATAGGTTTCTAATTTGTTGTTGTTCTCCGCCAGACAAGGGAAACATAACTGGTGGCATCATCACAGAGTTGCTGGGACTTAAATAGGTCTTTTGGCCTAAGAACCTCAAATCGCTGTCTCCTAGGGGGTCTTCATGTTTGAAACTTCTCTCCGCACTCACTGGAGGTGTACAGGAAAGCCCACCCTCCAGGACACATAGAGAATGGGCAGGCCAACTCCTGTGTTGACACGGGCTTTTCCCTTCTGCCCACCATCAGCTCCTTTCCTGGGGTGAGGCACCTGCCAATGAGCTCATGCCTCCTTGACCTCCCTCTAACTCTTACTTCCATGGCAGCTGGTGGTCTGAACAAACACACGTGAAACTATGCTGTCACTGGCCTTGCCACACCTGTGCTGAAAACTCAATTAGATCCCGAACTTCACTAGCCACAGTGTTTGGATGACTTTGAATATGTATGAGAACAAGATCTCTAGAGCAGCCCACAAGGTCCTTGGTGGCTTGCTGCTCCACTTCTCAACTAAGGTCCTGCCTCTCAGCCCTTGATGTTCTGACACAGAAGAGCCACCCCTTGGCTCCGTTTCTTCCCACCTCACTTTCCCATGCTATCCCTGCCGCCTCATCCCGGGGCCCATCTTTCTCTTATTAATGATTCAGTTTCAAACCCCATACAATTTCTTCTACAGTATCCCTTTGGGGTTTCTACGTCTCCTTCTAAGCAGTCACCAGTCTGCTGGGTTGACCTAAGCAATCATCTTTTGTGTGATGCTGGTCTCTCAGGCAGGTTACACGAAAGTGGAAATCATTTGTCCCCCAACACATCTCCTGTGGGCCCGGAGGCCCATTGCTTAATAGGAGCCCAGTAAGTGTTTGTTGCATGAATGAACGTCTTAAAGTTTCTTTGGAGCATCCTTTGTCTACTCCTCCCACTCTTCCACTGGTCACCACTAGTTTGGAAACAAGAGCGAGAAACAAGAAAATTGGAAGCCTGCTTGTGCCAGCCCCTCTTCTGTGATGTTCCCTTGGGTGTCGGGGTTGTGTCACTTCATCCCCCAGGTGGTTGTTCTCTGCATTTTGCCTGTCTCTCTCTTAGTTCAACCATACCAACCTTGAGAATGTTGTTGGTCTCTGTTTTGAAAGGAGAGAGGAGGAAGTCTTACAACCGCATGGGAGGCTCATTTCAGTCCTTGCAGGAAAAAGAATGTGGGTGGCAGTTGGATAGCATTATGGGCAGGGAGGGGGCAGTGTGGGAAGGGAAGAAACTAAAAAAACATGCCTTAGGAACTTTATCAGAGCAACATGTGGCGGTGTGTGCCCATCATCCCAGCTTTCCCTGTGGCAGAGACAGAGGGTTGGGAGTTCAAGACCATCCTGGACCACAAGTTGAAGGCCAGCTTAGATTGCATAACAAGACCATGTCTCAAAAATTCTAAATTGAAAGAATTTTAATAAGAAGGAAAAAGAGAGGGGCAGGAGGGCAGGCTGAAAGAAGGAAGGAATGCGAGAGTCTTTCAGTGATGACTGGCCTCTGAGCATGGGATTTCAGGCTGGTGGTGAGCCACCTCTGTGGTTCGCCCTTCATGAATGGCTTGCCTGTTCCCATCCCCACCCATGCACAAGTTAAAAATAAAATAGAAATTTCTTTTAGGGAGAGAGGTGTGAGTGTTTGGAAACTCATTCCTCTTTTTTAACCTTCAGTCCTCACACCTTTCCTATGCGGAGACAGGGGGTCATCACCAGCACTGAGGTGAGGCTTGGCTTATGAAAGAAAATGAATGTCATGGTCTGTTTAAAAGGCAACTCACATTGACATCTCTTCTCTAAGTAACAAGGAGGACCCTAGGGAGAATGCTTAATTCTTGTTCATAAGGGCAAATAGAATAGACATCGGAGGTGGTTGAAAAGAGGACAGGTCGGGAGGACAGGACAGGACAGGAGGACAGGACAGGACAGCAGGACAGGACAGGACTGGAGCCTATCATAGATATTCTCTGAGAGACTCTACTCAGCAGGGGACTGAAGCACATCCTGAGACTCACAGCCAAACTGGGCAGAGAGCAGGGAGACTTATAGAAGAAGGGGGACACAGAAGGACCCAGAGGGAACAGGGACTCCACCAGAAGACCAACAGAACCAATAAATCTGGACCCAGAGGGGCCTGCAAAGACTCATGTACCAACCAAGAACCATGTGTGGAGAGGACCAGACCTCCTACCCAGATGCAACCAATAGGTAGCTCAGTCTCCATGTGGGTACCCTAGTAAGGGGAACAGGGGCTGTCTCTGACATGGACTCCTCAAAACTTCTAAGGCCATCAATGATAAGGAAAGACCATCAGAACAAAGAGAAGTAGCCAGCTTATGTGTTCAACAGCAGAGGAGTTCTTAGCCATAAAGAAGGATGAAACTATGGAAAATGGATATATCTGGAGATTTTCATATTAAAAATAAATCAAGTGCAGAAACATAAATACATGTTTTGTCTTATTATTATTTCCACTTTTTATATAGACACATAAAATCATGCATAACACTTTCCCAAGGTGGGGTGACCTGTCCAGGCCATAGAGGAAGAGGATGCAGGCAGTTCTGAAGACACTTGATGGTCTGTGACCAGTAAGAGAGGAGGGCTCCCCCTTTCTGAGGACTAGATGAGGGGAATAGGAGGGGAAAGGGAGGGAACAGGAGGAGATGAGGGAGAGGGCTACAATCAGGATATGAAGTGAATAAATTTAAAAAAATAAAATAAATAACATAAAATAAAAACCAAATCTCTTCTACCAGAGAACTTGAAATTGTTGTTTCCATTTGATTCATGGCAAATTAAACACAAGCAATTATGTACCCCTTCTTTTCCTTTCCTCAGCCATGACAGAAGAAAGAGGTCTCTGAAAGAAGAAACAATAATGACAGTTTTCTTTAACTGTCCATTCAGGGATGGATGGAGTCCTGCTTTGCAGTTTTACTTATTGTAAAGGAAGGGTGTTAATTCTCAGGCTGTGCATTGCCTGTGTGTGGCTGGAAAAGATGCCTCTGGCACTGTCACTCCCAGTGTCACTTCAACGTGTGGAAGATCCATTGCTTCCTACTGTGTGGTAGAGGGTTAACATTAACGGTTTGTGATCAGTGATTTTTCTAAAAGAAGTAACATCTGCGTTTTAAACAGGAATTTTAAGCAGGAAGACCTAGATGCACGAGGCAAGCCCTCAGAAGCAGACTAACGGTGCTTTATGCCATTAATTACTGCTGCTTATCAAAGCGCCTTCTCCAAGCTAATTGCTGAGTCCCAGGGGGTCTCACTAAGATGAGCTATGGCCAAGAATAAACAATAAAACCCAAAATCAGCAGAGGTGGCTGGTTTAACGTGCCGAAGAGCTACCGAATGTCCACCGCCGTATCTCTGTCAAGTTAGGCCAGGGAGAAACTGGTCGTGGATGAATTGTTGGTTCAAGGGGGTTCCTACCAGGATAAAAGAAGCCAAGCTGTCTTCCCTGTAGGTCTCGGCTAAGCTCAGCACATCCAGGTCCCACCTATAGATTACCATGGGCAAAATTAACCTGGAAACTTAGCAATTCGGACTTTTAAATGATCTTTTCTTTCAGGTGAGCTACAGGATGGAAAGAGAGCTCCCCCTCAACCTTTTCTAGCCTGGCGTGAGGCCTTGATGCCTCTAGCTGCTGTAGCTAGTGGACAGCTTTTCTGTCATGACAGAACTTCTGATCTGCAGCATTCTTCAGCCTCCAGTCCTACTGTCTCCTTTTTTTTTTTTTTTTTACATTTATTTATTTATTTTTAACTCACACATAAAGGGCTAAGCATATGACTCTGAGTGCTAGCCTTCTGTGTGCTAAGCCTCACAGCCTGAGACAAATAGCTGAGGTGCCTATTTAACATGCAACGTGAACCTGGCTGCCAGGTTCTTCCAGCATCCCCGACTCCCCACCTGTCTCAGGGTCCTCCTCCTGGCTGGCATACCCTGTCCCCTACCCTGAACTTCCCAGCCCAGGGAGCTGGGCTGTTCTTCCCCATGGAATCCAGCCATTTTGATTACCCACTCCTTTCGTACCTTCGGCCTCCTGGCTGCTGCCGCTAGATCCCCTCTCATCCCCTCTCTCTTCCCCTCCTCCTCTCCTCACATGGTCCAGCTCAGTCTGGTCCTGTCCACTCCCGACTCTCCCAGATGTGTCTGCCTCTGGCTCTGCTGTCCCTTCTACATACAATAAACTTTCTCCTCCATTAGACCCAGGAGCAGTCATGTCCTTTCCTTTCTTTTTTCTTTTTTTTTTTCTTGTTTTTCATTCAATGTGCTTGCTCACTCAACACTGCAATAAACCAGACATGGTGGCATTACAGCTGTCACACCAGAACTTGGGAGGTAGAGGCAAAAAAGATCCAAAATTCAAGGTCACCTTCCATCTCCAAGATATAATGAGTTCAAGCCCAGCCTGAGCCACAAGCTTGAGACCTTGTGTCAGAGCAACCAATAAACTGCGGCCTAGTGACTAGGTGCTGCGTGATGGCTCACACGTGAATGCGTAGCGTGATGTTTAATTCCGGTGTGGTGTGTCCAGCTCCTCAAATGTTGGTCCTTTCTTCTTGGTGACAGCAACCCACATTCTTTCTTCTGTTTTTTCTAAGATTCGTTATCATGACATGCATTTGCCCTGCTGTGCAGTAGAACACCAGGAGTTCTTAGCCATGACCACTTGTCAACCTAGTGCCCGTCTGCAGCTTTCTCCATGTCCTCTGCACCCTCTCCTCCGCAGGCCCCCGCTACATGCCTGACTTTTCCAAGACCCGCTCTTAAAGTTTAGTGTGTTTGACCCAGAAGCTCTCTCCAATTGATAGCCACTCTCAAATGAAAAATTGGCTCTCGCCAACAGTCTCACTCTTTATTGTTTTGGTTTTTAATTAAGAAAATGTTTTTGCTAGAAAAATTGGGTTAAATTTATTTTTTTTCTCTGTATCTTAGGTATTTATTAGCTTTGACTAACAAGCACAAATTCACTTCATCATATAGTATCATCTTCACATAGAGGAATATCGTTTTCCATTCAAACTACTCTTATTTTAATAACACAATTACTTTCTATTTGTCATGTATCTTTTTAAATGACAGCAACTTTTTTTTTTTTTTTTTTTTTTCAAATTAAGGGCAGGTCCCATACCTAGCACCAGGTAGCCAACAAAGAAGTTCCTTATCTCGTAATGTTTTTTCAGGCCATTTAAAAAAAAAATCATACAGGTCCTTTTCATAATATTCTGGCTTCCGCTTTTGTATTTTTGTGGGGCTTGTACTTGTATGACCATGTGTCTCTCTGCATCTACGCGTTTCTCATACTTTTTCTTTGGCTCCCCCCCCCCCGCCTATTTGTTTTGATTTATCATATTATATTATTTATTTATTACTTTTTAAGTTATATTTTTATATTTATAAAGTAAGTTTTATTTACTATTTTATTCTTAGATGTCTGTTTGTTTTCCAAGTAGAGATAGAAAGAGTGTGGATTCAGGTGGGAGAGAGCTGGGAAGGATCTCAAAGGAGGTAGGGGAAGAAGAAATTATAACCAGAAAATATTGTATATTGAAAAACTGTTTTCAATAGAAGAAAAGTAAAGGGAATTTATAACCATAAGCTTGATATTTTTCTGGCCTGGCTACTTTCATATAGCGCAGTGATTTTTCCATTCTTTCCATGGTGTCACAGATGAAAAGATCTTGTCTTCTGGGTCCAGCAAGATGGCTCAGTGGTAAAGTTGCTGCCACCACGCCTGATAACCTGAGTTCTATCCCCAGGACACTCATGGTGGAAGGAGAGAATATGGCCCATGTTGTGGGTACAAATGTGTGCACACAAAATAAAAAGGATTAAAATGTAATAAAACTATTTTTTAAATAAAGAATGAAAAATATCTTTATTGTATGTCTTCACATGGTAACACTGTTCATTTTATGTCCCTGCTAAATTTTGTTTTGCTTCCTTTAAGGGATTTATTTACTTATGTTGTGCTTTGTTTGTTTGTGTGTGTTGTGTATTTATGTGATACATGTGTGTGGACATGGGGGTTGGGTATGCAGGTTCAAACTGAAGTCTTCATGCTTACACAGTAAGTGCTCGCACGCTCTGAGCCACCTCCCTGGTCCTCGTTTTGAAGTTTAAACATGATGTTGAGTTGACAAAGCCATTGGAAAAATAGTACCCAAGGGGTTTCTCTTCTCTCTGATTGGTGGGTGGAAAAGGCCAACCTTCAGGTTGGGAATTCAGTTCCCTCCTTCCACCACGTGGGTCACAGGGATCATCGGGTTGTTGGGATTGACAGCAAGCGCCTCCACCTGCTGAGCCACCTCACCAAGCTCCAGTAACACAACTGTCAGCCACTTCCTTCATGGAGGCCTATGGACTGCAGAGAATCGGCCCCAGGAATACTGCTTCCTTGGAGCAAGTCCTGGCAAATATAAATGGCCTTAGACAGAAAGGCAGGGAGACAGGAGAGAGCAAGAAAGGCAAAAGCAGGGAGAGGGGACTCTCAAGAAAGTGAGAAAGGAGATAAGAAGAGAAATAATGGAAGAAAAAAAAAACCAGAGGGAAACAGAGAAAAGAGAGAGATGTGGGGACTGCCAAGGCTGGTCATCCTCCGAGTGGCCCACACTTTATCTGAGAGCTGTCCAGACACTGCGGCATTGAACAGGGCCCCAGACAAAGGTCTGATAAGCCGTTCCCTTCCCTGGATGTTAATAGCTGGGGGTTTCCCTACCACAGACAGAGCTTTCCCTAGCAGGTGTGAGAAAGCAGCTGCTGATGCTGTGGCTGCTGGACAATGATCAGCTTGAATGTTTGGAGTCACCTTCGAAGGTGTCGGGCCCTGCCCTGGACATGCTCCTTCTGAGCGAGTGTCATCTTAGAAAGTGAGTTTGTGAAATGGGGTGTGATGGGATGGAAGCCATGCTCCCATCCGACTTGATGGAAATGAGTCCATCTCATGATGACAATCCATTCCCATTCCCCCACTGAGGATGGGTCTAAGGGCCTGAAGATGCTCCTGCACCAGGGACCAGACGCTCCCTTCCCATTTAACAGGAACCGCAAGGGCAGAGTTACCCATACTGACAAACACTAACCTCGTCAAAGGATGCCCTTCAGGGGAAATGCGGAGCAGGCCAGGTGAGTTCCTGGGGTGCACACTGGACCCTCTTGTAGCTTTGTCCCAGGCGGGTCTGGCTTATGCTACAGCTTCCTCACTGTCAGCCTCAGACGAACAGAAACAGTGAAAGCCCAGGGTTCTCTGAGACCTCATCTAGACATGGCTATTACAGGAAGAGACCAGTGAAGTTGATAGCACAAGTATTCCTTTAGGATTCTGATGTCAGAGAAAGGAACTCATCGGCTCTGAAGCTGTCACATCTGCCTTAATTATGATTAATAACATACACATACCTGAGATGGCTCTTTTTTTCTCTCTCTCTCTCTCATGCTGACTTTCTTTAAATGTCTCTTTGCTAAATATGATCTCGGGGATCAGTGCAGCGTAGCAATAGGAACAGACTGGGGGTGGGGGACGCCTCTGTGTGCAGCGGAGCTTGAAACATTTGTGCCTGGTTGGGTAAGCTGGCCCCGACACCGTATACTTTGTGTACTTTTCATTTTCCCTTTTCTTTCCTTTTTCCTTCCCTCCCCCTTTCTTTCCTACATCCTTTCTCACTTTCTTTATTTGTTTTCTTTTTCTGGAACAGGGTCTGCACGTTGTACCCCAGGCTAGGCTACGACTCGCTATGCAGCCTTTGCTAGCCTCAGACTCACGGGAACCCTCCTGCTTCAGCCTCCCGAGTGTTGGGATCTCAGGCATAGAGTACACACTCAGCCTCTTTTCTGTATGATTTACAGGTCTATGGGCAGAGAGAAAGTTTGGGGTCAGCGAATTTTAATGTGGTCAGAAACGAGCTTGCTGGATTTAAAGAAAAATCAGTACATTCTGTCATTGCCCCTTCAGGAGAACGGCCTGCCATGAGCTTCTGAGGTGAGAAGCTGTGTTGGTCCATCGGGGAAGGAACGGATGGGAGGGAGGAAGCACAGTGTTTCTGTAAGAGGGAGGAGAAGTTGTAAATGGTAGCTAAACCTGGGTAGATGGTAGAGCTGCAGCGGTAACTGGAGCTCAGTCCCCAGACCTGGTGTCTCGCTGTGCTTTCTGTTGCTGTGATAAAATACCGTGACCAGAGCAGCTTGCAGAAGGAACAGTTTGTGTGGTTTACATGTCCCAAGCATAGTCTGTCACCGAGGAAAGTCAGGGCAGGGCAAGGATTGAGGCAGAGACCACAGAGGACCTGTGCTCACTGGCATGCCCCACACTGCTAACTCAGCTACCTTTCTTATACACCGTGGGAGCCCAGGGGTGGCACCAGCTCCTGTGGGCTGGGCTCGCCATCCCAATCTTCAGTCAAGAAAACGTCTCCTAGACTTGTTACAGGCCAATTTGATGGAGGCTTTTTCTCAATGGAGATTCCCTTTCCCAGATGACTCAAGCTTATAGCAAACTGACAAAAATTCAGCCAGCATACCTGATTTCTGATTCTCCCTCCCTTTCTTCTTTCCTCCCTCCTTTCTTCACTTCCTCCCTCCTTCCTTGCCATCCCTTCTCTCTTTCTCACACACACACCACACACACACACACACACACACACACACACACACACACCACACACTCGCTCGCGCATGCGCGCACTCACATACACTCACACACACTTATACATAAAATAACAAGGTGCTTTATGTGAGCGCTCTATGTGACAACACATAGCTCTGTGTCATCGACACGAAAAGGGATATGGAGAAGTGTATGCCGGAGACACCATTGTACGGGAGGCTGTGTGTTAATGTGGACAGGCCTTGCCTTGCTTCTTGCCGAGTAGACATATCCTTTGCTTACTCTTGTTAGTGTTCCCCGAGTGGCTTACATTGGCGCAGCGATTTGCTCTGCTATTACTGCTTATTCCGGGGTGGATTTGCACCTGACCTCATTCTGTTGTTTAGGTAAAGTTAGCAGGCCTCGGAATTCAGGGAGTCAATGGCTCCAGAGTTCCTGGGCTTAATTAGACAGTTCAAGCTCTGATTGGCCGCCGTGAAGCCAATCAATCAGCAAGCGTGCTTATTCGCTCTCCGGGAACTGCGGAGCCACAGCAGAGCCCCGCAGAATCACTCATTCAGCGTGGACCAGAGCACTAGGCAGGGCTGGGGTGTGTGTGTGAGGGGGGCATGTCCACAGGCTTCTGGACAAATGCAGTAGGCTCTTCCTGTGTGCAGTGTAAGGAGAAGCAGACTGCCCTTGTGCTGCAGACGGAGACACATTGAAGTTACATGTGCTTGCTTGTCAAGATGGAGACAGGTCGTGTCGACTACAACAAAAGCTGCCTTGGAGAGGGAAGCAAGGGTGCATGGGAACACGTGGGAATAACAGTATGACTGCCATGGGACCCACCCTCCCAAAAATGCGAGTGGCAGGTAAACCCCAAACCTATTTGGCTGTGAGGTTCCTAAGGAAAGGACGGGGTCTCTCTCCCTCACTCTGGCATCAAGAGATCCGGGTTCTGTGTGGCACATTTACTGAACAAATAAATAAAACGCTCATTCTAAGGGAGGTTCAAACATTGCTCAAAGCGTGTCTTTACCCAGAACTTAATATCTGTCATATGAATATTCATTTCCCCTATTCTCTGACTTTCACCCTTTCTAAACCTATTTTTTGTAGGGGTGCTCATGGGGGTGTGGGTACACGCATGCAGGGATGCACGTGGGAGTCGGAAGACAGCCTTGGGTTATCTTAGGAGCCTTCTCACTTTTGTTTGAGGTGGGGCCTGTCCTTGGGCTGACCTTTTGCTGCGTAGGCCAAGCTGACTAGCCTTAGAGTTTTCAGGGGCCCACCGGTGTCCACCTCCCATCTTGCTACTGCTAGAATTCCGGGCCTGTGGTGTGCCTGGCTTTTTATTTGAGTTCCAAGGAGCTCGGATCATCACAATTGCAAGGCAAGGACACTAGCAGCGGAACCATCTCCCCAGCCCATAACCTTCATAACCCCACTGCGGACACACCCAGCATGCACAGCTTCATGCTGTACAGGGATAGTCTTAGGGGACCTGCCTGGTTGATTCAGTTGTATAGGTTTTGTAGTGTGTTTTTTCGTGATGGTAATGATGATGATGATGATGATGATAGGAGCTGGAGAGATGGCTCACAGATTAAGAGCAGTGGGCATAGGTTTTACTCTCCACACTTGGGGAATATATGAATGTGATGCACTTTTGTTGTTTTTCAATATTCAGAGACGACTTCTGCTAGCAATGATGCAAGCACAGACAGGTACCAACCCTTCCCAGAGGAATGTGCAGGCTAGAGGTGAAGACAGGCTACAATAAAGCATGAAGGGCCGTCTAACTTGGATGTGAATGAACATGGAGGCTTCTACAGAGAAAGCAGCACTCTGCTTATGCTTGAAGGCTTGGGGGACATGGTCCGTGGAGTGGGTACCAGCACCGTGACCTCACCACTATGGAGGGCCAACACAGCCCTCTGCATGACTGAAGGTTTTCTTTTGTTCTAGCTAGGCATGTGATACTTTCTAGGATCAGCTCATAAGCAATGACCAAGGAGAACAAGTAGCTAAAGACCCCAGATTCCTGTCCCCCCTCTCACAGATTCCCAGAGGCTTGACTGTCAGCTGGCCATTTGGCCGCTCAGTAGCCCTCTCCTCTGATCTCCATGGCCCACACCCACTGTCTTCCTTGTGTTCGAAAATTACCTTAAAAATCCTCGTTTCTGTCCTCTCGTATAAGGATCTAACTTAGGACATGGGGGGGAAGGGGAGTAAGAATCCTAATCAAAGCCAGCCATTTTTAATAAAAGCCCAGAGTTGGTAAAGAATGAAAAGAAATTAATTGTGAGTTACCGTGAAGTGTGTGTTAGCACACAGTACTAGTTGGAGTGAGAAGATGCTGCACTGTCTGGTTTCCCCCTTAGGTAGGTTGTCCTAGGAATAGCAGTGGTGGGTCTGTACCAGGGTATCTGCAATCACAGCCCCCTAGGAACACACACACACACACACACACACACACACACACACACACAGAGGATTTATGTAAGTGTTGAATATAATTTTGTACAGTTGGAGTAGCTTATGCTGGGAATTACATTCTTAATCCTCTAGATTCATCTTCTCATCTGATGTACTAATTAGATGCCAAACACTAATACAGGAAAAAACCAAAGTTTCGTTTGTGAAATCAAATGTTGAAAAATAGATCCTCAACATAAAAATAACCGGTCCTTTGATGTGGTGTTCGAGAGGAAAGACCTGAGCAGCCTTTCAGGAATGAAACAACCTTGCCTTGGCCTTCCTCTGCTGTCTGCTTGACCGGGCAGAAAGAGACTGTGTGTGGCTTCTAAATTGGTTTTGGTCCCCACATCCCTGACCTGGTGCCTTTTCTGAAGCGGAAAGTCGTCAGAAAAGCCTGTGCCGTGTTAAACTTCGAGAGCTCTCTCGTGGGCTGGTGTCTTCCCAGACACTGACAATCTGAATATTTCCTGCATGCTAAGCAGACAGTTGTCAGGCACTTCCTCTAGGCGAGATAGTTATAAATGCCGTTTATGGCCCTGCTATGACAACTGTGAAGGACATGCCAAAGAATTTATCACAGGATTACCCAAGCACCAGCAGAATACCTAATAAGATTCTAAATGACCCAAGATGATAATAAGATCTAGCTTGTAGCAATAAGATATTAATAAACTGCTCTTTTCAATAAGGGAGACTCCTGGCATCATTACCCTGACATATTTGTTTTGCTTATATTTTGTGAACAAAGTAGGGCTGCTGGATTGAATAGTAAATTTATAAAACCCCGTGATGTATGAAAAACACAGCCCATCTGAAGTGGAACCTACAGGCTAAAGTCAAGAGCCCAGTGCTTGCCTATGACTTCCCAGTGCTGGCATCCCAGAGCCATCGATTCTAATTTTTCCATGCCATTTGCCTTTGTATTTAAAATTTATATAAGAAAAATATATCTCCTGCTGTTGACCACAAGGCCATCATTCAAATGAAGAAACTTAGTAAAGTCATAAACCAAGAGCGTGTGGATAAAGAATGAATGGAGAATACAGAATTCAAAATGAGATCTGGGATCCGGCTGGTGCCCCTGCTTTCAAAATAAAAACCATTTAGTGTTAAGTTAATTAAAAATATGGACCTTGCTTGTTATCACTTAGCTATTCCTTTTCGAGGGCCAGTGGCGGAACTCAAGACTCGCTGGCGGTCATTTTTCTAACGGCGTATTCCACCAGGCTTGGCTCCTCCCTTGTCTCAAACCTACCTTGATTTTTGTCTTGCTGCTCTACAGATTGTTTCTGAGGACACTATGGGTGGATAAGACCTTTAAAGACCTTCACTTCAGTTCTAAATTAGTCTTATGCCTGGAAGTTGTCTCCAGTTACCTTTACCCTGGCATGGCTGGTAAGATGCCTTAGTAGGTACAAGTGCCAGCCGTGCAAGCCCGACTATCTGAGTTTGATCCCTGGAGCCCCCCAAAAAGCCAGGTGTGGTGGCTGACACCCTGTAACCCCGGGACTCCTGGGGTGAGATGGAGGTAAGGCTGGGAGAATGCCTGGGGAACAGTGGTTGGCAGCAAACAAGAGACATCCTGTGCTAAGCTGGACGGTGAGAACCCATTCCTGGAAGTTGTGCTATCACATACACACACACACACACAGCTGCGTAGTGGACATTCCCACACTGACAGGATGATTTAAAAAGAACAAATGATTATCACAGCAGATTTCAGAATTGGAGTTAGCAGTTGTTTTTCAATTGAGGCATGCTTTACATGTGATGAAATGTACAGTTATTAAGTGTATAAAGTCATAATAAGTGAGGTTGTGTGTAATCGCCACTCGAAGCAAACTGTACGGTCATTTTCGTCAACTCATTTTCGTTGCCTCTACTCATTCCAGTGTGCAGGCCTCATTCTCAGCCCTAGTGACCGCCTTTCTTGTGCCTATCATTGGATCCATGTCTTAAAATGTAGATAAGTGGAAAAATCTTTTATTTATTCTTTGACAATTTCACACATGCAAACAATGTATCTTGATCTTATCTAACCCCCCCGCAACTTTTCCCCCCACTCATACTGGACATCTCTCTTTTTTATCCCCCGTTCCCTGCAGCCCTGATATTTTCAGTGGCTCATTGAACCCAGTTAATGCTTCCTGCTGGAATGCTGGCTGCCTTTGCTGGCTTAATCTTGTGCATATCTAGTGCAGGTAACCATGACTGCAGTGCGTTCGTGGGCGCGATGCACATCATGTCAAGAGGAGAGGGTTTCACAGCGTTCATCCCCAACCTCTGGCTTTCGCATCCTTTTATCCTCTCTCTGAGATCTCCTCTGAAGCTGTGGGGTTCATCTCAATGAGCCGTTTGTGTCTGAGTGCTTCTTTGAATGCTGTACTCATGTGCACAGATATACACACACACATTCACACAATTCAGAGTAAAATAACTCTCTATAAAGGCACACCAAATGTATGCACTGTAAAATAACCAGCAGATAAACTGACCTGCATGAAAGTTGAAAGCCTTTGTTCATCCTGTTTTTGTGTGGACTTTTTTTATTTATCTTAAATACATGCCCAAGAGTGAGCTTACAAAAACTGGAGAGATGGCTCAGTGCATCTTCCAGGGGACCCGGGGTTCAATTCCCAGCACCCACATGGCAGCTCAGAACTGTCTGTAACTCCAGTTCCATGGGATCCGACACCCTCACACAGACATGTTCAGACAAAACATCAATGCACATGAGCTAAAAATACATTACTTTTAAAAGAGAGTGAGCTTCCTGGGACAAAGGTAGGTGTTTAAGAAGCTTCCAGATGATTCCACCAGCAGTTGTGGGTTCGGAAGCACCACACCCCCCACCAGCACTCACTGCTGTCTATTCCTTCCGGTCTGGCCATTCTGATGGGTAGGGAGCAGGTTGCTCGTCTCGGTTTTAAGTATCAACAATATTTAAAAATAGCCAGGTTGGGAGAGGGCTGGCGCTGAGCTTTGAATAACAACCCACAACATTCCTTTTGTAAAACGTCCCAAAGTTCAGCACCGACAGCAAGAGACTTTAAGGCCTGTGAGTTTCAGACCACCACGGCATCTTCCAGAGGCTCCGCCTGTGTCTCTCTCCAACTCCAGTTCCTTTGCTTCGTCATAACTCTCCAAAAAAGGAGATGCAGTCTATCTGGTTAAGCTTGGTGCAAAAGCAGCACAGGGGTGTCATGACCAACTATGTAGAACTGGCCCCCACCTACACCCGGTGGCATTTCCTGCACAAGCTAAGGCATTCGCCGTCCTGGAGCTGCCATTTTGTAAAGAGACGAAGCGACAACTATCTGCCTTGGCACCTCGAGTTGAAACTCAAGCCCGGCCAATGTACGCCAAGCCTTCTCAGCAAGTTCTGTTTGAGACAAAAACTTTTTAAAACTAGAAATAATATAATTGCTTCCTACCCCCTATAGATGATAGTATTCAACCTAAGAGAACCAACCCCTGACGCTTGAGGGACGCTCAGGCTTGAGTTTGCTTTCAATGTGAAGTTACATACTTTCATATTCCGCCCTTCACACACACCCACATACCTTTCATTGTACCTGAGACCTGCCTTCCTTCAGTCAACGGTAGGTAGTCCTGTGACTGCTCCATCGAGCTCTAGGTTGGGTACCCATGGCTGTTCTCCAGGCCATCACTACTGGTCTCCAAGCTGTTCTTTGTTCAGTGTGCTAGAAAGGCCAGGAAGACAGTGGCTAAAGGTCCCACTGTCACCTGAGCAAAGTGGCTAAGACTGTTCCTGAGATACACAGGAAAAATTCCAGGTTGTCTGACCTTCAACCTGGAAATGGCTACCTGCCACGGGGACACTTAGTAAAAGGCTTGAGCTTAAAACAAATGGCAATGATGGAAATGACATTAATAACACACACTGACTGAACGCTTACCACAATCGTCAACTCTGTGGCCAATATATAATGCTTTTGTTAGGAAAATGACCCCATGGTTCCTGAAAACTGTTCTTCTAGGTCATAGTAGGTTGCTAAAGTCCGCCACTAGGGGGCAGCATTGACGCTATTGTCTTAATGGAAGTCAAGGCAAATTCTGTTTACGAGTCTTAATCTTTTTAGGTACATTTTCCTGCTCATTTAGGATGAATATAAGTAATCTTCCAGTTATCTTACACAGTAAGTTAATAATTTAAGAAATGAACCTGGCCCCTCATAAATACTGCAGAGGAAGGACAGTGACATAGTTTTCTTTTTTTCTGGTTTTCTCAATCCATTATTTTATGTCTTCATTAATTATTCCATTTGTAATAGTTGCGCTTGTTAAAAGGGAAGTCTCCACTATCAGGAATGAGTTATTAGCACATGCTTTCTAGGCTGTGTACTTGCCCAGAGCACTTAGCTTTCTGTCCGTTTAGCTGAGTATCGGTTGCATATGGGTATTTTGCTGGGGAGGGAACGTTCGTCTCCCCTAACGCTCAGCTTGGCAGAAGACGGCTGTGGGCCTTACACTTTGTTTGTGGAGGTGAAGTCGGCAGCTTGGCTAGACTTACTGTGTAAGCCAGGAGTGCTTCCTGGCACTGTGAAGAGTTCATCAATTTCTTACATGATTTGCTCAAGTGTTTTGCTTTGTGTGGCGAAAGTGAGGAGATGTGCTTCGGGTCATCTGATCCTTGATCACTGTGCCGCCTCCCAAGAACCACTTCTTTTCTTTGTTATGAACTCATGATCCTTCTTCACTCTTCTAAAGAGTTCCCCTTCCCTTACAGCCTTCATGTTTAAACTCAATTAAGTTTTTGAGAGAGGGTTTCACTATGAGCCTCTGGCTGGCCTGAAACTCCTATGTAGACCAGCCTCACCTTGAACTTGTGGAGATCTGCCTGTCTCTGCTCCAGAATGCTGGGATTTAATGCAGCACCACCATGGCCAGCTCCATTTTAGCAATTTTAAGCTTTTTTTGAGTTCCAATTTGACAGTAGATCTTTTTTCATCCTTTCATTTGAATTTTGTGTGGTATTGTTGTATTTCATTCTTGAGTCTTCTGATGGGTATGTAACTGACTGAATTATTAAAACCTTCAGAATCTTTGCCTTCAATCAACCACCTTAGTTTAGTTAAGTTCCATGACTTTAAATGCGATTACTTTGAGCTGCTTCTCAGCCATCTTGTTTGTCTCAATACACCCCCATTTCTTTTCTTTTTTTAATTTATTTATTTTTAAATTATTTTTGAGATGGGGTTTCTCTGCGTAGCCCTGGCTGTCCTGGAACTCATTATGGAGTCGGGCTGGCCTCAAACTCACAGATATCTGCCCACTGCTGCCTCCCCAGTGCTGGAGTTAAAGGTGTGTTGCCACCATGTCTGGTTTATCATTTCTTGCCACCCACCGTCATCCCGTTTTTGGTTTCATTTCAAAGAACTGCTTGTTTTAGCGCTTAACCCTTCTCCCTACTTACATTAAAGTCATACATTCTATCACCAATGTCTCAGCGATCACTGACTTTTAATATTGATTCGCAGAGTCAAACTTTAATATTTTCCGAGCTGGAGAGGTGGCTCAGGGGTTAGGAGGAATGGGTGCTCCAAAAGTTCCCTTGGTAGCTCCCAGCCATCTGTACTGTCAGCTCCACGGGGACCAGCTGCCCTTTTCCGGCCTCCACAGCTAACTGCATACACATGTGCACAAGCAGACAAGCAGGCACACACATATAGACCTAATGTAAAGTTGTCGAGGTTCTTCCACTTGTCACATATGACAAGGTGTCATTCTTTTTTATCAGTGAATAACTGTTCAAAAATGCCACGTTTTTTACAGCTATGGGTCAAGTTGTATCTTTCAAAAAGATTAACAATAAAAAGATACATCTTAGACCTTCCCCTCAGCCCCTCAGAATGTGGCCTCATTTGGAAATAGAGTCTTCATAGAGGTGATTGGATTAAAATGAGGTTGTTGGCATGGGCCTTCACCAGCTGTGGCTGCTGTGCTTATCGTCAGGAGAAGTTTAAACATAGACACACACCCAGAGGGAGGCCCAGGGGACCAGGGAAGCAGGCAGAACACTGCAAAGGCTGGAGACACAATGTCACAAGCCAGAGAGTGCTGCGAGAGACAGAGAAGGCGTCCTCCTCTGGGGAGCTTCACGGGAATGTCACCCTGCCAATGCCTCAGTTTTTGATCAGCAGCCTCTAGAGCTCAATGGGACATATTTTTGTTGTTCTAAGGTACCCTGTTTGTGGTATTTTATTACAGCAACTTGGAAATGAAACATTATTTGTTTAATCTCCCATTTTGGTTATGTTTTTCTTAACTTCTAGTAGCAGGTCGTTTTTTTTTTTAATCTAATTTTTTAAAAAAAATTATTGCATCTTGGTTCTTGCATCATTCCTTATAGCTTCTTTAATGTCTTTATTTGTTTTATTTTTATTTTTATCTATGTAAATGTATGCATGTGTGCACACAATCCACAGAGGCCAGAAGGAGAGCCAGTTCCTCCAAAGGGTGTCAGACTATGAGCCACCTGTCATTGGTGTTGGGATGGAAACTCAGGTCCTGTAGAGGAATGGTGGGAGCAGCAGGCACTCTTCACTGCACAGCCATCTCTCCAGCCTTCATCTAGAAGCCCTTTAAATGTGCACATCTTTAATGCCTGCTTCAGTCTTTCTACCGCCTTCAGTTCTTAGCCTCTATTTTTTTTTTTTAAGATTTATTTATTTTTATGTGTTTTGCCTGCATGTATGTATGAAGGAGCCACATCCCCTGGAACTGACAGTTGTGAGCTGCCATGTGGTTTCTGAAATCAAACCTGGGGCCTCTGGAGGAGCAGCTATCACTGAGCTATCTTTCCAGCTCTGTAGCCTCTTTATTCTCTCTGTTCCTTCTGTCCTAACTTCCTCTTCTCTCTCTATCGGTCTCCTCCCTCTTTTCATTCTCTCTCTTCCCCTGCCCCTTCCCCTCCTCTCCTCCTCTTCTCCTTTCTGTGCTCGGTACTGGGCAATAAACCAGGATTCTGATGAATGCTGGGTAGCTCTGCCCTCAGTGAGAATCCCCAGCCTGAGCCTGTTACTGAGCTCGTTTTTCTCTTGGACTTCTTTTTTTAAATGATAAGCTTCCTTTCAGCAAGATCTTCCACATCTTCAGGGTTTCGTGTTCCTAAGGTTCCGAAGATGTTTCTGGACTAGTTTTGTATTTTCTTGCACTGGGCACCTTAGTGGACATACTGGTTTGCTGTTAGTTTTTACTTTAACTCCTTCAGTGAGGCTTTCTAAGAGTGAGCTTGGACTCTATACACAAGCAAGCTTGGGATTTGATTTCCTGTAGCATGTTCTTCACTACCTGGAGCTGGAGAAGGCTGAAGTTCCTTATGTCTTCTTGACCTAGTCAGTGTTCTATGGCTATGAAAAGTCACCATGACCAAGACAGCTTTTACAAGGAAAGCATTTAACTGGGTCCTGCTTACAGTTTCAGAGGTTTAGTCAATTATCATCATGGCGGGGAGTGGTATATACTAACTTATAAGTGGATATTAGACATATAATATAGGATAAACCTACAAAAATCTGTACACCTAAAGAGCTAAGCAGGAAAGAGGACCCTGGGTAAGATGATCAATCCTACTCAGAAAGACAAACAGGATGGACATTGGGAGAAGGAGAAAACAGGAAACAGGACAGGAGCCTACCACAGAGGGCCTCTGAAAGACTCTACCTAGCAGTGTATCAAAGCAGATGCTGAGACTCATAACCAAACTTTGGGCAGAGTGCAGGGAATCTTAGGAAAGAAGGGGGAGATAGTAAGACCTGGAGAGGACAGGAACTCCACAAGGAAAGCAACAGTACCAAAATATCTGGACACAGGGGTCTTTTCTGAGACGTATACTCCAACCAAGGACCAATCATGGAGATAACCTAGAACCGCTGCTCAGATGTAGCTCATGGCAGTTCAGTATCCAAGTGGGTACCCTAGTGATGGGAACAGAGACTGTCTCTGACATGAACTCAGTGGCTGGGCTCTTTGACCACCTCCCCCTGAAGGGGGAGCAGCCTTGCCAGGCTACAGAGGAGGACAATGCAGCCAGTCCTGATGAGACCTGATAGGCTAGGGTCAGATGGAAGGGGAGGATAACCTCCACTATCAGTGGACTTGGAGAGAGGCCTGGGAGGAGATGAGGGGAGGGTGGGTTTGGGAGGGAACAAGGGTTGGGGCTACAGCTGGGATACAAAGTGAATAAACTGTAATGAATATTTTTAAAAAGGTTTTTTAAAAAAAAGAATAATAGATTAAGTTCTCCCCAAACACCAAGCTTCTGGAAAAGGTTTTCCTTTATATTGAAAAGGGATACTTGAGAAAACAATTTTTTTTTTCTTCTTCAAACAATTGTATATGTTGAAATGAAAACAAACAAACAAACAAAAAAAGAATAATAGACAGGAGCATGGCGGCGTGAAGGCAGACATGGTTCTGGGGAAGTAGCTCTGAGTTCTGTATCTGGATCTGCAGGCAGGAAGAAGAGAAAGCAGCCAGGCTGGGCTTGAGCTCTCGAAACCTCAAAGCCCACCCCCACCCAGTGACACACTTTCTCCAACAATGCCACAACCCCTAATCCTTTCAAATAGTGCCACTCCCCAGTGACCAAGCCTTCAAATCTATGAGCCTATGGGGCCATTCATATTCAAACTACCATGCCTCCCCTTCTTGGATCTTCTAGAATCTTGACTTCCTGTTGGTCCCAGCTTCCCCTTGCAGGCGCTGCTCCATCTCCCTCTTGATGACTGAGTGTTTGGGCCCAGCTTTTTGCCATTCGAATCTCTATCTCCTCACCTTGCTCACCAGACAAGATGGCAGCCCTGGCAGTGTTCACCTCCTTAGCTCTAGCACTTGGGGTAGGAGAAGAGCCTTTCTTCATGATTTCTTACAAGGTAGGCTGCCTCTCAGAAAAGCATGCGTGGCTTCCCCAGCATTTTGGTGCCATTTTAGAAGTTGTCTGGACTGCCTCATTTCTCTGGAACAGTGAGCCAGGACCAGTAGGCAGTGAGTGACTGTGAAGGAGAGCCAGGGTCTGTGAGGAGGAACATGTTTGCTATGAGTTAGCAACAGCCCAGTCAGTCACTGGAGAATGGGGTGGGGGGGGGAACTCAGGGAAAGAGAGGTTCAAACTTTTACAGTATTTTATTTTAGTCAGATTTAGAGCACTGTGGAAGGATAAAGCGTTGTATCCAAGGTCTGGCATGGTCACACGAAGACGGCACTTTTATTCTCTGCAGATGGATGCTCACCTTTCCCTCCCACTCATCCCTCTATGCCTTTTTCTTTGTAGAAGCAAAACTGTGCTTTGTGAGCCACGGGAGGCCAGGTGTCTGCAGGAGATGGCACGTGGCTTCAAAACATCTCCATGCCGACTTCACCCTCAAGGCAGTGGACTGTTGTGAAGAGAGTCAGAGATGTTCCCAGGGCGTTCCAAACTGTGGCTAATGGAGGGAAGGGGCTTGACTCAGAACTGCTGCTTTTAATTTTTAATCCCATCAACTGTGATTTCATTGTCTGAACAAGCTCAGCAAGTAAGTCTCTTGTTCCATACTGGAAATGCCCTTGACACCCAACTAGACACCTTGTCTAAGTCCTGGGAGCTAGTTACTGGATTAAACAAAAAACTAGGACTGAACATTCTTTTTGCTTGATGACATTTTTACTTTAAAGAATGTTCAGTCCTAGTTTTTTGTTTAAAGTAAAAATGTCGTCAAGCAAAAAGACCATTCTCACCTCAAAGGGAGTAAGGCATAGTCAGTCCTGGAGCTGTAGTGAGGGAGCATAGATTTAGGCTACCCCAAATACCATGTTCCAATGTGCTAATGTTTTCATGAAATCTTCATAGCAGTGGTACAAGAAAAACATCAATCAACGTTTTTTAATTTTATTATTTTCATTGATTTATTGATTTGGGGGTACAAGTGTGTACGGAGGATTGAACTCAGGCTGTCAGGCTTGGTGGCTGCCACCTTCACCTGCTACGCTGTCTCACTGGCTCTCGGGGTACTTTAAAACCATATTGGTGGAAACATCAGGTAGGTAAGTAGGGCCACACAGGCAAGTGGGAGGTCTCTGCTGTAAGCCTCAGATGCTAGCTGTTGACGTTCTTAGCCTCGGTGCTGGTGGAGGCTGAGAGGACTATGCACACATTCCAGAAAGGATATTACCAAATGGGCATGAGAACAGATGCCGGGTCGTACTCAGAGGTGGGCAAGGAGTGGCTGATAACGGGCTAAAGCAAGCTGAAGGTAATGCGTCTCCAGACAGGCTACCTTCCCGTTCTACAGGACCAAAGAAGTCATACATACTCAGTCTATCATATTCCATAGACAGAATAGGGTCCTAGGTCAGAGCACAGATTCCAGAGCCACACCGGGTTTGGAGTTCTAGCCCAGCCGCCCTCCACTATTGGGACAGCGTGTTCCCTACCTTTATTGTCTAGGATAGCAACAGGCGCGCCTGCCCTCGAAGGCCTTGAACAAGGTGGAAACACATCAGCTACTTATACCCTCGGAATGCTCTACTGTTGACAGCAGTCTATAGAAGACATTGGTTTTAGGCTCAGGGACTGCAAAGAACGTCTAAAATAAGATCAGAGTACTGGAGAACTCTCTAAAATTGTACCCTAAATTGTGTGTGTGTGTGTGTGTGTGTGTGTGTGTAACAACATTTCTTTAAATTAAGATTCTCTTGGAATTCAAGTGTGGCGCAAACAGGTCTCTCCTCAGGTTCAGCTTAGAAAACGTTACTCAGGGGCTGGCACTGGTCCCTGGCTTTAACACCACCATACTGGAGTGGCACTGACTAATAATTGTAAGGAAGAAATGGTGGCCATTAAGAATGCCCAGAAAGTCAGAGGATGGTTTCTGTTGAAGACGATTAATGTCATTCTTCCTCTATGGGTGATGTCATTGCCAGGTGAGCCTGCCTGACTTCTATGATGTGCCATGGAAAGATTAGGGATTCACTTGGGGCTTCTCCCTGAGAGGGAAGTGTCTTCCTTTCCCAGGATAATCAGGAGCGAACCAGTGGTGATGGCTGTGAGATCGGGAGGCCCTGGTGAAACCCACAGATGCGTGTCTGGGAATTCCTCAACCTGGTGGCTCCCAGGAACCATGACTCTCTTTCCTTCTGTCCTTTGCCTCTGGCCTTAGCCTGGGCATCTAGGGGAATCTGGAAAGACTTGTGAATGTGTAAGCAGTAAACCCATTTCTGTGTGTCATCTGTGTCACAACACCATCGACAAGGAAGGCTGTTCCCTCCTGTTGTCTCGGATGCCTCCTAACATATATAAACATATTTATACAGCCCTTGGTTCACAACATTCACAGGCAACGCTCTTTGAGGTTCTCCCTTTTGGTAATCTATTTAACTCAAAGAAAGTCCTAGTCATATTGTGGGCAGACAGTAGGTAGGAACCTGACAAAAGGCTAATGAGCTCTCCTGTGATTCCCTGGGAGGACCGAGACTCATTAAGTCTCATTTCCTGGGCAAGTCACACAGGGAGAAGGAAATAACTGTAGTGAGAGCCGGAGAACTTATTGCCTTCAGATTTCTGAGCGTCTGTAGGTGCAGCCACATGGTAATCAGGGCAAACAGTGGAGGCTTCTAATTAGATTCTCTGAAATATTTAATTAGGCGCTATATTCATATTTTGTTATTTTCCGATAGGAGCTGACCTCATACTGGGGAGCATCCGTACACCAAACACGGCTTCTTTTGGTGAGATTCGGTTCCTACCATCAACCTCCAGCCTCCTGCCTAAAGCTCATGTTTCCACTGTGACCATGGTCAAAAGAATTGCCTGAAAGTATGATTGATGTCTAGGAGGCCATGGGCAGGATGCCTCACGGAAAAGGCACTCCAGACAGACTTCTCATAGCAAAGGGGAGTGAGTATTGGTGTAAAACATCAGGGTGACCGAGGCTAATTCAGACCCCAAGTCATGTTTGTGTTAAATATGTAGAATTTGAAGCTGCCTGTCTTTTAAGGTCACAGCTATTTAATATAACATAGGGGGCAGGGATGGAGTCTTAGTTCAGGAAGGGTAAGTGAAGGAGACTACTGTATTTTCTTAATTTAAAAATGCACCTGTAATCCTAGCGCTTGGGGAGGCAGAGACAGGCAGATCTCTGTGAGCTCTAGTCTAGCCTGGTCTACAAAGCGAGTCTAGGACAGCCAAATCTACACAGAGAAACCCTGTCTCAGGAAAGAAAGAAAGAAAGAAAGAAAGAAAGAAAGAAAGAAAGAAAGAAAGAAAGAAAGAAAGAGAGAGAGAAAGAAAGAGAGAGAGAAAAGGAAAAATGCACTTTAAGATAAACTTTTCTAGCTGGACATGGTAGCTAGAATCCTAACACTCTGGATACTGAAGCAGGAGGATTACAAGGTTGAAGCCAACATAGGCCTACATACGTGTGAAGCCAATACAGCAGGCCTTGCCTTATACAACAAAGTAAAATAATTCATTTTTTTAAAAAATCTTTTTTATTTGTTTTTATCTTATGCACATTGGTGTTTTGCCTCTATGCACATCTGTGTGAGGGTGTCAGGTTCCCCTGGAACTGGGGTTACTGACAGTTGTGAGCTGCCATGTGTGTGCTGGTTAAGAGCGGCCAGTGCTGAGTCATCTCTCCAGCCCATTAAAAAAAAAAATCTTTTAAGAAACATTTTATTTTATTTTGTTTTGTTTTGTTTTATTTTATGTGTATGAGTTCTTTGTCTACATGGTACATTTGTCTATGTGTCACCTTTTGCCTCATGCCGGGGGGGGGGCAGAATAGGGAATCAGATCCCCGTGAACTGGAGTTAGGCGGTTGTGAACCATCATGGGGGTGCTGTGAATCAAACCCGGGGCCTCTGGAAGAGCAGCCAGTCTCCTAACCACTGAGCATCTCCCCAGCCCTGATTTAAATGCTTTAAATTAATTAACCAGTTAATTATTCATAGGTGAGGTATAATGAACCCCAGGCTAGCCTCATGGTCACTGTGTAGCCCGGATTACCTTAAACTTCTGACCCTGAGCACTGGGACTGCAGATATGCATTTCCAATGTCTGGCTCATATGTACTGGGGGTCCAGCTCAGAGCTGAGAGCAGGCTAGAGGGCCATCTTACCAACTGAGCTGTGGCCTCAGTCCTGAGATATTTTTAGGATTAATAAAATCATGCTTAATAAATTCAATATAGTATTTTGCTTTCTCCCCAAAGAGATGCTACGGAATCTGCAATCAACATGTCCTCAGAATGTAGGAAATCCCGTTCATCACTCCCTTGAAGTCAGAAAGTCTTTCTCCAAACCTGTTTGCATTTTGGTTCATAAATCACCAGAGCTAAATCTCTTACATTGGTAGCCAATGCTTTAAAACAGATAAACTGTGCTCAGGCTGCAGAAAACCTAAGCCTGATCCATGGCTGGGCTGACCCAGAGCTGGGGCAAGCCTCTGAAGATAAACTTTTGCAGGTGGGAGGGACTCTAAGCCAATGTCAGCGCAGATGAGAAGTTGGAGGTGTGGCCAAAGTCAAAGGTCAAGTCAGCAAAGGGAGTGGTTCCACTCAGAGTGAGGTGGCTCTCAGGCGGAGTCCGTAGAGAATCAAAACCTTAGAGCAGGGCCAGGGGCAAGAGCTTTCGTCACACAAGGCTGCTGAACTGAATTTCATGCCTCCAGCCCCCACAAAAAGCCAGGTACAGGGGCATGCATGTACTTTCGTCACTCCAATAGCAAGATGCAAGTGGAGACAGGAGAAATCATCTGCTTGCTTTGAGTGTGCTGCGCAGTGACAAGGAACTGGAGAGACTGCTTTAGACAAGGAGAACCAATTCCTGGAACTCCTGGAAAGTTATCCTGTAAGCTGTGGTACACGCTAGCTCAACCCCTGTCCCCACACACACACATACACACATACGTATACACGGTTGAAGTTGAAAAGATGTATTTGTCCTTTCACAGTGTGAGAACACAGCAACAGAGACAAGGTGCCAACTGCGGTACCATGAGAGCAGCCCTCGCCAGACACCAGATCCTACCAGCCCCTGGATTTTGGATTTCACAGACTCTACAAGTACAAAAGAGGAAAAGGCCAACAACAAACTTCCATCACTTACACCTTAACCCAGCCTACACCCAAGCTTTTGGCCGCTGTCAGGCCTTCCGAGTGAGCTGTCTTGCTTTCCCTCCCAAGGGACCACGTCAAGGCAAACCAAGGTAGAAAAATATCTTTCCTTTCCCATCTTTCTCATGCGCATGACAAGAGAAAATGAAGGTACGCCGAGGCCCACAGGGGACCGTGGGTGGACGGAGCCCTCCCATAAATCTTCATTCAAGGCTTCGATGGAAGGAAAGGGGATGCCACCAGCTCTACCAACACCATCCATTTCTTTTCCGGAAGACACAGGTCACAGGCTAACCTTCCACCCCCTCTGAATTTCTCCTCTAACTTGCTGCAATTTCCCTCCTGTGCTGTCTGCTGCTGTCTCCCTATGCACCCTGCATCCTTACTTGAAACTCCTACAACTCTGAAAACTTTGTTCTGAAAAATGAGTGTCCGGGTGCACACACATTTTTTTTTCCCCAAGTAGGTCCTGTTTCTGAGTTAAGACTGGTCTTTAGTGACTGCAGAACACTTTTATTTTAACAGGGACTGGTGACTATTCTAAAGGGGTTTTGTTGCTGTTGTTCTGTTTTTCTGAGACAGGGTTTCTCTGTGTCGCCCTGGCCGTCCTGGTATTTAAAGTTTTTCATTTTGATTATAGGTATGTGTGCGGGAGGCAGTGGTGACGGTGATTGCTTTTTCATCTTCTCTACTGGGTGAAGGCATGCTTGAAGCACGGGGTTGCCCAGTCTGACATGTTTTTAGCCACATCAGACCTTCTGGTCTTCAGTAGCAGGTACTTGGGGAAGTCCCCAGGAATCCAGAGGTGCAGGTGAACTCTGGGCTCACCTCCAGAGCTGCAGGGTTGATGGGCCTCTTCAGAAGGGAAGGGACTGCTGCAGTGGTCTGAGCTAGGCTCTAAGAAAGAACACGGATGTTGTCGGGCACGCCTTAGACTGTTGGGAGTCTGCCCATAGTCTGCTAACCCCGAAGAGCTTGTCTGCCACTTGGTGGGTGTTCAGAACACACTGAAAGTCTTCAGTGGGGAAGGAAGATAGCCCAAGCCACCTGCCTTAAGGGTCCGGAGGTCTCTGCTATTTCTTGCCTTCCTCCCACATGGAATGCTAACCCAATGTAGAGTTGTATCTCTTTTTTTTTCAACTCCGAGTTGTCCTGTGTTTTAAACCAGCCCTCTGGAGTTCTGCACTGGGGTTCCATTTGCTATTAAGGGCTCTAATGAGGAGGGACAGGCAATTATTATTATTTATTTCACTAATTAGCCAGATAATCATTCATTCTGAAACTATGCAGGGCTGGAGAGCTGTTCGGGTGCCCTTTGTCTGATGTGGATTCATTTATTCCCCTCCCTCCCCAATTTTCCTTTTACTTAAGAAAAGAAAAAAGAAAAGAAAAGAAAAGAAAAGAAAAGAAAAGAAAAGAAAAGAAAAGAAAGAAAGAAAAAGGTGCAAAGGCAGGGGGGTGAGGAGGGAAAATTTTAAAAAGATGGAGAGACCATTTCTGAGCTGCAGAGACAATGCATCCAGGAGCCCAAGTTCATAAAAACATCACCCTTCAGTCTCTGAAGACATCATGCTTGATGATAGCCATAAAACACGTTAGTGTGAAATAAATTGCTGTTCTATTCAAATCCTTAAACGTACCACTGTAGATGTCACCCGAGAAATGCAACTCTTTTTCCCGATGCTGAGGTATATTTTATCATAATTTGTGGGGTGGGTGACAACCTTATACACATGATCGCCTTTTCCTGCTCAGTTAGCTTGGCAAGGTCAGGGTCCTTTGGCCTTTTATGAATGTAGGACTATTAAGAAATGAGAAGGATACCTGAACAGCACGGAGAGAAAGCTGGATTTTTCCTTACTGATAAACACATTTTTTTTTTCCTTCTGTGGTGTTTGCTTTTAGGAAATTACCTTTTAAATATTCTGAGTTGATCGGCGGGAGGGGGGGGATGAGGGGACCATTGCTGATGTTTTCTTGTTGTTGTTGTTGCTTTTGCCCTAGGACAGAAACAACTTCTGAGAAGTTGGAATTCCTTCTCAGTATCACAGTGTAGCATTTGGTAGGACTTTTCCCATCAAAAAAAAAAAAAAGGTAGAAAAGTAGAATGAGGAATTATTGCTTATTTAATGTAGTGGTTCCTATAGGGTCGTTGAGGGGCATGAAGGTGTTTCTGTTAAGGTGAGTCTCTAGCCTGCTAGATTAGACCTACAGGTTTCATGGTTGTTTTTAATTAAGATTGTTATAGTTCAATTTATACTCCTCTGGGGGTGATAGAAGCCACAGCCAAGGATCCAATGGAATGGAGGTGAAAGGCCAGATCTTGGTGAAAAGGAAAGCAGACCTACCTGCCTGCCTGAAGGGTGACATGTGTTCCTTAGTCTTCTGTCACTGTAACAAATTACACAGGGTGATTCACTTACAGAGAGAAAGGGTTTGTTTTGGCTCATGGATTCAGAAGTTCTAGGCCATGACTAAGTAGTGAAATTCACAATGGGGCCATGTTCAGGAAGCAAAATCAGGAGGCTCGGCTCTCCAGCCCCCTTAAAGGAAAGCTCTCAATGGCCTGAAGACCCCTACCAGACCTCAGCTCTTACAGTTCCCACCGCTTCCGGTAGTGTTGTCCTGGCAACCCACTCTTAGCATACAGGTCTTAGGGCCTGTGTGTGATCCAAGCCGTCACTCTTAGCTGTGACCAAAACTGAAGGACACCCTCTCTGCCCCCTCCACTCCTCAATAGATCAAAGGACTCCGTAGGGAGCTTCTGGCTTTCACAAGTCTCTCCCTTTTTTGGACTAGCAGTCTGCAAATGCCTCTAGTAGTTTGAAAAACAGCTCTGGAACTTTTTGGATAACCATCAAGATGGAACCCACAAGTTTGGGGCAGCAAGTTCCAGGAAGCTTTGTTTGTTTTCGCAAACTTTCAGAAACTCTGTCATGGAGAAGTTGTTACATCCCAGGGCCTTGGGAACACCACAAATCCTTCTGGTAGCGATGGAAGCAGGAACAGTGTCCTCAGGTGTGTAATGCTCACCTCCACAGTGATGTAATATTATCTGGACATTGGACATATCGATACTAATGCATTCATATCATAGTTAATCTTTATATTTTATATCAAAGGAAATCATGTGATTGGGTTGGGGATGTGGCTCAGTTGGTAGAGTGCTTGCCTAGCATGCATGAAGCCCTGGGTTTCTTCCTGAGCACTGGATCAAACTGTGTGTGTTGTGTGCAGCTGTTTAGTAGGTGGAGGCAAAAGGATCAGGTCAGTCTTGGCTACATAGTAAATTCAAAGTCGTTCTTGGCTACATAATGAGTTCAAAGCCAGCCTGGGTTATGTTAGACTCTGTCTGAAGGAAGGAAACAAGGAATAAAGAAAACAAACAAACAAACAAACAAACAAAAAAACCAGAGAGAAATAGAGAGAGAAAAAATCTAAACGAAGAGATGTTACCCTACCTAAAAGTGAGATACAGTTACCAAGTACTATACTAGAACAAATAATTCGAAATAATTCTGCTATACTCTTGAAATCACTTTCAAGAGGTCTAGGGAAGTAAATTTCCAGCACTCAGGGAGTCAGAGGCAGGCAAATCACTGTGAGTTTAAGGCCAGTCTGATCTACAAAACGATTCCAGGACAGCCAAGGCTACACAGAGAAACCCTGTCTCGGAAAAAAAACAAAACAACAACGACAACAAAAAAGCTGCATTTTAAACAGATTTTCAACAAGTGCCACTTCTCTTCAAGGTCACCTTGCCAAGTTACAGGCACTTCCTGGTGACAAGAAATACAGACCTGTGAGGGGGATTGAAAGGCCTCAGTGCAGCCACTCAGAGGGAGGGAACTTTGTAGCAGCCATTTACAACAGAAAAGAGCGGGAAGTAAAACTGAGAGAACGAGAGACTATGAAGCAACAGAATTGGAGGATGGGAGCTGGGCGGGACTGTGCTTAGTTTCACAGCCAGGACACGGCAGGATGTCACCTGCTCCCTGGCAAGGTGCTAGATGAAGCCAGTGGCTGTAAGTGGTGTTTGCTCGCCCAGAGAAGAGGCTCCGATGGCCCTTTGAGACCTCAACACACGCAAGTGAGCTTTGCCAGCAGGATTTGGGGTGGATCTGACAATGAGAGCCCCAGGTCCACATGAGGATGGACAGACTTCTCCGGGAAAGACTCGCTTGTCGAAACCACAATCAAGTTTCAGGCTCTGTCTAGGCAATAATGATTTGCTTTTGTTGTGTCTCTCACGAGGTGCCTGTGTGGCCTGCTGTGTAGCTTCACTGAGGCCCCTGATCAGACGTGAATCATCAGCTTCAATCCCCCACTCTCCACCCTCTCCCTTCTCCGCCACTCTTGAACACCCTGGTTCCTTGTTGCTTTCAGAGAATGTCCCAGTTCCATTTCTGTGGCTGCAGTTCTGTGTGTCCTGACAATCCGCAACTTCAGGACGAGGGGCCCATTTTAGCTCTCAATTCCAAATTGTATTGTACGTAGCTGCTGGAGCCTGAGGCCAAGGGTCACATCACACCCATAGTCAAGAGCAGAGTGAACAAATAAGTGCATGCTCAGTGCTTGGTTAGCTTTCTCTGCTGTTAATACAGTGCAGGACCCTAAATCAGGAAGCCGGGCCGGCCACTTTCAGGCTGGCCCTTCCCACATCAATGAAGGCAGTCAGCACAATCCCTCACAGAGAAGCCCACGAGCCAACCTGATCTAGATAGATACACCTTTCCCAAGACTCTTCCCAGATGGTGGCCAGCTGTCGCTAAAGCTGTGTGAGTCCAGTGCCGGCAGGCTTTGCACCATAGAGGCGGTCCTGCAGGGGGTTGTTCTGTCCCCAGAGTCTCTGTCAAGATCTTGCACACATCCGGAGCTCAACACACAGTTCCTGCACCATGAGCGAGCAGTAAGAAAGACTAGCTCCTCTTCTCCATGTCCTCTCCCAGTGCCAGGCTTCATGCTGAGTCATGCACGCACGCATGCATACACGCACACACACTGGTACGTGTTGTCCATGATGCTCTCTCACCACTGAGGTTACACTTCAGTGTCCCCCCATTCACAGAACACCACCCCAGCTGAGGTGCACCGGAGAGGCAGGAGGCACAATCTTGCCTTAAATAAGAATTGTGGTGGCACCGATTCTAAAAGAAAATAATTTTAAACAAGAAGCCGCAGAATTGCAAAGAAATGAACTAAGCAGGAAAAAACTGAATCTGAAAATTTCGACAGCCTTCCCGGAAAGAGCCCTTCATTTGTGGCCAATGCTCAGTTAAGACTGGATCTCAACTAAGCAACAAGAACCATTTGTCAGTGTGGGTATCTATTAGTTTCACCTGTGTAGTACATCTTTACACTCAGAAATTATTGGTTATGTATCAGAAACACATAAGAGACACAAAACCCACCTACTTCTGATGTCTGTGAGTGTATAGGAGTGTGTGCGTGCCTTTGTGTAAGGTGGCCAGTCTGTGGTGGCATGTGCCTTTTATCCCAGCACTTGGGAGACGGCAGCAGGTGGATCTTTGTGAGTTCCAGACCAGTCTGGTCTACAGAGTGAGTTCCAGGGCAGCCAGGGCTGCTACACAGAGAAACCCTGCCTGGAAAAACAAGAAGCAAACAAATAAATTGTTACAGCTGTGTTCTCTGCTCCTCAGAAACTAGACATCATTTGCACACGTCCTCAGTTATCTGTATCTTTTCCGCACTCTCTTGCTCGATCATTTTTCAAGAAAGAAACCTCAGCATCAGGATGAGTAAGTGACCTAAATTCACACAGCTCCAAAGCCCATTGTCCTTCCACAACATTGTCAAGATCTGGCATAAACTATTTAAAATTTTTGGGCCTTCTTATTCTAGCGAGTTTTGACTCTCTACTTGACGTAGCCTTAGAACACCGGTTCTCAACCTGTGGGTCACAACCCCGTTGGGGGCAGAACAACCCTTTCACGGGGGTCGCACATCAGATATTCTGCACATAAGGTATTTACATTACAACTCGTGACAGTAGCAAATTTACGGTCAGGAAGTAGCAGAGATAATTTTAGGGTTGGAGGTAGCCACAATAAGAGGAACTACATTAAAGTAAGGTTGAGGACCACTGGCCTAGAGTCACCTAAAAGAGGATTTGCCTAGATCAGATTGGCAGTGTCTAGTGGTGGGGCATCTCACGGTGGGCAGCACCGTTCCCTGAACAGGTGGGTGGTTCTGGGATGGGCATGAGAGTTAAGCAAGCATGGGCCAGCAAGCCAGCCAGCAGTAATCCCTCCATGGTTTCTTCTGCAAGTTCCTGCTTGAGCTCCTGCCCTTGCTTCTTTCAGTGATGGACTGTGACCTCTAAGTTGAACTAGCCCCCCCTCACACACACACACACACAAATTTGCTTTTAGTCTTGGGATGAAACTAGAGCATCCCCCAAACAGAAATCAAGGTGTAAGCCCCAGGGAAACTCCAGGTGCCTAGCTCTTTTTGGCTTCTTCATGACTAGAGTTTTCAAGATCCTACACTGTCTCTGAGGTATTAAATTCAAGCTCACATACTGATAAAAAAAAAAAAAAGAGCCCTGAGAGGATTGTCATGGATCTGCAAGCCCTTCTCGGTTTTCCTGGGCCTCATGGTCCACACAGCTTTGCCCCATGGAGTCAATTAATGCTAATTAATGGTTCCATGGAGTCAATTCCTACTGCTTTTCTTTCTTATTCACTTGAAAATAACTACAGATCAACAGAAAACAGCGGTGGCCTGGAGAATTTCAGTTCCAAGGGCCTGGGCATTTTGTTCTGAACGACAATATTTAACAACAAAATTGCTTCATTTCAACCTCGATGCGTTTCTTCAAGTGGGAGCCCTATAATTTAAAAATAATAAATGCAACAGACTGAGCATATTGCTTTCATTAATCCCAGATACTGCTTATTTTCAGTGCTTTTAAATTATTTGGGTGTGCTCAATAGATTTAGTTGAAGTGGAAAAAGAATCATTCAAATTTCAGACCATTTGCGGCCATCAATTTATCTGCAGTTTTCCAGCCAAGTAACCGGACTTCAAAGTAGCATTTAGTTTGAGTGATTTCTTACCCCACCCCCGCCCCCACCTCCGGCTGGTTTGAAACCGTGAATTAGCCAAGTAAAAATGTCGGCGGAGGTGAAGGAGCCATAAACAAGAGCATCATAAGCCCTGAGTTATCAGCCAGTGCAGGTGCCCTGATGGCACGCCGCCTCAAGGGCATCCAGAGTGAGAGTGCAAACTTTCCCTCTCCAAAGTGAAGGGCAGCAGCAAGACCGCCACCTTGACATTCCACTTCTAACCTTCCCACGGTGAGAATTCCAGAAGACTGAAAAAGACGGGAGCCTGCAGGCCCGGCAGCACCCGGCCATAAACGCTGGGTTTCCGGAGAAGAGCACCAGGTGCTACGCTTTCCTTTCAGATAGAGGCTGACTCACTGAGTTGGGGAGATACCTTGGCAGGTAAGGGTTCTGGCTTTCCAAGAAGGAAGACCTGAGTTCAAATCTCCTATCCATGTAAAAAGCTGGGCTGCCCCGTGCCCCTGTAACCACAGCACTGTGAGAGGTGGGGACAGGGTGATCACCTGCCTGGCTCCAGCTTCATCAAGAGACTGTCTCTGGGGCATAAGAATAGAATGGGACACCCAAGGTCCTCCTGTAGCCTCTATGTACACATACAGGTATGAGGGCCAGACCAGACATGTCTGCATACCACATACCACACCACACCACACCACACCACACCAGACACACACACACACACACACACACACACACACACACACACACACACACTATTTGGAGTACAAGTTATGGCCTCTGTATTTGTATCCTATATCTGGAACCCTGTTGAGGACCCCTGCATTATTAACGTGCCTCTTGCTGTTCTGTAGCTGTCCAAGACCATGCCTGATGAGACAGAAGTGTGCTGAGTGATCCTGTGAACAGGCCGTTTTTCTACGCGACTCACACCTACAGTCATTCAACTTTATGTCAACCCTGTCACTCAGGTGTAGTGTTCGCCCATCTTCCAAACGCAGAGAAGCGACTTTTCAAGGAGGCCCCGTCAGTGGCCCCGTGTTGATGCGTGTTGGTGCGCACAAAGGTCTTTGCGGTTTCCCTACACAGTTACAGTGTCTAAGGAAACGGGAAGAGATGGCCAGCTGCAGGGAAGGTTGAGCATGCTCTTCTTTCAGAGTTGTGATAATATAGAGACAGGGACCTAGTCCAGATAGTAGAACGCATGCTTGAAGCCCTGGACTGCAACCTCAGCATTGTAAAAAAGCCAAAACAGTAGTTCAAATTTATAACCCCCGCATTCCAGAGGTGGGTGTTCATTCAGGGGGCTCAGAAGGTCAAGATCATCCTTGGCTGTAGAGTGACTTCAAGACCAACCTGGGCTACACAAGACCGTGCCTCTGAGTGAATGAATGAATGAATGAATGGTCCACATACAACCATAAAATCAGGGTGATGTTTTGCATTGCGTGCCTAGGCAGACAGGTAGAGCTCACTTTGTCAAAAAACTGTCTCCTTGTTATGGAAAGGAAACTCCCAACTCCATTACAAAAACAAACACAAGGTACTAGCCGCAGAGTCGATAGCTCAGCAACACATAGAAAGAATGATAACAATCCCAGGCAATTGTGGTTTCCACCTCATCAAAATTGACGTTTAAAGTTCACCATGGGTTGTCTGTGTTTCAGATTTACCCACGGTTTGTTTGGGTTTTGAATTTGTGGATTTGCTGAGAGTCTGGGCTGTTTCCTAGTTGGATAAGGGGCAAAGTGTAGGTAACACAGGGTCCAGGTATAGGGTCTCACTGGAAACATTTTTTTTTTAAAGACCCAGTGCGTTTAAGGATTGAAAGATGACGACACAGCATTTTGGGGGGGCTCAAAAGGAAAAGACGGCACCCAACCAAACCGTTTGCTCATTTCTTTCCTGTTACTGATCTCTGAAGTGGCCAGAACAGGCAGAGACTCCGCAAGGTTTGTTTGAAATGAATTGATGCTTTCTGTCAAGGTGAAACTGCTATGCTGAAGAAAAGGCAGACAAGGGAAGGAAATCCATCTTGCAATTCAAAGTAATTCTATTGTTGTTTTCTTTTTCAATTCAGTAAACAAGGTGTGCAATGAGATGCCAAGTGACCTTGTCTTTCACTGTAATTAATATTTTTGGTTCCCAAACCACTGGGGAACTGGGAATGGATTCATGCTGCTCTGGAGTTAGGGGAACGAAGCACAGATCTAGCTGAAAGAGATAGACTCCTGGGTCCTCACAGTGCTCATTTACCAGACACTCACCAGGCACCTACCTGCCTATGGGTTAAAGCTCAGACTGAACTTGAACTTGGCCTTCTGAAACTCTTATGGTATATAAGAATACCATAACAGTTTTTACTGCTGTAGCAGTATAAACTCAAGCAACGGACATGATGAGAAGTGAACTCAAAGCCTCATAATTCCTCTAGACATTGAGGTCAGTTTGGTCTACATAGCCAGTTCCTAGTGAAACCTTGTCTAGACACACACACACACACACACACATGCCAGAATGAAGAGAATTTTGTCACAACCTGGAAGCTGCCTTTGTAATTCTACCATTTGTTCGTAGGCTCAGCCTGGACTGTGGAAGAGCTAGACACCCTAGCAAAGGGAAATGATTTACACTTGAAAGCTACAGCTGCTATAAAAATAAACATTGAATCAGTTTCTTCCTTTAAGTCCATGTTCCATTAGAATAACTACAGTAGGTGACATTTTTCACATTTTAATTGGTGTTTTGCTGATTTTATCAGAATTTCTGCTGATCAAAGCAAATCGGCTATTTATTTATTTTGTAACGAAGCTAACTGTTCCCTGCAAGTTTAATGTACTGTAATGAATTTTAAATATCCTCCCAGTTAGATTACAAAGTGCTTGAATCTAGGCATCCTTGTTACACTTAAATTATTAATTACTCAAATGGACAAAGGTAACGTTCAGAAAAAAATGTCACATTTTAAATGAACCTGGATTAGATGAAAATGCTGGGTCGACCTTAAAAGGTTTCAAGACGATCATATTTTCCCTGTGATCTGCTTAACCTGCTCTTACCTGCTTGGTTCTTAGACATATGATAAATACATTCATTATTAGTTTATTCTCAGTAGCTTACAGAACAATAAGTTTTTATGTTATTTACACTCCAGTGACTTTGGTTTAATTGGCTTCTTTTATGCTATTTATATAAATATAAATCATACTGGGTTTTAAAGTATTAATGATGCATTTTATGTTGTAGTGCTGTTTTTGTTCAGAGCAACACTCCATAAATTCACATTGTCCATGGGCAACAGCTAAGGAATGATACAGGATCTCCTTCCAAAGTTGAACAAATGCCTCTGAACCTTACAGAACTCGTGCTGGAAAGGAAGAGATCCACAGAATTACAGTGCACTTACAGTTGAGTTAGCAAGCTAATTTATTCAGATATATTTGGAGAACAATTCTCCAGTCTGTGGCTTGGAAAAATGACAGACTTTTCTCTCCCACTGATCTAGAATCACCTTGGAGATGACTCTCTCTGCACATGTCTGTGAGGGATTTTCTAGATTAGGTAAACTGAGGTAGGAAGATGGACACCGTTCCGAGGCCTGGGATTCTAGACTGCATATGAAAGAGAACGCCAGCTGAGCAGCGGCATTCATCCTCCCTGTACCCTGACCACATTCTCGAACTGTCACCAGCTGCTTCAGGCTCCTGCTGGCAGGAGTCCCCTGCCAGCATGGTTTCCACCCTTGAGCTGTGAAGGGAAACAAACCTTCCCTTCTTAAGTTGCTTGTACCAGCTATTTTGTGGCAGCAATGGGGTCAGTAGCTAATGTCCATCAACACCCCATCCTTGAGGCCCTCTGACAGGAAAAAATAAAATACCCACTTATAGAAGATGGGCATTCGGGTTTTGCTCCTTCGCCTGCTGCCTGCAAATCTCCCATGGCTTTCTGAGGGTACACCAGGTACAGGGGGGTTATTCAAATGCCTGGCTCCACATAAGTTTATCCAGTTCTGTTTTTTTTTTCCATAGATAGTCACTTTGGAAACTGATCTCTCTGCAGAGATGATTATGCCACTTTTTATTTGTTTGTTTGATCACTCTGACAAAACACCTGCTTCAGAGGTCCTCATCCATCAGGGTGGAAATGCTGGCAGAGCCCAGTTCCCCACCTCATGGAAGAAAGAAAGCCGAGAGGAGACAGACAAGGACCTAGGAAGAGATGGGGGCCTGGAGAACAAAGCTCCAGGGACAAACCTCTTCCAGTAAGCCCTGCCTCCTAAACTTTCTAGAAGTTCTCCAAATTATACTAGCAATTGGGGACCGAGCTACTAATCCATGAGCTCTTTTGCAGAACACTTTGTGTTCAAGCCAAATTTTAATGAGGAGCACATGATGAGTTATAATTTATTCACCTTGATTCACCATTATATAGTCAGTTTTCAGACACCTAAAGGAGTGCTCATGACACAAAAAGTAGCTTCCATACAAAGAATTCTAGATTTGGGGACCTTTCTCTTGCTGGAAAACTTTGGTCAAGTCCCTTAGCCTCTCAGACTGGCTTTCCTTATTTGTAACGTTGACACGTGGAGCATCTTGCTTGGTGGCTTATTCTGAGAAACCAGTGAAGTGAGGTTATGGGGAGCACAGAGTTGCTAGATACAGCTCGTATCGTTGTCCGACTTCGGTGAAGTCACTCTACAGACCCTAGGGCAGCCACAAGGCAGGTAACTGGCATATTTTTAACTCAGATGGAAACCACTGCAGAAAAACAGCAAGAACTTAGTGAGAACGATGTCACTGTGAAAGAGAGAACATCTGATATTGAAAACAATACTACCCAAGACACTAAAATAGTGAGTGGGCCACTGGCAGATGCTTTCAATATGAATTGGGAGTTCTTTACAGAGCAGGTTGGAGAATCCGCTGGTGACAAGAATCTAAAAGAAATGGTTCATTGGGCCCACATCACAATTAACGAGGGAAACTCACACCACAAAGCCCATGACATACATATATTTATACTTTTTCTCCATACCAGCTCAGTGGTTTAAGTTGCTTGGGTGTAATGATCCATTTTACAGATAAAATTATGGAGGGTTGAAATGGTGGAAAGGGGTTTGCTTCAGGCAGACTTGGGCTGGGTCTTCCCTTTTGAGAGATGGTTTCCTGGGAGTAGAACCTTATTTGTATGAGTAGAATAATCAGCTAAGGATTATTGAAACAGTTCATTACATCCTCACAAGCATCCTATGGGCAGGTGTTCTAGAATTCTCTTTTGTTGCTGTGATGAAGCACCTTGACCTCAGAGGAGAAAGGGATTTGTTTCAGTTTGCAATTCTAGGTTACAGTCCATTGTTGTAGGGAAGTCAAGACAGAAACTTTAAACACCCATTCAAACCACATCCACAGTTGAGGGCAGAGAGAAATGCTTCACTTGCTTGCTTGATGTGATCCAGACTCCATGCCTAGGGAATGGTGCCACTTACAGTGGGCTAGATCTTCCCGTATCAGTTAACCTAATTCAGACAGTGCTGTGGAAAGGCTGCTATTAATATTTACTATTGTTACATACAATTATTATAGCAGTTATTATTTAACTTGCTATCGTATCAATAAAAGATACAGGTACCTGCTGTGTTAATCTATCCATCTATACACTGGAACTGGACAGAAATTTACCCCCAAAGCTACCTTGTTATCTCCCAACCCCACATCCAATGCCATTTGCTTTAATTACTCCTATCTGGGCGACTTTTCACTCATAAGTCCCTGAACACTTGTTTTCCATCTGGGCCGATTCTCTCCATTCACTGGTCCTCAGAACAAGCTCCTCCTGGCCATGTGCTTCTTGTTCATGCTAACCCTTGGTGACTCTGCTTTCTTCTTCCTCCTCTCCTGTACCCCTCTCCCTCCTCCTCTCCCTTCCATGATCCTCTTGCCCTCCAAGCCCTCGAACCTTCGCTCCGCCTATCTCTCTTCTGGCCAACCTAGGTATAGGTATTTTATTGGCGAATCAGGGATAACTTGAAGTCACGGTTCACAAATGTCATTTTGGTTATGTGTGAGGGTTTGCTCAAAGAACAGTAAGGATCTGAGAGGAATAACATCTGAACACATAGTGGCTCCGGATCAAGCACCACAGGACAGTTCCCCACAGACAGGCCCGCAGGCCCGAAGTGTAGATAACCCCTCACTGAGACTCTTGCCGGGCAATTCTGGGTTGTGTCAAATTGACAACTAAAGCCATCAGGGAAGATGTGCTGCCATGAAGGTCGTGCTACAGATAAGGGAACGGGCAAAAAGATGTCACAGAATCCAAAGCTGATGGGAAACCCAGAGTTTGCAGCCAGAATATTTGCTCCAGAATCCATACTCTCAGAATGTAGCTTATCCTCTCCAACTGGACTGGCATTGCAGGTAAGGAGTGAGGGGTTCTTCAGCTTCAGCAAGCGTCATTACCAATGGATAGGGTTGTTTGATTGCAGGCAAACCACCACAGCTTACAATTCAGAGGGTCTGGAGGACACTGAGAGTGTGCCTTTTATCCATACTCTCCAGCTAATGCAGTGTTCTGGGGACTACATTTGGAGAAGCAGTGTGTCTGTATGTACCAGAGGCATGAAATCTTGTAGCCTCAGACACACACCGAAGGACTTTCGATACATTATATATGTATAATGGTCCTGTATGGGCAGGCTCTAGACATGGGCTCACACCGCAAGACCTCTTTAGGATCCTGGGAATGCAAAATAGAATCCCTTACTTGGATATTTATAAAGGATTCCCAAGTACAGCTGGGCTCACCTCCAGGGATCATGAGAGTGAGAACATCACAGGGGCACCCACTGGCTACTATTCAGGGGTACTCCATTAACAGGAAGTCTGGAAATGGACAGAGACGAGTAGGTGGAAGAGAGAGTCAGAAAAGCATTGTTTTGTCTTCCTGGTCAGGCTTGAGGTGGTGCCATAGGACAACTGTCTGCATGGAAAGTTCCAGAACCATCACTACTTTTCTGGATTTTTTTTCCCTTAATGACCAAGAGAATGATTTTATTCCATTTGCTTTAAGGTGCCCAGAGTGTCCCAAGCTTGTTTGTTCCTTTGGTGATATAGTGTGATGAAGGTAACCCAGCAATAAAGAATATCATAAAGATATGCTCAGCTGTGTAGAATTTCATGGAGTTTCCCAAACAGCTCCCTTTGTTTGATGCATTTATGAAGCTTCATACAAAAACTCAAGAGTTGGAGCTGGAGAGATGGTTCAGCAGTTAAGAGTGGGTACCGCTTTTACAGAAGACCTGAGTTTAGTTCCCAGAACCCATGCTGGTCAGCTCACAACCTGTAAGTAGCTCATGGAGGTCTGATACTTTCTTCTGGGCTCTTCATGCCCCACACAGACATACACAAAATGCATCATTTAAAAAATAAAATAAATCTTAAAAAAATAAAAACAACTATGAGTTTAAGTTATGACTGATAAATTTCTCATTTGAAGAAGAAATGAGGTCTGAATGTTGCTATGAGGTGTCTGATATTCAGACTTGATAGAGCCCAGTGGTCCTCTGGGAGTACATTCCAGCCACTGCCCCTAACAGGCAACGTCAGTGCTTGGCAGAGCATAAAACTCTGGGACCAAAGCTGTTGCTCATCAAGGGCTCAGTTGGGAGGAGATACAACTGTGGAGGATTTTCTGAAGAGGATGTTCTTCCCTGTCAGACAACCTTGTTTGACAGGGAAGAACATTCTCTTCAGAAAATGCCTTCCAGAGGCAGGCATTCCTGTTTTACCATATACGAGCATATACACCGAGCGGCATTTCTTTGTATTACTTTATACTGGCTTGCATTGAGTGCTATTAAAAACCAAGATGGCACAAAGACCTTGTACTTATTTTAAAATGTTGAAGCTCATTGCTCCTTACATATGTAAATATTTTTATTAATTTAAAATTTTTAAATTTATTATAAATAATAAATTTTATTTCTATTTGTAAGAAAAGTCAAAGACAAAATAACAGATTCCAAAATCGTCATGAAAAGGATACCTACCTCTGGTCATACCTGCTTCATAGCTGAAAACCAAATGTTATAAAATGTAATTTAATGACCCTTATAACCCATTCCCATTTCTTGAGGTATCCACCGTCCCACAATGTGAATGAATCTTCCTTGTCCACATTTTGTTCTGGTGTTAGGTGAGTCCAAGCAGCTACAAACGATAAGAAATATTTCTTTGAAGATTTTCAAAGTTTACATAAGTCTTGTCCTGTTTAGCTTTAACTGTCAATTTGATACAACCTAGAATTATTGGGGAAGAGAATCTTAATTAAGGAACTGCCTGATTCAGACTGGCTTGTGGGCAGGTCTATGGGGCGGGGGTTGTCTTGATTATTAAGAGACGAATCTACCGTGGGAAGCCCATATCCTAACCCCATTTAAACTGTATCAGAAAGCTGCCTGCATGCCTGCCAGCAAGCAAGCAAGCAAGCAACATTGCCCTTGGTTCCTGTCCCACTTGTTTTGTTATTGTTTGTTTGTTTGTTTTTGTTTTTTTCAGTTTATTTACTTTACATCCGAGGGTGTCCCCTTCCTCCTCTCCTCTCAGTCCCCTCTCCCTCCTTCCCCCTTCTCTTTTCCCTTTCCCCCCAAAAAAGAGAAGCCCCTCCCCCTGTGTCAGCCCTCCCCAACACATCAAGTCACATCAGAACTGAACATTTCCTCATCCACTGAGGCCAGGCAAGGCAGCCCTGCTAGAGGGACATTATCCAAAAGCAGACAATAGAGTCCAAGTTAGAAACAGCACTTCCCTCCACAGGCGGCCCACATGAAGACCAAGCCCCCGCCCGTGGGCCACATGTGTGCAGGGGTCCTAGGTCCAGACCGTTCATGCTCCTGAGTTGATGTCTCAGTCTCCATAAGCCCTGGTGGGTCTGGGTTATTTGTCTCTGCTGGTCTTCTTGTGAGGTTCCTGTCCCTCCAGGTCCTTCCATCTTTCCCCAACACTTCCACAGGACCCCCAGAGCTCTGCCCCATGCTTGGCTGCGTGTCTGAGCATCCATCTGGATCTGCAGCTGGGTGGAGCCTCCCAGTCATGTTAGGCTCCTGTCTGCAAGCGTAGCAGAATACCATTAATAGTGTCGGGGGCTGGGTCTCTACCGCAGGGTGGGTCTCAGGTTGGGCCAATGGCATCTCTTTATCAAGCTGGAGGGCTCCAACAGGATAGGCTCCTGGGAGGATATAGGTGTGACTCTAGCTGAGATTCCTAACTGGGGGGGGGGGGGAAGGGAGGACATGAAGACTGAAGTGACCACCTCCTAGCCAGGCCAGACTAGTGGAGCAAGGAGAACAACAGCCCACCCACGAAACCTTTGATCCAAAGTTTCCCTGCTTACAAGGAGTGCAAGGATAAAGAGGGGACAGATATTGAGGGAATGTCCAACCAATGATCAGCCCAAACGATCCCACTTGCATAGCTGTGAAGTGAGTTCTTCGCTAGGTGGTAAGGCTGTGTGGAATAGCAAACAGGCTTGCTTTCAGGCTCCTGCCTTGCCTTCTCTCAGTGACAGCCTGTAACCTGGAATTGTGAGCCAAATGAACTCTGTCTCTTCCAAATTTGGTTTTAGTCAGGGTATCTGTCACAATAACAGAAGCGAACCCCAGTCACTAGCTCCCCACTCCAGATGCTGTTTTCAGTAGTGAGGAAAGATTGGGAACTGATGAGCACACCAGGATATTTTTGTATTTCAGAACTTTTGCATGGCAAAGGATCAGAAGCCTGGGGAAGTCATTAGCAGTTTAAGAATTTAGCATTTGCCGGTTCCCCTCATAAGAATGCTAATTGCATCTACAAAGCAAAAGCATAGAAATCGAGTGGTTTTAAAATTAGATCTCCTAGCTGCAGTGTGACTCTGAGAGACACCTAAACATCAGAACCTGATGCTGAACCCTTTGTGCTTCTGCTCAGTTTTCCTCCAGCTTAAGCACAGTTCTCCCCCCAAGGCAGTCATTCTGAACTGTCTGCACTCTTTTCCTTAAAGTTGTCATGGTCACCTTGACCTACTGTGTCAGCCTCAGACAGCCAAGGGATCTCCCAACTCCAGGGAGGAGATGGGAAGTGACATATTAATTTCAGTATGAAACAGCAGGTTCAGATTTAGAGGCCAGGAAAAATATTTGATCAAATAGGGGTAAATGTTTTTGCAAAATATGTAGAGAGTGTTCATGATGTATTATTTAAGATAAATTACAGAGATGAATTTTAATACTTTACTCATATTCATCTATATGTTCAACTAAGAATTTTCACAGCATGTGTTAACTCCAATATCCCTTACAGATTATTATATAATAAATGATATAATTTTGTTAAGCCATTAATTACAAGTGCCATCATTCTTTTAGTGCTTGTAATTTTGGGGTTCCTGAATGTTAAAGGCTTCATCTTATCTTGAAGAGAAAGGAAGAAAGAAGGAAGAAACTGAGCACCGTCCTTGAGAGGCTCCCCCAAATGGCTGCTGATCTAGACTTCTACAGCCAACAAAAGCATCCTTTAAATGGAAGATGAGACTAAAATTAAAGTATTTTTAGGTTAAAAACAAAAACCTGATAATTTGAATCTAAGTGTAGTAGATATACAAGGAATAAAGATCAGGAGATAGCTCAGTGGTGAAAAGGCTAATAATTGAAGTGTTCCAAGGTCTTGTCTGTTGGAGGTTATGGTAAAAAAACAAACAAAAACAAAAAACAAAAAAACAACACTGAGTTGTTTTGGGATAAGTTGTTTTGATAAGTCTAGAAGTCACTGTATACACTTAGAGAAACAAGTAAATGAATAGTGAGAGATTCTGTAACTACCAGGGTAAGTGAGGAGGGTTGGAACAATCACAGTAAAAACCCAGTCAGTAAATGAGAAGAAGGGATGGAAAAAGCAACATAAGTAGGTGGTTAAATAATTAAAAAGATGATAACAGTTAAAGCCCAAACCACCAGAAATTGTATTATAGGAAACAAAATAAAGCTTCTAATTTAAAGGAGAAACATGACGTGCCCAGCCCCAGCTGACAGACCTAAAACATAACCTAAGGCTCAGGGTACATTGTGGAAGAGAAGGCGGAAAGGGTGTGAGAATCAGAGGAACAGATGTCTGCCATGCAACTGTGTTTTCTGCATATGAGGAAAAAGCTGCACCCAAGAAATCTCAACAACATTCCTACACAAGACCTGCACGGGGACAAACGGGTTGACATTCTCATGAGACGAGGCCGCCTTCGTTTCCTCCTTCAGTTAACACATTCGCCTCACTGACACACATCCATCGAAGTGCCTCTATTTCCTAGGAGATTCTAAACCTAGTCAAGATGAAATGAAGGCTTACCATGTTGTAAGGCCATTTACTCCAATGGGAGACCTTCTCTCCAGGGAGTCGGGGAGGGCTCGTGAGAGCCAGGAGGTCAAGAAAAGGTCATGTGTCTGGGAAAGTGGAAACCTGGAAGATTCTTGAAGGCTCTTCCCTAGTGTTACAGAGCAAACACCTGCTGGGGAGGCAGGGTGAGGGGAGACCTGAGGAGCTTCGTGTAAGGTTTACAGGTTTCCCGGGCTTGCAGCTTTGCCAAGGCCAAACCCGTTTTTGGTGGGTTTTGTTTGTTTTATTTTTATTTATTTATTTTGTGACGAAGCTTTCTTTGAGTCATCTCTGGAAGTGATACCTTACCTGTATTCCTGTTAGTAACTTCAGTAAAAAGGCGGACTTTGGTACAATCATTACTTTGGTCTGCCGTGGGTCCCCTGTCTGGAGTGGGGTGAGGCGTGGGGAGTGTCTGATGGGACATGGTCTAAGAATGGAGTCCGTTTCTGAGCACTTGTTGGAACACTCCAAGAAAACAAGATAAGAATCTTGTGAGCTCACTTTCTTCAAAACATGGAATTGTTCTTGGGATGTGTTTTGTTTTTTTTTTTTTTTTTGTGCCCCTCGAAGGTGTAACTGAAAGGAGTGCATTTACTTTGAGAACTCATTGTTTCTTGTTGCTGTTATTCAAATATTTAAACTACCCTTTAAAAAAATTGTGGCTCGAGCTGGAGAGATGGCTCCGGGGATAAGAGCACTGCCTGCTCTTCCAGAGGTCCTGAGTTCGATTCCCAGCAACCACATGGTGACTCACAACCATCTGCAATGAGATCTGGTGCCCTCTTCTGACATGGCAGGTGTACATGCAGACTGAACATTATATACATAATAAATAAATAAATAAACAAACCATGGCTTGTCTTTGTAATTGTATATGGCTTGAACCCACGAGAACCTCACCCAGGTGACCTTTCCTAACCCTCAGAGTATAAACTGTCTGGTGCTCTGAGTACAGTTGTCTGTCGTGTGAGACTTTAGTCCACCTCATTTACCAGCTCCATCTTCCCAGGTCCCACTGCCTCTAAAGCAGTGATGTGTGTCGCTTTCTTCTCCTTAGGAAAAATCTTGCAGGGAGCAAACCGTCACGATACTTAGCTTTGTCAGCTAGAAATAAGGGACAGGTCTGTCTTCTCTTTCTTTGTATCAGTGAGATATACAGATATTTTGATATTTCTCATGCATACTTTTGCCTATAAGTTGGGGTTTTTGAGATCACTTTCTCTAAGTTGATGAAATGTATTAATGTCTTAGATTTTCTTGTTAGTTTTATACCTGGTCATCTTGAAAACTCATATAGTTCTAGAATTCTTATGCACTTATATGAATTTATCGTATGTCATTGAAGTACTCATCAGTTAACCATAGTAAGTCTGCTCAATGGAAAATTGTGTAGCTTTTAAAATAATTATGTAGATCAGGAGGCAGGGCAAGTAAACCTTAAAAGAACGAAATTGTGGGATTCTAATTGTATCATAAATTTAGTATGTAAAAGTAAATTTGAAGTACTAGTTTTGATAAAGTGTGTGCTTTTGTGTATTCACATTAAGAAAGCTTTTTTTTTCCTGTCTTCTTCCCTTGTGCTGGATAGTTTTACATCGACTTGACACAAGCTGCCGTCATCTGAGAGAGAACCTCGGTTGAGAAATTGCCTTCATAAAACTGTGCTGTAGGCAAGCCTGTAGGTCATTTTTGTGATTAGCAGTTGATGGGGGAAGCCCAATTCACTTCGGGTAGTACAGTGGGAGGTGATCCTGGCTGCTATAGCCAAACAAGCTGAGCAAGCCACGAGGAGAAGTTAGTCTTACTCCTCTAGGGCTGCTTCATCGGCTTCTGTCTCCAGATTCTTGCCCAGTTTGAATTCCTGCCCTGACTTCCCTTTGATGGTGAATACTGATGTGGAAAAACAAGCAAAATAAACCCTTTCTTTCCCAACTTGTTTTTAGTCATGGTTGAAGGGACTCTGGCCAGCATCACTCAGATAGACCTTCCCCTTCTTCCCTGTTCCTCTTCCGCCTTGCTAAAACGGCTAGGTTACATTCCTAAAACCAGCCACCAAGGTTTCTTCCTTTATTTGGCCACTTCCTCCCTCTGAGGCTGACTATCAAGGTCCAGCTATCAAAGTATTGAAGCCCAGCAATCAAAAGCCCCCTTTGGTTCACCTAATTAACATGCCCAATCAAAATATACTACCACATCTAAGCCCATTCTAACAGCCCTCCTCTTTTTCTCTTCTTAAAAGTTACACCTGCCTGCAAGGTCCTTTGCTGCTGTTTTTCTGCCTGAGTCAGAAAGCAGACACTTTAACTTTTCTTCCCGCTTAATAAAGGGACTCTCTGTGAAAACAGATGTTTGGGTGTGGCTTGTGCCTAATCTGGGGGGGAGGGGAACGGGAGGAGGAACCCCTGCTGTGCAGGGTCTCCAACAATGTTGTTTCATCACAGCAATGGAAACTCTAATACACCTCTGTAAAGTATCCCGCTAAGAACTCTCTTCCGTGTTTGTCTTAAAACACTGTTCCTTCTCCATCTGTTTTAAAAGACAGTGTTGCAGGGTACAGCATTCTTGGTTCACAATTGTTCTTATTCTCCTCAAATATTTTTGTGCCTTGTTCTCATTGTGGAGTTTCATAAGGATGGTGAATAACCACACAACAGAGTCAGTTTTAGGCTGTCTTGAAATCTCCATCAACAAAATTAGTCCCAAACTCTTCCATTTAGCCTCAGGCAGATTCTTAGGACAAGGGTGAAAAAGCAGCCACATTCTTTGCCAAAATAGTGTAAAAATGATCTCTAGCCCAGTTGCTAAAACTTCTTGAACTCTCTGAAACCTCTGAGCTGGGCCTCCACAAGCCACACAGCTCTCACCTGTGTCTTCCCTGCTCCTGCTAGGATGTCCCCTTAAGTTCTGCTTACAGCATTCAGCCACTTTCCTAGTTCAAAGTGGTTGAATTCCAAAAAAAAAAAAAAAAACCCCAGCATGGTCAGGCCTGTCACACAATATCTCCTGGTGGCAACTTCTGCCTTAGTTACTTTTCTATTGAGATAAAACACGAGGACCAAGGCTTCTTAAATAAAAAGGCTTTTAATTTGGTTTAGTTGCAGAGGGTTATAAGGGACTGCTGAGGATTCTCCTGTTGATCTTAACCATGAGGCAAAGAGAGAGAAAGCACTGGTGATCACATGGAGTCCTTTGAAACTTCAAAGGCTGCTCCTAGTGACATACCCCTCCAACAAGGCCACGCCTCATAATCATTTCCACCAGCAGTCGACCAAGTATTCAAATATATGAACAACCTGTGGGGGCCATTCTTATTCAAACCACTATAATTGACCCGTAGCCCTTTTATCCTATTGACTCGGCTTCCAGCTTCTGAGGGATCAGAGAGCGCCTGCAAACAGGATTCAGTGGCCTCAGAGGACAGCGCAGGGCCCACCGGAGCTTTGCTCCTGTGTGTCAGTGTCTCCCGAGACACTGGAGTTTTGGTTTCAGCTGTTTCTAAGACCACTATAGGTGTGGAGTTCTGGTTTCTGGTGGTCCAGCTGTCAGTGCCCGACTGGGAGTCTGCACTCTTTTGGGCCTGTGGTCCTAACCATGGGCTCAAATAGTAGATAGACTAGATCTACAGTTGGGTACCATGCCTCTAGCGGGTTCATGAAAGTCAAAGAGTGACCAAGGTTTGGACTCCATCAGGCCATCTTGGTGCCTAGCAGGCAGCTCCACTCTTTTCTTTATTAATTAAATTTTTTTTAATATTAGTTATAGTTTATTAAGTTTGTATCCCAGCTGTATCCTGCTCCCTCATTCCCTCCCAATCCCACCCTTCCTCCTTCATCTCCTCCCTGCCCCTTTCCAAGAATAGGGGAGGACCTCCTCCCCTTTCGCCTGACCCTAGCTTATCAGGCATCTTCAGGCCTGGCTGCAAAGTCCTCCTCTGTGGCAGTCCCACTCTTGATGTACTCTTTTACAGTATAATTCATAAAATACACTTTGGAAATTCACAATCCCAGTGTTGGCAGTGATTAATAAGTGTGGAAAACGAGGAATTTTCACTTTTTTACTCTAGCCCCTTTCCAAGAATAGGGGAGGACCTCCTCCCCTTTCGCCTGACCCTAGCTTATCAGGCATCTTCAGGCCTGGCTGCAAAGTCCTCCTCTGTGGCAGTCCCACTCTTGATGTACTCTTTTACAGTATAATTCATAAAATACACTTTGGAAATTCACAATCCCAGTGTTGGCAGTGATTAATAAGTGTGGAAAAACGAGGAATTTTCACTTTTTTACTCTATGTATTTTGTATTCTTTCAATTTTAAATGCAAACTTATCCATTGCTTTTGTAATTAAAAACAATTTAATGTGAAAAACAAGATGCTGGGAAATGGACATATTGATAAAGATTGACCTGAAAGAAGCTCCAGGGAGGTAAAAGTTCATAGAAACAAGCCACACGGCTCATTAATTTCTACAGCATCTTTAAAGACGCTTCCATTTGGCTTTGGAAAATCTGTGGCTCTCACAACCAGTCAAGGGGTGGTGCCAGGATCTATTAGAGCAGAAAATGAAGAGAAAATGTAACAATAGTCCAGTGAAATCAGTGGCGACATCCCATCCTCAATGTTGATCTCTCTCATATGACTCTTATGCGAAGGATCTTTCACTAGAAAGCCCTAAATAAATTAGACAGCTAAATGAATTGAGAGCCAGCTGAGAACAGCTGCATTTGCTGGGTTCCTCTTGTATCTAAGGTGGTTCAAAGAACCTCTAAGAACCTGAATTTAAACAGGAGATCGCTGTTAGTGGAGGGAACAACCTTGTTAGCTTTGAAGGAAGACTTTGGCTTGGCCCATGAAGTCTTCATGGAAATGGCCCTTGTCTGGCTCATATTACTGTAATTGCTTGTGCCGTGTACTTTGAAATTAGATATGTATCTTAAGTAGTTTCATGACAACTTTCAGTAAATGTTCGACCTGGATTTTTACATACCCTTGGCTAGCCTCAAACTCCCCGGATAGCTTAGGATTGTCTTGAATTTCTGATCATGTGCCTCCACTTTCTGAGTTCTGGGGTTACAGGTGTGTACTTCCACACCCTGTTTATATGGTGCTGGGGGTTCAAACCTGGAATTTTGTGCCTGTTGGGAAACATGCTATCCACAGAGCTACACCCATAACTCTAGATACTTACCTTCAGAGCCCACTAAATGGAGAGCAAAAGTGAGCACCTCCTACAGGATGCAGCAGGGCGCTCCTCAGACGGCAGTGTAGGAATTTCTTTGCAAACTGATCTACTGCACTTGCTGCGGATGCTCCAGTGTTTGTTTTGAGACGTCACTAGACTCCAAAGCCCCTGAGAGATCTCCAATCTGTTTGGCTAATCTGACTCCACGACAGGCTTCATTTTCAACTTTGCCTAAGTAGGCCTGAGTTTCTGTTTCCCGGAACACAGAAAACCAGTTTCTGGAAAAACTGCAGCGCGAAGGTAGCCATTCAGCTTAAAGGTTAACACATGGGCTTGAGCTAAGTATACAGCAAACCTGAGGAAAGGGCCTTAGCGACTCTGGAAAGTTCCTAAATGTTTAGCCATTTCTAAATCCCCCTTAACCTCCTGAGTTACTATTAACCAATCTAATGATAGGTTACCTCACTCCTTCTGGAAATCCCCCTAATTGCCTTTAAATTGAACCTGCATGCTCACTTCGTGGTCCCCATTCTAAGGAATGGTGTCCCTGGCATGCTGGAAAATTTCTGTAGAATAAACGATCCTTGCTTTTGCATATTATTTGAGTCTGGAGTCTTTCTTCAGTCATTCTCGGGCCCTAACAGTTTGTTTGTTATTTCAAGGCAGGGTTTTTCTGTGTAGCCCTGGCTAGCTCGGATCTGTAGACAAGGTTAGCCTCGAACTCAGAAATCTGCCTGCCTCTGCCCTTCAGAGTGCTGGGATTAGAGGTGTGAGCCACCACCAGCGACTGACTCTCTGATTTTTAAGAAACTCCCAGATCTGGGCATGATGGCACATGCCTGTAATCCCAGCACTCAAGGGGGCAGAAGCAGGTGGATCTCAGTGAGCTTGAGGCCAGCTTGGTCTACAAATCGAGTCCAGGGCAGCCAAGGTTACACAGAGAAACCCTGTCTCGAAAAGAAAAGAAAAGAAAAGAAAAGAAAAGAAAAGAAAAGAAAAGAAAAAAGAAAAGATGGAAAGACACTCCCAAGCTCTGTAAAGGTGGCTGGCTGGCTTTGGAAACCCAGCAAAGTACCAAGAGTATAACACGTGTTTGATAATGTCTATTGAGTGAGTCTTTCCGATCGCCAGTGACTGGAAGCCCTTGTGACATCACATCCTCTTCTTTTCTGGCTATGAAGACTGTGAGGAATGTCTGCTTTCTATTAAAATGTTGTGTGTGCTTCCTAGCTTCCTAGAAAGTTCACCCACACTGCTCCTATCCATAGGCAAGCCCAGGGCTCTTGATCCCCATCATCCCTGTGTGCATCCTGACCTAGTCACCTTTTCCTAACATGGTCTCTCTCCTGATTTGCAGTCGTTTCCCAGCACGGATGCCCTTGCTGCAGCTGTGGCTTATTCCTGTCCTGTCAGCCATAGCACAGAGGAAAGCAGGTGGGCTCCTTTGCAAGGCCAGCCTCCCTCCAAGAGCCCGTGGCCTCTTCCCTCCTGAGTGTGACTTGCTCAAGCACTAAATTGGTTCACAAAACTTAACAAACCACAAAAAATAAAAAAAATAAAAAAATAAAAATCAAGCAGTTCACAGTCTCCAGCAGTGTTCTCCTATGCAGAACAAGGGTTGGAAGTTAACAGGACTGGTGTCTTGTGAAATGTGTTACCTAATTAGTGTTCCTTTCTACTGGAGAGAAGGTGGGGGGTGGGGTGGTGTATCCATTGGGCTATGGTAAAAATATTTATAAATTAAAATCTCTGGCTTGGGCCATTTAGGGTAGACCTATCCTTATGGTAGGGCTACAATGACAGAATGCACTTGGAAAATCCTTCTCAAAGAGTAAGATGGGTGTGTTAGTTTTAACCTATGAAATCGTGTTTAAAATTTTAAGCCTTGTTCAAGATCACTGAGTTATCTAGACTGTAGGGAAAGTGTTGCCTTGTTATCAATTTAACAATGATTCTTCTTTATTGGCTGCCCAGCTGGGAGCTCTGAGCAGTACAAAGCCAACAGAATTCACTTGGGGTTACAGCAGGTACACATTAACAAGACAGATTGGGCTGCGATTTGTATCACCAGCCTCGCTTTACGGAGAGTATTTTCCATCCGCTCACAGCTTCGTGGTAATGTCGAAACTGTCTAGTCAGTTGAGGACCAGTAGCTTAAGGAGCTAATGAATATTCATTTCTTTTTCCCTGGGTACAAAGTAAAATAACCAGTAATTAGTATAATATTTAATACTTCTATTCAAAATAAATAAATCTTTTGTAAAAAAAAAACCTAATTATTATAATGTAGCAAATTCTGCATGTGTAACTGGAGTTAGATGTAGTGTTTTGAAAATGCTTCTAAGCCCTAATTTACATGTTTTGAGGTTAGTTAATTATTCCCTGTGTATGCATAAAATAAAACCGTAAATTTCTTATTCATTTTCTTGTCTCCCAAGTTTAGCTGGTTCTGATATTTAAACCTCATATTTTTCTTAATGTCAAGATGTTTGTATTTGAAGCAGTGTTCTGAGTTCGGATGTGTTCTCATCCCTCCCCCTCTCAGGTCTCGCGGATAGGCAGGAGACACAGGGCTTCCTGAGATCCCCAAGTGGTGTTAATCCTACTTCTAAGTGGCAAGGGTTCCTATTTCAGTTTTTTAAAAACGTGTGTTCTTTTACACATTTCATTCATGGACAGATTCATCACTTTTTAACATCCCACAAAAATTCTATGTTTTTTTGTTTGTTTTTTAACCACCAGATAGAGATGAGGGAACCAGACTCAAAGAAGTTCACTCCCTGAAGCAAAGACTAGGATTCTAATGTATTCATCAATCTGAGTACAAACCCAGTTTATAGCACAACGACAGATTCGGGAGCCCACTCTTTCCAGTCATTGAAGGGAGAGGCATTTGCAATAGATGATAGCGGGCTGGTTGTTAGAGTTTAGATCTTAAATGACCATAGGACCCATGTGCTTAATGACTTCGTATCTAGCCTTTGATGTGATCAGGAGGTTGTGAAACCTTCTGGAAGTACATTGTGGAATTCAGTCATTAGCAGTGTGCTCTTGAAGAAGATAAGAGAGCCTGGTGCGGTGGCATGTGCCTATGATCCCAGCACTCATGGAGTCAGAGGCACGTGGATCTCTGTGAGTTCAAAGCCAGCCTGGTTTACAAAGCTAGTCCAGGACAGTCAGGGCAACAAAGTAAAACCCTGTCTTGAAAGAGAGACAGAGAGAGAGAGAGAGAGAGAGAATAGGGCCCTGGCCCTCTTCTGTCTCTTTGTACTTTATGGTCACCATAATGAATGCAGCTTTGCTCCACTATGCACACCCTGTCATGCTGTCATGATACTCTGCCTTCCCAGAGGTTCAAAACTATGGGCCAAAGGCTACGACATCATAAGCCAAAATAATTCCTCCCACCTACAAGTTAATCATCTCATGGTCATGGTGTCAGAAAGCTGAATCACACTTGGCGTGTCAATCAGAATTCACAAGTTGTCTTCCTGGGTGTGGAACCTTATGTGAGCTGACCTCTGCTGAGCCAGAGAGGCAACCTGGGATCTGTGGCCTTACAATTAAATACTTCTTGGTCGTTCGAAAATCCAGAGCTTTCTAGTCCGTAGCCTGGCAGCCTCCCCATGATGTTGGCTATCTCCTGCCACAGATAATTCATATGCTTGCCCAGATTCTAATGGATGGGTGTGTGTTAAATGCGGCCATGATACATGAAGGCCAGGGTAATTCGTGGTGTTGGGATTCTTTAACTCTTTTTAAACGTGCAAATGCAGAATGCAGTGGACTTGTCTGAATATTATAGGATGGAGAGCACAGCCAACAGCCTTGTGTTTGGGTTTTGACAAACTCCTAGGACAGCTAAAATAAGATTCAGGCTTCTGAACACAGCTTGCTGCTGCTTGCCTCCCAAGTGCTGGGATTAAAGGCCTGTATACCTTGAGCTAAAGGAATCTTAATTACCTGCTGTGACCTCCCAGAATCTTATTATCATAATACTGTTGAGTCGATCTTTATTTTCTTTCTTACTGTCTGACGTATCTACCACTCTGCCCATATGGCCTAACTGTGACACGCAATAGGTTACCGTGCAGCTATGTTCTCTAAATTGAAACATTCTCTCTGGAAGATGGGCCCTTTACGATTCAGGAAGTAAATGAAAGAAGTCTCAGGAAGTAATCAAACAAGTCTAGGGAAGTTCCAGAAACTTACAAGATCTACAGGCGCCTTCCCCAGGGTATGTAAGCAATGACTGTTGCTGGGGACCTTTTGACTGGCCAGGCTTCCTACAAGCTGTGCAGATGCTTCAGGGATGCAGCTCTTGTGAGTCGTCACCTGTGCCGTCTTGGTCTTTTCAGTAATGCAGCTGCCTTTGAGTCATCCATGTTCTAATAGAGAACTATAGAAATCAAGTACCACTCACCTTACTCGATTTAAATCTAAATCTGATATAAATTCTGTGGATCTTGGCTGAAACAGCTGATGAGGGATGTCCTGTTTCCTCATCTGCAAAGTGGTGGGCTGAAGTGGAACTCAGTTGTGTCATGTGAATATGGTTTTTGTTTTGGTCCCAAGGGTGGGATATGAGAAGTAGCAACGTCCTGCCACCCCACTCTGAAAACAGGCTCAGAAAACAGCCCCCATGGAAAGGTGTGTGATGTTTGTCAGCCGGAAACTACCTCGTGCGAGGGGCATGGTTTTGCTAGTTGGAAAACATCCTTGTCTGGACTCTGAGAAGAAATAAATAGAATAGACGACCACAGACAGTGAGACAATGCTTTTTGCATCTCTATGCTTTGAAATAATTTGGATCGCTTTGCTGATTTTTGCGGAGAGAAATGCTCCAGAGATCTTTCTGTGTTGATTTGCCACTTCCATGGACTCATGCTTTTGGGGCAGAGTCTGGTTGTTTTTGCCAAGTGGTACCACCTCTGTTGCTGTTGCTTGCTGTTTGCTGTTGCTATTGCTGCTGCTGCTGCTGCTGCTGCTGCTGTGGTTTGCTGCTTTGCTGTTTGACTGGACTGCTGATATCCTGATGACTGAAATTGGCATATCCCCAAAGAACCCAACAACCCTAATCAGCAGGAAATAGCTAAAAACATCTACAGCCCTTTTCCTCAATCTCCTACCCAAGGTTGGGGCGTGGAAAGGGAAGTAGAACCTTAAGTAAAGCAGGTGTTTGAAAAAAAACCTAAGCCTACAGAAGACATCTACCCAGGAGAGTATAGTGAGAAATGAATGCCGCAAGTTCTCAGATGTGTCACCTACGTTTACATATTTATGAGATACTGAAAGTGGGCACACGATGAGGGTCAAAGAAGGGTTAATTTTTTTTCTCGTCTTTCTGTTCCATTTGTTTGTGCTGTGTTGTACAGGTCACACACATTTGTGTTTAAATCCATCCACATTGGGAATATTCTGCATACAGTTTCTCACAAGGAAACATATTTAACGCCGTAAAGTCCTTTGCTCAAAACACTTCTGGGAAATGGACTTCCTCTGGGTGATCAATTTTACTTTCTATTGCATCAAAGTCATCTGTTTCCTCTCTCCACAAACAGTAGACAGGTGGAGGAAGGAGGAGGCAATGAATCTACCAGTTAATCAAGCTCAGCACAACAAGAGGATGCTGATTAGCCTAGGACACCACTGCTTGTTGGAGAATAAGCCATGGCACATGCGCATCAGGGGCCAGCCTCAGCCCCCTGCTGAAAGAACACCATAACCTCTCTACACACAGATTCTGACTTGAGATCTGGAGTGAATGACGGGATGTACATGATACTGCATTTACTCCCTGCTGTTATCAAAGGTCCAGGAGCTCTATCTGGCAAGATGGCCTTAGACACTATGACACTCCAAATGTCGCTCTTGGTGTCATTTAACTGACAGATGTACACAGAAGTAATCACCTGGATTTGGAGTCAGACTTGAGTTCAGACTCCTGTCCCATAATGCATCTGCTCTGTGACTCTGGACAAGTTATGCTCTGGGTTTTCCATTTGTTCCTTCTGCCTAGTGGGTATAACTCCATCTACCTCAAAAAGCTGATTTGGAAAACAACATAAACCCAGCACAGGCTTGTAATGTACATGACCACCCATCCCTTTTCTGACAGACAATGTTGTTGCCTGGATGGGAGGCCGACAGAAATGTTTGGGAATATCTGAGAATTCCTATCATGATCCTGTGTCAAGGGGCTGATGCTCCCTCCTTGTTTTCACCTTGTGTTTTATTTTTCCAAGTGTTCCAGGTGACTTCTGGGAGGATTTGACAGTTCACTTCTGAATACTTTTCAGTTAGGGTGGAAGTAATGTGAGCAATAAATTATCATCTCTTCCCCACGATCTTCCTGGTCATTATTCTTGAATATAATTAGAATGCCAAATGCAGAGCCATCCATCTTCATCCAGCAGCAATGGCGAACTGGGGAAAATGCTTACTGCAAAGGAATGTTGGCATAAGGAAGAATGGATCCCCCAAGGAATAGAAGAGACTCAAACTTAAAAACTAGAACCGTGGCCCTGAGGCGTGCTCCCCGCATGCAGTGGTTCTCAACCTTCCCAATGCTAATTCTTTAGTACAGTTCCTCAGGTTGTGCTGACCCCCAACCACAGAATTATTTCCATGGCTACTTCACAACTGTGGTTTTGCTACTGTTGTGAATCATAATGTAAATATATGTTTTCTTACACACACACACACACACACACACACACACTTTGACCTGACATCCACAACGAGACATGAGGACTTCAGAGTGTTCACTTCTTGCCTAAGCAAATGCTTCACTTAAAAACAAAACAAAGCAAAACAAAACAACAACAACAACAAAACACTTTTTATTGATTCTTTGTGAATTTCACAGCCTGCACCCCAATCCTACTCACCTCCCTGTACCTCTGCATCTGCCCTTTACCCTTGCACCCTCCCCCATAAAAGAAAATACAAAACAAACAAAAATCTTGTTGTGGAAGCTGTAGTGTGTCACAGTACATCACACAGTATACCCTTCTGTCCACACGTCTTTACTTGCAAATTTTCACTGCAAAGAGTCACTGGTAAGGTCCGAGCCTCTGGCTTCTGCTACGCTATCCTGGATCCTCACTGGGACTCCTTTCGGGTATCCTGTTGTTGCCCTGTGACACGGAGATCCTGAAGCTTTGGATCTGCAGGACCGGCTCCTTCACATGCTCTAGCAGTTCATGGATGGGGTAGATGTTGGGGTGGGTCAACTCAAGGCCCTAGACCTGGTCCTGGGTGATACCTGAGTTAGTCAACCTGCCAGATCTCCCTGCCTGCACCACCACGGTGAGCGCTCCATCACTGCCCTGGCTAACTCCCCCAGTGCAGCAGCCGGAAAGGGGCAGAGCCAGCTCTCCCATGCGCCTGCTCTCAGGGCCTGCTCCCTGGCACCCACACCATCAGATCCAGCTCCCCTGTGCTGCCCAGGCGAGGCGCAGGTGCATGACCCACTCACACCAGTGCTGCAGCTGGTGAGGGGCAGGGCCATATGCTTTGCTTTTAGTGGACAATCATGTGAAATCTCTGTTGGAAACTTCACCACTGGTGTTTAAGATGTGTTCATGCTGATGTGGCGTTCTCTCTCCCAGGTCTCTTTGGGGACCATCCCATCACATCCCCAAAAGTTCACAAGACCTTGTATCTGGATTTGTGGTCGGTTCGTGGCATCTTTAAATTTCTGTGATACTTTGTGTGTGAAAGGCCATCAGATGATGTAGTGAAAACATCTATCAAGCAAATCTGGATCCCGCTGAAGAGGAAGTACACTGGTAGAAAGACCCAGCACCGTTGAAACTTTTTTTTAAAGGGCAAATTAGCTGGCCTATGGGCTTCCCTTCATAAGAAGCATAATCATCGCTTGTTGGTTGAGGTCCCATTAGAGACCATTCAGCTCAAAATTTTTCTTCCCTGTTCTAATATATTCACCAAAATTCTCGTATTGTGGCTGGAGAGAGGACTAAGCAATTAGAGTGCTTACTGCACAGTCCTGAGGACCAGAGTTTGCATCCCAGAGCGCACATAACATGCCAAGTGACCTGCCCATATACCTGTGACCCTAGCTCCAAGGAGGGTGGAGCCAGGAGGATTATTTGGGCTTGTGAACTCCCAGCCCAGCTGAGAAATGCAAATTCCAAAGAGACCCTTTCTCAAAGGAATATATAGAGAGTGACAGAAATGGACACCAACATCCTCTTCTGCCCTCTAGATACAAGTACAGGTGTGCACACTCACAGACACGCATGTACATGCACTTACACATGCATAAATAAATTTATTTTTAATTTTTATATTTAAAGTTTCCTCCCTCCCTTTCTTCTTCATCTGTTATTCAGCTCTTACTTCCTGTGAATGGCTCCTGTTTGGTGAGAACAGAAGCCACTTATGATAATTAATATCTTTTCTCTGACACAAGGGCAGATAGTAACACATTTTTTTATTTTAATTTTTTAATTTTAATTTTTTTGCCAAAGGCTACACAAAGAAACTCTGTCTCAAACAAACCAAAAGCAAGCAAGCAAGCAAGCAAAAAGAAAGAAAGGAAGAAAGAAAGAAAGAGAGAAAGAAAGAGAGAAAGAAAGAAATAGAGAAAGAAAGAAAAAATTAGAGAATGATTACCCATTATCTTACTACCCAGAAAATATTTATGGCCATTAAGTGTTTGGAGTTTTATCCACACATAAATATAGGTACTGGCCAAAATAATAATAATAATAATAATAATAATAATAATAATAATAATAATAATAATGTGAGATAGTGTGGTGGTTTGGATAAAAATGGCCCTCATAGGGCTATATGTTTGAACACCTTGCCCCCAGTTAGTGGACCTGTTTGGGAAGGATTAGGAGGTGTGGCCTTGTTGGAGGAAATGCTATCACTGGGAATGAGTTTTGAGGTTTCAAAAGCCTACACCATCCTCAGTGTGCTTTCTCTGCCTCATGCTTGTGGTTCATATGTAAGATCTCAGCTTCCGCTCCAGTGCCGTGCTTGCCTGCCAGCTGCCACACTCCCCACCATGATGGTCATGGACTCTAACCCTCCGGAACCAAAAGACCCAAATTAAGTGTTTTCTTTTTTAAGTTGCCTTGGTCATGGTGTTTTGTCACAGCAGCAGGAAAGTCACTAAGACAGAGGGTGGTAACCTGGGCAAGCAGATTTTAAAGTTTTCGTCGTTTTTATTTGATCCGTGTGGTCTGTGTGGGTGTCTGTTGCATGTTTATGTGTGTACTGCACACATGCCAGTACCTTGGAGACCCATGGGCCCTTCAGAGGGGAGAGCTGGCTATGGAAGAAAGTGTCTGCCGATGTGAAGGGGGCTTCCTGGTGAAGGGGAAATTCGGTTTATGGAAACGGTGGGATTTGTTTTGGAGGGGATTGCTATGTGGCTCACCCAGGACTTCATGCTGGCTTTAGAGCAGAAAATAAGGACGGTGTTGATAGGGGGGAGTGACTGCCCCTTGGAGGTGGGGAGGAGACAGTTGGGGGTAGGAAGAAGAAGGAGAAGGAAGAGAGGAAGGGGAAGTGGGAAGGAAAAGTCTGTACCATTCCCTGTAACCTTTGCTTAAATTTTCTGTTGTAACTGCAATATCCACGCAATCTGGAAAAAAAAAATGTGTGATTCTCTGCTCTCTCTAGAACATCAGGTACAAACAGCTAAATACATAAATACAGTCTCTTATAATGGTTATAATGGTACAAATTAACATTGTTTAGACACATGATATTATTTTTACTTATTATCTCATTTAATTCCATCACAAAGAGTTTGAAATTTGCCCTACAGTTCTTTTCAGCGTCACAAAGGAGAAAGCTGAGACATAGAACACATCTGGTTTGACTCTGAATGTACCGCATTCTTCCTCTGCCTTGGCCTCCTGTCATTTCTGCGGAAGTGTGTTCTCTCTCCACGTGAGACATGGGCTCAGGGCTCCAAAATGCTTCTCAGTGGATCGGAGAGACTTTGAGAAGGAGCTGCCAAGGAGAGTGCTCCTTGGAGGCTTTGTTTAGCTCAGTAACCAATTGGTTTCCCATAGTAAGGGGAACAAGGCCTATTTCTGATGGGAACTCAATGGCTGGCTCTTTGACCTCCCCACCCCCAAGGGAGGAGCAATCCTGTTAGGCCACTGAGGAGGACTTTGCAGCCAGTCCTGAAGATACCTGATAAAACAGGATCAGATGAATGGGGAGGACGTCCCCCCCTATCAGTGGACTTGGAAAGGGGCAGGGTGGAGATAAGGGAGGGAGGGTGGGGGTGGGAGGGAATGAGGGAGTGGGATACAGCTGGGATACAGAGTTAATAAAATGTAACTGATAAGAAAAAAAATAAAAATAAAAAGCCTGAGGCAAAAGGACCGGCCACATTCTCCTGTCTAATCCCGAGCTTCACCTTTGCTGCTGTGTTTGGGAAGCTGCAGGAAGAGGGAGCTCCTCCTCCTTCTTGCCCAGTTGCTCTAACCCTTGGCATGAAAAAGTAGCTCGTTTCCAGAAGGATTCTTCTATGAGTCAGGTTAAGGACAAACCCATCCTATCTTCAGAGATGGAGCATAAACCTAACAGCTAGAGGCCAGATAGGACTTGGCAAAACAAACCACAGGCACATTCACATTCTCACAGGTTCACATAAACTAACATGCTCAGCCACATATTCTCTAACAGTCTGATATCCTCATATTCGAACACTCTTTTTTTTTCTGTTTATCTTTTTTTAAATTTTTATTTTATTTTATTTTTAATTACACTTTATTTACTTTGTATCCCCCCTCTAGTTCCCTTCCTCCTCCCCTCGAACACTCTTAGAGTCACACACTCAAGCTCGCACACAGACACTCTTTACACACATTTAAAAAACACTCACTCCTCACACAAACACTCAAACACCCATTCTCATCCAGGTAGTCAGATTGCATGTTCAAGACCACTTTTCTGAAAATCTCTGTCGTTCCTCATCTCACTCTGCTTTTTCCTGTTTTTGTTAGCTAGTCATAGAGAGTAAGCCTTTCATGTTATTTGAAAAACTGAGCAGATCCCACCCACCCCCACCATACAATTTAGAGTAGTCCAGATACCCAAATTCTTCTATGCCTGCATGCCAGAAGAGGGCACCAGATCTCATTATAGATGGTTGTGAGCCACTATGTGGTTGCTGGAATTGAACTCAGGACCTTTGGAGGAAAGGCCAATGTCCTTAACCTTTGGGCCATCTCTCCAGCCTTCCCTCAGGGCCTTTTAGCAGCAGATGCTAAGGACTCTTCTAGCTTCGACTCATCCTTTGCATGCTCTTCCTCTTACGGCTCATCTCAGGGGACCGTCAGAGGGAACGGTGTCCTGCACACTGTTTAAGAACCCACCCTACATGCTGGCACACATTTGGATGTGAGGCAAATGCATCAACTTAAAGACTCAAAGAAGAAAGACTGAAAGAAGACATCTTCATAAACACTTGCTTGGAAAATTTTCCCCTACATGACCTCTATCTGGATTAGGCAAAACTGCTTACTTTGTGCCTTGTGGAGAAACAAAAGAATTCTGGGCTTTTATTTTTCTGACTGGTTATCTCTCTACCTTATTTATATGAGCATTTCAAAAGAAAAAAAAAATCTAATAACCATTTTGTTTTTCTACATTTAGTGGTTAGTGACCTGATCCCACGAATGGTGTACTAAATTCTTCATGCTGGGACACTTCAAGGAAAATTACTAATGTGATTTTTTTTCTTTCTTTCTAAAAATGTCAGTCCAACAAAAGAAAAAACAGATCCTTGCCCCCATAAACAAATTACCACCATCTCACTTGATGGGAAATCGGGGCTGCCTGTCACCTCTGCAGCCAGTAGCTGGTCAACTTCTCAGTGTACTTACAATGTCTTTCACAGCTGGTTTAACGGTACCAGGATACATTCAGGACCCCCACATGACACATCTTGTGTGGCTTCTTCAAACGTAGAACAAAATTATATATACAACACAGCAAAAGTAGAGCTAGCGAGACAGCTCAGCCGGTAAAGGTTCTTACCACGCAAGCCTGCTACTCTGAGTTCAATCCCTGGAACCGAAAAAGGGAGGAGAGTGCAGACTCCCCAAAGCTGACCTCTGACCTCTGACATGTGCACCTGTGCTATGCATTGAACCTCTATACACATCATATACAAACCACCACTGAAAAAAAAAATTAAAGCAAAGTAACAGCAACCAACCTTTACACCAACCAGAACTTGGTTGATGGATTAGAGAGTGAACACCCAGAATCCACAGGTCTAGCTTTACCCCTGGCCCCATCACCCACTTGGCACATGCTACAGAGCACAGCGCCCCAGCCCGATCTTCTAATGTGGCCTGGTTCTTAAACAGAGCACACTCCTTCCTAGAAGAATTGAGCTCTCAAAGTATCAGATTTGCAAACTTGCCATTCTAGTGGGGTATCTATACCCGGGTCCCACTCTGCTTCCTCCTCATTGTCTTGACTTCATCTGTTGAGGATACAGGACCAGTTGTTCTAGAGACTGCATCACAGTTCTCGATTGAACCAACAGATAACTGTCACTGCACTATAGTGTGTCAGTGCTGGGGTTCAAATGCAGTGTCTTGGGCATGCTCTAAGTAGGTAGGTGTAGATAGATGATAGACAAATAGATGATAGACAGACAGACAGATAGATAGATAGATAGATAGATAGATAGATAGATAGATAGATGAGAGCTATATTGCTATATTGTATAGCAAGATAGGTAAGCACTCTATCAATGGAACTACACCCCCTGAATATGTCCGCTCCTTACTAAGGTGTGATAAATAGACAACTGCCCAGAAGAGGGATTAGATAACAGAGCACTGACCTGATCACAGTGAAGTAGCAGGCTCACGAAGGTGTGGTTGCCTACTCCCTTCCTGGATCCTGCCTCTTCCTTTCTTCCAGGCAGAAGGCAGGACACCTGCCACATGGGAGTGCAGGGACTGACGCACTTTCCGGTGAGGAAGGTCAGAACATTCTCCTCCAGCCAGCCCTTACACAGCAAGGTGAGAGAAAGCGGATGCTCCATTTCTGCTTCTGTGGCTTCCCGGATTCTCTGCACGCTCTACTTTGGGGGAACATGTTGGGAGCCCTGACAGCTTCTTCTATATTAGATATTTTTAGTATTCATGAAAAAGGGCTTTGCCTCGTCCACAAAGACTTAGCCATTATTTTAAGACAAAGCAAGTTCTGACAGGAAATTACAATAATTCTTTTTTAAGGTCTACTTTTTATTTTTGTGTGTGTGTGCGTGTATTTTGCCTGCAGGTATGTAAGTACAGTGCAAGTGTTCATAGTGCCCATAAAGGCCAGAAGAGGGCACCAGTTCCCCTGGAACTGGGATTGTGGACGATTGTGAGTCAGCATGTGAGTGCTGGAAACCCAACCTGTGTCATCTCTAAGCAGCAAGTTCTCTTAGCTGCTGAGCCATCCTTTCAGCTCCATGGAAATCAGCATGATTTACCAACTTCTAGAGTAGGGAGTTGGCATAAGGGCCTATTCTAGCAATCATGAATGGGGATGTCTCTTATGTCTTTGTGCTTTGTTTTAGTATCTTTGTGGGCAGGCGAACTTTTTTTTTTTAATTTAATGAACTTCAGTTACAGTTACAATTACAAGTACTCAAGTGTGTGTGTGTTTGTGTGTGTACAGGCCAATCTCAGTTATGCCTCATGTACCCTCTACCTTATGTACCATCTACCTTGTGTGTATGTGTGTTTTATGATTTATTTTATTTTATGTGTGTTGGTGGGTACAAGCTTGTAAGAATTTGGATGCCCATGTAGGCTGGAAAAGGTCCGTGGATTCTCGGGAGCTGGTGTTACAGGAAGTTGTGGGATGTGTAACATGGGTCCTAGCAACCAAACTCAGTTATCTGCCAAAGAGGCAAGGACTCTTACTTCAGGCCCTCACACTTGCATTACAACCTCTTTAACTGTCTTTCCAGCTCTAAACTTTCATCTTGATGCTTATGTGTCCCAGAGCTGTGTCTCTAACAGGGAGGATGCTGGTGAGATAGTGTGGTCTTTGGCTGTGTTTGATGTAGGGCTGGATGCTGAATGAGGGGAGCCATGAGGACTTGAGGCGAATAAGAAAGAACGGGGGCTGACCTAGGAGGTGTGCTTTTGAGTGTACTCTCCTCCTCCAGACTAGGTGGGCAAATTGAGTCAGCTGTGGTGCCCAGGGACGCTGCCGGGCTCAGCGGGTGACATCTAGTGAGTCAGATCTTCAAAGAGAAGTCTCAAATGGGTTTCCACTTTTCTGGGCTTATCCCCTAACCGCAGTTACAAACACCAAATGAGGATGACCTCAGCACTTTGGGACACAGTAGCGGAGGGCAGGGCGGAGGCAGAGGGTGCTGAGGGAAGCAGCTGTTGTTGCAAGAACAGTTACGGTTTTTCTGTGTTGCTGATGTGCTGTGTGGCCAAGGCAAGGCAGGCAATTCTCTACAGCTCCTCTTCCCCAGCAGGACCCTCAGCCTGCCTGCAGGAGTTGGTGCCCAGCAATGGCAACAGCGCACCCAGGGAAGACCTAGACTATCCGTAGGACTGGCTTCCTCAGGATGATGGTTAACAGGAGGTGGCTGTCCGACGGAACGTATCACAGTTGTCCAGTTGTTTGCTACCAGTCCCTTGTGGTACCTTGCAGCTTGTTCTGCTCTGAAACCTGCAAGGAAGAGCAAAAGCTTGGCTAAGTTCTGGTGAAATTGGTTTGACAAGAATGCCCCTAATTTACATGTGCAGTTGCAATAATGAGCACGGGTTGTGTGTGTTAATACCCAGGCATCACTTGAAGTAGGTACTGGTGGGGGTGGGAGAGTGCTCAGGTTTGTGGGGGGATACATGCATACAGAGATCAGGGGTCAGCTTTGGGTGTCTTCCTCAATCATACTCTACCTTATCTTCTTGGCAGTCTTTCTCTGAACCCGGTGCTGGTTTTAGACGTGAACACCACTCAGCAAGGCAACCCCTGCCCTGATTGAGCTGCTTTCCCAATCCGTGGTGTAATCCCCGTTTTATAAAGAGGAGAGTGAGAGCTGTGAAGTGACTTGCTGAACGAAGCTCACAGAGCTTCTGAAGTAAATTCATAGTTGCACTATCATCTATTCTTCTATGACTGAGTGCTTCCTGACCAAATCTATCACAGCCATCTAGTCTCTTGATCTTAGCACACAGTTGCAAGTTTAACAGAAGCTTTGGTGATGTTTTAGGCAACAAGATTAACAATGCAAGTATTTTCATCTAAGGTAGAGTTGCCCGGAGGATTGGACTGCTCTAGCCTAGAAAAGCCACCCTGATGGCGATTGTCATTGGCACGGCATGGTTTGCCCATCCCTACACTGCCGTGGTGGGGTAGCCCGGCAATCCGGCTGGAGAAGCGTGGATGAAGGGCGCAGTGCAGCCTTGTGGACTATTTCAGTAGAGGAGGGTTCATCTAGGGTGGTGCTGACTCTGTGAACTTGAGAACAAGGCTGCCTGAATTTGCAAATGACCCGAAGCTGGGTGCACGTTAATCACCCGAGAAAAGCCAGCTATTGTTCCAGGAATGAATGTCTTTCTCAGCTCCTAAGTGGGTTATGAAGATCATCTCTAGACAACTCTCTAGAGATTAGTAAAACCAAGAAACACAAGGCCAGAAAGGCTCCCAGAGGGCTCTGATGCCACCCGCTGGGTACAACCTGGTCGGGCCTCCAGGCAGCACACTCATAACAATGGCAAGGAATTCCCTCTCTTCGGCCTCCTCACAAGTGTTACACCTGTGTCTCGGAGCAAGCTGGTGTTAATCCTCGCTCCCCCGGCCAAACAGCAAGTACCTTTGAAGTACCTCTTCCTGTGGCTCTTTCCTGCTGAGCCGCTCAGCTCCCTCAAAGGGGCTTTGAAGTTTCACTCTCTAACCCGGCTTGAATCCCTTTCTCCCCACAGAGTAGCTGTGTGACTTTGGGCAAGTTACCCAGCTTTTCTGGCCTCCATCTTCCCACCTGTGTAAGACAGGCATCCTCCTGGGTCCTTGAAGCGCTTAAAACTGTCAGGATGGAAACCATGGTGCCTGGGCCGCCGTAGGCTGCCTTCTGTTTCTCCCCAGACGGTTGGGAGCATCCGGGGAAACCCTAGGAACAAAGATGTCATTTTTAGTGTTTTGGGTTTTTTTTCCCCCCAATGCAGAGTCAAGAACTTCGAACAGTGAAGTTTTTAAACCTACTATATTTCTCTCACAAACACCTCCGATAAGTAAAATGAGGGAAGAGGAGAGGGTTGTTGAACTAGATGGTCCTTATGAAAGCTTACTTCTTTCCTAACACACTTAAAGATGGTTATTCTGTGTGTGTGCTTGATTTAAACTTGTAGAATTCGCTCTGGGAGGAGACAGCAGCGATGGCCGCGCAGCAGCGCCGTGATACTTCATGCCTGTCTGATTTAAGGGGTCAAGAGGTTTGTGAGGGGTCCCGAATTCCACCACAACCATATGAAATTCAAATATTACAAAGGAAAGTGAGCGCAATTCCCACTTTCCTCCTCCTCCTCCTCCTCCCAGAGTCCCCAGAAAGAGGCCAGAATGGACGTGCATCTGGCAGTGTGTTCTAGATTCTGAAAGTGGGAGCTTTTCCTCCGAGGCATCCGCGTGTGTGGTCCCGAGCCGCCCACAGTGGCCGGCGCCTGGGGCATTCCCAGGATCCCTGCACTTTTGTTTCATTTCTAAACTCAAACTGCGGCCACTGGAGACGCAGGGACCTATTTTCTGGAAACCCTGTTAAGAATCAGGTTGGGTAGAATTTGCAGGCAAAGGGCACCATAAATTGCGTGGAAATCCAAAACTAACAGGCCCGTGAAAGATTTGTATTTTGAAAAGCAAACCCCAGTGGGATTCTCTCAGCAGAAATTGAAAAGGTCTTGGTAACATTCACTTGAACTATTGGAGCTGTTTTTGCTGTGGCAAGCACTAACGCAGGTACCGCCACCGCCACCGCCACAGCCCTCCGCCAGCAAATTAGCACGGTCTTAACTGGGCTGCAAATACCAAGCTGGCTGCTAGTCATTATGCAAAAGGGGACTCGGGGCGGGAGGGGGGAACCCGCACCTAGCGGCAAAGCACATTATAATTGTTTAAGCAGACCCCACAAGTCATGCATTTCAATTATTTGTTCAAAGCAGCCGGCAATTAGGAGTCGCAAACAAGGCTTTTGAATGCGAAGTCAGACAATTAAAATGTTTCATGAGTGCATTAGAGAAAGAAGTCTGAATTAGCATTTTGAATACACAAGACCTCTTTTTCTAATCTCTAGACCCTCTCTGGAAAAAAAAAATCAAGAGAAAGAAAGTGAAAGGGGGGATGTTTTGGGGTCTAGTGGGGGTGACTTGGGTGTTTACTTATTTATATGGAATGCCTGACTAACCCAGGGGAGATGGACCATCCTAAAAGGGTACATTTCAATGTCTCTTGTTACTGGTCAGAGAGTCCAGGCTTCAGCATAATGGCCCAGGTGCCAAAACCGCTCTCCAAGGGGGGTCTTAAATCGCTTTCAGCATGTCCCCGCCCTCTTCCCCCGCCGCCCCCCAGGCTCTCCTTTGAAGAAGCGGGGTCTATTTGAACCAGTGATTTGTGACTTTTCAGGGTTTGGGCCGAGCCCCCTCGCTAGCCGCCTAACACCCGGGCTGAAGGGAAACAACCGGGCCCACCGGCCTAAGGGGGAGAGCGTCCCTGTTCTGGGAGTGCTGGGGACAGACGCTGCCTGCCCAGAGCAGCAGGAAAGGGACACTCTCTGGTGCCCCACGCCTTCGAGGGAAGATGGGTTGCCAAACCTCCCCTCCCCCCCCCCCCGTCGTCAGTCCCACCCAAACATCCCCTTCCTCAATCCCCAAACACCCTACTGACATGTAAGTTGTATTTTACGACTGTATTTTAGGATCCCTTCAATATTGTTCTCTGAGAAGACGCTTGCTGAAGACAGGAGGGTTTGGGGAACTTTGGACCTTGGGCTGGGAAGTGAGTGTTCTTGAATCTCTCTCCACCCGCCCCCAAGTCTGGCTAGGAATCAAACATTACCATCTACAAGCCATCTAGAGCAGTTCATGTCTTTTATTTAATATGTGAGATTAACCAGGAAAACGCAGACAATTTAAGGCGAAAATTGCCAGCCTATCAGCTCAACCTGTGCAAATGGGTATGTGCATCTAATTTGAGAGTGGCTAGTGGCCTTAATTTATCATTTCCTGAGTGTGGCTTATTTATAAAACGTTATTTAAACAATCCTTTCATAAGAAAACACTTCTAAAAAAATTTTTTTAACCTAGTTCAGTTAGGGAGAAGTCTAAAAACAAAAACAAAAAAGGAGAGACAAAACAAAAACCTCCCAATATCTATTTCAAATATGACTTATGTTATTCCTTTAAAAAATCAAATCACTTTGCCCGCAAGTGATTCTGGAGGCTGGGAGCACTGTTAAGAATCTGATAGGGTGGGTGAGCCTTTGTATGAGCAATACCTACCACTAGCTGGAAATGTCTAATGTTTTTCCCACGGGGAATATAGAACCATGTTTAAAAAAAAAAAAAAAGTTTTGTTTTCTGTTAGGCCAGGAAGAGCTAAGTATTTGAAATGATAAATACTAACATCACACCATTCAGGTAGTGGGGGCCCAATTTTGAATGCTTAATGTTTTTAGACTTTAGGTTTGGCTTCTTTCGTACAACCCCCTTTTAAATGCTCTTTTAAGCTACCCAAAGTGGTAAACCAAATCTTTGCTTGCTTTTTGTAGCCAACTTTAACTGTGTGTTTGTTTGTTTTTTTAAAGGTAGTAATTAAGTTTTGAAAAGATTAAAAAAAATCAAGACAGAGTCTTGTTCTCTGCCCTAGATTTATGTAGGTTAATTTACAATAGAAAGGGGTGGGCTATGGGGGCTGAATAAACTCCCTCTTAGGTGCCACAGTGTTTTCTATTTCCCAAACACTCCTTACCTGCCCTGAACAGAGAGACCCCTAACCCTGGAAGTGAAACCCACTAAAATGATTGACAGTGGGAGGGGGGTGTTTAGGCCTCAGACAAGAACAGCTTTGTCATATTTGACTGCTGTTGACTTCACAACACTGGGGCCTGAGCTTGTATTTACTCACCGTTAGGTCTACAGATGCCTTCTTTGCTTACAATCGGTCTGGTCCTTTCATTGGAGAGTCCCTATGAGTCCTACCAACCAGCTTAGCTGTTTCAACCCTAAGGAGCCTGCAAACTAACTAGTTTAGAAGCCATTGTTAGCTGACACAGGGAGAGAGAAAAGGAAAGGCAACAAAGAAAAGCATTACCACACCCCCTATTAAAAAACAAAAAAACCCAACTTTCTCTCTCTTAGGTGATGTCACTCCCGAGAGTGACTTAGTCCAGAGAAAGCACCCAGCTGCAATAAGTCCTCTCTGCGCTGACCAGTCTGTTGGCCATGGCCGTTTTGTAAAGCTCCTCCATGTTGGTTTTCCAGAACTGTTTTTCTAGACTCTTGCCCCGCCTGCCCCATCACCCCCAGTAATGACCCTCACCTGTCATCCTTCTACTTGCCATTCACCTTATTTCCTTAACTACCCCTAGCAATACCACTGGGCCCCCAAAGGAAATGTCAGCCCCTTTCCCTTTTTCTGTTCTATAGCTACGGGAGCCTGCAAACATATGCCGCCCTCCCTGGTTCCCTGTGCTAGAGTTCTCCTCCTTCCGGGTCTTTTCTTGAATAAAACCTGAGCTAGCGTAGCATCACCCATTTCCCTTGCCTGTCCTTGCTTCTCTCTGACTTACAGACTCCATTCCATAGTCAAGAGGTAGTGGGAACCCTGCCACCAAAATGCCACCATTTCTGGAACAACGGCTGCAAGCCAACCGGCCCTTTGGACGTCTCAGTAGGAGGCTGACAGAACTTTCGTCTGAAGGACACCAGTACAAATGCCTTTTATGCGTGAGGACATGGGAATACTTCAAATTATCTACCTTCAAAAGCACATGTTTGAGGCTGCAAAGTGGAGGAAACAAAGGTGCTCTGGGCCGAGTTGCAGGAGGAAGGCTTTTCCCAGCTGTAGGATTCAGGGATGATGAAAGGGAGACGCACGAGAATGTAAAACAAATTGTGCACTGGAGGGTGGAAAATACAGATTTGAAAGTTAAGTGTCTGGAACAAGAGAGATATGAGTCACTGGAATTTACAAGTTACTATAGGAAACAAAGATAAAGAGATCATGAGGCGGGTCGTGATGCCCATAGCGAAGTGGCATTTTGTTAACTGCAAACCCAGGCGGTGGCAGAAACTGTTCATCAGCTCAGGAAAGGGGTGGTAATTATGGGAGACAACAGCAGATAATAACATTTACGCAGGACCTGCGGGAGCTGAGTTGGGTGTTCAGCAATTATGTCAAATGGGAGCACAGATTTTTCTTCCCCCTCAACATGGTACATCAGAAAGAGAGAGAGAGAGAGAGAGAGAGAGAGAGAGAGAGAGAGAGAGAGAGAGAGAGAGAGAGAAGCTGGGGTGTGTGTCAAATAGATGAGCCGTGAGAGCACAGCTAGCCGGAGGCAATGGTGTTCTCGCCTGAGGGGAAACGCTTTTCTCTATGCCCTGCAGCACCATCCTCTTATGTGGGAAACACTTTGGCTTTTTGAACTCCTTCTTGTGGATGCAAATTACTTGAGAGGAGAAGCTGCAAAGCTCGGAGAGAGAGAGAGAGCCAATGCTACTAGTCCAAGTTTGCTGTTGGTTGCCATGAGGAACATCAGGACTGAAGCAATGTGGGGAGGAAAGGGTTCTTTTGGCCTGTGAGTTATAGTCTATCCTTGGGAAAAGCAAGGCAGGATCCTGGAGGCAGGAACAGAAGCAGAAACCAAGAGGAACACTGCTTCCTAGCTTTCCTACGCTGCCTTCCTTGTACAGCCCAGCACCCCCCCCCATGGCACTGCCCACAGTGGGCTAGGGTAAGTTAGTAAATGCCCGATGGGCATGCCCACAGGCCAGCTCAGTGGACGGCCTTTCCTCTTCCCAGATGTGTCGAGTTGACTGACTGCAGAGGCTGACTGTAGCATTCAGGTTCAGAACAAGGCCATGGCCAGCTCCCTTCCTCAAGAAGATGGCTACAGTCCTGAAGATACCTGATAAACCTAGGGTCAGGTGGGAGGAGAGGAGGACCTCCCCTATCAGTGGACTCCGGAAGGGGGCAGGGAGGAGATAAGGGAGGGAGGGGAGGATTGGGAGGGAAAGAGGGAGAGGGCTACAGCTGGGATACAATTGAATGACCTGTGATTAAAATAAGTAATAAATAAATAAATAAACAAATAAATAAACAAATAAATAGAAGATGGCTCCTGAGTATTGCTGTAATGGTTCCTTGGATATTTACCTTCGTATTTGTGTGTATTTGTGTGCACATCTATGTGGAGAATGGAGATCACTAAAAGTGTCATTCCTCTTTTGAGGCAGGGTCTCCCATCGGCCTGGAGCTCATCATATTGGCTAGGTGGGCAAGCCCCAGGGATTCCCCTCTCTCTGCCTCCCTAGAGCTGAGATTACAAGAGTGAGCTGCCTCATCCAGTTTGGGGTTTTTGTTTGTTTGTTTGTTTGTTTGTTGTTTTTTGTGCTAGTTTCTTCTTTCCCGTGGGGGCTGGCCATCAAACTCAGGAATTTGTGCTGTAAGACAGACACTTCAGCAAGACACCCACTGTCTTATACTTTCATGACCAAACATAGTTCCCTAAACAATACAGTTTCATGTTGTCTATTTTGGGGGCTATATTTGTTTTGAAAGAATTAGATGATATTGATACAAGTTGTATAGACAGAAATGAATGAAACCGCACTGTAGGCGTTTGTTGGAGTCTGGCTTCTTCGCTTACCTATGTTAGGCTTGTCTGTGTGGTAGTAGGTGTTGTCTGTTCACTCCCATTACCTACTCACATCCTATTGTATGTATGACTCACTGTCTCTCTTAGAATGTGTCAACAATGTCTGTTGTCACTAGACACTCTGGTTCCTCAGAGGGAGCAATAGCAGGTCATCTGCATTTTCCTGGATATTCCTGGAAACCTCTGCACTATTCCTGGGAACCTCTGCACTGCTTTTCTCAGCTTCTTTTCTAGTAAAGGATGGACATGGAGGTTACTATGGCTCTTAAGAACCTCCCTGTGTATGGTTCTCCAAGGTCCTTCCCCTCCATCTGGACCACAAGGGGCCTTTGTGTGAGCTTGGAAGCCGTTTGTGGTAGATAGTGGAGCTGTATGGGAGAAGAACAGGGCTCCTGCACTGCCACCCAGGTGGGAGCAGCCCAGGAAAGCCCTTGATGAGATGTACCCACACCCAGCTAGGCTCTTTATAGTTTCCCAGCTGCTTTTATTATGGTCTTTTCCTCACAATGTACTGGACGATGCAAGAAATGGATATTTGTAAGACCCGGCCCATTGGGCATGAATACAAAATGTACTATGAGTATCTAACCACCTTTTCTTTAGTATATTCCTCTTTCCTTTCAGATGTCCCTAGTGTTCAGGTCCCCCCTCTCTATATGCATATATATGTGTGTGTGCATGTATATATATATATATACATTCTAGCATTTGTTTCATAGCTTCTAGAAGCTTCTTAGAATTACTACTTTATCTCTTCATCCAATTATACCCAAATATTCCCCCCAAACTCACACCTTCTTTTTAATTACGAGTGTGTGTGCAGGTGCCCAGGAAAGCAGAAGACTTGAAGCCTCCCCCAAATCTGCTGCTTACGACTTCAAACTTCACCGTTACAAAAGGTCTCTGTCTCATACAATCCCTAGTGAAGCAATCGGGGAATCTTGAATCCTGTTTTAATGCTAAGACTCTGCATTTCTCCTGATGGGAAGTCTTCCCCATGACACTTTTTATCTTCTTCCATCCATGGAGGACAGGGAGAGGAATGCCACTCTCAACGCCTAGGATTGTCCCTCCTCTGTGTCTTCCAGCTTATTAACAGCCCCTTTTCTGACTTTCTTGAGACCCTTCTCCATCTTGCATCTTAAACCTCTTTCCTTCTTGTTTGTTGTCTTAACTTCTGTGCTACAGTTTATTCATCTTGAGATGATGAGCTTATTCATCTCATATCTTTTGTTGTTGTTTTTGGGTTTTTGAGACAGGGTTGCTCTGTGTAACCTTGGCTGTCCTGGACTGGCTTTGTAGACCAGGCTGTCCTCAAACTCACAGAGACCTGCCTGCCTCTGCTTCCCAAGTGCTGGGATTAGAGTGTGTGTGGCCTGTGACAATGCTTGAGTATGGCTGTGCATGAATTGTCTGCCTGTATGTCTTTTTGGTGCATCTGTGGGAATGTGTCTGGCACATGTGTGCAATACGACAACAGAACACAGAGTCAACTTTTGTTCTTTTTACAGACAAATTAAATTCACTAACCTTGAGGAAAACAGATAATAAATTTTTGAATTTTAAATTAAAATGTTGTGTGTTTGGTAGGGTCTCACTATGTGGAACAGGCTGGCTGTGAACTCAGAGATCCTGCCTCTGCCTTCTGAGTGCTGGTATTAAAGACACATGCTTCTATGTGTCTTTAAGTTTTAAAAATGAATGTAAACTTATGGTTTATGCGAAAAGACATTCTTGAAGTGGGATGAACAGCCTTGTATTCCTGCTTTTTCTGGTGGCATTATCTCTCAGTTGTCATTGAACTGCCATGACTTTGATACAAGAGAACAGACTGAATGGAGGAAAGAGTCTCTGAAACTATAGCTGGGGATTCGCTAGGGCCATTGTCTCAAGAGAGGGAGCAGAAATGAATGACATTTTCTTTATAATACCTGGTAGTTGAATAACTAGTAGTAAACAGAAAAGCCAGCCTGTAGCACGGGTCCCCATGACCTTATTCCTTCATATTAGTCTGCTAGTTATATATAGGGCTAGCAAACTATAGGTCAGCTACTTCTGGTGGCTCTGTGACTTCAGAGGTGTCACCTCTACAAGTTTGCCTCAGTCCTGCCACAAAAGGCTGGTTAGCCAGCCTGATTAGAACCCAGGTATAATAAATTCCACACCTCTTCAGAATCCTTTAGAATGGATACCGCAGAACTTCAGAGAACAGATGGTGTGCAAGGAGTCAGACTAAAGTATGACTTTTGAATTTGGCTGTTCATGTCAAAGTAGAAGACATAATTTCTTCTTTTCAGAGCAAACGCTTTTTACTTTGAGTGAGAACATCACTGTGTCATTTGGCCCCTTCAAGACTCTTGCCGCATTGTTCTTTCTGATTTCCTGCTGCCAAGAAGTGTCACTTCACAAAGCCCCTGAGCTGGGTACAGTCTTGAACTGCTTTGCTTGTGGGCTTTGAGGCCTGACATCACAGGCACTCATTTAGTCTAACCGCCAGGCTCACTGCCTTCCCCCAACCCCCACCCCACCTAAGATAAGGCAGAGGCACAAGCAGGCCCTCCATTTGGCAATGAGCTGGCCGAAGCACCTTTGGTCCTGAGTTCCAGGTCCCTAGATTAGACCCTTGTCCGTGCCTGCGTGTGCGCCCTGTGTTCTAGCCCCGATTGCCTTCCATATTGCAGGTTGTTTTGTTCCGGCCCGATTCTTCGCAGGCACTCCATTCAAAGCAGAGGCGGGTGGTCAGGCATCACAGGGAGGTTTATGGTCCAGCACTGCTGGTTCGCCCAGGTCTCTCCAGCTGTGGCAACGGTGCTAGGGGCGAAAGGTGACTAGGTCACTTCTCTGCCACCTGCTTCTGTTGTTGTTTCTTTTAAATCCTCTTAAGTGGACTTTTTAAGTGTGAACTTTTCAACCACATCCTGGCCAGGGAGCAACCTCAGAGGCAGCTGCAGCCTGCTCAAAGCCAGGGCTAGGATGGGAAACCCAGAGTCTTCATTTCTGCTCCCAGGAGAGAGCACTCAGCGATCTGGCAGTCACACACAGCTGATACTCGGGTTAACAGAGGAACCTGCACACACTCCCCTGCCCAAAGGCTGTAGGAGATTAGCACTATCTGAGTTTCACCAGTCCTAGCTGGGCTGGACTTTAAAAGCCATGTCGTTAAGACCACAGAGACTTCCTCCAAACTGAAATGATGAGCTTCCCCTAGTCCCCGTTCTCCTTCCCTTCCCTTCCCTTCCTCCCCTCCCCTTCCCTCCTCTCCCTTTTCCTCCCCTCTTTCCTCTTCCGTCTTTCGAGACAATCTCTCATGTAACCCGTGCTGGATTTGAACTTGCTTGTACGGCCAAGGATGACTTTGAACATCTGATATCCCTGCCTTTGCCCCCCAAGTGCTGAGATTACAGAAATGTACCACTATGCCCAAGGAAGCTGGGCCTCAAAACCAGGGCTTCATGCATGCTAGGCGAAGACTGCGTCAATGGAGCCACACCTGCGGTAGCTTTCAAGTTTGCCTCCCCTCCACTTTAAACAATGTAAACACGTGAGACAAATCTTTCATGATTTAAAAAATATGAGTAAGATCAGTTTGGTCTAGTGAGTAACTTTTTACTTAAGCCATGTTACACACACCAACAACCTCACTCTGTGATCATATGTAGGTAGCATCATGTCCCAGGCTGCCATTACCATAAACTGAATCTGGCATTTGTTTACCCTTTGTTGTCACTTTTTGTTGCTGGGACAGAATGGCTGAAAGAGCAAGCTGCAGGAAGAAAGACTGATCTTGACTCATGGTTTCGCAGATTTCACCCATGTTGCTTGGCCTTATCGTTTTTGGCCTGAGGTAAGGCAGAACCGTCATGGAAACTTACGGCGGCCATGACCAGGTAACCTTACGGTGGCAGGGGTCAGGGGAGGGAGAGAGAATAAACACTGACCAGGGATGAAGGATGTATTTCAAACACATAGCCCCAGTAACTCACTCTTACTGCAACCAGATCCTACCTCCCAGTTTCTGGTCCTTAACAATAAGGCTGTCACGAATTCATCAATGGGTTGATCCTTAGTCTCAGAGCCCTTACAGTCTAGCTACTTCCCCTTATGGTCTAGCTACGATCTATTAGAAATCAAGCCTTTAACACATGAACATTTCATATTCAAATGACATTGAGATGTTTGCTGTGACATTCAGATGTTTGCTACAAGAACAGTCCATCATAACAATTAGGACTTGCCTCATACAGACAGAATAACAACTGTATAATGGCAGGCAAGGCTGAATTACTCCACTTCCTCCAGCAAGATTTCATGTCTTAATAGATTTAGCATGTGTCTCTGGGAGGCGGAAGGCCAGCAGTATCAGATCCTCCTGGAGTCAGTGCTGCAGGTGGTTGTGAGCCACCCAGCCTGGGTGCTGGGAATTGAACTCTGGTCCTCTGCAAGAGCAGTAGACACTCTTAGCCACTGAGCCATCTCTCTAGCGTCCCCCTCCTTTTAAAAGATTTATCTTCGAATTTAACTGTTGTAACAGTGAAAAGCCAAGTCAGCAACTCAAACAGCAAGTTTAAAAAGATCAAACATTCTAATAGAAGATAACCCAAAGATACGTAATCTGGAACTTACATACTAAGGAATGATGGTAGGGAGATAGTACAGTCTTGAATCTGGGCCAAGTTATGTCAGGCAGTGTTTGTTGGGGGCGTGAGGTGTGACAATTTGGGCAGTGTGTGCCCGCCAAGCACTCAGAACCAAAGCAATAGTCAAGTTACACCACGCAACATGGTTAAGCACTGCCAGGCACACCTCAGATTCGCTGTGCATTTGACTTGAAGTGGATTTTTGTTATGTACTTTCAGAAAACAGCATTCCGTGCCCAATTTTTTGCAGTGCTTCTGTTCAGTTGTGTGACCTCACAAGCGGCCATGTCCTTCAGGTAAAGAAGCTGGGACTTAGCTGAGTTAGTAGAATCGTTTTGAAACTTTGATGCTCATGATGGGAGTTTGGTCATGAATTAATGGTGGGATGGCTTGAGACTGGAGGATGGGAGGATGGAGATAAAGTGTGTTAGATGTGGAGACACAGGAGCCTTGGGGAATGTCTGAGAGATTAAGAGTCTCTCAGAGATAGCTGGTTCTAACACCCAGGACCTATGACTGTCACTTTAAGTGACAATAAAATGCCTTGCAGACTTGAGAATATTACTGTGTTGGTTAGAAGTTTTTTCTTTTTTGTCTTGTCGACTTGATACCAGCTAGGGTCATGTAGGAAAAGCCTCATTTTAGAAAATGCCTCCATCAGAATGGCCTATAGCCAAGTCTGTAGGGCATTTTCTTGATTAATGATTGATACATAAATGTAGTCCTTGGTTGGATAAGAAACAGATTGAACAAGCCATAGAGAGGAAGCTATCAAGCTTCATTCATCTGTGGCCACCGCTCCAGTTCCTGCTTCCAGAATCCTGCCTTGAATCTCTGCCCTGATCTTCCTCTGTGATGGCCTGTAAACTGTAAGCTAAAATAAACCCTTTCTTCCCCAAGCTACTTTTGGTCATGGTGTTTGTCACTGCAATAGAAAGCAGACCAGGACGGTAACTCTGCACCTAGATGGGACTTAAATGCAGTCATCTGTGGCCTTGTAAGAGGAGGAGTCAGAGTTACAAAATGAAGAGAAGACAATGAGCTCCCGGAGGCAGAAACGGGGAGCATATCACCTCAGGAAGCTGAGATGCTGGCGGCTATTAGAGCCAGAGAGGGAGCATGCCTGTATGCCTTTTAAAAGTGTTCAGGAGCAGACTAGCCTTGCTAGCACCTTAATTTCCATCTGGTGACACCGTGTTCAGCCTCCACAGCCTTCAGATAATACATTGATTCGGTCACACAAAATTGGCCAACTTTGTGATAATTTGTCACAGCAACTGCAACAAATGAATGCTGCTTTCTAATCCTGTACATTAACATCCAAATCACCGCCTTTTGGTTGTGGTGGGGCTGTAGATATTGCCTATGGCTTTCCTCATCTTCATAGATGTGTTCAGGGGAGGGAGACACCTTTCCTTCTACAGAGCAGCAGCTCTGAAACATGGCCCAGGGCCGGAACCGGCTTCAATGTCCAGCCACGGCTCTGCAGGTAATCTTCCCTGGTCATTCAGAAGTGCGGCTGCGTTTGGGAACCACTGAGAAGTATGGAGGAGCATTTCCACTGTACTAAGGCCTCTGAGCATAGTTCTGGCACAGCTCCAGGCTGTACTCCTGGCTGTCTGAAAGCGGCTCTCCCCTATGGCTCCTCAAGCTGAGTGTATCAGAAGCAGAGCTCACTGCTCCCCCCCTTCAGCTCTGTCCCCTCCTGTGTCCCTCAAGGGGATAGTGGCACCAATAGCCCCTTTTCACCATAGCTTCAGTGACTGAGAACTCTCATTCTCCCCCAGCCCCTGCTGCCCATGGTACCGAAATGCGGGGGAGGGGTTTTGAAGGTCTGAAGGGACTATTTGAGGAGAGGAGGAAGGATGAGTGGATTCAGAGTTGAGGCCTTCCCTGCTTCACCCTGAGCTGCTGGGGGGTAGCTGATGAATAGGATGGGTCCAAGAAAAAAAAAATGTACCGAGAGACATAATTCTATTGCTTAAAAAAGCAATAGAGCAAGGAAGCTCAGTCAGCTAGCTGTGCAAGCACAAGTTCAGAATCCAAGCACCGATGTAAAAAGCCAAGTGCCCACAGCACTGAGGGAGCAGAGTCAGACAGATCCCTGGAGCACCTTGGGTCAGCCAGCCTGGACAAACTGATGAGCTTCCAGTTCAGCAGAGACCTTATCTTAAAACAAAAATAAAACAAATAAGAAAAGCAATGCGAAGAGTGGCACCTCATGTCATCAATCTGGCCTCCACACACATCCACCAGCAAACATATACACCCACCCACACACCATACTCTCTCTCTCCAAGAGAAGGCATTTTCATGCCTGCTGAAACACAGGAAAGATGAGCCCCGTTACTTTTGCCCAAATGGAGGCAAGGAATTGGAAGACGGAGGTCCAGAGCAAAACCAGAGGCAGAAAGGGGCTAGAGGGGGGAGTGAAACAAGTCTCCCGAGACAAAAGTTCCTCCTCACTCCATAGCTAGGGGATGTCTTCCTTCTAATGCAGGAGAGCACCAAGGTTCTGAGAGATCAGACTTCTTGTCCGTGGGCACACCATTAGGCTCTGGACCTTGGCTTGTTCCAAAGCCCTCCAGCTGGAAGCCCTTTTTGTTTGTTTTTCGAGACAGGGTTTTTCTGCGTGTAGTCTTTGCTGTCTGGAACTCGCTCTGTAGACCAGGATGGCCTTGAACTCAGAGATCTGCCTGCCTCTGCTTCCCAAGTGCTGGCTTTAAAACCCTAATTTTGATGTTATGTTTTCCTTCTATCTAGGGTTCCTCTGATTTGGTAAGGGTATGAATACCCCCATCAGTTTTTGGAATTGGCCACCGGGGAAGGACCCTCTGGGACTCTTGTGCAATCTAGGTAACTGTCACTGTCCACTGGAGCACCTGGCTTAGCTTTTGCACAGGACGATGTTTGGGAAGATAACCCTTGGCCCCAAGCATCTGCTGAAATGGCCCAAAGCTCTGAGAATGCTTGCATCCCTTACTCGTTAGAGAGAAATACTTGGGGGCCTAGAATGGTCATAGGGGTGGGTGTTCCTATGGCCTTCTCTGCAATACCTCACCAGGGACCAGAACAACTGGAGACACTCACTTCCTTCTTATTCAAATCCGGCATATCCCCACACTGTAGAGAATGGATGTAAAATGTTTTCTGTTTTGTTTTAATATTATCAAAGGACTCACAGGTACGGTTGGAGTTTTGCAAGCAGAGAGGCCAAATGCAACGGCTGTTCAGCCTTGCTCCAGTTACACGGCGCAGAGAAACTGAACAAGATCATTAAAATCTCACTGATCTGTTGATCTTCTCCCAGCTTCAGGACGCCTTCTGCTACCAAGCCTCATAATGGCGGCTTTGAAGTTCTTCACAAGTGTGAATTTACGGTTTTGTAAAGACCAGATTCCTGAGCAGGCCATAAATTATCCTGCTAGACAAAGGCTTCTGGGGAAAGGCATCCTGTTGAAATCCTTTAATGGATGGTTTTCCTAACACACTGCTGGCAGAGCAAAGAGCTGGCACTCAGGCCCCTCGGCCCGAGAAGGGCCAAACTCCCGGGAAGTGCCAGGAGGCTTTGAAATCCTCGTTAAACCCTCTTCTAGGTGAGAAAGAGAGAGAAAGCACAGCTTTTGCAAAAGAGACGGCTCTCCATTCCTCCTCCCTTAGCAGCCCTGGTTTTAGAATCACGTGAGATACTGATTTTCTTACCATTATTGCGACCATCCAGCGGTGGCCAGTTGTGCCATTCTCCTTAGTAGTGGTCTTTCTGACTGTACTTTTCGCAGTTAAAATTTCACAATTAGCTTTTCCCCGTGTTTTCTCTCCTCTCAGCTCTCACTTTTCTTGTGCATGGGTGTCTTGTCTGCAAGTATGTCTGTGCCTGCTGCCTATGGAGGCCAGAAGAAGGCAAATCCCCTGGAGCTGGAGTTACAGAGGGTTTGTGATCTGCCATGTGGCTGCTGGGAACAGAATCCAGGGCTATCAGAGCAGCCGGTGCTCATAACCGTCGAGCCATCTCTTTAGCGGCTCCGTATGTTTTCAGACACCAGTCACCAACGGCGGTCAGCTGATGACCCGTCCCTCGGACGTTCGTGGACATTCCTCCCACCACGCTTCTCCAACCTACAGCTGGAAGGGCTAACATCGACCCCAAACACAAACGGAAAATAAACTTGGGTCAAAACCCGAACTACACTTCCTCTTTGAGTAATGTTGAAGATGAGATCATGAGAGCAGCACAGGGCCAGTGCAGTGGCTCAGTGAGTGGGCTGGTTAGCTTTTCATCGATGTGACACAAGCCGGAGCCATCTGGGAAGAAGGCACATGAACTGAGCCATTGTCGCCATAAGACTGGCCTGTGGGAAAGTGTGGGGGAGGTTTTTGGATTAATAATGGGTGCGGGAGGGTCCAGGCCACTGTGGGCAGTGTCATCCTTGGGAAGACAGTCCTGTGTTGTATTGAAAAGGTAGCTGGACAAGCCAGGGGAGGCAAGCCAGTAAGCAGCTTCCCTCCATGGTTTCTGCTTCAGTTCCTGCCCTGACTTCCCCTCAGTGACAGACTATGACATGATTGTAAGCCACATAAACCCTGAGGCACTGGTTAAAAGATACTTGCATCAAGCCTAGGTTCCATCCTTGGACCCACATGGTAGACAGAAAGAACAGACCTCAGAAAGTTGACCTCTGACCTCCACACAGGTGTTCTGTCAAACACACACACACAAGAGATAAGAAACAGAGAAAGGAAGGAAGGAAGAAAATGTAATTTAGAATTCCTAAGGCCATATATGCTCTCTTCAGAATCTGGAAAACACAGGAAATGAGAAGAAAGGAAAATAAAAACTACCAAATCCTACCAGCCAACAAAAGTTGGTGTGTGTATTTTGACTTTTTAAGAAAAAAATGAACTTCTTTGTAAGCCTATTGTTTGATTACTGTTTCTCCATGGGTCTCAATATTGCGGACATCTGTTCATACGGCTCAACATTCATCTGCTGCAGCTTTTTCAATGGCTGAGGGGCAGACAGGCGCTCAAGTTTACTGGTGAGAAGGAAGTGCTGGTGATTCCGAAGCACCTGCTTGCGTGAAGGTCACAGAAGATAGGTATCTCCTGCTCTAAGGGTGAAGGACGTCACGGGCTCATTAAGCGTCCGCTGTTCCGGTTTGACTGAGATAACCCGGCAGCTTCGGGTCATGAGTGCTTATTCTCCAGCCAGTGGTGCTGTTTAGGGAAGCTGTGGAGCCTCTGGGAGATGGGGCCTCCTCAGAAGGTTAGAACACAGGACTGGAGAGATGGCTCAGTAGTTCAGAATGTACCCTGCTCGTGAAGGCCCCCCCCCCCAGTCCAGTCCCCGGCACTTACTTTAGGTAGCTCACAAGCTGCTGTTCACTTCAACTCCAGACGGCCGCTTCTGAACCCTACAGGAAACTTCATATATGTGCACACTCATATGTACAACACAGACAATATACACATAACTTAAAATCTTTCTTAAGGTAGATTTTTGTTTTGTCTTGTCTTGTTTATAGAAACAAGACTTCTTTGTGTAGTCCTGGCTGTCCTGGAACTCACTCTGTAGACCAGGCTGACCTCGAGGTCAGGGATCCACCTGCCTCTGCCTCCTGAGTGCTGGGATTAAAGGCATGTGCCACCACTGCCCAGAAAAAATAAAACCTTTTTTTAAAAGATTTTTTTTTTTTTAGCTCGGCCCCTAGTTCCCAAAGGTCCCTGTTTTCCAGTCTACTCGGTGTGGACAAGCACTGTCACAGCTCCCAGCACCACAAGCTGTCTTGTGTCCTCCTGTTATAGGTGGCTATTGGAATCTGGAGGGCCCCTGCTGGGTTTTTCAGGTTAACATGTCCCAGATCAAGAAAGTGAATGGTGGCACTTGGATTGTGGTAAAAGCAGAATTGGTTTACCGAGAGAAAAGAACACTTCTGAAAGAGGAAGTAGGCCAGAGACGGGAGAAACCAGAGGCTCAATGGCCCCACCTCAGAAGGGGCAATTTATGGCCCTTTCTGAGATTCTCTAGCATGCTGTGGGTTCTTTGCCCCATGCATGTCAGCCTTTCCCCTCTCGTTTTCCCTGCCAACTGGTTTCTTCTACATGCTCTTCTTCATAGCCATCCTGCAGCTCACTCTCTGCCCTGTTCTCCTACCTCATCCCCTACGATTGTGGCCTGTCAGATCTCAGAAACCAAGAGCTGAAAAGTAATGTAGGGAGTCCAGAAGAGGGATTTTGGTCCCCTGGATCCTGAGTTATAAGCAGCTGTGACAGAAGTTATATGTCTGCTGTGGATGGTGAGAACTGAATTTAGGTCCTCTGCAAGAGCAGATAGCTGTGTCTCAGACAAGGGCAGACCGCTAGAAGTGCAGCTTAAACAAGCTCCGGTTCTCACGGAGCTTTGTGAGAGAGTAGAACACTACCTCCCAAACCTGAGGGTCCTGGGGGGCTGGAGAGATGACTCTGCAATAAGAGGCAACTTACCTTCCACACTAGGACCCGAGCTGAGCTCCCAACCACACCTGTCAGCTCACAACCTCCTGGAACTCCAGTTCCAGGGAATCCCACACCCACTTCTGACGTCCGAGCACACCCACACACATGTGGTATACACTCACACAAACACGCATAAATGAAAAGTAATCTTACAGATTAAAATGCAAAAATGGAAGCACTTGTTAGGTAGTCTCTGCAATTCAGCTCTTGCTGTTCTAAAGGACTAGATTTGTGTTCCCAGCATCCACAACAGGTGGCTCACGCGCCATCTGGAACTCTAGCTGCAAGGAGATTTGCTGGCCTCTTTCTGGCTTCCATGGGCACCTGCACACTCATGGCATACAGACACATACAGCATATAAATACAAATAATTTTTAAAAAATCTTCAAAACTGAAGCTACTGGTCCTAGAGACCGAATCCTTATCAAACAAAGGCCATTTGGTATTGTAATGTAAAATTCCTACAAACTAATAGCCGTTATCACGGAAAACTGAGTCTTTCCTTTTTCTCTCTTATAATGTAGGTTGAATGAATGACTACCGCAAAGGTGTTCGTGACACAACTGATGTCGATTTGCTCATCAAATGTTAGTGCTTCTTCCTAGAATACCGGAAGAGAAGGACAGCCTACAGGCCATGGTGGTGCCTCTCCCCTTGTAAAACTGTCCACATCAGAGAAGATGAATCAGATCCGTCAGTCTCCTCCAAATTCCAGTTTCCTCCTTATGGACAGAGTGCCATGTTCAAGTTCAAAAGACGTTCTTATCCTGGACTCAAATTGTGCCCTCTGGAAAGGAGGGGACAGCTGAGCTCAACACTGTTCAGTCTCAGGTGATGATGTCTGTGGCTCTCAGAGCCTTAGAAACAGGGGCAGGCAGGATGAGATTCGCTTCTTCCCTGCCTGTTTGATTTGTGCCTGATGCCTATGTCTTGACAGATAATTAGCGGCTTATATGGAGGCCCTGGAAGGCATTAGCATAGTACAACTCATGGGTCCCTGGCTCTGGATGGCAGGCTGTGTGTTAAGTCATTCTGAAGGGGGGTTGCCAGATCTCTCACTCTTGCAAGTGATCACAGAAAATGTTTGAATTTGCTTTAAGGCAGGATCTAATTGTGGGATCTGGAGTGATGAAGCTTGTTGTTTTTGCTAAGGTCCAGCAGCCCTTTTGAGGCAGAATGGGGGAGAGAAGAAGAGCTTTTGAATTGGAAGGGGTGGAGTAAAGTATGCAAATTTCCTAAGAGGCCGTTAATGAGGCAGAGCTGGTTTCCAGGGTTAAGGGTTTTTGATCTGTGCATGGGATGCAGAGAGGAAAGCTGGTTTGATGGTCAAGATCTCCTTCACAGAAGGAGGCCCAGGCAGTTCTTTTTCTGTCGTTTCCTTATCAGATCACTTCCTGACTTATGCAGAATTGGGCAAGAATAGAAATGAGGCATATGGGGGCTGGAGAGATAGCTCAATGGTTAAGAGAATTTGCCGCCCTTGCAGAGAACCGAAGCTCAGTTCCCAGCACCCATGTGGTTGTTCATAACCATCTATAACTCCAGTTCCAGGGAGTCTGACACCTTCCTCTGCCCACCTTGGGCACCAGGGACGCACATGGTGCACATAGATACATGTAGGTGAAACTTACCCACATGAAAATAAATAAAAACATGTTTTTAAAAGAAATGGAGTGTCCTAGTCATTATAATGAAATTCATGAGATAATTAAGTTACAAAGTGAAAAGGTGTTTTGTGGCTCTGTTCTGAAGCTCCTGGTTGGTGACTAAGCATTCTCACTTCCTTGGGCTTGTGACAAGACAGAACATCCTGATAGGTGTGTAACAGAACACACCTTTCACCTCAGAAGCCAGGAAGAGAAGGGGAAAGAAGAGGTTGGACTCCACTATCTCCTTAGAGGGCACACCCCTCAATAACTAAATGATTACCCCTAGGCTTTGTTCCCTAAAAGGCACAACTTCCCAGTGTATCACCCCAGAGCCCCATCTTTCAACATGATGTGATAAACGAGATTGCAAGTTGGTTTAGGATTAGGCTTGTGCTCCATATCTGTCTCTCTTTACCTTGTAGCACAAGCCAGTAATACACTATTACTGTAATAGAGAAGCTGAGTTAACAAGAAGGGCTCAAGGGGGCATGCATAAATCTTACTGTGCAGGGGAAATAGATAGACATTGTGGGTGGATGGGGGGCAGGTGAGGATGGGAACAGGAGGGATCAGGTGGGGGGGAGGATGAAGGGAGAGAGTACTGGGAGATGGGAGAGTCACCTAGAATTGGGGGCAGGCAGGCATCTCCGGGAGCTGGAAACCTAGTGTAAATGGAAACTCCCAGGAATCAATGCAGGTGACTCTAGCTAAGACTCCTAGCCATGGGGGATACAGAGCCTGAACCAGCCATCTCTTGTTACCAGAGAACACTTCCAGTGGAGGGGCTGGAACACCAACAGGCACAAAACCTTCAACCTACAATTTGTCCTGCCTGCAAGATGTGCTGGGGTAAAGGTGGTGGAGAAATTGTGGAAGTGGGCGAGCAATGACTGGTCCATACTGAGACACTTGCCATGAGAGGGAGCCCACCCCTGACACTTTCTGGAGAACTAGGAACCAGAGGCTGCATAGCCCAGAAACCTAAGATAGAACCAAACAGGACCAGAAAAAAAAAATAATGAAATGATTCCTAATGATATTCTGCAGATACTCACAGATTAATGCCTAGCTCAATTGTCATCAGGGAGGCTTCACCCAGCGACTGTTAGAAACAGATGCAGAGACTCAAAGCCAAACATTAGGCAGAGCTTGGATTCTTGCAGAAGAGGAGGAGGAAGGATTGTAGGAGCCAAAAGGGTCAAGGATACCACAAGAAAACCCACAGAATCAACTAACTTGAGTTCACAGCAGCTCACCAGAGACTGAACTGCCAACCAGGGAGCCTACATGGGACTGACCTAGGCCCTCTGCACATATGTTACAGTTGTGTAGCTTGGTCTTCTTGTGAGACTTCTAATAGTAAGTAATACAGGGACTGTCTCTGACTCTGTTGCCAGCTCTTGGGACCCTTTCTTCCCACTGGGTTCCCTCGTCTAGCCTAAATAGGAGAGGAGGTGCCTAGTCTCACTTCAACTTGATATGCCATGGCTGTTTGATGTCCATGGTAGGCCTGCCTTCTCTGAAGAGAAATGGAGAAAGAGTGGAAAGAATGGGTGTGGGGTTTGGGAGAAGGGCCTGCGAGGGAGGGAGGGAAGGAAAACTGTGGTTGGGATGTTAATTTAAAAAAAAAAAGTGCACACCTTTGTACTCAGGAAGCAGAGGCACGCAGTTCTCTGTGACTTCCAGACCAGCCTGGTACACAGAGTTCCAAGCTAGCCTGGGCTATGTAGTAAAATACTGACGCCCCCGCCCCCCAAAAAACCCCACAAAGCAGGCAAAGGAAGTGTTCTCTTCTGAAAACCAACAACAAACAAAGCAGATTTTCTTCATGTCAGATGAGTTTCAGAAACCTCATTTCTAGGTCTTATTCTTGTGCTGACCTTGGTCCCTGTTCCTTTCCGTGGGCTCTACACAAACATCATCAATTCTCTGCATCAAAAATGCTCCCCATACATTAAGGATTCCAGCTGGGGCAGCCGATGCCCTGTTCAGCAGTCCCCACATTCCATTAAACTCTAAGTTCTGGGAAGACAGTCATTATGCTGGCTGCTTTCACCAGTGTCTGGCCAAGAACATGGCCTGTTGCAGTCATTCAGTGTTGGCTTCATATACAAAGGACGGTCTCATCCTACCGTCTCATCCTTTTGTCTCTGGCTTCTCTACTTTTCAGTATTTCACACTATCCCACCAGAACTGAAATATCAGTCTGATATTTTTGCCTACTCAAATATGTTCCTTGGCTCCCATTTCAGGCTGGAGGATGCGTGGAAACCCTGCTGGCCGGCACTATATACCAGCATTTCTTCCCAGATCCTCAGCTCTTTTTTGAGCTCCAGTGAGATGAAAATGTCCACTCTCCAGGCACATCCTACCTCTGGACCTTCCAGACCTCTTCAGGCTGGATGGAGACGGGCAGATATTGTGAGACCCACTAGTCTGCCCCAAGCTTTTAACCCCAGATCCAAGACAGCTGGAGGGTTCTCCATGCTGGCTAACATCAAAATCATGTTTCTGAAGGAAGGAGAGTATGCCAGCCATGTGGACGTCTTCAGTGTCGCACAGCTGTTATCACTCTGTGGGTCTCCACCTCTTTGGCAAACCTCTGTCTCCAGGACCGTTCACATTACGATTCGTAACAGTAGCAAAATTACCGTTATGAAGTAGCGACAAAAATGACGTTATGGCTGAGGATCACCACCACGTGAGGTCACTACAACTGTATGAAAGGGTTGAAGTATTAGGAAATTTGAGAACCACACATGCAGTACACATTCTAAGCTGGAAGCTCTTGCCATTCCTGTCTGCAAACAGGACATGTTTTCTCTATGTGAAGACGGGGTAGGTTATTTCTCAAAAAAAAAAAAAAATAGAGAATGGCCCATGTGTACACTGAGCTGAGTGAAACAACCCTTATTCAGCATGCAGGCCCAGCTATCCTTGCCACAAGCTATCCCTTCAAGCCCCCACCTCCCTCTTTTCAGCTAGCTTTGCCACATGGTGTGCAAAGTACCAATTCTAAATGCACTGGCTCCTAGTCATTAGGTTCCTTCATGCATATTTTTATTGAACATAAACCCCCAGTTCTTCTTCTTTTGATGAATATCTTTCTTAAGGATTTATTTTATTTTTAGTTATGCATGTGTGGGTACCTGAGGAGGCCAGAAGAGGACATTATATCCCCTAGGGCTACAGTTACAGGAGGTTGTAAGTTGCCCAATGTAGGTTCTGGGAACTGAACCTGGGTTCTCTGCAAGAGCAGCAAGTGCTCTTAACTGCTGAGCCATCTCTCCAGCTGCAAGGTTAATCAATCTTTTGTGTGTTTACTTCATAGCCCCTAGACACTGAACCACAAAGGAAAGAGGTTTTCTTTTTCTTCTGTGTTTCCAAAGAAGAGAAGTATGGGTATCAGCTCTGGGTTCCCGTGTGAACGTGTGACTGAGAGCCATATTTAACACGAGAGAACATTTTTTTTTAAGTAGAACTCTCAAGACTACCCTGAAGGATGGAGTTTTACTGTTAGAAAACAAACAAATAAACAAAACTGCAGAAACTGGTCAACAAGAGTCAGTCTGCTGAAACATCCTTTCTACCTATGGAAAAAACTGTGTTCTCCTACCTCCATTCATGTGTCTGCGGACAGACGCAATTCTAGGGCTGATAGTGCTGACTCCAGGTGGGGCTAAGGTGTCCTCGGCATGGAAATGGTGTGGCTAAGAGAATGACAAGGATCAAATCCCTAGGAAGCTGCTGCAAGACCACTGAGAGCCACCTGCAAGAAGGTCAGAAGGACACAGGGCGTGGCTTCTTAGTCTTGTGCCCTGTGATCTATTTTGAGATGAATTCAAGTCCATGGACATTCTTTTTTCTTTCCCCCAAAAGACCCAAATATTTATGCTCGTCTTCTACGTATATGAAAAACAACACATGCCGATTTTTATGGGAATGAAATTGATACCTGAGCTCAGCAATGGCTGGAAGGTGGCCCAGTGTGGAAAGGCACCTGCCATGTAAGCAAGCATGATGACCTGAGTTCGAATCTTTAGAACCCACATAAAAGTTAGATGCTTAGCTGGAACATCCCTAAGTCCAGTGCTTCTACGATGAGATAGGAGATGGAGACAGGAGAATCCTGAGCAGCTCATAGGCCAGCTATCTTAGCATGCACAGTGGAAAAACAGCAGAGACCCTGTCTTAACCAAGGTGGAAGGAGAGGAGTGACTCTAGAGGTTGTCCTATGACCTCTGTGCTGCGTCATGCGTGTCTATGTACATTGTTTAAGAATGCTAACGCTGATGAATTCTTGTTTCCCATGGCACTGGGTTATGTCTTCCAATTTATGATCTTCTTTCAACAAAACAAGAAAAAAAAAAAAGAATGCTTTCTTGGCCCACTCCACCCTGCTTAATTACCTTCCTCTTTGACCCTGCTCTATTCTTTCCAGTTCACCTGCTTGGGTTCACAGGTCCACACAGTTGTGTTCTGGTCTTCAGTCTCTGGTCACATCAGTATCTGTTGCCATGACAACACACCATAAGACCTCCATGTTATCTCTGTCTTGAGTCAAGGATCTGCTACATGATTTCTAGAAGTCTGAGTAATGTTGGTTTGCGGGTGTGTGGTGGATCTTCACTGTGGCCAAGCACTCAACAGAAGCTACTCGAGGGAGGAGAGAAGTTTATCTTAGCCCCTGCTTCAGGGTTATAGCCCACCATGGCAGGGAAGTCGAGACAGCTACTCATATCACAAGGGTAGTCAGGAAGAAGACAGCATTAAGGTCGTTACTGAGACTGAGCTAGAAGCCTCAGGGACCACCCTGTGTGAATATTCCACATCTTCCCAAAGCAGCATCACCTGCTGGAGACAAATGTTCAGACATAGGAGCCTCTCTCCTAGCCGTGGAGAGAAACAGGAGTGCTGCGAAGAAGACTGGATATTAACTAACAAGGTAAAGAATAAATTCCTAGGGGAATTTCAAAGTCATCTATCATCACAAAGCATATTATTTTCCCAGGTTCTGAGCAAATGGGTCCTGTCTGTACAGTTCTTACCCTTGGAGGTTAAGTTTGAATTTTCCAGTTTCTCAGCATGAGTCACAACACCTGATTGGCCCTTCATCTCTCTTTTCCTCCCTTGGGCCACTGGATGTCAGTGAAAGAAGTCTAACGAGGAGCCCTCTTTTGACGTGATGAGTCCCTGTGGGGATCTTGCAGGTCCACAGGAGGGCTCAGTAGTAGCAGCAGCCCTGTGTAGTCACTATTTCCTTTTGAAAACGCAGAAGCTGGCATCACTAGCCTGCCTTGGCTTGACAAATGATGAGGATAATGAGGGTGAAGGTGAAGAGAAGAACACTTGAGAGAGTCCAGGCACAGCTCTTCTGACCACCTGTTTGCACAGCTCCTGTTATTCTCCACCTTTGAAGGGCTTGGCAGGCTGGGGGAGCTGGGCCTGGGCCTCCAAGCACCCGAATCCGGGAGCAATGCAGAATTGCAAGGCAGAGGGAGGGAATGCTTTGAAACAATATTGTTCTCTCTAATTAGTACAGACTGAGAGTCCCCTGAGGAGCTCACTGACCTCAGCCTTGTGAGGCTCAGGTATTTCTCAGAAGCTGCAGGGCCTGGGAACCTTTTCACCGTGCACAGACTGGCCTGAGAATCTACAGTGCTCCTGGGTGTGTTTCGAATTGGAGACAGGGTGGATGATTCTCCAGGACAGCTAGTGTCATTGTTCTTTGGAGTTTGATATGCTCTGTGCCCAGAAGTGTTCTCATGTCTGGGTCCTTCTGCTGGGAACTTCAGTGGGATGCCCAAGCTGCCCTGCATGACTTCTGAGCATCCGTGAAGAAACATCTCTCCAGCAAGACCTTAACAGAGTGGAAGCAAAAATGTAAGGCACTTACTGGCAGCCAAAGCCCAGGGTTTTGGAAGACAACACCTTGAAGAAGAGAAAAATGAAGTTCATAGAGGCACCACGCCAGGTGTCTAACAGAGGCAGGATTTGCAAGTGGCTCTGTCTGGCTCCAGGTTCCTAGAACTCTATTCTGTTTCCTTTGAGAAAGAGATGGTTGAAATGAGGTATATTAATTAAAACATTTTACCTTCTAAAGTTAGCTTTGCCTTAAAAAAAAATAGAGGCAGGACTGTGAAATGGCTCAGTCAGTGAGGTCACAAAGACCCAAGTTCAACCCCCAGAACCCACATTAAAAATAATAATAATTAAAAAATCTGGACATTTTTGTGATCTCAGTGCTGTGGAGGCAGAGACAGGCAGGTCCGTGGGCCTTGCTCGCCAGCCATCCTAGCTGAATCCGCAAGCTCCAGGCCAACATGAGGCTAAAGTTGCCAATGCCTGAAGAACAATACAGAAGTTGTCCTCTGGTCCCCAAGTGCACATGCGCACACGCACTCATGCATACAACACCCACAGTCACCTACATGTACTCTAGAAACACAACAGGAGCCAAATGGTTCAATTCCTAGAGTGGCCCTTACAGGACTGACCACCTATCAGGACAAACATAGATCAGGAGCCAGAGGCATCCTTGACCACAAGAACCTGAGAAAATCTCCAGGACTCTCTACGTGTGTTTTCTCATCCAGACAATGGGGAGATCATTACTACCTTCTCCATATTTTTTTTTGGAAGGGGTTCTGCGTGGCCACCAGATGAAGGATCCCCAGGCCAGACGCCCTTCATCCCTGAAGACTACAGGTACTTCAGGCATAGCTTCGTTTCTCATGACAGGTCAGCGCTGTGCTTTTAGGTAGTTTAAGCCTTCGGAGATTCTCAGCTCATAAATACCGGATGCTAACAACCTGGGGGTCTTTGTATCTGAATTACAGGGAAATAAATGAACACGGATCCTCTGTGTTTGTTAGGAAATGCAGTTTCTTCAAGAGCCTTTTATTGGTGGCTGTACTTGGCTCCAACACTCCCCAGTTTGGTTAGAGAAAACATTGAGTATGACCTTCTTTTGTGTTGTTTATTGACCAATGTTTTTCATGCCTCATTTGCCCCCAAATTCACATTTTTATTCAGTGGTGTATTTGTTCTGTCTTCATGACTCTCTCTCTCTCTCTCTCTCTCTCTCTCTCTCTCTCTCTCTGTGTGTGTGTGTGTGTGTGTGTGTGCGTGTAGTGTAGTGCTCAGTTCACTGAAAATCTCTGCACTCACAACACAGCCACATGATAGGCCTTTGGTTTTTCTTTTGCCAGGCTGTATGATATCTATATACTGTTTTAAAACCCCAAAGCAAAAAGGGAGATGTTCAGATTTTTGCACTGTGGGAGTGGCTTCTGAGGGGTCTGCAATGGCCCAGGTCACTTTCGACTCCAAGCAAACCTCTTAATTACGTGCAGCCCGAACCAGGGCAGCCATCCTTGACCTGCAGGCTCAGCCCTGTTGCCATGCCTGCCGACGGCTGCCACACACACTGCCATCCTTCATGTAAGTGAGGAGCTCTGTCATGCCCTCCCAGCAGGCCAGAGGCCTGGAGCCAGGCTGGTCTCCGTGTGATTAATGAATAGCGGTATGCCTAATTATGAAATTCCTAACACCGCCTCCCCCGTTAGCAAGAAGAGAATCCTCATCTTCTCTTGCTAGTCCCTGGACCGAAGGCACAACCTCCTGGGGTGTCAGGGATTTCCTCACTCACAGGACAAATCTTCTTCCTAGAACACTTATTTTTAACCTGTCAGAATGTCACTTTGAAATGTTTCATCCCAGAGCTGGGGACTGTGGAAACAACGAGGATCTGAATTTGGATCCCTAGATCTCATGTAAATAGCAGGGCACAGCAGCCTGTGACTGTAACCTCAGTACAGGAGACGGAGAGGGGCAGATATTGGGGCAGTGATGGCCTGACAGTCTAGCTGAAATTGTGAGCTTTGGGTTTAGGGAGAGACCCTATCTCTAAATAAATAAATAAATAAATAAATAAATAAATGAAATTGGAGAATGATGGAGGATATGTGGATGTGGTCTTAACTTCTGGCCTCCACAGATGTACAAAATAACACACAAGCCCAGAAATAGAGGATTACGTTAACTTCGTATCTTACCTTATTTTCTTGTCTCTTTATTCTTCAGCCTTAGTCCCTTGTAAGCCTACACAGGGAACTACTTCAATCTATGCTGTATATACTCTATGTGTGTCACCTAGTTCTCCAGCACTAGGACATAGTATCTGAGATAAACAATTTATAAGGGCAATAGAGTTATACCTCCCCACCCCACCCCCCAGTTTCAGAGTTTTCCATTTGGTTTTTTGGTCTCACTGTCTTTGGGCCTGAAGCAAGGTTGAATATCACAGCACAATCATGTTGGCAGAGCAGATTGCTCACCTACAGTGTCCAAAAGTAAAGAGAGTAGAAAGGGCTAGGATCCTGATATCCCTTTCCAGGACTCATCCCTTCTCGGTGACTTAATTTCCTTCCTCTAGGCTCTACCATTTTCCAGTCAAGACATAATACGGCAACCAAGCTATTGGCACATGAGACCTGGGGACACTTCAGTATAGTACAGCGTGTTTGTGCTTGTGTCTCTGTGTCTGTGTGCATGTGGCTTGGTTCTGGTAAATGGCTTTCATCATTCATTTTCCTCAACATCAACTCTGTTAGGAGGTTTCCATTCACATCAGACTTGTTTTTGTCTCTGCCAAGTGAGTCACATGTGGGCTGTATCCTACTCGGGCCTACCATTTTCACCTGAAAATGTAGATGGGGTTTTCAGAAACTCCATCCCAATGAGTCTTCCTTTGACTCAGCTCCCCGAAGACCTCACCCACCTATCAGATCATCTTAAGCTTTGAAAGGTACTTCCTGTGGCCATCCATTCATTTCAGGAAGGAGAACTGATATCTAGGTGTGACAGATGTGGGAAGATCTGAGAGATACCAGTTAGGCTGGGAGATGCAGGCACGCACATCTTCACTAAGCGTAAGCCCTCAGGCGACCCATACATCCCACTGCCAGCCTCAGTTTTCTTGTATGTGCTGTCTGTAGGTGAGACTCGGCTTGTAGCTAAATGAGGTAGTGATGGGCACCCTGAACCGTGCCCAACAAAGGGGTCCATTTTTGTGAGTTGAACGAGAACATCTGTGGAGTGGCTTGAAACTTCCTGATGAATGTAGGAACTGGAAATAGATCTCAACTTGGGAGGAACCAAAAGATAGGGGTGAACTATAGCTAGCTACTCATTTCATTTTTTTTTTCCCTAGAGTTGGCAGAGGTTCAGACACAGCCATGAGCCTTTCAGAGCTAGTTAGCAGTATGGTTGCACAGCAAAGTAGGTGCAGTATTAAAATCTATTTATCTGTCATCCATCTATTAACTATCTCTCTACCTCTCTACCAAGTTTCTATCTATCCACCCATCCTTCTGTCATCCATCTATTATCTATCAATCATATACCCACTCATCCACCATCTATTTATCTATTGTCTATTTCTCTATCTCCATTCATCCACCTAGCCATTCATCTATCACTATGATTGCATTTCTATCTGTCCACCTATCATATGTATTTAACATAAATATCCACCATCAATCTGCCTATGTTTATCTATCTTCTATACATGTATCATCTATCACCAAGGCAAAAGTACAGTTCCTGACTTTTACTGTGTGTTCAGTGTATCTTTTAAAAGGATATCTGTTTCAATGGCTAACAGGAGCCCAAAAGTGAGCGCATAGATCTATCCCTTAAAAATTCAGATCTGAGAGATTACTCAAAGAGCACAGCACTTGCTGCATAGGTATGAGGACTGGAAATTTGACCCCCAGAACATAAAAGCTGGCAGGCCACAGCAGCCCTCTTACAAGCTTGGAACTCAGGAGCCAGAGATAGGTGATTCGCAGAGCAAGCTGCCTGGCTAGAAAAGTTGAATCATCAAGTTCCAAGGGCCAGGAGAGGCCCCACCCTGGGAGAAACCCCACCTCAGTAAAATTAAAAAAGGAAAGGGATTAAGGAAGGCATCGGACATCAACCTCTGACCTCCATATGCGCACACGTGTCCTCACACAGAGGCAAACACATTAGCATGCACATGCGTGCAAACCACAGATAAGCATACAACATGCAAAAACAAAACCAAACCAAAGAACTCAGGTCTAGCTAGGGTTAGCGATTTGACTCAGTTGGGAAGTTCTTGACTACCTAGCATTCAGCTCTGAGCTCAGTCCCCAGCACAACATAAAATAGGTATGATGATAGCTGCCAGTAACAAGCCCTCAGGATGTGGCGGTGGGTGGGGGTTGGGGAAAGACCAGAAGCTCAGCGTTTTCCTCTGATACACAGAGAGTTCAAGGCTAGCCCGGGCGCTGAGAGATAGTGAGAGCCTATCTTAGAAATGGAACCAGATTACGGAGTGATTGGTTATAGCTTTGAATCTCTATCTCCAAGGGGGAAAATATCATTTTTTTACTAGACAAAAATAAAGCTGTTATGTGAAACAGGAAAAGGTCTTCAGCATGTCACACCGGAGCCTGCAGTATTTGCCTTCAGGACTGGGTTTAGGGAAGGCAGTCTCCTTCATGCTAATTGAGGATGCTAGTGGGACATGGGATGGCGAGCAGCTCCCTCTGACATTTAGAACCAAACGTGATGCTTTCAGCTCGTGAATAGCAGATTTGGGATTTATATTTGTGTGTGTAAGTATTCTTATTTTCCCCCTTCTAATTTTGCTCTTTGTGTTTATATAGCTGCACTGTGCTCAGAACACAGTCTCAGTGATTAGTAATATTTATTTTAAATTAGGAAATATTTATTTTGCCGAGAATTCACTTTCCCTGTTTTCAGGTGCAGTAAAGTCAGCCGTCCTACGGATGAAGTGGGCCCAAGAAGGGGATTTAACCAAACCCTGCCTCAACTCCGGAAGACCAAGCTCTGGATTGCTGCATACAGGAGAGCGGCGGGTTCACTTTGGCCTTTGTAGATCCTAACCTACCACTGTCTGTCCTCCCTGCCCACTCTTTCACCCGGGGCAATGATGACCATGTCAGTTACACCTCCAAGCCCTCCAGTCTTCCATGGTTAGAGAGCGGGTCTTCTTCTTGGGCCACTCATTATGACAGAAGTTTCCAGAAAAGCCTTTCCTTTCAGATGGGGACGTGGGGCTTCCTGCTGCCTCTCTAGGATAGGGCATGCTAGCTTCTCCTCTTAAGTTGTGACTCAGGGACCGATAGGGATGAACTGTTCTCACGGCACCTCATGAACAGCTTCGAGACTCCATCTGTCCCCGCTTCGGAAACCGGGAAAAGCAAAAAGGATTTCTCTTCAAGCTGAGTGTCTGTCCTTGCCTCGGTACTCTGATTCTCCATCTGGCTGGCTTCCAGTCAGCAGGCCTTGGTGTAGAATGTCTGTGGTATGAGGCCCTTCCTCCCTGATTTTACCTGTGGCTCCCCTCCACCCCCCACGAAACCTCGCTGGGTCTAAGCACAGGGCTTCTTCACGCTTCTGTCCTTTAGGGGAATAGTTAGGTATGTCATTTAATCAACTCGGGCAACCCGCCCAAGGTTGTTAAAAAAAAAAAAAGCAGGTATTGACCGTGGGAGCAATTACTAAGGACCACAGACCCCAAATGATTTATCATCTGAGATCTAAAGCAAGAAATGAGTTCTCCCATGTCAGATCTTCTTCACAATCTCCTTGCCCAAACATACTGAGTGTAATTAATTCACCTCCGAACACCTCACCAGCCAGATGTCTCCAGCTGCCGGCGCTGGACTCTGGACTGTAGATCCAACAGGCATGGCGCCTTCACCTACCGAACCCACACAAAGGGCTGGCACGCCCTTCCCCAGCTCAACCTTTTATAAAGCTGGGGCTGAAATGACCTTTAAAAAGCCAGATAATATTTTATTTACCTTTTTTCTCCCATTTGCTGTTAAATGTTAATGAAGGTAAGAGATTCAGATCCCTGCTAATAAAACATTTTAATTGACTCAAGTGTAGCCATAACTGTAAATTGGCCACTTTTGCACGGACGACCTCGGAGCTTCCCTGCCCCCCAAAGCCATGGCCTGTTTGCAATTTGGGAAGTTGGCGGTAAACGTCTTCTCTTTTCTTCTACACCGTCATGTGTGGTCGGCAAAACTTCACCTCCAAGTCTGACCAAGACTGTCTGACATCCCTCATTCAGCAGAATTTGTTTCCCTCACCATGCCTCCAGTGTTTCCTTGTTGAAATCCTTTAAAGTCAGCTACTGCCTCCTCCAGGAAGTCCCTCTAGATCTCTACTTCCTGTTCACCCTCCTCCCAATTCCCAGTGTTTTTGACATTTTTACTGTGGCACTTCTTTCTTTGCTTTGTTACGGCACCTTTTTTGGTCATGTTCTCTCTTTGCATGGTTGCCATAAATGTTGGACTTGGTGAGTTGAGTGGGAGAAAGAATCAAAGGTTTCCACGCTCAGCGCCACCCCAGAGCTCCGGGAATTCTGCAGGACCTTTACTAGATGTCCTTCATCTGGCTTTCTTAGTAGGCAAGGCCACTCAGCACGACAACCCGTGCCGAAGGCTTGCACTTGAAAAGCAGATGCTGCAGCGCCTGCCTCTGAAATGCTCTACCTTCCCGTGCAGACTAGGAACCTTTAGAACCCAGAACTCGAAGCGACTGAGAGCAGACCTCTATGATCCCTGTGTGCACGCGCATCCACAGGGGCTCACAAGGCGTAGCACGCATGTACAAGTCAGGGACGTCAATCTTTGCATTCCTCCTCGTTTGAGCCAGGATCCCTTGTTCATGGCTGCGCACTCCGTGCTAGCTGGCTGCTAATCGACTGGGGACCTGCCTGTCTCCATCCCCCATCTTGCTGTTAGGGGCGCTGACTAAGATCACAGACTTGTGTTTCTCCACGGCTGGCTTTTTTAACCTCAGCTCTGGGGATTCGAACTCCGACCCTTGTGCTTCTTATTCACCGAGCCATCACCCCACTGGGATCGAGGGCTATTTTATTTGGGGCTAATGCTATTTCCCAGAAGGCTTTGGTGTTTTAACTACTGAAATTGATTTAAGCAAACTAGTATGCTGGTTCTAGCCTGTTGTGAGAAAGCCTTCCCTGCAGAGATGTAATTAAACCATGATTTGATTCCAGAGACGTCAACCCTGAGGGATCAATGAACTGATTGGGTTTGCTTACAGAACATGGGTGAGGGTTTGCTGGCAAGTGTGTGTGACCCCAGAGCAGCCACAATGGAAAGTCTACTCTGGGCATTGGTGACTGTCCTGTGGCCCAGCAAACGGAACCCTCCTCTGGGCCTTCTCTGCCTGTATACTTTAGCACTCCCGAAGACCCCCAAGGTTATATTCAATCAGGACAAAATTGCTGGCAAATGACAGGAGGGGTGGCTGAAGTATCAGGTGAGGGCCCAGTGGCCTAGCCACACCCTCACTCCAAGGGAAGGCCGACATCTACAGGTCGAGGAGTTGGAATCAGGATGGCTTCCTTGGAAGCAGGTACAGCTGGGCCGATGAAGATGGCAGCCGTTCTGCCAGGAGAAAAGTACTGTCCAATACTCTTCCCCAGTCTCCCAAGTGCTGAGCTTACAGGCTTCCACCACCACTCCCAATTTTTATTCAGTCCAGGCTTGTTTTGTTTCGTTTTGAATAAACATTTTTGTGGCACCAAGGTCTGATTTTAGAAATGAAATTCCTTTGACCTCACTCAGCCTTTCAGTTGTCAAGGGTGACAGCAAGGCTTGGTCAGATCCAGGCCTCATCATTGATCCGTATGACAATACCAAAGTCTCCAGGCAGCCTGGTTTCAAGATACAGGCTCAGAAAACATTTTTCCATTTGTTCGTTTGTTTGTTTGTGAGACAAGTTCTCATGTGCATACCAGGCTGGCCTGGAACTCACTATAACTGAGTCGGCCTCTCACTGGAGAGAAATCACCTGCCTGTTAATGCTGACTTGCTTCGATTAAAAGTGTGAGCCGCACCATCTGGATTTTCCAACTTTTCAAACCACAGAAAAGTTTGCAGCCTTTCTTCCGATTCTCTATGGTGAGGGCAACCCATCCGTGGAGGAGTGTGCAGGCAGTTATCAATGTTGTGCTGAATTGCTTCTGACTGGGGCCGCCTGAATGCCTCTGTAACCACCCTTCAGAGTCAAGGAAACAAGGCCCAGAAAGGCTTTTGTATGGTTTTATCTGCCTTCAGTCTCCCCCTCCCTACCTGGAGCTTAAACATGCCATGGACAACCCTATAAAATTAGCTTCTTGGAATGAGACTGGAAGGAAAATGTTATGGAGCAGCCCCCTTTCCACCCTCTCCCGAGCCTAAGTGAACTCCCCCTCCACCCCCTCCCACCTTAGGAGTCATTAGACTGCTAGACAAAGTGCTCTTGGCCGCTTATTGGTTTAATAAACAGAAGAAACCCTTGAGGACAAAAGAGAACAGACGCTACTCTTAAAAGGCTTGTGCCAGGCTGGGGAACTGATTGTGACCTTCCTCAGCTCCCATCCCCAGTGGTTGGAGTTGAGCAGCCAAGTGTTGAGTGTCCCCAGCAGAGGATCCAAGACTCACCACTGTCTGCTTGAGAAAATCCGTCACAGCTTTGTAAGGCCACCCTTTGGGAAGCAGCTTTGAGAAGCCACCTATCTGGGGTCAATGCTCTCTGGACTTCAGGGGATGCAAGCTTGTTTTGTTCTGTTTGTTTTTCCAAAAGGGTTTCAGTCTTCAAATATGGAAAACAGGTTCTTTGTGGCAACTGTCTTTCCTGATACAAAGACTGCATCTGTTTAACATCTGTTTATGAGAGAAATATCATGGCATGATCTAAACCAATACATAAATGGGTCTTTAGTGCACTCGAAAACATTTTGCATTTGAATATAAAAATCCACTGAGGGAGAGAGAAGGAAAAGGAAGGAATGGGTAAATAAATGCAAACCGTCTGCAGAGTGTCTGGGCTGGGTTCAAGAATGCCCCACAAAACAGATTTTCATGGCTGTACAGGGTGAGGTGACCCTATTCAAGTTCCTTCCCTTTCTTTAGAATTTTCTGAAGAAGCTGTTTCGAATGGCTTCGGGAGGGCTGTTCCTAAAATAGATTTTAGAGATGGGGTGGGGTGGGGGCAAGAAATGAGAGCGAAACTTGCCCAAGATCTGAGACAAACGATCAGCTCACACACTGAAGCTGAGATTACAGACAACTGCTGGGCCTTGCAGGAAATGAATATTCACGACGCCCCTGCTGGGTTGCCTTTTCCTATTTTGAACCAACTCCTGTTTGGGCCCCCAATTCACTTGTGACCAGATTAAACACTCTCAGGCAGGCGCACACAGCACAGCAACTTTGCAAAGCGGGGTGCTGGAAGTGTAAACATCTTTTCGGCCCCATCCACGGAGCCTGTCACAATCTTCATTGGGAACTGAATTAAGTTTAAAATATCATCAGAGGTTGTTGATCTCTTCTCGGGCCTGAAGCTGTCCTCTGTACATCCGGCATTTTTCTATTGACACTGCGTGTCACTTAGCAACGGGCCTGAAAGGGCCTATATACATTCATTACACACCATTGTCTTTAAGAGGTGGGAGTGTTAACTGAATAAACCTCCTCCCCTGGGTGAGCAGACGGTCATTTCTCTCGGTGTTGATTATCCTTTTACATCAAGATATTGTCCGTTCCATTCTCTGATCCTGAGTTTTTACTTCTGTGGCGGGAGGGGGCCACCTCCTGCCATGGTGGGGACCCTCAATTTACTTGCCTTGATATGGTGCAGAGAGTGGTTTTGTCATTGCTGGCGCATTAAATTCATTTGACAGTTAACTGCAGATGCTGAGGCCAACTTTCCTCTACCGTTACCAGAGGAGGGAGGAGTCACACCCAAGAGAAACAGTTCCCTTCCGTTCGCGCATAGTTCTGAAATAGATGACAGGATCAGTGGTATGGCCTTGAAGAAGTGAGGCCTTCCAAATGGACGGGGAGCCCTGACATCATCCCAAAGAATAGGGACTACGGCTGGCCAACGGATGTTCGCAGAAGGAATGAATGAAATCGCAAAGTGAAAATCCTTTCCCGAGAGGCCAGGGAAAACTCATTTCTGCATCAGTGGGCATGGCTGAGGCAATAGGCAGGCCCGGTGGGTCAAACGGGTTTTTACTTCAGGGTTCCTGGTTCCAATGACTGGTCGCTGTGACCTTCCACGGAGGCAAACCTCTCAGACAATAACTAGGCCTTTTCAGCCGAGGCCTTCTCCACACAGGCAAAGATCACTTTACGTGGGTTAGTTTGGTGCCTGCCTTCCCGAGACGCGCGTGGGAGGCAAGGCAGATGCTCGGTAGCTGCCCTCTAGCCTTGTGCTTTGGGAAAATCGTTTGTTTGGCCCCTTACAAGCATGCCTGTTAAAATCCCCTCAAGCCATTTCAAACTTGCTCCTGAGGCCGCCATTGTAGCATTCGCTGAGCCTGGTTTAAAGGGGCTGCAGTAAGAGGTATCTTTGGTTTCACCGTCTTATGTCCCCTCAGCCCTCATCATTAAATAGAAACATGAGTTAAACAAATTAGATTCCATTCATGTTTCTGCTTTGATAAAAAGCCTTCGGGCCTCCCTTGGATTCAGAGTAACCAGAAAAAATAACGCGAGTCAGGGTTTTGGCTGCAGAGCCATAAGTTCCACGGTGAGGACTGTCACAGGATTGGGGCAGCTACTCCACTGTTCATGTTTAACCGCAAAGACGTGCAAGACTGCCTTAGTGACTGTTTTAAGCTAATGGCTGGGCTTCTTCCTGGTCACTTAACCCCCCCCACACCCCCCAAACACCTCTGACTGTGCTGTCTTCAAAGAAATCCTATGGTCAGTCGTCTTAGGGGATTCAACTTCCGAGTGAAGGACACCGCAATAAACACTTCCAGCTACTGAATTCTGTCACAGCATCAACTGTTAACTCTACGGATACTTGTGATGAAATTAAACTTCAAACTGATGTTTTACTGTGCTGCTAGTTAAAAAAAAAAGACGTGAGTTTCAGATAGAGATAAGTGTATGCTTCATTTCATGGAAAAATTATTTTCTTGGGGGGGGTCAAGTTTAAGGCAATTCGCCAAGAGAATTTTAAAGACAAAATACAGAATAACAATCCTTACTCCTTTTAGGAGCTTCCCCTGTGAATTTCCAACCACACATGAACTGGACATCAACTTGAAATCTGCACAAGCTTAAATCAATTGACTAGAAAACACCAACTCTCAGCTTCAACATCCATAAGATGCAGGCCTGACTCTGGTGAAATTGCTCTTTGAGTGTTCCAGGAAATAAGTTGGGGGGAAAATCCGTCCACAGACTTCTTTAGGGTGTTTGCTTCTTTAATGTCTTTCAGGACAAAGTTGCCCAGGAACCGAAGGCTTTTCTTACAGGAGATGGGCTATTTCATTGCGGGTCAGTTACATGGAGGTTGCAGGTTTCTATGTGGTCAAAACCAAACATACTTGTTATCTGACAGCTAGAGAGAAGAGGCTTTAGAAGCGAACCTCTCTTCGTTTTCCAGGACTCCTAGCCGAAAAGACCAGGCACCCACATAAAAAGTACTCCTTGCGCTCAAAGTTTTACCTCACGTTGGTCTCACAATGCTGATATTAAAATAATAAAAGAAGCGAGGCCTGGGAGGCCGGGCCCCTCTTTATAGTTAAATGTTATCTGCTTAGACTAATATTGCAGTTGCCACCCACTGACAGAATTTGTTTCACAGTCACAGCCTGGCAGCATGAATCAAATGTTGACATTCTAATTTCATGCGCACACGGGTGTTTGGCTAGGCAGGCCGGCAGCCTCCAGACCGTTCTCGCCCTACCTGTGTAAATCAGGCAGACAGGGCCTGCTCACAACAGCATGCCTGCTCATTGGCTGCTCACGTCTATGGAGAGAGCCTCTCTGAGCCTGGTTTCTTCCTGCCAGGGTGTTTTCTGATGGTCCCTTCCACCTTGCAGAATATAAAGCACGCTCAGCTACTCCCTCCCAGCAAGGTGATTTTCTTTTTCTTTCCCTCCTTTTCTTTGCAGTTCTTTGTTTTCGGTGTTCCCCCTTCAGTGCCTTTTGAAAATCACTTGCAAATGTTTCTTTGAGAAAAGACCAAGGAAAAATGAAGTCATATTTAAGACCAGATGAAAGAAAGGCTGGTTTGCCTTTATTCTAGATTGTGGATCATGTGCCCCCAACACCGATTGGTTGAGGACATGGGATGTAGCTTGGGGGTGGAGCGCTTGCCTGGCCTGTACAAGACCCTGGTTTGGATCCCTGGGACTGTCAAGAACACAGCCAAACAAATGTGTAGGTTCTCAACCATCCTTATGCTGTGACCCTTTGATACAGTTCCTCATGTTGTGGTGACCCCCCCATAAAGTTATTTTTGTGGCTACTTCATAGCTGTAATTTTGCTAATGTTATGAATCAGAATGTAAACGTTTTTTTGGACTAGAGGTTTGTCCTAGGGGTCGTGACCCACAGTGGTTGAGAACCACTGGTGTAGGTTAGTTTTAAGCCCCAGTGTAACTAAGTTTGAAAAAAATTAGGAGTAGAGGAGATTCAGCTGGGAAGATGGTTCAGGAGAATCCAGGTTCAATTCCCAGCACCCACATGGCAGCTCACAAGCTTCACTAATGCCCATTCCAGGGGACTGACACCCTCTTCTGGTCTGCAGGCCCTGCCTCCGTTCAGGCAAACATGCATATACATACAATAAAAATAAATAAAAGCTCGAGAAGATACACACCAGGGATCCACCAGAGATACACACAGAGATACACAAGGTCGTGGGAGGTCATGGAGGAAAGTTGGCCGTTAGCCAAGCATGAACCTCAAGGGAACTCACTGTGGGGCCGGGGCGGGGGCAGGAGAGGGGACGGAGGAGAATTTAAATGGGCATGCGTGTGCCTGCTCGCATGTGTGGAGGCCAGAAGACACTTTCAAGTGTCATTTCTCGGGTGCCATAAGCCTTTGTTTGACATAGTCTCTTCCTAGCCTGGAGCCCACAGGTAAGCTGTGCTTGCTAGGGAGGGGTCTCTACTGCCTCAAGTCTGAGATGATAAGTATGGCCCATACCCAGTATTTTGTTTTTTGTTTTTCTGTTTTTTTGTTTTGTTTTGTTTTGTTTTGTTTTAATATGGGTTCTAGGGATCAAACTCAGGCTCCCAGGCTTTCAAAGTAGCCTGTTAATTGGCTGAGGTGTCTCTCCAGGCTGAACACTTGATCTTGAATGCCTAACTTCCTAGAATCCCACAGGATTCAAACACACTTCTGTAGCTGATGCCTCCCTTTCCGTCATACCCAGAACTAGGGTACCCTTCAAACCAAGGGTCAAACTTCCGACAAGTGCTCTGCCACTGTGGTTTCTAGAACCACCTCAGGCTGTGGCTCATACACCAGACTTCATCAGTGGGAGAGCGCTTTAGGGTCACAGCCATCGAGTGCATGAATGAAGGCAGTGGAGCGTCGCTGGCTAGCCTCTGTTTAACCTTCTCCTGGGAAGGATTAATGGCTGGCCCTTTGTGTCATTAGGAGGAGTCATTCTAACCACATTCAGCCAGATATGTGGATGTGTGCATTGAGGGAGTTCTCACCGCAGTGAGGCTGCTCTAAGCCTACTATTGATACTCAAAGCTCCTAGGTCTGGGCCGGCTGGGACGAGGCAGAAGATTGCATGTGGCTATAATTGTTGATTGAGAGACAGAGAAGAGCCCTGGGCACATAGATAACTTGGTGGTCCAAATGATCTTGCATTCTCAGCTTTAATTTCATGACCTCTCTCGGAGCCAATTTTTCCTACTAATGGGATGCTTTCAAAACAGGCCCAAGCCCATGCTCAGTGTCCCAGTCTCCCCAGAAATTATGTCACTTACCCATTTGACCATCAAACACTTTTGTTATTCTTTGTTGGCCTTAAGTTTTATGTAGGCACACTAAGTGCTTTGTAGATATCTATCCCAATTAAGGAGCTGATACTCTAGAATCTGTCCCACACTTTTGCTTTTGTTTTTGTTTTGTTTTGGGTGTGGTTTGTTTTTTTTTTTTTGAGAGAGAGAGTTTTATACATGCTAGCCTCAAATTATACTATTTGAGGTATCTACTATCATGGACAGTTTACTTGGTGTCAGACATCAAATTTAGGGCTAGACTGTATCTATCTATCCTATCTATCTATCTATCTATCTATCTATCTATCTATCTATCTACCTACCTATCATCTAGGTGTCTATTTATCTGGTTACCATCTATACAGCTATCAATTTATTAATCAACCCATCATATATTTATCTCTAAGTCTATCATCTATCCATCCATCCATCCATCCACCCACCATTTGTCTGTCTGTCTGTCTGTCTATCCATCCATCAGTCCATCAGCTAGCTGCATTTGCTATTTCTCTGGAGAAATCTGACAGATCAGAAGCCAAGCCAGGCTGAGAATTACGCAGGGTGGATTACCATGTCTGGATTGATCAGTGTCAATTTGTGGCTGTTACTGAACTTCTCCACACAACAAAACTGCAAGGGGACCATTAGTGTAGCTCTATTCTTCAGGTTGAATTTATAGCCCTAGCTTCTTACAAAATGATCTGAGACTTCAGTCTCACCTGTAGGAGCAATGCTTACACAGCAGGCCCATAAACCCTGTAACCAGGATGCTGGGATTACAGCATTGGGTACTGGTGTGAGTTTCATGTTTCCTGGAAGCTAAAGGAAGTGTTCTATCCTTTGTATGATCAAAGGAACCATGCCAATTCATAGTGGACCTGTGTGTTTGCTGGGTACCAAACTTAAGCAAGAGTTTCTGAGAAGGTGACTCACACTTTCTTCTACGAAGGTTCTTCCAAGCAATGTTTAGACCCTATAGTGTTCAAGCAAAGCTCTTCCATGTTTTGAGTTTTGCTTATAAAGAATAAGTTTAAACCAGTTTTACATAAAACTGGTCATCAAAGGGGAAGGAACTAGTTTTGCTTGGGTTTAATACCACAAGCATCCTTTACTTTTCCTGGGCTCCTGGGGCTTCAGAGCTGCCTCCATTCTCCTGCAGGACGAAGCCTCTCCCTTCAGGACTTTGAAGGCGGCATGAAGGCTCTGTTGTTGACATCCCCGTATTTTCTGAGACACAGCTCCTACTCTCAGAATTGTATTGAGTGAAAGCAAGTGTGTGTTTCCTCTTCCCTCTGTGAGTCATTTAGTTGCCACCTGTCTAGGGCAGAAGATGAAGTCTGGAAGGAGATCTTCTCTTCCTCTTTTTGCTAATGAGAATTTGCCAGAGGAGTGAGGGGGCGCTTGGGACTGTGCTGCATTTTTTAGAGCAGGGGAAAGGAAATACGCCCTTCCCTGACGTGACGGAAATTATCCAAAGGCAACCTGAATAGTTAATATGTATCAAGGAAGGTACCATCTTATAGAGTTGGTGCTGACTTGTGGAGTTGGGGCTTATTTGTGAAACCAACTTGTGGCCGTGGTGCCAACTTGTGAAGGTGGTATTGACTGGTGGGTTGTCCTGACTTGTGAAGGTGAAACTGAATTGTGGTGGTACCAACTTGTTAAGATGTGTATTAGTCAGGGTTCTCTAGGGGAACAGAACTTATAGAATGAAATATATACCCATATATATTTTTTAGATGTTAATAATATTAAATATTCTGTTATAAATATTATTATCATTATAATGTTGATTATAATGTTATCATTAATCACATATTATATAATATATAAAATATATAATATACATATGATTATATATAACTATTCTGTTTATGTATTATTATATATTACATGTATAATTTTGTATATGTGTATATGTAACAATTATTTGTATAATTATCATGTTTATGTATTGTGTTATGTTGTATGTATTTTTATACATAATATAAACATTATATATCATATATGTAATATATGATATATAATATTATAAGGAAATGCTGTGTTTTAATGGCTTGGTGTTTTTCCTCCTCTGGTCTCCTGGATTTTCTGGTTTTGTCTGCTTGCAGGTAGGAGGAGTGGAGCCAGCTAATCAACTGTGGCAGAAAGCTGCATGCCCAGGAGGGAAGCACATCGTAGGCCTCTGCACCTGTTCATTTCTTTTCTATTACTGAGGAGGGAAATCAATCTTTGATACTAGGAATATTCTTTTAACTTCTCTTGTCAAGGTCAGGGAATCTTGAGAAATTCTAACCGTTCAAGTGCCTTTCCTGCACTCTTGAAAGGCAGAAGTCTTCTTTGCTTAAAACTTTGTATCTTTGAGATGGAGCCTGGTAAGAACAATGGGCAGAGATCTTCTGTTCTGTGGCTGATTGACAGTCCTAAACAGAGTCCTGTATTCTGGCTATGTGAAACAGACAGCTCCTCCGGAGACTTCTAGTCGCAAAAAGCAAAGGTTCATCTTTGGGAAACCCCAGGCTCCCTGCGTACAATCTTGGCATGTTTTCCAACTTGAAAGGCCGTCCTCCCTCTCTTGACATTACTTGAAAACGGAACACAAGGTGAAGCCGTGGAAAGAGAAGTGTGTGTGTTGCATGTGCACTCATAGAGACAAATGGAGAACATCAGGTGTTCTGTTCTATCACTCTCCCCCTTATCCTTTGACACAAGGTCTCTTACTGAACTAACAAATCCCAAGGATACTCCGGTCTCCACCCCCCATGGCTGAGTCATAGACTCATGTGCAGTTCCACAGCTTCTTACATTCATGCAGGGGATTTGAACTCACTCCTCATACTTGTGTTCTTATCCACTGAGCTCTGAGAAATGAATCCTTATGAAAATGGTCTGAGGCTTTGGTAAGCCTTACGTGTAAGAGCAAAACAAAAGCCCAACACAGAAGGTCCCCCAAATTACATCTTGGATGATGAGGTTATAAAACTGGAAAGCAATTTGAGTTTTGTGTTCTATGGATGCACAAAGTAAGAGAAAATTTCTTTTTTATGACCAATAGAAATAAAAATTCTTCCCGGAATAGCAGTGAACTGCCTTTGATTCCAGCACTCAGGAAGCAGAGGCAAATAGATCTCTTTGAATTCAAGGCCAGTCAGTGAGACCCTGTAGGCATAAGGTTATGTGTAGTTCAAATGCTGATTTTTGTACCACCTTCCCCCATACCCATATCTGGTTGAAATCCTTGTTCTGAGAAACTCCTATCTCAATGTTGTGTAAACATTGCTCCCTGATTGTTCCCTGATATGTCAATAAAACAGCTTACAGCCAATTGCTGAGCAAAGGAGAGAATGGGGCTGGACTTCCTTCCAGCCAGGAGAGGAGGAGTTAGCAAAGGAAGTGGGGAGAGGCTATGGGAGAATTCCTAAAGAAGGAGCAGAAGTGCAAGTATAGCTTGGATGTTCACTGGGAGAAAACCAGATTAGTTTAGAGGGTTAAGAATAGAGTAACAACTGCTCAGTTATTATGTTGTGATGCTTATTATTAAACAAATATAAAAGGGTCTCAATTATTTGTGTGATAGCCGGGTTAAGAGAGAAACTGAAGAACAAACAGTTTTCTAAAAATATCTATAACAAAACCCTGTCTCAAAAAGAAAAAGAAAGAAGGAAAGAAAATTAAGTAAATGAAATTTATCCTTTTATCCCTATGCTATACTTTTATGGCCAATAGAAAAGAAATTCAATCTATTATGTTTCAACAAGAAGCCTTCTTGCCACCCCTCCTTACTTCAAGAGATATTTAATAATATCTGGGGACTTTTTTTATTCTCACAACTGATTATTAAAGAGTGTCTAGATGTATAGGACACACCAGTTGTTTGTTTGTGTGTGTGTGTGTGTGCATATGTGTGTGTGTGTCTGTGTGCCCATGTGAAGGCCATAAAAGTACATTGAGTGTCCTGCTCTGTAACTCTCCGCCTTATTCGCTTGACTCAGGGTCAATCACTGTTCCTGGAGCTATCGCTGGCAGCTAGATCTCCCCATTAAGACAAAGGACAGTGCCATAATAAAGAGTTTTTCAACCCAAAGCAAACTTTCATTCCAGTATGAGCACATGAGATCCTTCTGTGCTTACAAAGAGACTGGCCTCGCCTAAAAAATAGGTGTTTTTACTGATGTCTATCACTAACTCTTACCCTTCTCTGAAGGTTCTAGAACTCCAGGGGGGTCTTCAGATGGTGCATGCTATTTCCAAATAATTAATAAAAAGAGGAGAGGATCCCCCAGATCATCTGTCTTGTCCTTCCTTGTTGTTAATCTTGATCTGCCCTGTAGGCTACTCTTCTCATAAAGACAGTATGAATGACTGTCTCAGCGCCTTTCTTCATTAATGCTATTGGAAATTGATGAGTAGCTTTTGGAAACTGTGGATTTTTTCATCAAGAATAATAGCCCTTATTTATTTTTGGAAGACCCATGTGGCTTTTTAAGTAAATATATATAGAAAATATGCCCCCAAAAATAAACACTCCAAGTAATTGCCTGATAGATGAAGTTGACATTCTGGCTTTGTGATTTGCTATGATATGTAAAAATCTAATTTTCTTCATGAAATGACACTACTGCAAAATTGTGAGTCAATTAGAATCGGTGGCTTGTTCAGAACATGAGGGATAGCTTCTGTGATGATGTATCAATATTGATTTACAGTTTCTTAAATCAACCCAAATCCACTTGGGAAAATGTTAAATAGATGAGCAAATGTGGCAGAGTGATAAAGATTTCAGCTTTTCCTTTCTGAGCTGACGTGCCCCCAAATCTCTCAGAAAATATATTTGCTCACAGAGGATTTAAGAACCCTGATGCCCTTTTGAATGCACAGATAAACAAGTTCATCAGGTCTATGACAAATTTGAAGTTGATCAAAATCTCTACCGTCTGATTGTTAAGACAAGAAGCTGACAAGAGCCCCGAGGAATGCATAACTCAGTTTCTGTGTCTCAATATTATTAGTCAGTATAGAACAGACTAGAATGTCACAACAAACAGCCAGACCATCTGGAGAAGCTTCCTCTTAGATAAACATTTGAAAAAAAAAAAGTCTGATAAAGTCTAATGATATTTTTAAATATGGAGTTTGTGGAAAGTGCTCATTAAATTGCCATCCAAACAGAACAGAAAAACCTTTGCCTGTGTGGGTTAGGCTGCCTTGAGCTCTTATTAACATTCCAAAATTAATTTGAAAGCTCTAACAGAAGTTGATGTTTTTTGCCTTGTTTTGTTTTTTAACCCTACTTTGAGCTTTTAAAAGTGATAGTCACAAAGGCCAATTGTCTGAGAATGCTAGGAAACCCTCTTTACAGGTTGATTTATAAATGGAATGAATTACCTCCTGAAGTTTTGCCTTTAAGCTTCTTTTGAGGGCAGTCAGTGTGGCTATATGAATGCTGAAGTCAGTGCTGGGTAAAAGGCAAGCGGCGAATAACAATTAAAAGCTCCCAGCTATGAATTGAAATCAATTTTAGTATGTTAGTGTTGTCTGGAATGTAAGAAAGTATGAATGTGGAGCAAGGCTGATTGACGAGTAAGAACTTGCTCCCTGAAACAGGCACAGTGTCATGTAACTGTCTTTGCAGGGCAGCGTTCAGGCTGACCCTCAGTGGCTCCCATCATTATTATTTGTGGTCTCCATCAACTGCACAGGACAGGGTGGCTAGTAGCAGCAGCATGCGAAGAAACCACGGTGGCTTCTGAAATCAAGCACACAAATACTCCAGCCTCTCAATTGTTTCAGGAATCACTCTGGAGGTGGGCGTGAGTAGGGATGAGGGGAGAGCTTGCTCAACCCATACGATTCAAATATCTTGATGGAGAGATCCACAGGCCAAAGAACTAAGGCAGGAGGGTAAGTGGGACTCTCCATCTGCCTGGTGGTACCTAACTGGTGGGCTTCAAATTCAGTGAGAGACCTTGTGTCTCAGGGTTTCTGTTGTGATAAAATGCTACAAACAAAATGACTTGAGGAAGAAAAGGTTTTGCTTCCCCATCACTGACAGGAACCTAGAGGCGGGAGCTGATGCAGAGGCCATGGTGCTGCTTACTGGCTTGCTCCCCATAGCTTGCTCAGCCCTCTCTCTTATAGAACCACCAGCCCAGGGGTGGCCCTACCCACAGTGACCTGGGCACTCCCACATTAATCATCAGTCAAGAGAAATGTACCACAGCCTTTTCCACAGGCCAATCCAGTGGAACATTTTTCTTAATTGAAATCTCCTCTTCCAAAATGACTAGCTTATGGCAAACTGACAAAGAACTAGCCATACCATCCTGTCTCCAGTGAAGTGGGTGACACTGGCGAATGACAACTGAGGTTGACCTAAATGAAACACTATAGTGTGGTAGTTCAGGTGTCTCTGTCTGGGCTTAGCATTAAGGTTTCAGTGTGGTATGTGTCGGTAGGCTCACGCACTTGAACACATGATCCCTGTCTTCGTTAGGCTTTCTATTGCTGTGATGAAACACCACGACCAAAGCAACCTGGGAAGGAAAGGGTTTATTTGTCTTACATTTCCACAGCACTGTTCATCAATGAAAGAAGCCAGAACAGGAACTCAAACAGGGCAGGAACCTGGAGGCTGGAGCTGAGGCAGAAGCCATGGAGGGGTGCTGCTCACTGGCTTGCTCCTCATGGCTTACTCAGCCTTCATTCCTATAGAACCCATGACCACCAGCCCAGGGGTGGCCCCACCCCACAGTGGGCTCCCCCTTCAATCTCTAATCAAGACAATTCCGTACAGACTTTCCTACAGTCCAATCTTATGAAGGTATTTTCTCAGTTGAGGCTCCCTCCTCTCCAGTGACTCTAGCTTGTGTCAAGGTTGACATAGAAGTAGCCAGCACAGTTTTCCACTCGTGATGCTGCCGTGGGAGGTTGCAGAATCTTGAGGAGGTGGAGCCCAGCTGAAGCTAGAGATCCCTGGAGGACAGGCCTTGTGAGATCTATCCTGGCCCTGGCTCCTATCCAAGGTCTCTATTCAGTTCTTGATACCTGGAGATGTGAGGAAGCAACTTCACACTCTCACCAACCCTATGGACCCAGCAGCTTCTGCTGCCATGATGGACTGAACCCTCCAAACTGTGAGCCAGAAAAAACTCCTTCCGGACTTTGCTTTAGCCAGGTGTTTCACTGCATTGACAGGAGAAGTAACCAATAAAGCCAGGCCGCTGTCCTAGTTTCATTTATGTTGCTGTTGTAAAACATCCAACAAAAAGCAGTCCAGGAAAGAGGGTTTTATTTGGCTTTCAACCCCAGTCCATCGCTGGATAAAAATCACATTGCACCCTTAGTCAAGAGCAGAGGGAAATAAATGCATGCAAGCCTGTGCTCAGCTTGCTTTCTGTGATTTTAAACAACCCAGGGCCCCAATCCAGGGAACGGTGCTTCCTATGATGGAGGGAGTCTTACCACCACAATTAATCCAGTGCCTCACAGGCGTGCCAGCTGGCCAAGATGGTCTAGGCATCCCTTGCTGAGATTCTCTTCCCCCGTGGTTCTAAATTGCGTCAAGTTGGCAGTTAAATTTAGCCATGGTAGCCTCCTAACTTCATGCATCTCTCTTCCCTCTGCTGGGACAGGAGCTACCCCTTCTTGCATATCCTCCCTCTGGCAGCTCGAGGGACACAGACGAGAAAGTGGGACTGCATAAACCCTCCTGAGATCCATGTTTGGACTTGGTTCCCGTTGCGTCTGCCTTATTTTGTTGCTCAAAACAAGTCCCACTGATAAAGCCGGAGGCAGAGAAAGAGCATCACCAAACTCTATGGCAGAGAGGATGGGTCTCAAGAGGACTCAAGAATTGAAGCCAGAGATTGGAGAGGCAGCTGGCCCATTGCTTAAGGGAATGTGCTGCCTTTCCAGAGGACCTTCAGTTCCCAGCACCCATACTGGATGGCTCACAACTACTTGTACTCCAGCTCCAGGGGATCAAATAACCTCTCCTGGCCTTCATGAGCATCCACACACCTGTGCACATTCATGCACAGAGGCACATAAACAAGCAAACAAATAAAATGTTAAAAAAGGAAGGTAGAAATCCATTAAGGAAGACACATGTGCATCCCTCCGCCACACACACACACACACACACACACACACACACACACACACTAGTATATCAGGAAGATTTTTTTGAAGTAATGCTTTGGAAAGCAGAAGCCATTGAATAGTTTCTTGCAACCAGACCTCCCCCAAAAAGGATGTGGAGACAGTTTTAAATCGTACCTGAATACACCATTGATGGCGTGCTCATGGTACAGGCTGAACATAGAGTTTTAAGACACCCTCACTTCCTGCCTGACTTAAACCTCCTTCTTGGCAGCTGTAAAGGATGGAGCCCTCCTAGCTGAGCCCTGACTGGTTTTCCTTTCCAAGCTTCTCACAGCCTAAGGCTGGCTGTGTAGAGGGTTTCTACGCTGTATACAATGAGAAAGAAAGCAAGCCTGAGTCTGTGGCACATTACGATGACTTCAGCTTTGAACATGGAACCAAATTTCCACGGAAAGATGAGCTAAACAGCGTGTCTCTGTTGCAGTTCAAGGCTTGGTGCTCTTGGTCTGTCCCTCCTCTTCCCTGTGTAACTAACTGGTTATATTATCTGACACGGGAAGAGGTCTAAGTGTCTAAAGACAACAAGGGGAGGGAGCTATAGGGATGACGTGGATGGTGTCGAAAGGAAAAAGATAGGAGATGTTTATGTTCTGGCTTCCTCTCTGTTGCTGTAAAGCAACACTTGGACTGAAATCATCTAAAGAGAAGAGTGGATTTACATGGCTTACACTTTAAGATCACAGTCCGTCATTGAGGGACATCAAGGCAGGAGCCTGAATAAAAAAATCATGGAGGAAGGCTGCTTAATGGCTTACTCAGAGGATTAGTTAGCCTTCTTATATTTTTTTATTAACAATGAAAAGGTTAACATTTTTACATATTTTATTGATTCTTTGTAGATTTCACATCATGTACCCCAATTCCACTCGTTTCCCAATCCACCCTTGTAACCCTCCCACAAAATAAAATTTAAAAAAAAGAATTAAAAAACCTCTCTTCAGTGTGTCACAGGGTGTCACACAGTACATTGTCCAAACAGCTTTACTTGCAAATGTTCATTGCAATGAGGTACCAGTTTGGTCCAGGTCTCTGGTTTCTGCTACACCAACTGCTACACATACTGGACCCTCGCAGGGACTCCTCTTGGCTATCCTGTTGTTTCCCTGCATCATGAAGATCCTGCACTTAGGTTCTTCGGGGCTGGACCTTTCATGTACTCCGGCAGCTCATAGATGGGGTAGATGTTGGAATGGGCCAATTCAAAGACTTGGAGCTGGGCCTGGGTGGATGCTGAGTTTAGCCTGCCAGAGTTTCTGCGTCCATGGCTAGCTCTCCTGGGATGCCCAGGCAAGGAACAGGCCCAGCTCTCCTGTGCTCACACACTCTTATGCTTACACTGTGTGAGTCAGCTACACCAGTGAGGGGCAGGGCTAGTTTTCTTGCAGCCACTTCTCTTCTGGTGTCACTGTGCAGCGGCCAGTGAGTGGCAGGGTCAGCTCAGTGCAGCCCTTAGACGTCAACATGGCCTCAGACAGCAGCCCCGACCACAGAAGTCCACCTGGCCTTTGGTAGTAACGCAGGCCACAGACATGACATAGACCCTGTGGTAGGCCTATGGATCTAGACATGGCCCTCGGTGGCAGCATGGACCCAGGCATCCCCATGGCCTCGGGAGGCAGTGCAGGCCTCTTACATCAGGCTGTCCCTCACTCTTTCGTGTCTCCAGAGCCACCTCTCTTCATAGCGTATAAAACACTCCGCTTTTCTTTCACTCTTATCTCTCCACCACATCCTTGCTCCTCATGGTGGCGCCTGCCCTGCCCATGTTCTTGTATTCTTACACATCCCAGGACCACCTGTCTAGGGATGGTGCTGTGCCCAGCGGGCTGGAACCGCCCACATTGTTTAACACCAGTCCCCCACAGACATGTTCTCTGGCCAATCTGGTCTGGGCAATCCCTCAACAGAGTTTTTCTTCTCAGGGGTCTCTAGAACAATGTTTCTCAACCTGTAAATTTCGACCCCTTTGGAGGTTCAATGACCCTTTTCACAGGGGTCACATATCCTGCAAATCAAATATTTACATCGTGATTCATAGTAGCAAAATTATACTTAGGAAGCAGCAAGGAAGTCATGTCATGGTTGAGGAGCACCACAACAGGAGGAACTGGGTCAAAGGGTCGCGGCATTAAGAACCACTGCGCTACACTTTGACATGCTTGACAGCTAACAGCAACTACCACAATCCTACAGATCGCAGCGTATGAACGAGTCACAAACTCTGATGCCCAAATGCAGACCGTCGGTGGGAGGACAGTGGATGTGTGGTAATTACTCGGACTGGAGACCACCCCAGATGCTGGCTGCTCTTAACCACTGTGTCCATGAAAGGAATCTGTCTCCAGAGGACTTGCAGTTTGAAGCTGAGAAGCCTAAAATAAGTGTTCCAGCGGCATGGCCCCTAACCCGTGGATGGGCTTTGCCAGCTTCTGGCTCTACTACAAGTCTCATGCTAGACTCTGGCAAAGCACTCTTAGATCTTGCCATTGCCAGAGGGAAAGAACCTGTCTGCTTTTTGCAAGAGCAATTGACAAGGCATGCTCGCCTCTTCAATTATAAATATCCCCTGTGTGCTTTCACTTTAGAATTAGGATAAAGAGAAGGTGGAAAATAAAAATTTATGACATAAGGAAATAAAGGTGTGCATCATTCCTTCAATTAATAGGATTTTTTTTTTATGATGAGTACTTTGGTAACTAGGCTCAATTAAGTACCAACAAGGGACTGGCTCAGTGTTTAAGACTGCTTTTGAGAAGACCTGAGTCCAGTTCCCAGCACCCATATCAGGTGACTCACAACCACGTGTAACTTTAGTTCCAGGGGTATCTGATGTGCTCAGCCTCCATGGGCATTTACATACAGAGAGAGAGACAGACAGACAGAGACAGACAGAGACACAGAGAGAGAGAGAGACTTTGAAAGCTGTCCATTGAACTAACCGGCTTTGAAAAGTCAGTGGGTGGACGGGTGGTTGATTTTGCTGTTGCTGTCCTTGTTTCCCCTGTAGAAGTGAATTGCTGAGTGTTCAGTGTGGTTTATAAACCCACATCAACGTTTCACAGTCATGAGAAGAGCAAGAGATCACAGAGATATCCAGCCAAGATGCTACAGGCCCTTGATGTGCTCTCAAGACTGTCTGAGGAACAGATGGGAAGAAGTCTCTGGAGGAGTGAAAAGCTTAGAGTCCAGACAGCAAGGTGAATGCCCCCATACCCCAAAACTTTAGGTCTTGAGTACTTACAAGGAGCCCAACTGTGTATTTGACAGATGACTCCTCCCCACCGCCCTGTGTGTGTGTGTGTGTGTGAGTGTGTGTGTGTGTGTGTGTGTGTGTGTGTGTGAGTGTGTGTTGGGAGGGGGTGTTATTCATGGGGCCAAGGATTGTTGAGGAGCAGAGATGGCTTTTTTGGTTAGATCAGACGGTGTTAAAAGAGGGGCAGAAGGTAGAAGTGATATTTGGGGTGCTGACTTCAAGAAATTGAAACTGTTACTCACAGGAAAAGGATACTATTTAGGTGAGAATGAGGACTGCGCCAAGATAAGATGCCATACTCTGGTTCCCCGAGAGGTCAGCCTGGTTACTTGAAAACCTGTGGGAGAGTCTTGAAGGTAAACCAGCACATTGGACAAATCAGAGACTGATTCGTCTAAAGGTCAGAGACTGACCAATTAGTCCAAAGTCACACCACTCACCCGCTTCTGCGGACCACCCTCTACCTTTCTACCTTTTCTATCTAGATAAAGAGCTGGGGGAAGGAGAGGGGAAGAGGAGGGACAGGGGGATAATGGAAAGCTCGTTATGGGTAACCAGACCAAGGTGCACACCCTCTCTCCCTGATGTCCGGCTGGCTTCTTAATCGGCTGAGCTTCGAATCTTGGCTGTGAGGTGAGGATGACGCAGTCCTCCCGGGGCGGCAGTGAAGATCTGACGAGTGACAGATTGTATGTGCTAATGCCTCCCCTTTCCCCACCCCTTCACTGAAGAGCAGTGTTTCCTTATATTGGCCTTTGAGGAACCCCTTGCAACTCTGAGGCTTGCAAACCTATGACACAGCCTGCCATCCCAGTCTCCACTGTGACTTTGTCTCTAACTCTCCTCAGTGACTTAGTCACATCAGCCTGTGGCCAGCCTCTTCCTTGTGACTTCTCAAGATCCTGCCTGTCCTAGCTGAAACTCCAGCAAAACATCTTTTTTAAAATGAATGATTATTCGCCTGATTCTGTTGTTATCTCCAAGGCTTATTGCTTCTGTCAGCTAATATAGGCCTAGTCCTAGAGGCTTCTGGCTTCCGTACTATCTAACCTAGACCTAGAAGGTTTTAAGCCTTTTAGAATTACTCCTGAATAAGCTCAGCCTTTCTTGTTCTTTCTGAGCTCTATGCTGGCTGGTTGAACTCAGCTGTTGTGGCTCAAACTCCTTTCCCAACTAACTTATTCAATCTGGCTTTTCTCTCAGCCTCAAAGTTGCCCTGCTTGGCCTCAAACTAACTGCAGCAATCTGTTCTACTCTTCTGGCTCCTTCTCCTTCTCTGGCTTGTCCTGTCTTCACAGGAGTTCTCTCTCTCTACAGCCTGTCTATCACTGCCCTGGTAAAACTGCCTTTTCTCTGCATTGCCCCTTAAATAGATTCCCTTTCCTCTCTCTTCTTGTGAGAGTTGGGTATATCCTATTCAGTCAAGTCTTTCTCTGATTCGTCACTGTTTCTACCACTCTATTAGATCATCACTTTCAAACATGGGTGCTTCCTCTACAAACTAACTTTACCGTCATTGTTTGGGATTAAAAGTGTGTCCCACCATGCCTAGATCTAAGCTTTTCTTTACCTGAAACTTGCTCTATACCAGACTAGCCTTGAACTCAGAGCTGCTTGCCTGTCTCCTGGACTAAAAGCAATGTTTGTCTTCCAGCCAGATCTCATAGACCCAGAAGGTCTTTGGATGTGATCTCTTACCAGAACAGCCAAGTTCTAAATTAAAATTCCTCTACACATCTTTGCAAGTATGGTGGTTTGAATAGGTACGGCTCCCATAGTCTCATGTGTTTGAATGCTTGGCCCATACAGAGTGACACTATTAGGAGGTGTGGCCTTGTTAGAGTAGGCCTTGTTGGAGGAAGTGTGTCACTGTGGGGGCAGACTTACAGGTCTCCTATGCTCAAGCCGTGCCCAGTGTGGCACACAGTCTCCTTCTGCTGCCTGCGAATCAAGATGTTGAACGCTCAGCTACCTCTCCAGCACCATGTCTGCCTGCACCGCCATGTTTCCCAGCCCTAATTAAACATTTTCCTTTTTAAGAGTTGCTGTGGTCATGGTGTCTCTTCACAGCAACAAAACCCTAAGCCAGCACGTGTTCAGACATTGTGACAGGCTTGAGATAGACCTTCCTGTTGGTTTCTACAGTATTCTGTGGGAGAGGCAGGATGGCGTGACCTCCTACATCATGTCACTAAGGAATTCAAAGTCACAGAGGTTTAGTGACTTTCCCAAGGCCGTAAGCAAGAGAACCACCAGCTCTGGAGAGACGAAGTGCTAGGTTTGAGACTCAGCTTTCCCACTTGCTCACTTGTGACCTCCAGTAAGTCCCAGAGTTTTTCTGACTTCCCATCTGCAAACATGAAATAGCTGGAGAACTCCCTGAGGGGGCACATGGGTTGTAGACCAATGACTGAGTGCATGACAGGTTTTTAGCAAGGCATCCCAGAATCCAACGCATAACCCAGGATCTTCAGCCAGTTAGTCCCAACTGCCTTTATTCCTTGATGTACATCTCTCTCCCTCTCTTTGCTTAAATCCAAACTTATAGAAGATAACTGACCTGACCTGGCCTGTGGTCCATCACTATATGGACAAGTGGACAAGAATGGTTAATAGCCTATTAAGCTATATAGGATGGACAGTCAGCGACTTTACAAAGGTAGAAATGCCTTCAACTTCATTATCAGCCCTCAAGTGCTTTTGAAAGAGGGCTGCTTTTGCTCCCCACTTAGCATCTACTGGTCTAGAAGGCCAAAGAGCGACAGAGGGAGGACTCTCTATCTTTTGTACAGAGACAATATGGAAGCTCACAGACCGGCACATGGTTGATGTCCAATAAATACTGAAGGACTGATACATTTCGTTGACTTTACTAAAGTCTTCAGTCTTTCTGTTCCAATATATATATATCAAATTAATTTATATCTTTGCTGACTTTTCCCAGCTCCTAAATTCAGTTCTCCTGCCTATGGATAGCCACCAGCAAAACAATCGTAAAAATTCACCTCAGTAGCTTGGTCTTGGGACCCAGTAACTTCCTAGGACTGAATGCTTCCCTTCAGAATGGTGGCATGAGGTACCAGGTGCCTTGCCAAAGGACTTGATTCATAAGTCAAATACATGAGAAATACCTGCCAAGAGTAGACAGGGCTATCACTATTAAAATGTCATACAGATCAAATATCTAATGAACAATTCGGAAACATGTGTCCTCCCTGTTGCAAACCATGACCCCCGGATTCTAGCCCTCCCAGCGTTTTGATGTTAATGACACACACACACACACACCTGCCCTAGATTTATTCTTTAGGTCTCCTACATCAGATTTGCTTTTGTTTTCCGTTTCCTTGTCTTCTCCTTGTCTCTCTTTGCTCTCCTCTTAAACTTGTTCTTTCATATAGTTACTAACTTGCTAGAGGAAAGTCCCAAAGAGCTGGGCTCTGTCTTCCGAGACATTCTTATCTGATTGAGGAGACAGGATTTCCACCAAGAAAACCCAAGGAATTAATTAATTAGCTGTAACTGGATTTCACCTCTTTAACCTTAACTCGTGAGCAAACCTGAGCTAAATAAACATCTGACCATCCAATCTCTCTCACTTAAGGTTAACTTGAGTTTATTATTCAGGCCACTGCCCTTGTGTATTAAGCAATGCATAAATTACGCATACTAATTACTCTGGATGGGGCACCTCTTTAATGAATTCTTTTAATTAAACGGCAACACAGTGGTTTTGCACAGGATGGTCTATATTTCATCCTTAAACTACGTTAACCTTCACCTTTGTCGGGGCAACTCATACAACCAACCAGAGCGATTCTGAGCTTAATTCATCTAAGTATGCGCTTACCACAATCCCTCAAACGTTTCCTAGGAAATCTTGAAAAATGTTTCTCTTCTGCTTTGAGGTTAAGAAATTAGATGCATCTATGAAAAAGTGGTATGATGCTGCTGGGGATATTGAAGTCAGGAGGGAGGGAAAAAAAGTTTTCAAAAAGGCAAGACTAAAATGATAGTATCAACTAGCAAAGCACTGGTCTTCGAAAGCCACGTGAACAGTGTTCTTGCTAGTGTGTGCTACAAAGCAAAAGACATCCTTCACAGTGTATGTTTATGTTCTAAAATTTATAGTAATTGATCTCTAATTTGAGTCGAGCTTTCTGAGAAACAATTGGCCTTCCTGGGGCTGGAGATATGACTCAATGGTTAAGAGCATGCTCTGCTCTGCAGGCATACGATTTTAGCTATTTTATTGGGTTCTTGTATCTACCACCTTTCTCCACCCCAATCCCTTCCAACCCCCCAACACTAGGTAGGTGAGAAAGGTTAGAGGAAAAGGGGATGTAGGCCTTTTTAGACTACTTCCTGATGTTCAGGGGCACTGGGTTCCTCAGGGCAAGTACAATCTTCATCAACAGAATATCCAGCAATCCCACAATTCAGCAAACCAGCAACCCAGTAATCCAGCAATAGCAAACACAATGGCAGGAACCAACCACAGCAGGGACCAGCAACAGTAGGGCCGCGGCAGAGAGAACAGCAGCTGCCACAGGTCCTCTCGAGACTCTCCATTTATACCTTCTCAAGAGTTCCCAGAATTAAACTATTTTACAGCTGGCAATATCACGCCCCTGCCCGAGCATGAGTCACATTATAGTTAGCTGCTGTGGACAATCTGAAGCAGCCCCATACCCCACACCTGGGATTAAAACAAAAACATATTCATATAACATAACTGGGTTTTTAAAGAAACAAAAATTCTTTCTACACTGCTCTTGTAGAAGACCTGAGTTAAGTTTGAAGGACTCAAATAGGGCAGTTTACAGCCACCTATAACTCCAGCTCCACAGGGATCCACCGCCATCTTTTGGCCTCTTTACGAATTGCACTTGTGTGCACATACCCACACATATACACACAACTAAAACTAAATTTTAAAAAACTTAGTTCTCTGTTATCCCAAATCAGTAGGAGATACAGGAGTAGGAAGATATATCCAGTATGTGTTTTAACCCTGAGTACCAATCTCTTCATTTTATTGAGCTCTTCTTCAAGGTAGTAAATGGACTACCTTGGAGTTCATTAATACCTCTCTGCTATCTGATTCAGGGAGGTTGGGGAGGAAAAGAAAGAAGGAAATCAAAGTGCAAAGGGCTATCTAGCTCTCTGGAACCTGAAGTCTGTGAATGGCATGCACCCTATAATCTCCAACTAAGAAGCCTGATAATCTCCAATTTAGACAATACTTAGTGCTTAAACAACTACTATAGTACAAGCACTGTGTCCCGCACCAAAAGGTGAAAGGAAAGGCTTTACCATTTGTGTTTACTTCTTGTAAGAAAGAAAAAAATGTTTGTATAAATTTGTATTCATGTAGATAAATTTGGGAAGATCTGTGTCTTAGTTATTTTTCTATTGCTGCGATAAATCACCATGACCAAGGCAATTTATACCAGAAAGAATTTATTGTGGCTTACAGTTCCGGAGTGTTAGAATCTATGACCAACATTGTGGGGAGTTTAGAGTTCACTAGAAGAGACAAGCATTGATGTAACAGAGGAACATATAAGCTATTCTACAACTATAGGGCTGGGGCTGTAGCTCAGTGAAGAGTGCTTACCCAGCATGCACAAGTCTTGGGTTCAATCACCACCCTTACACAAACCAATGTGGAAGTGCACTCCTATGATCCCAACAGCTGGGAAGTTGAGGCCAAGGATCAGAAGTTCAAGGTCATTCTGCTCCGCTCTAGTCCTAGCTCTCTAGAGAAACACAGTCAATAAGATGAGCATATACTACAAGGGTGAGTTACTAGATTGCCTGGAAACAGTCTGGATAATCCAGCAGCTAATGTCTTCCTGGCTGGAAAGGCTGAGACTCTATCTGGTAGGTCAGTGTGAGGGGCTGGATGCTCCCGCCGTGCCAGTGTAGTGCAGAGGACTTGACGGATTCTTGGAGAGGCGTTTGTCCTCAGTCCACACTGGAATGCTAGCGAGAGTGGGTTGCAATGTCAGTGAAGGGCAACAGCTTCAGTAGAAGCAGTGGAGAAGATGCATTTGCCCACACACAGGGAGGGAGGGGGCAAAACAGCACTGTTTTCCCTTATATTCCCTTATATATGTGTGTATGTATATAGGGGTGCTTCCAGAAGCTGTGGCCCACTGTCAGAGGTCCTTCCCCTTTATCTAATTCTTTCAGAAAATACTTTCACAGACCCATTAAGAAGTCATCCTCCCAGAGCCAATCAAGTTGTCAACTGAAATTAATCGTAGGTAGATAGATAGATAGATAGATAGATAGATAGATAGATAGATAGATAGATATTCTGTAAAGACAGGCAACTGTCAGGGAAGTGTCCTTAGCAGAGACACTATTTAAGTTGGCTCTATTAGCTAGAGACCAAGTATTCAAGCACATGTGCTCATAGGAAGTATTTGACTCTAGAGCCATAACAAATCTTGAGTGGAAGAGCTTGTTACATGAAACCTGAGGCCTTGGGAACTAGGAAGAGCATGGTATAATATGATTCCTCTGAGATTGCTCAGTGGGTCAAGGTGCTTGCCTCCAAGCCAACTGAACCGGAAGTCAATGCTCAGAACTGACAAGATGAAAGGAGAGAACTGAATTCTGCAAGTTGACCTCCACATGCATGCTATGGAATGCATACATCCATCACCACCTACACACAATAAACAAACAAGTAAATGTAAAGTTAAAATTAAAAGCTGATTTGCCCAAAAAGAAATTGTCCTCTTTGGGGGATCCTGTAACAAGATATGCTATTGTGGGCTTTCCTGGTAATCTATAAACTAGTTCTTTAATCATTTTGATTTCTGACAATAGGATGATTACAGGACTCACTAGAAATGATTTCATGGAAGAGTTATTGAGTCTGGAACCATCTGGATAGATTTGACATTCTTCACTGTGAAATCAAGCACCTTGGAATTTCAGCAAGCTCTAATAAAACCCCAAATTGCACAAAAGCAGGTGATCTGTGTGATATGTTTCTTAATGCCATATCATTATACATAGAAATGGAGTGCCTACTCTTTCCTGATCTCTACCTTGTTGCTACAGAGACCTCAAAGTCTGTATTTTGTCTCTACTGCAGTTCTTTTGGACACTAAATTCTCTTACTCGAGTGTTGTTAAGGAGCCTTGGTGTTGGCTGGTGAGATGGTTCAGCAGGTTCAGGCACTTTCCACACAAGCTTAATTGACCTAAGTTCAATACACAAACCCAACAAAGGTGGGAGGAGAGAGGTGACTCCAGAGGCTTTCGGTACACGAGCGCCCACATATACATGCCATGCACACACACAAAGAATCCTGCTTTCTTGCCACTAAGCACAAATCCTAGGAAGAGGGATTGGGGAAGCTTGGCACACCCCCAAGGCCTCTTAGAAATTCCATTTGCATAATGCCATGACAGAGGGGCGGTGCTAACCAATTTATCTCCAGGCTCCTCTGTTGCCTGTATGACCAATACCTTTCGGTTACTTACTGAGCCACCGCTACGTGCCAGGCACGGAACACACAAAGACAGATGATGACAGAGGGACCTTGCTCTCTAGCAGCTCACAGGGAAAAGAGCTGCAGACTGCAACCTAAATGTGGGAATGTGTGCCCAAGCCACTGCCAAACACATCAGGGAACTGATCTCTTTCCCATAACTCTGGGAGGGGAGGATTTCCCTGAGTACCTAATACTCCAGGGGCAGGTGCAAGAGATCCTAAATACTCAACTCATGGTTTCTATTCTTGATCAAGTGAGAAGAAAGGACATACAAGAGTAGGAAAGAATTTACAAGCACAAGAGTTCTAAGCTGATAAGTAGAGAAACCCAAAAGGAGATTTTTCTTCCCCCGGTATTTTCAGCAAATTTAGCAATTCCCATGGCTTGTTAACCAGTCATGAGGAAAACCTAGGCTCTGGAGGAACTATTTTATGGCAGTGGAGTGGAGGACCCGACTCATGCCATGTGACATTGTAAATCACAGTGTCCCTGGCTCTCCATCTGTAAGCTTGGTTAAGACTAGAACTCCTTTCAGGGTATTGATGGTGATTAAATGGTATCACAGTTGTGAAGAGCTTGGCAAAATAATAGGCCCGTTGGCTGTTGTGATTAGCATGAAAAGAGGAAGGGTATTTTCCAAAGGTTTCAAAGCTGATGAGTAGACGAATTCTAGTTTTGTGCGAATGTGTGACTCTAAGGGCCACCCCCATTAATTTTTCAGCTTAGAAAACAAGTTAATGGCACCATCCTCCAAATCTCCCTGAACAAAGACCTGGCATGGAATCTCAGACACGTAAAAGCTACTTTTATCTACTCACGTTTAAAAACATTAAAAGCGTTTGGACAGTGGGATGGCTCAGTGGGTAAGCCTGCTTGCCACGGAGGCCAGTGACTCCAGCTTCATCCCCAGGACCCTGGAAAAAGAGAGCCAGCTCTTGGGAGTTGCCTTCTGACCTGCACATGTGTCCCATGGCACATGGTACATGCATGTACACATGAATAACAGTAAAAGGAAAGTTGAGGTTTTCAATCATTTCTAGTCCTGTTGGATGAGTATTAAACATCTTGTCTGATTCAGAGCGTGCACGCAAGCTGTGTTCCAGTGGAGGCCAGCTCCTTCTCCGAAGAGAGGGACGGCAGAGGCACTCGAGAGTGGCCTCTTGGGGCTTCTCATTCCTCGGAGTTGCCCCAGGCCTCCCAGGGTGCCACTGGCTTCAAGTTTTTCATAAGCAGTGTGTCTCAGGGCCATCCTCCCTGGGAAAATATGTGTGCCATACCATCTGGCCTGCGAGCATCTCTCCAGTGGGCCTGATAGCAAAACCTGCCAGTTTGGCAACTCCAAGAACCCGAAGTCCCTTTGGTCTCTTTCTTGGACAGAGTGGGGTTTTTTTGACATCAATGGATGTAATTAACCACTAACCCATGCATATGAATGCAGGGTTGAACTGTGAGCATACAGGGGCCTTTACCCCAGGCTCCCAGCCAGTGAGGCAGGGGGCTGGCGCAGCCACGTATGGCCAGGCATGGCGTCACTCAAGCCCACAGCTCAAGCACCGCCAGTACAGAATGTCGTTCCCATTCCCTAACCCCAAATCTCAGCTGGGGGCGGGGCGGGGGCCATGTGGGCAGCCTCCAGGTGAAAACGCTTCTGCCTGTTGGCTCCACCAATGAAAAGAATTCCAGAACTGCCCCAATCCAGGCTCTGGGTCTTTGTATTGCATCTTGGAACAGAGAGTTTCAATATTTCCAGAAGCTGTGTTGAGAGAAGCCAAATTCCAGCTCCAGAGAGTTGAAAATATAAGCTAAAATTTGAAAGTATAAACGGTTATGTGCAGACAAACAAATGCTAGGCAGCCGAAGGAAAGAATGGATGCCCCAGTTTCATTTCTGTTGCTGTGATAACATATCATGACAAAAAGCAATCTAGGGGAGAATTGGTTTACTTTACTTCCCACCTCAGGATTTCATTTTCTTCCTGGGGAGAAAGTACAGTGCAGGAGTTAAGACAGCTGGGCAGAGCCCATCCCTGCCAAGAGCAGAGAGGATGAAAGCCTGCACGCTTAGTGTTGCCTAAGCCATTTCTACTCTCCATTTGGCAGTGGTTCTAAAGTTTTCCATTGTCTAAAACTGCCAGGACATGTTATTTTCATATCTAAGTCACCATTAGTTGTAGAAAGTGAAAATCCTTGCCAATTAGAAAACAAAACAGAAGGAGGAATCCTCTGACAGTGTGGGAAATAAGGCTCGCCTTACCTTAATAGCCAATTAGCTTTAACGATTAAACAGAGACCCTGATGAATGACCTTGCTAATTGTCCCTCCTTGGTGTGCACCTTAGTACAAGCAGAAAGCTCAAAATTTGCAGGGACTTTTACTCTTTGCAGTGAACACACTTTATCATTGAAAATCTAAAGCTAAGACAGATACACACTCTGCCCTCAGTAGACCAGAATCTGATACAAAAAGGTGGGGTGCTATTGCAACAAAGGAGAGATCTCACCAGTTGCTCTTGATCTGGAAAAGATTTATATAGACTCCACTTCTCTGGCTAATCTTGGCTGTCACCTTGACATACCTGGGGAGAGAAAACCTCAACTGAAGAATTGCCTCGGATTGTCACGTCTGTGGGGCCATTTTCTTGATTCATGATTGATGTGGGAGGGTCCAGTCAACTGTAGGTGGTGTCATCCCTAGGCAGGTGGGTTTGAGCTATACAAGAAAGCCATGATAGACAAGCCAGTGAGCAGCATTCTTTCATATTCTGTGCTTCCGTTCCTGCCTGCTGGTTCCTGCTCTGACTTTCCTCAGTGATGAACTACAACCCAAAAGTGTAAGATAAACCCTTTCCTCAGTAAACTGGTTCTGGAGGGAACCAATTAACACAGGAAACCATAGGAAGTCTTGTGGAAAATTGGGGAGGAAGGACAGAAGGACCTGGAGGTGACAGGAGCCCCACAAGAAGACCAACAGAGCCAACTAGCCAGGGCCCAGAGGAGTTTGTGGAAACTGAAGCACCAACCAAAGTCAATGCATAGACTGGACCTGAGCCCCCTCCAGATGGGCAGCTCAGGGTTCACATGGGTCCCTAGTGAGAGGAACCGGGACTGACTCTGACACAGATTCTGCTGCCTGCTTTTTGATCACTCTCCCCTAGCAGGGCTGCCTCACCAGGCCTCAGGGGAAGAGGACTGGGATGGGTGAGGACTCCCTTTTCTGAGGAACAGGGGAGGAGGGATAGGGAAAGAGATCTCAGTGGTTGAAAGTTGTCTAGCAGGGTGACCTGAGTTCTAACCCCAGGGCCCACACGGTGGAAGAAGAGGATGGACTTCCTCAAGTTGTCCTCTGTCCTCCACACACGAACACCATGTCATGTGTATGCACTCTCACATACAGATCATACATCACATATAAATAATGTAAAAAACAAAATCAGAAGTCAGAATTCCTCTCAGAAGAGAAATGAGGACAGTCTTCCCAGTCAGCTGTCATTACATAAACTCCCCTCCGTTCCCGAGAACCAGCTCTTCCACTAAGCCTCTTCTAGTCTCCCGAGTCTGATGTTATGGCGGCTGCTGCTCTGAATGCCTCAGAACTGTCTCCCCCTCCACTTTTTTGCCACTCAATGCCTTGCTACGTGCTTCCCTTATTATTTATGAGGAGGAATAACTCAAACCCAGCTTTAGCGGAGCACATCTCGCATAGAGCAAAACTCACTAATTTTGTGTACAATTTGAGAAGGCATTGCAAATGCATACTGCTAAGTTATCACCACAGTCAAGATCTAGAAGCCGCCTTCCACCTCAGAACGCTGCACCCTCATGGAGGCCCTCCCTGGCCCTACTCCCAGCTTCGGAGAACCTGGCTGATGGTCCTACACTTTTCGTGTAGGAAGTCATATGCGTTGAATCGTTGCACATCTGACCTTCTGTAACTGCTTCCTCTTTCACAGAGACCAATGCTGAGAGACCTGTCTATGTGCCCACGCTTTGACAGGTCATTTTTTTTTTCTTTTTATGGCTAAGGGGCATTCTCTTGTGTGGGTGACCTTAGCTTGTGTACTGGTTAAGTTTTAGTTGTCGACGTGACCCAACATAGAATCGCCTAGGAAGATGTCCCCGGAGAGATCCTGGAGTTCATTACACAGTGACAGGAACGTCAAGAAAGACCCTGGTGCAGCGAGGTGGCGGAGGAAAGCTGACTTCTGAAAACTGGCCTCTGACCTCCACACATGCACCACGACATGAGCTCACCCGCATTCGCACAGATTCACACATGAACACACAACAAATCGATTCATTTCTAAAGACTTTGTGCTAACTGAGCAAACTGTGTAACCGCTCCGTGCCTCTGTTTCCCCACCCATAGAGTGGGATCCTGCCCGCACTACTTCAAGAGCTTCTGATGAAGATTAAATACGTAATTATAAAGTAATTAAGACAGTACCAGGCATACAGCCACCCTGTGTCTGGAAGAGAGCTTCAACTATAGCCATAGGAAGGACGGCCCTTTCAAAGCGCAGAGCTCAACCTGTCATTCATTTTTAAAAATGTTTTATTTTTGTTTTATGTGCGTTGGTGTTTTGCCTGCATGTGTGTGTGTGTGTGTGAGGGTGTTGGAATCCGTGGAACTGAAGTTACAGACATGAAGTGAGCTGCCATGCAGGTGCTGGGAATTGAACCTGGGTCCTCTGGAAGAGCAGCCGTTGCTCTTATCTGCTGTGCCATCTCTCCAGCCCCTCAATCTGTCATTCTTAATGGACTACTTCCATGTCCCTTCACTAGCCCTTTAGAATTTGCAGACATTGTGAGAGTCAGCATTCTGGAGAGGCCAACGGCAGCTGGCTCTCTCTGTTTGCAAAGGACACGGAAGGGGCCAAGATGCTCTCTAGCTTTGAGTCTACTTTCTTGCATTACTCCATTTAAATCCTGGTTGAAGGGAATAAACCAACACAGTAAAGCTTGCTGATAGGCACTCCATCTGTATTATGGCACACAATGATAGCTCCATGTTAAAGGTTTGATATATAGGTCTATTTTTTTATTGCCAGCCCCTGCCCCTGAAGAAAGTATTAAAATTTCCAGATGAGTAACCAAACAATAAATAGATGAGACGGTTGCTGTGAATATCCGATTTTTTGCATAGTAATGAGATATTGCTGGATAATGTTCTCTGCCATCCCCAGTTTGTCTAAATTATCATTTTGATTGGTCAAATGCATAAGAAAGATATACCAATAAAGTCATGTCAAGTGCACCATTGTAAATTAATGTAGAATGGAGGTTTCCTTAGGTCTGAGGTTGAGGTGGGGGCAGGGAGGCCCAGCGTGTTTCCCCTCACGACCGTGTGTGTGGGTGGTGTACAGCCTGTGCATGCATGAGGAAGCCGGCAGAGGATATGAGATTCCCTGCTCTCACTCCGCACATTATTCCCTTGAGACAGGGTCTCTCAGTGAACATGGAGTCAGGCTGGGGGCCAGCAGGCAACAGCAACCCTTTCTGTCTCTACCAACCAAACTTATGGAGTTGCAGGTACGTTCGTTAAAGCCACGAGAAGCTTTTTACATGGGTGCTGGGGATTTGAACTAAGGACCTCATACTCTCACAGCAAGCATGCTTATCCACTGAGCCACCTTTCCGGCCTGGTCCGTTAGTAACCTTGGGTGAATACTTTCTTTCTCTTTTTAAGAAAACATTCGTTTTATTTATTTATTTATTTATTTATTTATTTATTTATTTATTGTGCATGCTCATGTGCCCAAGCAGCAGGGCTCCTGTGGAGGTCAGAGGACCACTGCGGGAGTCAGTTTCCGCCTTCCACCTTGCAAGGCCCAGGGATGGAACTCGGGTCCTCAGGCTTTGTGGCAAGCACCTTTAGCTGTCTTTACTAGCTTGATGGCCCAAGGTGAAGAATTTCTTCTGCCAAATCTTAACAAAAAGGCACCTGAAACTGTAGCTTCCCTGACAGCATGCATAAACATGAGGCCTCTGTTGTTTTTGGAATTGAAAATAAGAACCCGACTGGGAACAGAAGGACTGCCCCCAAGACATGGGGGTTTGTTTTACACGGACACTTTCCCCTTGGCTTCGCATCCCCAAGTTGCAGCAGCTGACTGTTGATCCAGGGTTTGAATCAGAAAGACCAATTATTAGGAAACGGGTGTCAGCAAATCCAAACAGCCTTATTTCCACTTTAAAAAGAAAGAAGAAAAGGAAGAATTTTACAAGTTCCAAATTAGGATGGAAACTAAAAATTGCCTGAAGGTGTCGGACCTGCAACTCCTTTTCTTCCAGCTTGGTTATGTAACACTTGGTTTAATGTGTTTGAGATTCATCCTGAGTTTTGTTTGAATGTTTCTTCCTTTTGCTTTGCTGTGATTGAAGTACTCCAGGGCTCTGCCTGTGAACTCCTTGTGGTAAGTGCTGAATGTTAGTTAGAAAGGCTGTGCCCTGCAGAACTTACCCAGGGCAGGCACATAGAAAGCAAGCCTAGCTAAGAGGTTAATTTATTTTGGAAGTTTAGAATGGTGTCGTGTTTATTATACACAAATGAAGGGCCTGGTGATGGTAGCGGCACATTCCTTTAATCCCAGCACTCAGGAGGCAAAGGAGAGAGGATCTCTGAGTTTGAGGCCAACCTGGTCTACAGAGTGAGTTCCAAGATAGCCAGGACTACACAGAGAAACCGTGTCTCAAAACCAAACAAACACAACAAAACCCATAAATGTAGGGCAGGCAGAGTCTGTGGCTCAGTGTGTAAAGCACTTGTCTGGAGTACAAGAAAGCCTGGGTTCTGTCCCCAGCATGGCACAAACCAGGCATGGTGGTACACATCTATAATCTTAGCACGTGGCAGAGACAGGAGGAACAGAATTTCAATGTCATCCTAGCTACATGGTGAGTTTGAGGAAAGTTTGGAGCATATGTGAGACCCGGTCTCCAAAACCAAATACATAGGGGTAGAGAGATAAAATCATGGTTAAGAGCACTTATTGCTATTGCCAGGGCCAGAGTCTGATTCCCAAAGTCAGTGTTGGATAGTCCATAACTGCCTGTAACTCCAGCTCCAAGGATCTGATGCCTCTGATTTCCATGGGTACCTGTAATCACGTTCACATACCCACACAAAGACACACACACACACACACACACACACACACACACACACACACATGAAAGAGCAGAAAACATTTAAAAATTCAAAAAACTGACATTCATTTGTCACACAGCAACCATAAAACCAAAAAGCGTACAGAGGTCATCTCATTACTATATACATCTCAGTGAGGGAGAAAGTCTTAGGTCCATTTTGCAGGAGCCTAAAGTGAGGCCAAAGTATGCTTCCTAAGGCTTTGCTCTTTTGGCTGACGCTCCTTTCTTTGTCATAATCGTTGTTGATATTATATTACTCTAACCTCATCTGTTAGATATCCTGCTCAATGACCTAACAGCTCCACCCCACACACACCAAATTTTGTTTGTTTTGATATAGTACCTCTCACAAAGTAGCTGGCCTAAATCCCCCATGATCCTCCTGCCCCAGCCTCCCAACTGCAAGGATTACATGCATGCACCACTGTTTCCTGGTGCTGTGATCTAATATTGTGGCCAGCAACTTAAGGGAGGAAGGGTTTACATAGAGGCCAACACCGCCAAGCAGTCAAGATGACAGGAAGTTGAAGCGACTGTCTCATACATGGATATGCTCACGTGACCTAACAAGAAATGTAGCTTTTCAGTTACTCAGTTACTTAAGCATCCCCATTACGAACTATTTTAACCAGCTCACCCTAAGCAAGTGTTTCATCTAGGACAAGTCGAGATTCACTGCTCAAGCGGTGCTTCATGCAGCCTCACAGTCACTGTGCAGCCAAGTACGACCCTGAACTTCTGATCCTCCCACCTCCACCTTCCTAGTGCGGAGATTACAGTCACACGTATATTAAAACTAGGGTTTGGTGCATGCTAGGCCAGGACTCTTAACCACTGGGCTACATTCCCAGGCCAGCGAAATTCCTTCTTAACGATCCAGATCAAGACAATTTTAGGTTCTGAAAAGCCTGTGATAATTGTTGAAGCTAAAGGCTGCTCCAGCAACATCCATCTCTCCAGCCCCCTCTTCTTTTGATTTTTAAGTTTGGAAACAGGTCTATAACTGTTCTTAGTTATAGACCTGTAATTGGCTAATTCCTGTTTTAGCTCAGTGTTGCAAAACTGTGAGGCTTATGAAGAGGAGCTGAAAATAACATTGTAAGGACCAGTACTTTTCATAGCACACATCCTCACTATACCTGTACGTGCTTTCTATAAACTCACTTACTTTTCATGTGTTCCCTTCACCTTACTTTTGGAAGAAGCAGAGAGCCTAAATTTCATCATTTTACATATTGAAACTAAGGGCTGGAGAGATGGTTCAGCAATTAAGAACACGTATTTGGTTCCCAGCACCCATGTCAGGCAGCTTGCAACCACCTGCAACCCCAGCTCCAGGGACTCTTACACCCTCTTCTGGCCTCTGCAGGCACCTGCACTAACATGCACATACCCACACTCAATCACACATATATACTTTTTCTTTTTGTAATAATAGAAGAAACTTGTTTTTAAGGATTTCAACTGAAGAAACATACAACTAACTGTTGTCATTAGTTTTGTTGTTGTTGTTGTTTTGTTTTTGAGACTGTTTCTCTATGTAGCCTCTGGCTGTCCTAGAACTCACTTTACAGAACAGGCTGGCCTCAAATTCACAGAGCTCTTCCTGTTTCTGTCTCCAACGTGCTAACTACAGGCATGTGCTGTATCTGATTTTTCAAGTTACGGCTAGACACCACTGAGAGCAGGCTTCCTCTCTCAGTGGCTAGTGGAGCTTTTCAGGTCCTCCCTTAGCCACTTGCTTTATCCCAGCTCTGTTTCCATCAGCAGCATCTCACTTCTCATTAAGCAGGCTTGAAGCTTGGAAAACTCCAGAGGAATCCAGCTTAGCAGAAGGGTCCTGCCTCTGGGGCATCTAGACGGAACATGAATACCTTGTGGCCAATGGAGAACTGTCTCCTCAGCCACAGTGGCTATTCAAAGTGAAAGAATCAGACTTCTCCCCAGGGGCTTATGGGAATCACCAAATGAGTTTGCTCTCTGCCACCTGCAGTTTGGGAAATGGAGGGTAGGGGCATCAAGAGTGCCAGGCCAATCTCAGCTACATAGCGATTTGGGCAACAACCAGAGATACATGTGGTTCTGCCTCAAAGAACCACAATGACAACATCAAAAAAAAAAAAAAAAAATCAAGAGAGGAAACAGTAAGAGAGCCAAGAGAAAAAGAAAGTTGAAGTTTGCCAGGAGCTGGAACAGAGAGTGTCTGGGTCTGTTGACACCCCTCCATAGTTGAACAGGAGGAAGATTGGAAGAAAATGGACTGTGAGGAGTCAGGACTCACAACAAAGCTGGGGAAGGGAAGGGAGGGAGCAGGGAAAGCAGTTTCAGACAATACTTTCTCCCTTCTATGGACCAGCTGGTAGCGAGCTTGCTGTGGCCCTGGAGCCTGGGAAAAGATGTGAGCAATTGCTTCCATTCTCAATCTCTTGTACTAGACCAGCTCTCCTGGAAAACTCAGTGATGCCACTTACTAATCTGGTGACCTTGGGGGAACCTCAGGCAGGCTACTGAAGTGTCCTGCCCCTCAAAAGTCCCACCTAAACAAAAGGGGGGGCATAAATAGTACCTATCACATAGCTGTGGTTAAGGTTAAATGAATCAATACTTTTAATGAATTTAGGGTACAAGTTGTCACGTATTAGTTGCTACATACGTGTTCAATTTTTAGAGTTGTCGTTGTTTTGAGGCAGGATCACACATAGTCCAAGCTGGCCCTGTACGCACTCTCTAGCTGAAGATGACCTTGCACTTCTGATCTTCCTGCCTCCTCTCCAGCCAAGTTCTGGGATTACAGGGGCGAGCCACCATGCCAGGTGCACTTGTTCAGTCTCGTGAAGATGCATCTGCGAGACGGGAAATGGAGGACAGTGTTGCTCCGCAGAGGCGCAGGCCTGTGTCAGTAGCTCATAGGCACAAAGACTGGCAGTGCCTACTTTTTTATGTTGATATTTTATGTGTGTGGCTGTCACAGATTTTCTTTTGAAAGAGGTTTATATTGGGAGAGAGTTGTATGGGGGTGTGCAAGTGTCCCTGGAAGGACCAAAAGAAGTCAAATTCCCTGGAGCTGGGGTTACAGACAGTGAAGAGCCTCCCGGTGAGGATGCTGGCAATCTGCAAAGAATGCATTGTACTCATTATGACTCCAGAAGAAAAAAATGAATTATTTTAAAAACACATAGGAAGATATTGAAAAAAAACCCACATTTCTATAAAACTAAATTTCCATTAAAAACTAAGTTTCCATATGAAATAGAACAGAACTGCATTAGATATTTGAAAATCAATATAAATCTCTTCCTAAAAGACAGCACCTCTCATTGCAATGAAATACCAGATAATTGCTATTATTTTACATGATTTATGCTGCATCTACCCTCCTACCCTGATCCTGGAACTGGGGATTGGATCTAGGACCAATTCTAGGAAAATATTCTACCACTGTGCTACACAAGCCCTAACCCCAAGAGATGTCTACGTTTGTTAAGGATTACCTAGTATTTGGCCACACAGAAGTGAATAACTAATGTTATTAATAAAATTGTTATTTATGTTTATATGCAAACGTTAATAATTTTCTTGCTTTTTGAACTCTATTTTGCTCATTATTATTGTACGTGTTTGTGCATTCTCGCGCTGCAGCGTCAGTGTGGAGGTCAGAGACTGACTCCGTGGAATCAGGTCTCTCCTACCTGCACATGGAAGATAACCTCGAACTTCTGATCTCAGGTTTGGGTGACAAGTGCTTTACTGGCTGAGTCATCTGAATGGCTTGATTTTTATTCTATTTGAAACATTCTCCTTTTCTTAAAGCTAACAGCAGCAACATCAAGTAAGCTCAAACACACTTCACATTTTACGAAGCCACTCTCACAGCAGAACCCTAACCCTAACCCTATTCTCAGTCAGTCTTCTCATTCACCAGGAGAGATAGATAGATAGATAGATAGATAGATAGATAGATAGATAGATAGATAGACAGATAGATATAGATATACATTATCTACATAAATCATCTATCTATCTATCTATACATATCTCTATATGTATGTATAGACACACACACATACATATAACTCCTATGCAGACCTAATGGAACTTCCAGTCACTTAAACAGCAATAGTGTTTGAGTGGCCATGGCAACAGCCCTTCATATACGCTACCTGGACAATATTTTCTGGGAGTCAGAAAATATTATCCTTCCTCAATCTTCCCTCCTCTCTCCTCACCAGTTCTCGGCACACAAAGAAGAGAAAGGTCTAAGGAGTATCGTCATGTCTAGGCCGTCGCTGAAATAGCCAACTCACTCTTCCTAATCCACTAATCCAGGGAACATAGGCGTGCTGGGTAGCACTTGGCCCTTTTTCTCTCTTTTGAAGTCATGTAGAAACCCTGAGACCAACCTTATTTCCTCTTTTTCCTTCTTGGCGGCTGACATTAGGTATCTCTTGTAATATGTGATTCGAAACTTGCCACTATTTTATTGGGGTGCACACCCTTCTAGCCTATCATGTATATATAAACAAAATACGTTGGTGTTTGCAAGCAAGCTGGACATCTGCATCTCTGCCCTCCTTGCTCAGGCAGGTCTAGTGGGGAGCTCAATGCCTGTTTCCCTGTGGTGAGAAATTCTTGGCTGTAGTGTGTGTGTGTGTGTGTGTGTGTGTGTGTGTGTAGTTCTGCTCCAATTAATGCAAACACTTTAGCTGCTACTTCATAAATACTGCTTTTTTTCTAAGTGGCACAAAGTTAAGATATGTTCCTGAACCTTCTTATTTCTCCTTGTGATACCATGTGCCCAAATCAGCAGGTGGACGTGTTGCATTTCATAAAGAAAAAGAGAGAAATGTGACTTGAAAACAATCATTGCTGAAAGACTGTCTCTTTCTATTACGTCAGCCAGCCCAGCTACCATGGTACACTCTGGGGAAGAAATTAACTAAGTAAATAAAAATATACGGGCTACAGAGCATGCATTAAAATCGCAGTGTCGCCAAACGACAGATAAAGAATGCTTTTTATCTCCAGCTTAATCTGCTCTGATGGATGCTCAGAGAGTTTGTTTCCTCAAAAGCTTGCAACTGGTTTGACATCAGTTATTTGCAGATCCAGGCGAAGGGGGCTGTCCTGAAGGAGAATCCTTTGTCCAAATATTCCTGATGATGTCCTGGAAGGAAAAAAAAATCTCCGAAGGAAGATTTTGTTCAGACAACTCCGATTTTTCGTGACAATTTCTGACATTTATATTATTAGTATTGATAGCTTGGATAGGTTCTAGTTATAATACAACTAACTAGTAATTTCTTCAGCACCATTTCTGTAGCTATGGGTACAAGCTATTTCCCTTTCTCAACATCTGATCTTATCTCCAGGCTTGAATCCCCCACATTAAATCAAATAGTATAAATACAACCTTATAAGCTAAAAGTGTCGAGAAGAATGTTGGAAACAATCATTGCTGAAAACTGTTTCTTTCTGTCCTGTATTACATCAGCCAGCCCAGCTACCACAGTACACTATGGGGAAGAAATTAACTAAGTGAATAAAAATATACGGGCTACAGAGCATGCATTGTATCTGGAGATTGGAGCTGGAGAGATGCCTCAGTGCTGAGTGCTTGTTGCTCTTGCAGAGGACTTGGGTTCAATTCTCGGCAGCCACGTGTGGTTCACCACCATCCCTAACTCCGGGGGATTCACGTGGTACAAATTCTAACCCGTAAAATAAATCTTAAAAAATAAAATAAAATAAAATCAGCATCCAACAGAAAATCCTCAAGATGGGATTTCATAATTCAAGTTTGACAAAAATTGGCTCATTTCTGTGTCGTTACACGGAGGAAGCTGCCAGGGTTCCTATCATCTGTGGGAGGAGATTGGAAGTAAGTCCTGAATGATATGAAGATATGTGAAGTTCACCACGACAAAAATGTAAGCCTTGGGAATCAGCCACAAAACAGAAGCATCCCTACAAGATCACTTCCGTTACCCAAATACACCCCAATCCATGCCGGGATCAAAATGAATCCTGACTTGGGAATTCTAACCCAGGCGTGACATGTGACATCTCTCCTGGTTTTAACATGGTATATCTAATGATCAAAGTGAGCAAATTGGGTGGCTAGCTGGGCGGGAGTCGGGGTGTGTGTGTGTGTGTGTGTGTGTGTAGCTCAGCTCTAGCCTCTGCCGACAGCAACGAGCAGATAGTCACTGAATGAAGCCCACATGTGAGGCTCTGGTCTCTGAGAACTTGTGTAGCCTGGCCTGGGGATGCCTGTGATGTTGTGGTGTTTATGTGGATGTAGACAAAGATTTGCTAAGCCCAAACTGATTATCTCAGACCTCAGTGTTAATTGATAGCCAAGAGTTAGTTCTCTGGGAATCCGCATAGCCCTCCCCCCCCCCCCCGCACTCACTCTTTTCCCCTCCCCCCTTTTTTTCAGCAGCCCCAAGATGCCTGCTGCATCTCTGCACTGTAGTGCAAACAGATCCCTGCAAAGAGAAGGGAAGATAAAATGAATTTAAATTCCAAAGGGGTTCCAGGCCCCGTTTCCTAGTCCCCAAGTCAGCAATGTATTTGTGAAAATTCAGCCTTTTTGTCTCCTAGTAAAAGGAGCTAAGTCTACAGCGGTGGCCCAGTCTCGGTTGCTATTCTTTGCATTTTCTATTCGAGTGAATGAGAGTGAATGAAGTGGCCGGGGCCCTTCATTTGATCTACTCAATTGCATAAAGTGACAGAATTCTAATATATTTGTTTAATGCTCTTCAATGGGCTTTCACTTTTTTTTTTTTTTGGCTTGCAAATGAAGCATCCGTGGGCAAAGTTTTGTCCCCCTTTAACACTGGGACATATTTCATAATTCAAGCCGTGGTTTGAAGTGATCTGGAGAGGAGTTTTAGACTCAAAAAGTGGGAAATAAAGAGACAGATGTGCAGTTATTGTAAATTCCTGGAGTGGGCTCTGGGGCTATTGTGCCCCGCGGCGGGAGGTCCTGGGGCTGTCCTTTTCACACTGTAATTGAAACATATTAATTAGATAATTTGTTGTTAGTTTAAACGAAACAAATGCATTTCCTTTGAGGCTTCGCAGCCGGTGGGTTGGGCTGCTTTGGTTTTGTTTTTGTTTGGGTGTCTCTGCACTTACTTGGCTTCTAGAAGAAAAATATATTAATTGACATTTATATGAAGAATTTAAGAAGGGACCCTGCTCTTTTCTGACTCTCAGCTAAATACCCCTGACAAAGGAATTTTCACTGGAGCCTCAGCCCTGCAGCCTCATTTGAGAGAGAAAAACAGCACTAAACCTACCAGCCAGAGCTCCTGCATGGAATCTTCCTTGCTCCCAGCCTCTAACTTTACCTTCCTCCGGAGCTCTGCACCAGAGCCCTGTTTGTAAGACTCTCAATATTTTCAACCACTGGAAGAAACGAAAGTCACTGGTTTAGTATCTAAGTCACTGAGGCCCACGTCTTAGGGTTCCGTCCAATCTACCACTTCCCAAAGACACCCTGTCACTGAAGAATCGCAGGAAACTCCTGAAGCTCCCCGCCCCCCTTGAGGAAGTAGAAGAAATCCATCTCCTGTGTAAACACTGATGGTAATGCAAAGGAACAGTTTTAAAATAAACTTAAACACATGACCTGGAAGAACCTCAAAGAAACAATATAGCTAAATTTCCAAACAAAATCAGTAATAGAAAATCAACGCTGCCTGCATTTGAAAAGTGGGAAAGAATGCAGCATACTTTAGGACTTCGCTTACACCATCTCCCCTCCGGCTCTATTTTAAAGCTATGGGTCTTGACTTTGGATGTAAGCCAAGTGAACATTTCCCAGGACAGAGAGGAGCACCCTTGAAGCCTTTCCTTATGAAGTTCCTGGTTTGTGAGGCACTTCAGCTAAATCCACACAAGTTTCCAAGGCGGGTGTGTGTGTGTGTGTGTGTGTGTGTGTGTGTGTGTATGTAGGACATGTGTCTGTTTGAGTGGGAGTCTCTACATTTCTGCTCCAGACCAAAATATCATCAAAGTTGCCGTGTTCCCCCTTTCTTTATTAAGCTCTGACGGAGGGGGAGAATGCCTGCAACCTGAAAGGAGACAGGGTCCGTACCTCACTCACTGCCTCCAGTGTATTAATAGAATGTGTGCATCCCCCTAACCTAAAAGAGCTGTCAAGGAAGGCCACGGAAGACAGTCTACCTGGCTAAGACCGGAAGATGTAAGAGGCCCACGAGAGCTCTCTATGCACCCTCAGCCCCCACTGTTAACAAATTAGATGAGATCACATTATTCCAGATTCTGTATTAAATTTAGTTTTCAGGACACTGAAAATGCATTTAGTGTTCTTTCTTTGTCTCTTTCTCTGAAAGGAGCTCTAGTTGAGAAGTAAGTTTCTTAACCAAGGGTGGCTAAGTTTTCCAGGCTTCCTCTGGCTGATCTTATTGATATAATTGTGAATTAGGTTTGATGAATGAGTTTGGTTGTCCGCTGTCTGACTGGCTTTAGAAGCTTCATGCATTTTAATCAGCCTAGTGATTCATTTACTTTCCACTTGTGTGTGTGTGTGTGTGTTTGTGTGTGTGTGGGATCCTTCCCTTTTAAAGACAGAACAGACACAACAGGATTAATTATGCTTTGCATTAATCCTAACTGTTTCTCCAGGTAGCTCGCTAATTATAAGGCAGTGACAGGTGCGAAGGGTCCCCTTACGGAGCACTTCACCACAGTTCCTAGGTGTCTTGGGGGGCCTTCTCTCTGTTTCACAAGGCTCCCTTGTTTAATCATTTACACAGTAAAGTGTTAATCACCATTTAAGTTTCTCTTTGTCTTGTAACTTCTTCAGTTGAATACACATCTCACTGGGGAAATATTGTGACCCCCTTCAACCAAGTGTCAATTAGCCTTGAGCCATAAATTCTCCGAAGGTTTTAATTCTTTGCAAAAAAAAAAAAAAAAAAAAAAAAAAAAAAGTGGAAAGGAACCAAGTACTTAGAGACAGGCGTTTAAAGATGGTTCATTCACAACTTGAAAATAAATGCATCCAATTATCCATCCACCCCCCCCACACACACACCCCGGAAAGAGTTGAAAGAAATCTACTGGGTGCAAAGCAAACAGGTTTCTTGACCTGGACAGTGAACCTTCAGGTGATTTCTGAAAGAAAGGAAAAGCCAGTAACTGCAGCACTTTGAAGTAGGGAGGAAGGTTTCCTCCAGACCGGAAGCCTCAGGAGAAGCGCCGAGTAGCCCAGCCTGAGAGTGCTTTGTAAATTCCACGCCAGCCTTCTGTGTGTGTCAGCGCGACGTCATAGAAGGCATACTTAAGACACACAACCACACAGGGGGCACAGCAGTTGTGTAGTGTGTTTTCTTCAGCGCTGCACCTGTGCCCAGGTTTGCCTCTGAAATACTTGGCCTCAGTCTCCCCCTGTGCACAAATGTCTTCCATGGTCTCCCTAGAATAATTCCTCCCACACCTGAAACTGCACACGAGGGTTCCCTGCCTCTACAACATGATTTGGAAAAGGCAAAGCACCCAAACCATATCTTGGCAGACTGTGGCTACCATCTTTTGTCTCTTGTAGCAAGTCTTCAAAAACACACAAAACTTAACAAAATTTTGAATTTACATATTTTAATGAGAAAATATTATTTAGACTAGGTCATAATTTAATGTAGACACCTTTTTAAAACTCTGTCTTTAAATGGGCATGCTGGGAACAAGGACATCAGTATTTTAAATGCCATGCGAATTCTGTGCAGGGAGGAAGAAAAATAAAAGGGGAGAAAATTTTCACAGCTTGGACAACACTACAGTTCCTCTTTTTAAATTAAGCAGGTCACACCGGAACAACTGTTAGGCTGTTCTTTGTTTGTTTGTTTGTTTGTTTGTGTTTTCAGTCAATTACCTAGGACGCCAAAAGGAACATACCAAACCAAAGTGCATTTTACACAGCGTAAATCATTCCTATCTACAACTCTTTGCAGCCCTTGAGCTTCGCGGAAAAGTTCTTCCAGCAGAAAGAGCTCTGCTGGTATCACCCCCTTCGCGTTCTTCCAGCAGAAAGAGCTCTGCTGGTATCACCCCCTTCGCGTTCTTCCAGCAGAAAGAGCTCTGCTGGTATCATCCCCCTTCGCGTTCCCTGTCGGTTCATTTACATTCTTCCCCACTTGCCCTTAGGTGCTTTCTCGATGGGGCTTAGTTCACAGTTCTTTTTCTCTCTTCCTTTCTTCTCTCTTTCTTTCTTCATCAAAATAAATAGCTAAAAACGCCTCTAAATAGTAAGAAAGTTAACATCCCAATTAACTTCCCCCACTCCCTCCCTTCCCCCCCCCAAAAGCTGGCCAGAAAAGTAAACATTCACATTACAACAGGTAATTGTAAAGGGGACTCTGCCCCCTCGCCCGCCCAGCCAGGCCGATGCTCAAATTCACTGTTTACATTTTTTTCAACCGCGCGCTTTGTAAACAATAACAGTGACTTTTAGTTGAGTTTTGCTTGTGCGCAGGACAAGCGTCCTCCCCAGTTTAGGGGTCTCCCTCCTCACTCCCAAGGAGCCTCTAGCCCGGAAAAAAAAAAAAAAAAAAAAAAAACAGAAGGAAAGAAATTTGAAAATCCTCTTTAGAAGCCGGGGAGGCAGGGCCGCAGGCAGCCGGGGGAAGCAGCGGTCCGCCCTCCCGGCCTGGTGGGCGGAGGCGAGGCGCTCGGAGGATTAGCGGGTCCCGCAGCCGCAGATTTCCAGGACCTAGAAGGGTCCAGCTCTTTTGCTGCGGCCTCGGTGGGCTTCAGCTCCCAGGCTGTGTCTCGGGTCTTGAAATCTCGCAGAGTCCAGAGCTCCGCCGATCCAAGCTCAGAAGTTGCGTTTTTTGGGCGTTTTGTTTTGTTTGCTTGTTTTTTGTTTTTTTGTTTTCTCCGAGCAGGAGGGAGTCAGGGCGTCCTGCCTGTTGGATGGGGATACATTGGGGGCCGCTTGGCTTGGGCTAGTTCCTGTTTCCCCTGGTGCCCTAGAGGGGCGAGGACAACTTTCACGCGCCTTCTGGCAAGTTTTCGGTTTGTCTTCTGGGTCCAAAAAACCAAACAGGAGTTCTCCTAAGAGAGAGGATTGAAGGAAGGAGGTGGAGTGGGCAAGTCAGGGTAGCGTTCTAAGTTGGAGAGGGCTGGACCCAGAGTCGGGGACGCGGTGAGACGGGTTGGTGTGGAGGTGACTGAGAAGGAGCCCCGGCTTCTGTGGGTCAGTGAACCGCCACCGAGTGCAAGGCGGAGGCCGGGCTGGTGAGGGTCTCGCTCGGGGTGGCTGGGCTGCTTTGGCTGGTGGCTGTCTGCGAGGACGTGGGGCTGAGCGAGGGCGGGGAGTTCGAGAGCAGGGTGGGGATGGGCGCGGGCAGCGCTGGCAGGGCGGGCACCGCGGCCGGCGTGGGCTTGATGGGCACCGGGATGGCGGGCAGCGTCTGGCCCGCGGCGTGGCACAGGGGCTTCAGCGGTACTCCGTAGGCGCTGTAGTCGCCGCTCGCCATGGAGATGGGGGTGGCCGAGTCGATCATACCCGCCGAACCGTACACGTGGGGCCAGCCCGTGCCCAGGGAGCTGCCCATGGTAGTCAACTGGTTAGGGAGAGGGTAGGCAGCCGGGACGGGCTGCATGGCAGAGAAGGCCAGTCCCCCGGGCATCTTGTACTCCCTCGCGATGATGTTCTCGATGGCGAAGGGGTGCTTGAAGCCGGAGGGCTGCGCCACGCCGCCCAGGTTGTAGGCGGCGGCCGGCATCTGCGGCAGATGGGTGCCCGAGGCGGCCAGCGCGCTGAGCCGCAGCTTAGCCTGCTGCTGGAGGTACTGCGCGGCGTCCGCCGGCTTGCTGGGCGCCAGGTGGTCGGACTTGAGCACCTTGAAGCGCTTGCGGCGCCGCAGGAAGCTGCCGTTCTCGAACATGTCCCCGCAGCTGGGGTGCAGCGCCCAGAAACTGCCCTTGCCCGGCTGGTCCGGCCGCCTCGGGATCTTGATGAAGCAGTCGTTGAAGGAGAGGTTGTGGCGCAGGCTGTTCTGCCAGCGCTGAGTGTTCTCCCGGTAGTAGGGGAAGCGGTCCATGATGAACTTGTAGATCTCGCTGAGCGGCAGCATCTTTTCCGGGGAGCTCTGGATGGCCATGGCGGTCAGGGAGATGTAGGAGTAGGGCGGCTTCTGGTCGCTGTACGTGTTGCGGCCCGGCCGAGGCATCTTCGCGCTCGCCCGCTTGCTCTCAGGGTCTGCGCGGCCGGGAGGACTGCTCAGATCTGGGGGTGCGGGAGGAGGGGAGGGTGATGGAGAAGGGCACCGTAGGTGTAGAGACACCCGCTAGATCCCTCAGGCCGAGTCAGAGATACAGGAGGTGGGGGATGGGGTGGGGTTCGGGTGCGTGCAACTTTGCGCACCAAACTGGATGGACCCAAGGTTGGGGGGACGGGGGGGACGCCTAGCGGGTAAGACCGCGATGGGAGGGCCGGGGCTGGAGGAAAAAAAGTCAGCGGAGCCTGGATGCAGGGGAGGGGAAACGGAGAGACGGACGCTCACCTTAAAGTTGCTCCAAGTTGCCGGTCCGCATCCGGGATGGCGCCGCTGGTGGCCGGGTTCCTGCTCGCGCGCGGCCGGAGCGCGGCGCCGGGGACCCGCGAGCCTGGCTTGGGCTCAGCCGGGTAAAGCTTCCCTCCGCGGGCTCCTCTCCTCCGCGGGCTGCGCGGCGCCCCTGGGTCCTGCGTCCTGCCGAGAGGCCGGGTTCCGCTGCTCAGCGCCGGAGCGCTCGGTGGCAGCCGCCGCCTCCGGAATGCAGCGGGCGCTGCCGAGGTGCAGGCGGTTGGGCGGAGCTAGGTGGCTACCTCCATGTCCACCCTGGAACCATCTGATAGTTTTAAGCGGTGACAGGAGCAGAAAAGACCCCCGTAGCGGCGCTTCATTAATGTGCCACTTCTTGCTACCGTGTGACAATCGCCTTGGGAGGAGGAGGAGGAGGAGGAGGAAGAGGAGGAGGGAGCGGGGGCTGCAGAGGGAGGGGACTGAGGGAGAGAGGAGAGAGCCTGGCCAGCGCTGGGTTCTTTCACACCTATTTACATGGACACCTTGGCCAATAGAAATCACTTCCAGCCGGAGACTAGGCGACCGGGGAAGAGACTCTGCCGCCCACGGGGAGCGGGCAGCGCCCGCCGGTGTGCGCGTTGCGAAGGTACGAGCAGGCTGCGCGCGGAGCCGGGAGCCGGGCGGCCACTCCGGATCGGAGCTAGCTGTCTCGCAGACGGTGTTTGACATGGAAATTGCTCGGCTGGGGTGTTCTGTCTCCTCCGCCTTGCACCGGGTGTGTATTGTTAGCTAACTTCCAGCACGGGCTTTCTCTTGCAGGGCGACCCTCTCCCTTGGCTTGGCACTGCCCGGGGTTGGCTGGGTGGGTTTCTTAGGATGGAAACGTACCTCAGCCCCACCCCCAAGCCGGTTCTACAAGAGGCAGGTGGAAATTTGATTTGGCCTCCTCCGGGAGGCTTCCAAAGCTGGACCTTAGAGTGTGCTGTCCTCGTTTTTAGAAGGTGCTAAGTCGACAAACACACACATTGGTAAAAACATTCAGACAGCTGGGCAGATGGGTCTGCTTTGCATGTAAATGTGTTAGGCAAGTTTTTATTTATTTATTTGCTTGTTTTTGGTTGTGAGCCTAGCCTTTGATGGCTGAGCCATCTCTCCAGGCCAAGGTAAGTTTGTTTGTTTGTTTGTTTGTTTTTAAAGGAAAAGAATGGACGAAGTTAGGAGGTTTTTGCTTTGTAAGTCTTTCTTCAGTTTGATGGGCACAAGGAGGCTCAGGGGACGTTGAGGCAAGGCGGCATGCCGGCCTAAGGAGGGCCTGAGTTCGTGTGATGCACATTATCTCTTCCGGTCTCCTTCCTCCTGGTGATTGGAAGTTAGCAGCTCAGCCTTTTACAGTCCTCCCTCCTCTTCCCCCCTTTGAACACGGGAATAGTTTCTTCAGAGTCAGGAAAAGACAAAAAGTGTAAGTGTCTGCTGAGATCTGCAGAGACCAGAAAGTTTTTAGGGAGTGGGGTGGGGGTGGGGGATGGGGGATGGGGACGTGGCTCTGGTCATTGGGCCTGGTGAGGGTAGAAGGGCTCTTTTGAGTTCGGATTGGCCTTTTGAGGGTTAAATGAATGGTTATTATCACTATTACCATCTTGGTTCTCGCCATGATCATGGAAGTGCTATGAAATAAACAGTGAGTCAGCCAGACCTATGCATGCAGTGAATACCCGCCAGGAGTTGGTATTCTGCTTTTCAGCGCTTTCCCCGGCCTTTGGGTTTTAAAAAGTATCCCCATGCCACCATGTTAACTCGATATCCACAGCCTACACAGAACAGGCTTTAAACCTTGGAAACCTCTTTTTCCTTTTCCTTTTCTTCGCTTCATCGCCCCCCCGCCCCCAGGAGGAGACGGAGAGTTCTAGTGTGAGGTTTGTTACACTTTGAGCGACAGTGGTGCATCGGTCTGTGGAGAGCATATTTAAAAAAAAAAAACAAACACAACCACCCTTTCAGCTTGAGAGCACGCGCACGCGCGCACCCAGCCACCCAGCCACCCAGCCACTCACACAACTTCATTAACCACAGTTTCGAAGCTGGTCAATAACTCACCAAAACGTAACTTAAACACGACGAATTTAGGAGATTAAACAATTTCATTAATATTGAAATGGCTCTGGCGCGCGGGCTGCCGCGCTTTAGATGCAAGCGCACGTTTTTCAATATTAACAGAGTGCTTGAAGGGAAGATTCCTGTCACCTTCTTAATTCGGGGGAAAAATAAGCAGGCGGAGGAGGTGGGGGGCAGGGAGGTGGGGGTGGGGGCGTCGACCTGTCTCTGGGGGGCAAGGCTAGAACAGCGCAGGTACGCCGATTTCTCTTCTCCAAAGATCCAATCAGTCGGACCCCAGGCCCGTTTTGGGCCTGAGCTGCGCGCGCTACCGCCGCGAGCGAACTGAGGTTTGGGAGTGTTTCTGCGCGTGCCCTGGTTAGGCTCCAGGGTCTGGGGTGGGAGGAGCTGGGAGCGAAAAGGGGTGGAGAACCCGAGGGATGTTTGGAGAGGGCTGGAAGGCTGGTCCATGTCTTGTTTGCTCCAGATACAGCTGGCCTCGGAGGCACTGCAGTAAGCGCTTCTTTAAGCCAGGCAGGATGGCTCCTGGGTGGAAAGGTACCGGAGCGGAAGCCCTTGCGTATTTTAAAGGTCCTTTTTTAGCAAACACGTGCACAATGCAAAGATGGATAAGATGTTTGTGGTAGTTGCGTTAGAGACGGTAAAAGGCTGTTGCTTTCCCTCTAGCTAGAGACAAACGAACAAGATACTATTCCTTAACATGGGTGCATGTTAATGGTGAGGAACAGGGAGCGAACACTGTTTCCTTATTTTAACAATCGGCATTTTGTTGTCCTGAAAAAGGAGCCATTGTGTGGCTGTCGAAATCACTGCTCAGGGCAAACAGAAGATTAACTAAATTCTAAAGTAGAAATGTTCACGGGGGGGGGGGGGCACACCATCACCAACCCTCACTTGGAATAAATCTCTGTTCATCTCCCTGGGGAAAATTGTCATCACGGAGTCCATGCAATAATACAAGCAGGAATTGGTGTTTGAGGAATTTTCAAAGATGGACAACAGTGGGGAAGGGCGCTGAGGCTCACTGCCCATGGTCAGGCTTAATTAAGTAAACGGAACTAAGTCGCACAAGTTCGCCTTGCGAGGGGAAAGGGGCTGTGAGAGGCGCGTTTTCACCCGTGAGCGTGGCTACAACCTTCTACCTCAGTTGCTGCCAGGGGTTTTCAAGGCTCTAGGGAGGGAGGGGGGTGGTAGCTGTTTACAGCGTTTTAGGAGTGGGCTTATAAAGAGGAATGCTTTCCAGAAATCTTGAAAAAGTGCGTCAGAGTCTATTGTCCAAAACCCAAAGCCAACAGAAGCCGGGTGGAGGTGGGAGGGGGCAACTCCAACCCGGGGGGCTTAAGCGGTTGTTGGGAAAACTGTAGAAAATACACACAAGTCAATTACACCCCATGCGCCAACCAAATGGAAATCCTCTCCAGCCAGGACCGTTCACCGCCCTGTCAAGCCCACCGCCTACCACCTTCCTCCACCGAAAGTTTGCTGGAGCCTCTTTTCCCACAAGCTGGACCACACACGGCTGCAGGTTTTGCAATAATTTATGCTAATTTCCCTCCATAAATCCACAATTCGCTTCAGTGGCACCCGAGCTGCCGAGGGAGTGAAAAGGAGACAGAGGGGTGACAAAAACAATATTGATTTTGATTCCTTGTGTTGTTAAGCAGGTGTGTGTGTGTGTGTGTGTGTGTGTGTAGGTGTGGCTGGCTTGCGGAGGAGGAGGAGAGGAGAGCCCTCTCCTACCCATCCCCTCCCGCCAACCTACCAAACACACTCCACAAAATAGCCGCGCCCCAGTTTGTTAATATTTACCAAACCGGATGGGAGGTGGAAGGTTCGAACCCGGCAGCGTCGGAAAGGTTTCCCTGACGCTAAGAACAATACTCGTCGCCCCTGCTGGAAAACGGAACCGCAGGCAGCCGGCCTGGGCAGGGCTGAGCCCGGCTGTGCCCCAGCTGTCGCTTCCCTGGGCTCTTGCACTTCTCCCCACTGCGCCCTCCTGTATTCCTCCTGACCCTCGCTTCTCTCTGGGCTGCCTGGGCTGGCGGTGGGGCGGCCGGGAGGACCAAGGGCTGGGGCGCAGGGGCAGCTGAGGTTTGAGGGTCCTGAGGGGGGTCCCCCGCGGTGCGCCCCGCTCTTCCCGGCCGCCCCGGATACGTGCCGCTGTGCGCGGGTTCTGAGAAACCCGCGCCAAAAGCGCTGCGCCCCTTTTGTCCCATCAGTCATTCGGGACCAGATCTGCACTTTGGTGGCGTGAAACGACTTAGCTCCCCTTTCAAAAGGATTTTGTTCTGCGGGGTATTCAGCGCTAAACAAACTTCTTCAGCCTGTCAGAGGACAATTTAAAAAAAAATGCCGTCCTGAGGGTCGCGGGCTGTTTGTGCTGGGCATCGTGACCCGCCCCCCCAACACACACCTCATCGCTCCCCCTCTCCCCTCCCCGCTCCCCCAACTCTGCTTCGCTTTCCTGTTCTGAAGCACACAGGAAAGCACGGAGAGCGGGCTTATCGCCCTGTCCTGTCTCTTGCCCTTGCAAGTTCGAGGGCCTCAGAGACCCCCGCGTGGCCCAAGAAGCAACGCTTTTCGCTAGCGACTTCCGCGGGATTTTGAGCCTGCCCTTCCCTAGCCATGCCATCGACAAAACTGCCCCCCACGATGGGAGGCTCGGGAGGAGACACACGTTTTCCTCTTGTGCCAACCGTAACTGGTACCAAATGCCATCCTATCACCTCTGCCAGCCGCCCCGGGCCCTGCTATCAAAGGAAAAAAATGCCCGATAAGGAGTTTGGGGACCATTTCATCGGCGGATGATGCCCACATGGGCAGACAGGGAGGCTGAAATCAAACTTGATTAGTATTTTCTACGGCCTAAAATCACGCTCCTCCCACCTGCTGGTTCCACCTCGCCAGTTCCTAGTAACCTTAGAATGGCCAGTGGTTGCCCCCACCATCCCCGCACCCTCAATTTAGCCCCATCTAAACAGGCAAGGTCGATTTCAGGGGTATCCCTCCTGTCCCCACCAGGAAACCGGGGCTGTGACATCCTGTCTGAGGCAGGAGGAAAAAAAACGAGCGACGTGGATATTTCTCCCTGCTGTCATCTCCACTAGCTGCTGCAAGGTGAAGCGAACCAGAGGCCTGGCTTTCCTTTCAACCCTAAGTCTAAAACATAGCAGAAGTTGGGCGCTACTGCAGCTGTAACTACCTTCCCCCCAGTCCTAAAAAGTGGCAACTGTCCTTCCGGGGAGCAGGCGATTCCAACGCACGTGAAAAGCAGCTCTTTTCCCTGCTCGGTACGATGCCCCGTCTTTGGAATCAGTTTTCCAAATGCCATTTGGTGTTCGCTTTGCTTGTGGGATCTCACAGCTTAAAGATCTCGGTTTCCAAATCAAATCTCCCCTTTACACAAACAATTGCATAGATTTCATCCGAGCTCTACCAAGCCTGACAGTGTGTGTCTGAAAAGCGTTTGCCAAACGCCCCTGCAGGAATTTCTGCTGTGTCTGGGGGGCTGGCCCCCACCCCTCAAGTTTTGCTTCGAGCTGTGTGAAATTGAGGACGGAACTCCGAGCTATAATTTTTAATGGAGGGAATATTGCTAAAGCTACCTTGGTATTGAAGGGATTAACTTGCTTTTTCTCCCAGCCCCTAACTCTGGGGTTAAGACAGCAGTAGATCAACTGTATAATGTGCGCACTGTTCGCTCATTTGTACAAGCAGAACAAAGGTTGGACTAAGCCAAATTGCATTGCACTTGTGAACCGAGTCCCGATGTGAAGTATCTTTTACAGCGGGGGGAAAGAGAACAATTTCTTGTATGTCTAAAAGGGAGTAACAAAGCCACTTTCTCCCGCGGCTCAAAGTGAAGTATCGAGGCGTGACATTCCCAGGGTGAGGGGAGACAAAAGTAGGGTCAGGGGGATGAAAAAGAGAATCAAACAGCCACTTTCACATGTGCGCCCTGAACTGCTGCGCCTCTCCATAATAGGAAACAAATGTTGTAAAAGCGGGGATTGCTTCCATTCATTCAAAATAGCAAATGATAGCTAAACAACATTGTCAAAACTGAATCAACTTCTGCGCAGTGCCACCCAGAAAAAGGTATTGTTGTGCTTTGTTTAATAGCGGGGTGGAGCGAACGATCTTCTTCTTTTTTTTTTTTTAAGAGAGAGAGAAAGGGAGAAAAATCGCCCCCTTTTCAACCCAACTTCTTTGTTGGAAATTATTTGTTTGCTTAGATTGAAAAAAATAAATAAAACAGGCTGTCTGGGTAGGCACCTTATTCTTAAAATAGTAAAATAATAAAATATTCCTTAACATAATATTTAAAATAAAATAAAATAGCCAGCTGTTAAGAAGCAGAGAAACTTTTTTTTAACCTCTTTAAATGTAAAGTGTGTTGTGTATTATAGACATCTTTTAACTTTGGAACAATTTGCCAGCTGTTAATAAACAGTGAAATGTTTTTCAACTTTCTTTGAATGTGTTACGGGGAGGGGAGGTTGACTGCAAAGGTTTTAAAGTTTGAATACACTTGATCCAGGGGGACTGCAGACTTTTGAAATGAGGACTATTTTGCACCCACGATATTTTTTTTATTTTGATTGCAACTCACCAAAGCCCCCTTCTTTAATTTGTTTTGAAAACTGGCAACCTGTGGGTCGTCGTTCTTAACCCCCTGCTTTGTTTTATTTATTCAGGCTGGGGGCGGGGGAGCTGAAGCAGGGTGGCCTTGTGCGGTATGGGTTTTCTTAATAGCAGAAACGGCTTTTTTTCCTCAAAATCCCCTACAGGTTTCAGATGGGAGTAACTCTCGGTGTTACTGGGAGGGTTAAAACTATTCGTTTATTCTCCCCCCCCCAACCCCGTGTGTGTGTGTGTGTGTGTGTGTGTGTGTGTGTGTGTGCACGTATCCCCCACTGAGCTGCCACCCACAAAGAAGTCTGAAAAGGAAAAAGGGAGAAAAGAAAGCCGCTGATCCTCCGGGCCTTCCCCCTCATCTCCTCCCCACCCCCAGTTAAGAATAGCTGGGGGCGGGGCTTGGCGGAGCCAGCCAGGCCTCGGGAGGCTGGGCGCCCCGGGACAAGCGGAGTCCTTCCGCCCCGCTGGAGCTCACCTGGTACCTGTGCTGTGCACCTTGGCCTCAGCGCAGGAGCTCAGCTGGAGGTCCAGGCCCCGCGCCCTCTGGGATCCCACTGTCCTGCACCCTCTCAGGACGTTCCCGGCGGCCCTGGAGCTCGGGGGGGGGGGGGTCACAGCTGGGGGTCCGGCCCCCTAAGAGCTCGTGTCCTCTGCGTACCCTTCCCCCTTTTCTTTTTCATGTTCCCTTTCCACCTCCCCTCTTTCCCCTCTGGAAACCAGCTTCCATTCCTCCACCAAACTGTTGTCCAGTCCCCAGAGCGCAGCCCTGGGGACATTCTTCAAGGTACCCAGCAGGCCTATAATTGCAAAAGAAGAAGCGGGGAGGAGTGTTTGCAGGAAACAGAAAATCCAAACCTCCCACCCGGACCCCCTCAGCCCACCACTAGCACATCTCAGCAGCTCAGCGGTAGGCCGCATCAGGTAGGTGGATAGTGTCCCATAAATCACCAACCCGCCGGTGCCGTTACAGGAGGGATGGCGGGCCTCGGGCCCTGCGACTCAAGCCGACTGCCTCTACACACGTCTTTGCACCCAGTTCTATTTTCAATCAATTTGGGGGGGGGGGAAGTTTTGGAAAATAAGGATTAACACCGCGGGTATCATTTTTTCACCCCCAAACAGTGCCTTCTCCATCCTCTGGATAAATCTAGAGCCACGAAGCAAGCGTTCTCTAATTCCAGAGAGGTGATCTCGTTTGGAGTGACAACCGTTTGGTTACGGCGGCCACCTTGATTTGATTGGTGGAGCTGACGGCGTCCCCTCTGCATAGGTAGGCCGTCCATTCCCCGGGCACCTCTCCTTTCACCCCCAAAGCAGTTTAAGCAGTTTGGGTTCAGGATCTTTAAGACACACTTCCCAGGAGCCAGAGTTTGGGGGAGTCTATCCGTCTTCTTGCCGTCCCCAACCTCTATAAACCTTTTTTTTTTTTAATTGCAAAGAAAAGGGTAGGTGCACGCAAAGAGGGTGAAATACTCGAGCGAGGCTCTATCCTCCTTGTCCTACACCGTTTCCAAAAGGGCCTCACCGGCTGCCTGCATCTCCGGCCGCCTGCATCTCCGGCCACAGTTAGCAAACTTAGGTTTTCCCTTCGATCGCGTCCGCTCGCGCGCGACCTGTTGATGACTCGGAGTGGCAGCGCGCGGAGCGCTCCGTGGAGGAGCCGGTTATGTAAACTGCTTGTGTATTTCACATTATCATCGCGCTATCTGGAGGCAATGTAGATTTTCTAAAGATCTAATGAATAAACAACTAGCAACTGCTGGCGGTGTAATTTACATTGTTAATGCGTACATATGTATAATAAATACGCGTTTGTATGCTCTCAAGTAAACTCTTTAGTTTTAAACCTGTGGTGATTTTTTTTTTTTTTTCCAAAAAGAAGGGGTGGGGGGAGGCCGGTCTTTTCAAGAACGCATTTCCTTTTACTTCGCCGGTATAAAAAAAAAAAAAAAAAAAAAAGGCTGTTGTGGAGTTGGAGCCTAGAAGCCGGTCCTCACTCTAGTTAATCCTCCTGCCCGACGACCGAGCGAGAGGCGCTGGGACGTGAAGCGAGCCGGACTAGAGCAGGAAAGAGCGCGCGCCCAGCGCCTTGCAGCTCTGTGGTTAGCGGTGGCCAGCGCGCGCCCTCGCGCTGGAATCCGGGAGAGGCACCCAGGACGGGGCCGTCTCTGCCACCCACGCATCCTCCCCCAGCTGTTGCCTTCTCCCAAAGAGAGGCGTCAGCGACCCCGTTCAGACCGCAACCCGGTTGAGGAACTTGGGGTCGTGGACGCGTTGACAAGCCCTGGAATGTAACATTTCTCCTGGAATTTCCAAACTGCTCTTTCCCCGCGTGCCTTGAGACAGCATCCGGGACCAGCCTGGGAAAGGCGGGGAGAGAGCAGGGGGCACTGGGGCCCCGGGGACGAGGCGTCCTCGGCCCCACCATCCGGCTCCTCCCTCTGTAGGGGGCAAAGGGCAGCAGAATCAGGGACACACCTAGGAGCCACGCCTCCTCCGCCTCAGGGTTCGGACCCAGCACCCAGCTCTGGCCTTCTGAAACTGCCCAGCCTCCCTGGCCACCTATGTCAGGCTGGGCTTGGGCGTTTGATATCTCTCCCCTCCACCAACCAGGTGCCACTTCCTTAGCGCGCTCCAAGGCAAATGTCTTATCTTGTCCTGGATCTGGAATACATTATTTTAATTAAGTCTTTGGCGGTTTACTTTCCTCTGAGATCTGTTCCGCGGTGCAATTAGGAACGTATTGGTGCTAGCTCGTATGAATATTCAGGAGCGTGTCAATTAATTAGCAGACAGAGGAATCTCATTATGGTGCTCAAAACCCTTTTAGTGTTAAGCAGAATTAAGGGGGTATTCGGCAATGCGCTGGATTAGTGAATATTTTACTGTGCACTCATTTAACTTCATTATCGCCGCACTTACACTACACTCTGATTTTATTAATTAAATTGCTCATTAATTTGGCCAAAAAGGATAAAAGTTTTAGTGCGCCACCCAAATAACTTGGAAAGTAAACTTTCGGCCCTCTCGGACTCGTCTTCCAGGGAGGACCCAGGGCAACCTGCACAGAGGTGCCGCTCGCTTCTCCTTCCACGCAGCAGCTTGGGGGAGCCCAGGCGCGTGCGCGCGTGCGCGGGCCCTGGTCACCAGAGAGGTGGTCGATGAAGAGCTGCTCCTGCTGGGCAGTTCCTTCGCTTTCGGCCCTCCTGCATTGGCCAGGAAGTCTGTGCTGCCTTTAAGTATTAAACTAAACAAATTAGTAAATAAATAAACCTCTTCCTGGGGGGCTTAACTAGAGAAAGCGTGGTTTGCCCAGATGCTCCCCTCCCCCCAGTGCCCGGGAAGCAGCCGTCAGCGCCACCAGGAACTTCCTTGCCCCAAGCTAATACCATTCATCAAGGAGAGCACAAAACGCGTCACTGCTTGTGATGGCGACAGCAATGGCCCCTAAGGTCTCAACCCTTGTAGTCTGTGGATACTTGGGCGCTCTACCATAGCCCTGCCCCACGCCCAGGGTGCAATCGGGCTGGTTGGGTGGTGGTCATCTTCAGGCATTACCCGGATCCTTCATGTGGTCCTCGTCTGCACCTTCCTCATCCTACCCACCCCCCAAGGTTAGAAACACAAATATTAAAATTACTTGCACAAAGGGAACGGCTAAAGAGAGCTCAGATTAATATGCATGTAAAATTAATTAGCTGCATTTCGTGACATCAAAATAAGTACCTGAGAAACAGAACACCTTCTGGGCATTGGGAACATATGCTGGAATTAGAGTTAATTGACTAATTACATAAATTAGGCATTAATTTTGCAACACATCAAGTATAAAAGATATCTCAATTAATTGTGCATAAATTACCAGGTAAAAACGGGCAGTAGTTGAGTCCACGGTCCGGTTCTCAAACCTCTTTGCTCCTTACGGTGCCAAAGCCTGGTGGTGTGGCATGCACACTGCTGGGACAGGGTGGTAGGGTGGTGGGCTGTCGGAGCAAGAGCAGCACCTGGAGCAACCACCTGCTCAGGCTGGTGACCTCAGGGCAAAGATTCCTCCCCATACCTCATTAAAGCCAATTACACGAAGTTAGATTGATCAGATTTTGTCAGAAGAGGAAGGATGAAGACCTCCCTACCAGGCCACCTTCTTTCTCCGTTTATGCATGGCCCAGGCTGGTCCCTCACTCCCCACCTGAAAGACATTAGCATTTTCTGGTTTGACACTGGTCACTTTGGCTCCATCCCGCCTCTTGCCAAGCGATGTCTGACACTGTGTTGTCCTCCATGGACCTATCCCAGGCTCCCCATCAGTTAAACCCTTTGTCCGAGAATCTACCTTCCAGGGAGTGATCTGAGTCTCTTCGGTTTGGGAATGAGTGTAAACTAAATCTGGGGTGGCTCTACCTGAGAAACTCAGCCTTACTCACTTTGGTCTGGTCTGTAGGTTCCCTCAGTTTCCCTCCCGTGTGTGTGTGTGTGTGTGTGTGTGTGTGTGTGTGTGTGTGTCTGTCTGTCTGTCTGTCTGTCTCTTCCTATTTTAGGGCTCACTGTACAGAACTGGTAGAGCATGGGTGCTCAATTTGATTTCTTATGAGCTCTAAGACGGCTTCAGGGAAACACACTGGTGAAATCTCCCGCAACAAACCACTAAATGTAACATTTATTTTGCCTTTAAGATAATTGCCTTGCTGAGAGAATATTAAGGAACTTGGCACCCTCCATTTTAAAGGAAGTAAAGTTATCCCAGAAGAAAGGGGCATTTGGAAGTGAGGAGAGTCACGTCCTGTTGAAATCTAGTGAGAGTAGTGGATAAAATTTTCTGTGGTCACCAGTATTCACAGATGGTACTCTTGATCCAGTAGGATGAGGACATTATTAAAGGAGGGACAGATTTCCCAACAAACTCTCGAGTTGTCACCACATACCTGAGGGTTTACAAAAAATAGTTTTACTTAGTGGTTCCTCCTTTATCTGACCTCACTCCCTCAACTCTTTCCCAAAGGCCCCAAGTTGCGCTCTGTTTTTATTCCAGTGCCAACGTAGATAGGGAAAGATAGCCCGAGAAAGCTTCTGTTTACCCTCTCTAATAACATACCCTCACCAAGGCGCTGAGGTGAGAGTCCTCACAATGTAATCCTGACTGCTGATGAGCCTAGGAGAGATGCAAACCCGAGTTTGCTGAAACACACATTCATCTTGATGGAGAGGCTCCCCTTGTAGCCAGATGCAGAAGGTACTTGAGGGAGATGGTGACAAGCGGTTAATTGTCAGCAGAACTAAAACAGACACTTTGTTTACAGTGGAGTGTGATTAATGGAGAGTAAATAAAACAACAGCTCTCTTTATAAAGTCACCGCCCATGGTAAGGGGGGAAAAAGCTGGAGGTCTCTAGGAATGAAAGAAGTGGCCATTCTGCTCAAGGGTGGATTTGCCAGACCCTTGAAGCAACAGCTGGCAGTGGTGTGTGTCACAAGGAGACATGCTTTCCAGATGGCCTGATTCTAAAAAAAAAAAAAAAAAAAAAAAACACCCAAATTTATAGAGCTGGATTAGAACATTTTTCTCCCAGTTATCCGAGTTTCCAATTTTTCTTATTAAGACATTTCTCTTCCCCCGCCCTGTTATTTGTTTCTTAAGAGGTAACTCATTTTATGTGGAATGATTTTCAAAACAAGCCAGACAATGCCGCTGGGGTGCTTTCATTTGTAGGAAGACGCTTCTGTCCCCCGGGACGCTAATAAACTGCAGAGCCTACACTCTTGCAAATAGCTTGTAAACAGCTTGTGAAGGGCCCCATTTCACAAAGCAGGAACAGGTCCTTAAATTTAAAAATTTTTAATAGTTATTATCATTGTGTGAGTGTGAGGGAAAGGGCAGGGGGTGGGGCCCATGCTGCTGCACAAGCCTGGAGGTCAGAGGACAGTTTTCTTGAGTCAGTTCTTTTCTACCATAAGGTCCAGGAATAGAACTCAAGTGGCCAGGCTGGGGCAGCAAGCGCGTTTATTCACTGAGCCCTCTCCCCAGCCTGAGAAATATGTCTTTACCTTTCTTTCAAGGCATGGTGTGTGTGCATGTGTGTGTCTGTCTGTCTGTCCATGTCTGTGTGTGTTTCCCGGCCTCTAGCCTGCTGGAAAGGAGGTTAGCCAGGCTAATACCTTCCTAGCAGATTTTGCTAGTTTCATGCAGGCTGTTCCAATGGGCCTACCCTCTGCCTTGGCTGCATTTTCACTAGATAAATGTGGAGCTGTTTCTGAAAAATGGACAGTCTTCTTATTTATTACAAAGCCTGGTGGCTTTCAAACAGTGGTTCTAAAACATTTAGGGACACCTTTGAGTGGGTAGTTAGTTTAATCTCAGCATTCAAAAAACAAAAACAACCAACCAAACAACCAAACAAAAACACCTCACAAACAAACAACAAAAAGACAAAGGAAGGAAGACCTACAGGTCACCAATACTTGAGTCAGAGTCTGACATACTGTGCTATCACACGAATATACACAGAAACCCACAGCAGGAATAACAAGCAAGACTTGTTTTGTCTGCAAGAAAAACACCTCCCCTCCATCTCTTTCTTACGAAAAGTTGAGAGTTTGTTGAGAGAAGACTTTAATAGGTTAAACATGAACATTAACAGGGGGAAGAGAAACAAGGGAAGGGGAACAGCACCCCACCCCCAGGTGGGTACCATCTTCCAGGGAGAGAGAGAAAGAGCTAGCTTCCTTTGGGGACTTCCTGCTGTCTAGAATCATCTGAGACAAAAGAAAGCAGGAACCCATTTTTGGGAGATGAAAAGGGAGAGAGATGCAGCAGAGTAAAACAGAAGGGAAATAGAGAGAGGGAGAAGGGTAGCGGGGAGGGAGAAAAAACTTATTTTTTTTCAACATGTTAAGACCTGGTCTTTTCAACAGATAATTTTCTTCTGCCTTGAGTTTGCTTGAGCTAAGTTCTGAAGGGGTCATGCCCATGTCCCCTTTCTCCTTCCTACCATCCAGTGTAAGTTTCACAGGGAGGTTAGCAGATCAAGTCAGTTCCTCACGGATGAAGAGAAAGCTGTGCTGGTGCTCTGGGTCCCAAGATAAGGAATTGCCTTCCGAGGCTGATGCTATACTTTGCTTTGATGGTCCTTGCCTGGGAGAGTATCTGTCGGGGAACCTAAAGCCTGGAATTCACAGGATAAAGGCTTTCCAGAGGCCTCAGGATTGCAGATTTCCAGCCCTTTCCACCCTCTTTATTTTTCTCTCCTTTTCCTCATATAAGCATTCCTGAGGGCCAACTCATCTCTAAGTAGCAAACATCTGCTCCGATAAAGTCACTTCAAAATTTTAAATCTCAGTTGGCAGAAGAAAATACTCAAAACTGCAGTTTTTCCTGCCTTTAAACTTTTAGATCATAAAGAAAAGATACATTTGCTCTTCGTTTTATGTGTGTGTGTTGCCTGTTCTGCACATGTGAGCATCATGTGTGTGCAGTACCCTCAGAGGCCAGAAGAGGGTGTTAGAGCCTCAGAAGTTGAGTTACAGGTGGTTGAAAGACACTATGTAGCTTCTGGGAATGTAACCAGGTTCTTTGCAAAAGCAACAAGTGCCTTTAGCAGTTGAAACTTCTCTCCATTAAAAGCCTTGAGAACTTAAAGACAGCCTGGATTCCACACCCACAAATTCAGTTAGTTCTGGATGGGAAATAGGCAGAAAGAGGCAATCACTGCTCCCTAAACAGTACTGCGTAAGGACTATTCACATCTCATTGACATTGAGCTGGATAGCACAAGGAAACTGGAACCACAAAACATTCAGGGCCGTGTGCATAGGTTGTACACAAGTACACTTCCATGTTTCTTTAAAAAGAGATTTATTATTTTTAAAATTGTGTGCGTGCATCTCTCTCTCTCCTCACGTGTATGGGTGTCTGCAGAGGCCAGAAGAGGGCATCAGATCCCCCTGAGCTGAAGTTACGCAGTTGAGAGCGCTCAAACGCGGCAAAGTGGGAACATAACCCAGGTCCTCTACAAGAGCAGTATACTCGTAACCGCTTGAGTCATCTCTTTCTTTATTTTATTTTCCATCTATGTAGCCCTGGCTGTCTTGGAGCTTGTTATGTAGACCAGGCTGGCCTTAAACTCACAGAGATCCTCCTGCCTCTGCCTCCACACTGCCGGTGTTAAAGTTGTACACCCCCATGCTGGGATTTAGTTTTATTTTAAACATGAGCACCTGCAGGTTCCGATGTCCTTGAGGATCAGGGGATCCAGTCTCTACCAAGTATCCAGAAGGATGAGCAGTACAATTGCTCATGGAGGGCGGAATCTATAAATAAAAATGACTTCCAGCCCTGGGAGTGCAGTTCTGGGACCTTGGTGTTCTGTGAGAGTTGGCACAGCTTTGCAAGGTCAAAGCTGCTTCCGTAATATTTATCTTCTCTATATTGTTAGCCTCTTTCTGTCCTCATCCTTTACTCAGGTTCAGTTGAGTGTTCCAGAAGTTTCATAATATAATTTAATACAGAAACAGTTAGGAGAACCCTTTCTCCTCTGTTGGGCCATTTGCAGGGGTATGAAATGGAGGCACTCTTCTCAGTGTTTTGTTCCGGGAAGCATGTTTGTCTTTCATTAAGCTACATTATTTACGCTACAATTCAGTCAAATTGTCATTATTTTAAGATATATTAAGGTCAATTTAACTTTTTAATTATTTTTTTTGAGACAAGCTCTCACTGTATAGCCTTGGGTAGTCTGGAGCTCACTAAGTAGATAAGGCTAGCCCTGAGCTAACAGAGAGGTGCATATACCTGCCTCTTGCACGATACAATTAAACGTGGGCCACCCCCGTGGCCCTGTACTTCAGGTTTTCTTTTTAAACGGTTGAGGATGGGCTCGGTTGGCACATGCAAAGCCGTGACTATTTTATTCCATTTATCTCCACTATCCCCATCAGACATGCGGTTTTCTCCCCCCAACCCCCATCTTTTATCCTTTGTAGCTCTAGGATTTACAACACACGACTTCACTTTGTCCGAGCCGATTTTCAAACGACATTGAGCTACTTATGTGTGCTTTCATTGCCCTTGCTATCTCGAACTGTTGTTATAATACATCTTACCTCTCGATCTGCGCCGAACTCTTCTAGACTTTGCCATGATCTTTGCTTAAAGTAACAATTATTTCAAATGGTTTAAAGATGAAAACAAATGCCCTTTGTTCAGCTGTACAGCTTGTGCAGCTCTTTAGCCCTCTGTGTGGATACAAATTTCTAGCAGGTACCATGTTCCTCTTTGAAAAAAAAAAAATGCCTTTGGAACACCGTCACCACATCTCTTAGCACAGATCTTTAAGCCATGGAATCTCTCAACTTCTGTCTGCCTGAGAAAATGTTGTTTAAGTGTTACTTGAAGTTTGAATGACCGTTTCCCTTAGTATAGAATTCTAGATGTTTTTTTTTTTTGTTTTTTGTTTTTTTCTTTGAAGTTTGTGCTCCATTGTCTTTGGGGTTGCATAGTTTCTCATGAGAAGTCCTCATAATTCTTGTTTTTGCTCCGTTCTATACAATGCATATTTTTTCCTTTGGCTGTTTCTGAGATTTTTTTTAAAGAAAATTTTTCCATCTATAATTCTCTCTCTCTTTCCCTCTCCCCCTCCCATTTCACCCCTCCCGTGTGTGTGTGTACACATGCTTGTGTAGAGGTTGAAAGACAACTTATGAAAGTCAGTTATCTCTTTCACCATGTGGCTTGTGCCTCGGGCTTGGAGGCAAGTACCTTTTCCTGATGAGACAAGCCACCAGCACCTAGGATTCCTCTTTACCTCTGCTCTGGGTAGTGCAGTTGTTGTGTACCGAACTTTGTTGTGATTGTCCAGGGTCACTGGGCTCTTTAAGTCAATTTGTGGACATATTTTTCATAAAATTAGAAAAAAGGATGAGCTTTTATTAATTGTTCTGTCTCCCCTTCCTTCTGAGGAGGCAGAACAATTCCTTTATGTGTTAGGCTGATGCATACCGTCCACAGATTGCTCGTGTCATCAGCCATGTCTCCTTCCTACACCTTCACATTCTTGATCACTCCTTCCGCAGTTAGTTTACACTGTTAATCCTATCTAGTGTGTTTTTCTAATATTGTATTTTCCATGTCTAGAAGTCTCATTTGGGTCTTTTGTTCTCATATATGCTAATTAATCATCTTTCATTTCTAAATCTGTTTTGAGTGACTTTTTTCCCTCCCAGTTACAGACCATATCTATCTATCTGTCTGTCTATCTATCTATCTATCTATCTATCTATCTATCTATCTATCTATCTCTATGTATGTATCATCTAGCTATTTATGTATCTTTTGCTTATCTTATTAATTATTCTTCTTGTTGTCATGCCAACTGGCAGAAGCAACTTAAGGAAGAAAGGGTTTATTTAGTTCACAGTTGGGCTTTATTGTGACATGGCACTAAGTTATTTGAATTTTTATGGCTTGTCCACAGCACTATTAGCACAGCTCTAAAGATGTGATTCTTCAAAAAAAACACAATCCGATGCCCTGTGAATCACAAGTCTCTCTTCTAGTGGCAAAAAGAACCCCTTCTTAAGTTTACATGCTCTCCAGAGCTCTCTCTGTTTACCCTTTCCCGCTGGCTCTTCCGCTGGCCTCACTAGCCGGTCTGGCCTAGCTCAGGCCTCTGGGAAGGTCTCCGTAGATCTCTATTAATTTAGCTGCAAATTCTGGATGCCTAATTCTTCCTACACTCTTGTCTGATCTCAGCTCAATGATACCACAGGACGTGGTTGCCTCTAATTGACCTCTAGGCAGTTAGCTGGAGCACTGTAAGTAGCGGCGCGCATTTGATTGCATTGCTCTTCTTTGTCTGAAATAGTTTTAAAATGGATTTTGCATGGATTTTTGGTGGCTTATGGTGGGAAGGCAATTTCTCTAGCAGGTGATTTTTTTTGTGACTGTATCAGTCAGGGTTTCCAAGAAGAACAGAACTGACAGAATAAGCAAACACACACACACACACACACACACACACACACACACACACACACACACTTTACTAATCCAGCTGACATTGAGATAGTAACATTTGAATCACACCTGAGAGGTTGAAAATCCAGCACTTGCTCTGGCCATGGGGCTGAGTACCTCAGCATTGCCCATCTGGCACTGAAAATCTGGAGTGTTCCTGGCAAGTGCTGGTTCTAAGTCAGTGATGGAAGCTTGGGAACTCTGGTTTGGATACCAGTGAAGAAATCCCCAGCAACAGCACAAATGAAGGAAAGCCCTGCCATTTTCCACTGGAACCGCTGCCTGAAGGTGTCACCCACATTTGGGGTGGGTCTCCCACAGGGATTAAATCAACCCAGATAACTCCTCAGCTTGAACTACTAACTTAGAGCAGGCTGACATTGCAACCAGCCACTGCAATGGACAACTGCTGAATGCAGTCCATCTGTGAATACAATTTATTTTTGCAAGGGCATTTCTGGGTAAAATAATTTCTTCCTAGTCAGTTAATAAAAAAAAAAAAGAAATCTTCATTTCTCTATTTTGGTGTAACACAGGCTTCTTTAAACTTAAGGTGAATGAAGGGCTCAGTTCTCACCAGTTGGAATAACAAGGAAGTCATCAATGTCTTCTTTCTCTCAGAGGTGTCCCTTTTTGCAGAGTAAACCGTGTTAAAAAAAATAAAACCAAACTAAAAACATTTCTTGGGCTGGAAAGATGGCTCAGCCATTAGGAGCACTGGCTGGTCTTTCAAACGATCCTGGTTTGATTTCCATCACCCACAGGACAGCTCACAGCTGTCTGTCACTCTGGTACCAGGGGAATCCAACACGCTCTTCTTCCAGGCAATATATATTAATGGGATCCTGGAAACGATCTTTTCAGCATCCCTTTACGGCTCTCCAGGTTATGTAGTGAGGCAGGGTATTTTTCTGAAGCCAGACAGAACTCACCATTTACGATAGTGGGACCAGGCAGCATGCCTTGGAGAAATCTTCTGTCTGCCTCCTTGAAAGCGGAGGTTACAGGCAGGCTGCCACGTCTGTCCAGCTTTTTATTTTGTTTTGTTTTCAAGACAGGGTTTCTCTGTGTCCTGGCTGTCCTGGACTCACTTTGTGGACCATGCTCACCTCGAACTCACGGAGATCCACCTGCCTCTGCCTCCCTGAGTGCTGGGATTATTGGCATGTGCCACCACGCCTGGCTCTGTCCAGTTTATGAATGTGGGTGGTGGGGATATGAGCTCACGTTCTCATGCTTGCAGGACAAGTGTTCTATCCACAGAGACAGCTTGTAAAGTACGGGGCAGCTCCTTTATAAGGATCAAAGCAGCAACACTGAGAATTAGAAATACGTGTGGCTGGTGTCAGGATGAACACCTGGCACTTCAGCAGAGAACATTCTGTACCTCCCATTTCTCCCCAAACAGGCGGTAAATATTTGTGATTTTCCTTCTTTGAATTAGTCCAATCTGTTGTAATAAATCGAGTTTCAATGTTGTGTAGAGCTTTTGAAGTCTAATTGGGGAGGTGAGGGTTTGTGGAATTAGAAACATATTAAGTTAAATGTCCTCAAGTATTTCCTTCCACTTATAAGTACTTATTCAAAATAATTACTTCCATTCTCTGTTGCCAGGGAGAAAAACTTTTCCTCTGTGCACTCCATTGTCCTTGAATAGAAATAGGTTTTCCTAGAATAGCTATCATGTCCTGCTGTCATGTCAGTGGTTAGAGGGGTGTATTTTTGGATATGTCATTACTGGGTTGAGCCTCTGTTATGTTGCGCTTTAAAAATGTCCTCACAATGAAGATTTGTGTAATCAGTCCAGTACAGCCATGATTGTGAACTTGATGGATGGCTACCAGAATGGGTAGCTGAACTCCTTACTTCTGTATCATCCCTCAGAGCTTTATTCTGAGAAAACCAACCATTTGATTCTTCCTGGTCACCACCAGGCTTGAGGCCATTAAAATGCTCATCACAGGGTCTGTTGAGATGGCCCAGTCACTAGAGGTGCTTGCTGCTGATCCTGACAACCTGAGTTCACAGTAGAAGGAGAGAACCAAATTTGTAGGTTGTTCCTTAGCCTCACATATGCACTGTGACCCATGTGTATGTAATGTGCTAGGTGCACACACACACACACACACTCACAGACATTTAAGTAAGTGAAATGTATAAAGAAATTGCCTAAATTTGTGTTCTCGTTTTTCTTAATTGTCAAAATGAGACTGACCGACTAGTCACACAAGGTACTGAATTTGAAAAAAAAAAAAAATTATAGCTTTTAATTTTCTCCTGGTTTATATCGCATTTAGGCTATATCAAAGTACATTTTAGGGTTTTTATATCACACAGAGGGATACACGCAGAGCTTCCTCTTCCTATTTGTATAATTAGCAACAAAAGGCAAATCACTGCATTATGATGACTGCAGCCTTGTTACGTATTAAGGAATAGATTTCCAGTTCCTCAGTTCCTCAGGCACTTATTTTGAAAAGCAACCTAAATTCTAATATCATCATATATTATATCATTATATTTTGCCTGAATGTGTAGCTGTGTGCTCACGCGTGAGCCTGGTGCTCAAGGAGGCCAGAAGAGGGGGGTTGGATATCCCAGAACTGGAGGTACATTTGGTTGTATGCCGCCCTTTGTGTGTGTGGAATCAGATCCCAGCCCTCCGGAAGAGCAGCCACTGCGCTTAACCCCGGAGCCGTTTCTCTAGCTCCAAATTCTCCATTTTGAGCTTCGAGTCAAGGCTTTTCAATGTTTGTAAGGTGGATATTAAGATGGTACGATTAAGATGAAAGACATTTCCTGCGAGGTTCTCTGGAGAAAGACTGAGCCCTACATCTCAGGACGCACGAATCTGTTTTCAGGAAGGTGCTTTGCTATTGATACATCCTCGCTAATTGAGTTTGTTCTCTCTATTGGCTTTAGGCTGCATTAATCTTTTCATTTGCAAATACTACAGCTCTAAAAATATTACTTTTCCGAGTCAATCCCGGGTGCCGAGTGACACTGTATCATCACAAGCTGGATGGTGAATGTTTATTGACTCTTGCTTTAGGAGAGGAGCTGAGCTCCTGCGCATCTTCCCTGCAAAATCACTCGAAATGCATTCCTTAAACGTGATCAGCTGGTAGCCCGGCAGGACGCTTGTCAAAAGATTACTCGATATTGCTTTGCTCACAGTCTTCGCCGAGATGAATATAGTTGGTGTAATTATTCATCTACTAGGCACCTATGGGTGTTAATCACTCCTATTAAAAACTGCATTTTTAACACAACATGTCACACCAAAGGCTTTGTTTCATTTTCTTAGGAATTGTCTTTCGTGTACATGTCTATAGAGGAAATCTTATGGAAGTCTTATGATGATTAAGCCTGTAAGTTTTATTACACAGAAAAAAAAATTTGACCACTCCAGCATCTCCAGAAAGTATGTAATTGTGTCACTAAAAGTTGGAATCCTGGTGTGGGTGTGTGGGCACGTGCCTTTAATGCCAATGCTCCAGAAGGAGAAGCAAGCAGATCTCTGTGAGTTTCAGGCAACCTGGTCTACACAATGAGTTCCAGGCTAGCCAGGGTTAATCAACAGACCCTGTCTCAAGAACAAAACCAAACGAAGCAAAACAAAACAGTAGAATAAAACGATCTGGGGACACTTCATTAGTACCTCAATTGTGTGTGAGTGTGTGTGTTTGTGTTTGTGTGTGTGTGTGTGTGTGTGTGTGAGAGAGAGAGAGAGAGAGAGAGAGGTGGATGTGTGCACACAGGTGTGTGCGTGTGCAGAGAAGCGATTTGGGTGTCCTGTTCCATTACTCTGCCCTCTATTCTTTTGAGACAGGGTCTCCCACTGAACCTAGCTAGCCTGTCATCCAGGAGGACCCGGGCATCTGCCTGTCTCTGCTCTTCACGGTGCTGGGTTACAGGCACACAGCCGATACCTAGCTGTTTCTGTGGGTGCTGAGCTTTTAAACCTGGGTCCTCTTGCATGCATAGCAAGTGCTCTTTCCCTCTCAGCCACTTCACCGGCTCCCCAGTTTCAGGATCTCTGAAGTGTCGTGGATTTAGTAAGACACACCAGAAAAGACGTAGAGATAAGAAGTGACCAAAGTAAGCCTCTGCTGCTCTTGCAGAAAGTTACTCCAAGTTAGAAATGGACACACTGCTTAAGTATAAATACAGGCCCATTGATTTCAAGGGGGATCCATGAACATCCATGTGAGCAGGATTTGACGTTAAATCTCTTTTGTTGGCTCGGCAATTTAGGTTTTTAGCTCTATTTATGTGCCACTATATCCACTAAATAGCTCCTAAAATGAATGTATTTTATGTCTCAGATCGTCAAGCCTATTTAAACTGCTCTCTCATTTTCTACATAAATATTCCTATGGAGCTGGCTTAGTACAAAGACCACTGGCTATCCAGGAAACCTCCAGTCCAAAGCTTATTAATTTTTTCTTGGCTCTGATAAATGACTTTAAAGTGAGGGAGTTTCTTTTAAAAAGTCCATTGTTCCCCAAACATCAGTCCAAGAAGCAGGGAGAAGGAAGACCAGAGCACAAGCTAGAGATTGAGAAAGACTTCCAGTGTCAACCTCTGCCCCCCCCCCACACACACCCACACATACACATAAACATCTATTAACTTGGGTTCCTTTCAACAGCACATACACTAAAATTGGGGTAATACAGAAAATATGAGCGCGGCCCTGAGCAAGCATAAGACAAATTCATGACGGAATACAAATCCTCTCATCAAAATAGGAGTTAAGCTGAGCTCCAGGCTTAAAAGATAGTTTAAAAAGGAGTCATAGTGCTTCCGGTTAATCATTTTGTGTGTGTGTCTGTGTGGTGTGTGTGCGTGTGCGTGTATATGCTAGCATTTGAGACAGAGTCGTATCTAGCCCCCAGCTAGCTTCAAACTTACTATATAGCTCCTGCTGGCCCAGAACTTTCATATTGTTCATATTGCTGAACCTAGAGCTCACTGATGAGGTTAGGCCGGCTGGCCAATGAGCTTCAGGGGTCTTCCTGTATCTGCTCCCCTCATGCCAGGGTTACTGGTGCGCTTCACATGGCTGCTGGGAATCTGAACTCGGGTCCATATCCTTGTGCACCAGGTACCTGTCCATCCTAGCCCTCTCCCTAGCCCTTAATTTGCCAGATGTGGTGACATACGCTTGTACTCCCAGCACTTGAAAGGTTGAGGCAGGAGAATGCCGAGTTTGGGGCTACAGAGCAAGGCCCTCTTTCCACAAAGAAATCACAAATGCAACAATTCACTATCATTATTTATCTTCTCTGTTAGAAGCCAGACATTACTCTTTTTTATTCACTGTTAATTCCCAGTCTAGCAGAAAGTATATAGTTGGTGCTCAGCACTATTTGAATAAAGAATAGAGGCTGCCTCTGCCATCCTTCATGACCAGGCCTTTGCAAGATCCAGATATCCTATGGTCACCTGGTACTTTAAAATTGGGTTGTTCTGTGTTTCACATGCTGCTTGTATGGCATAGCCAACGGGACCTGGCTCCAGAGCTCAGCCACCAGCCTCAAAGATGAGTGTACCTCAAGAGCCCACAAATGATCCACTTGAGTTCTAGATGGAACCGGGTGTGGGATATTGCGGCCCAGGGTAATTCACAAGCTTTTGTTTTTTAATCTTTGTGTGTGTTCATATGTGTACAGCTGTGTGTGTGTGCGTGTGTGCATGTGTGCATACCATGTTGTTTCTGTGAAGGTCAGAGGATAGCTGGGGTGTTGGTCCTCGCTTTCCATCTTAAGACATGGTCTCTTGTTCTCAGATGCCAATGCAAGGCTAACTTTCTGGCAAGCTCCTGAGCTTTGGCTCTCTCTGCCTATTGCTTCCTCATATGGATAGTGGGATCACCGATTCATTGCTACCACATACAACTTTCCATGACTTCTAGGGATCTGAATTCAGGTCTTTATGCTTGCATTCCAAGTGCTTTTCCCATCGAGCCATCTTTTCTGCCCAACTTCCAAGCTTCGGATAGTGTGATTTGGGAAGCATCTCTATCTATACAATTCCAGGCTTACTCTTTCCTTTGAGGGTTCTCCTCACTCCTCCCTTAGTGTTTTAGGAGTCACTGGTATCAGTTTAATTTGTGTTGAAAAAAATAAACACAAACTACAACTTAAAACATATTATTACCACTGTTCCTGGACTCCTTCACTGGGGGTTGTGCTTCAGTCTTGACAATGATTCAATGCTGTTGAGGCAAGGATGTGCCACTATCATCATTGGTCCAGACATCCTGGAAATTGAAGTGAGACTGCTGAACTTCAAGGCTGGAAAAGCACGAATGCTGTCCTAGGACTAGATGTTTGGAGCAATTGAGTTTAGGAGTGTCAAGGCGGACTGTGACTTGGCCTCTCAAGGAGAACGACACCCGTGGTCCTCCAGCTGGCTTCGATGAATGACAGAATGCTTTTCATCCCTTCTCTACATTCTCAGCCTTCGGTTTCTCCACGATAACAACACCTGAACTTCCCTCGTCGCATCTGTCTCGTTGCTAATGTGCATGTTTTCCCTTCCCTCAGCACTTGGATACCAGATGAAGTTTAGATAAATGGATGCCAGCTCACTTCCAGTTGCTTCCTCGTGGGCTCTGGACGGTGCAGTGCAGCAGGCAGTCCCAGCGAGAAGAGGCCTGAACTCTCTGCAGTTCATTGGTCCCATATGGATCAGAGCAGCTGGAAGGATGGATGTGCTACCTGAGGCCAGCTACTGTGTCTCCAACCGTGACTCCCACTTGCTGACCCTCGAAGAATGCATTCCACTGGAAGGGATGTTGATGGCGCCTTCCTGTTGGTGATGGATGGTGTTGTTTAAAACTGATGGTCTTGTAAACCATCGCTGAGTTTCCGTGTCTCACAGATGTGAGTGAGGCAGATAGTCAATAAACAATGCCGCGTTCTTCAGGGATGTGCAGTCCTCTCCCCACCGTGTTGGCCAGATTGTCCTGCCAACAGACAGGTGTGTGGTTTCTTGGGCCAGGAAAGAAACAGCTTCCAGAAACAAAACAACACAACAACAGCAAACAAAAAACATGTTTCTGACTGGTAATATTCTACGCAAAAAAAAAAAAAAAGTTTCCTTTTAACATTTTTTGACTTACTTATCACTAATAAATGTACGCACATGCATGTGCACAAGCATCCTGCCTTGGCACATGTGTGGAGGTCAGAGGACAACTTGAATTGAATCAGTTCTTCCACTTTGTTTTTGAGGCAACGTTTCTCTTACTGCTTCTGCCCCCCCGCCCCCCCCCCGAGTTGTATACTCCAGGACATCTGGTCCCCAGGGATTCCTGTCTATTCTCTCATCTCTACTTCTACCTCACTGAAGGAGTTGATAGGCCACTGGCATTGCCGATGCACACCATTGCCTCTGGGTTTTTATGTGGGCTCCGGGAGTCGTGGTCAGGTCACGAGGCATAGGCAGCAAGCACTTTTAATTGCTGAGCCATTTCAGTGGCTCCACAGATGCACTTCTTTTCTTTTCTTTTTTTTATAAATTTGGGCATTTTATGATTTTTAAAAATTATTATAATTTGTCACAATTTATTTAATTTGTATCCCGGCTGTGGTCCCCTTCCTCATCTCCTCCCAATCCTACCCTTTCTCCCTCTTCGCCCCCTAGGCCCCTCCCTAGTCCACGGATAGGGGAGGTCCTCCTCCCCTTCTATCTGACTCTAGCCTATCAGGTCTCATCAGGACTGTCTGCATTGTCTTCCTCTGTGGCCTGGCAAGGCTGCTCCCCAAGGGGAAGGTGATCAGAGAGCCTGCCACTGAGTCCATGCAAGAGAAAGCCCCTGCTTTCCTTACTAGGGACCCACTTGGAGACTGAGTCTATGGGCAGCGGTTTTAGGTCCTCTCCATGCACTGTCCTTGGTTGAAGTATCATTCTCTTCAGGGCCCCCAGGGCTCAGGGTTTGTTTGTTTGTTTGTTTTTGTTTTGGCTCTGTTGGTCTCCTTTTGGAGCTCCTGCCCCCTCTAGGTCTTTCTATCTCCCCCTTCTTTCATAAGATTCCCTGCATTCTGGCCAAAGTTTGGCTATGAGTCTCAGCCTCTGCTTTGATACCTCAATCAGTAGAGTCTTTCAGAGGCTGTCTGTGGTAGGCTCCTGTCCTCTTCCCTGTCTTCTCCTGCTTCTGATGTCTATTGTGTTTGCCTTTTTGAATGAGGATTGAGCATATTTCCTAGGGTCCTCATTGTTTAGCTTCTTTAGGAGTATAGATTTTAGTATGTTTATCCTATATTATATGGTTAATATACACTTATGAGTGAGTATATACCATGTGTGTCTTTCTGCTTCTGGGTTGCCTCACTCAAGATGATCTTCTCTAGCTCCCACCATTTGCCTGCTAATTTTTATGATTTCCTTGTTTTTAATTGCTGAGTAGTATTCCATTGTGTAAATGTACCACAATTTCTACATCCATTCCTCCACTGAGGGGCATCTGGGTTGTTTCCAGCTTCTGGCTATTACGAATAGAGCTACTATGAACATGGCTGAGCAAATGTCCTTGCTGTATACTTCAGCATATTTTGGATATATGCCTAGGAGTGGTACAGCTGGGTCTTGAGGTAGCACTATTCCTGATTTTCTGAGAAAGCACCAGATTGATTTCCAAAATGGTTGTACAAGTTTACATTCCCACCAGCAGTGGAGGAGGGTTTTCCTTTCTCCACACCCTCTCCAGCATGTGTCGTCACTTGAGTTTTTGATCTTAGCCATTCTGATGGGTGTAAGGTGAAATCTCAGAGTCATTTTGATTTGCATCTCCCTGATAACTAAGGACATTGAGCATTTCTTTGTGTTTCTCTGCCATTCGATATTCCTCTATTGAGAATTCTCTGTTTAGTTCTGTTCCCCATTTTTAAATGGGATTACTTGATTTTTCTGGTGTTTAACTTCTTAAGTTCTTTATATATTCTGGATATTAGCCCTCTGGCAGATATAGGTTGTATATCTGTAAGTATAACGTAAGTATAGGTTGGTGACCCAATCTGTAGGGTGTTGTACAGATGCATTTCTTAGTGGTGATGTGTTTTGAGATGGCTCTGCGTGGAATCTGTGATTCCTGGGTGGGCTCTTGGGAGCATCTTCACTCTCCCTCTGCTGGCTAGGGAGATGATGGATGCTTTCCTGATTTGGATACACTACTCAGACTCTGCTGGAAAGTTCTACTTTACAAAAGGTGAGGTTTCTTCTTGTATAAAATTGGGTGAGGCATCATACAGTTGTATAGAAGGACCATCATGATTGACCCTTTCCAACTTTTACGCCAACTACATAACCTCCTAAGCCGTGAATCTGTGCTCCCTAAACAACCCCTGACTTCAACCTGACCTTCACTCTGGAGTAGCTATCCCATCTCATGAGGCAGGAGAAGAATGCGTGTCTCTTAATCACCTTCTGGGCAGTTCATGGGAAGGAGATAGTTTTTATTCTGGCTGCATTCATTTCTATGGACATAAGTTGGATGAAGCACCAAGGTAGTTTTAGGGTTTCCTTTAGAAGAGCTTCCCAACAGCTTTTTAAGTCTCCTCTCTTCAAATAAATGTCAGTTTTACTATGGGTAGAACCACATTTTTTTTTCTTTATTTCTAAATATTCTGTAGTACAATGCTAGCTATAAATCGAATGCCATTTCTTTCCTGGTGACTCTAGTACCCTGAATTACTCAATTTCAGAGGCACCTGGAAAACACAGTGGCATGCCGTGAGGACAGTGGGGTCACGTGTTTAACCAGTCGGTTCCCAGATGTTGGTTCTGCTTGGGAAGAGCATGGGTGTTTTATGAGGTGGAGCCTCCCTGGAGGTAGTGGGCCATTAGGAGTGAGTCTTGGGGTTCTAGAGCCCCACCCCCTCCTGTTCATTTTCTGCCTGCTTCCTAACCGAGGACACACTTGAGATCGGCAATCTTTGGCTGCGGCCCCTAGGCCTTCCCTCCCATGATGGACTATACCTCAAACTGTGAGTCGGAATAAACCCTTCAACTGGTACATTCATTGAATCACAACTTTCTCTAGGACTTGTTTGTATTTTTTCATTTCTCCGTTGCCAGTGTATCTAAGAGCATTTGGCACATTCTTTCTATTAGGGAAATACGCACTTGTTTTTGCCCATTTTCTCTGATCTTTCTCTGATTAGATAGATATTGTATTCTTGTTGTCATGTTTGTTCAGGACTATTACCCATCATGCCTGCTTTGTTTTTTAATTTTTTTGTCCTGTTGTCATTTTCGTATGTTTTGGGGGAATTCCTCAATTCGGTCATCAGTCTTCCGCATGCCCTTTCCGATACAGCCCTTCTCTATGTGTTTTATTTTGACTTTCATATTCTTAATTTCCATGAACTTCAAATACTTCCAATTTTTTCTTTGTTGTTACTGTTTGTTTGAGACAGGGGCCAACCTGTCTTTGAACTTGACAATCCTCCTGTCTCAGTCCTCTGAGCATTGGTACTGCAAGGGTTGCACCACTCTGCCCATAGTTTTATGTTTCCAGACGTCTAGGGTCTCACTGAAGATACAAAGTATCCTTTAAAAAATTTCCCTTTTCTTCTCATGCATTAATCCGTTCCTTCTGACTGGAGCATTATACAGAAACAAATTGGGTTCACGCTGCACTATTACCAAGCCATACGATAAGAACCTCTCCTTGAGTCCCACTCTTAATTACACTAAGCGCCACCCCGGGGGAGACATAGTCACCTCAGGTGAATGTGTCTGTCCGATTGCTCTGAAATATAATGACTCTGAGATTACTCCCTGTTTTTTTTTTTTTTTTAATAGAAAAACAGAACATCGAAATGGGTGATTTTGAACCCACTGAGAGCTGATCCACCCCTGCAGGATGGAAGCTTCCCGAAGGTTGACAGTCATGTTCTCTCCCCTGACGCATCTTCAGCACTTCCCCCATAATTGCTACCTAACTAATAATATTCATTAAACAAAAGAATGCAATTCCAGATTTGGCGTAGATTGCCACTCGATTTGTTTCGAAGGCAGAATCCAAAGAAGGCTATAATGCTCTAGTCGGGAAAGAACATTTTCATTCTGCTCTTCATTATCTATTGCCTCACGTAGAATTGAATTAGAGGGAAAGAGCCAGGGACATAGCTGACATAGTGGGAGTCTGGGCACACTAGACGGTCAGAGGCAGTAGAGCCCCTTCTCTCCGTCCACTCTGAAGACAAGAGGGACGGTGCTTCCTCATCGATGGGATAGCATGCCTGGCCAGAGCAACTTCCTGGAGAAAGGATTATCTTGGTTCATAGCTTAACAGCATCAGCCCTTCTTGGTGGAGAAAACGCGGTGACTGGGGGCACCGTGGCAGCAGGCAGTGTGAGGCCAGGACTGCTCAAGCTGAGAGAGGGGAACGTTGGTGCTCAGCGCAGCCTTCACCTTTTACCTGACTATATTCGTTCAGTCTGGAACTCCGGCCCATGGGTGGCTCACCTGTAAAATCCTCCAGGGATATTTGTTTTTTATAGATATTGTTTTTCTGTGTAACCCCGGCTGTCCTGGGACTCCTTCCGTAGGCCAGGCTGTCCTCACACTCGGAGACTGGCCCGCCTCTGCCTCCTGAGTGGTGGGGACTGAAGGCGTGCACCACAAGCTGGCTCCTCCAGGATTCTTACCCACCCAAGGTGTGGCTTGTTAATGCCCTTGGGAGTTCTTAGAGGTTTAAATGTTTTATGGTTTGTTATTGGCGTGGTGTATGTGTGCATCTGTGAGTGTATGCCACATGTGTGTGGCACCTACAGAGAACAGAAGCGTGTGTGGATCTCCTTGAGCTGCTGGTGGGCATGAGCTCTGAGAAGCAAACTCAGAGCCTCTGGAAGAATAGAATGTGCTCTTAGCTGCCAGGCCATCTCCCAGCATCAAGTCTCTCTGCTTTGTTTTGAGTGCTGGGACTCAAAGGTCATAGGCACCCTGCCACGAACCACATCCCCATTTCCATATTCTTTAGATTTTATCACACATCTTAAAGCTGAAAGACAGTGAATAGCCCAGCTACCTTTATAAATAATACAAGAACACCACGACAAGATTGTTACCTTTAACTTGGCATGATGTTGCTCAGAGGTTTAGACATGATTTCAGCCCAACTAAGAGGACACTATCATTTAGACGTGAGAAAATATAACTGGGTACTTTACTAATTTGCCTGATCATTTTTTCTTCTCGCATCTCAGATCTTTCCTCTGAGACATTTCTCTCCATACAGAACATCTTTTAGACACTCCAGTACTGAGGGGAGGGGCGCTGAGGCGATGGCTCAGCACATAAATGTGATTGCCAAATTTGCAGAGGACCCGAGTTCAGCCCCAGCACCCGTACGGCATCTCACAACTGCCTCCAGTTTCAGGAGCTCTGCTGGCCTCTTCTGGTCTCTGTGGGTATTGCATCCACTTGGCACACACATACAGACAAGTATGCACATAACTCACAAACACACACAACATTAAAAAATAATTAGAAAGAAAATTAATTAAAAAATTTAAAAAACCACCTTTGGAGCAAAAAGGAAGGAAGGAAAGACTGAAGGAGGAAAATGAATTACAATAGCAAAATCTGTTGATTGTAAGGTCTTTTGTTTTTATGTTATTTTATTTATGTGTGTATTTGTTAATTTAAGGTTCTGGGGATTAAATCTGCTTATAATAACAGTAATAAACTATTTAGGTAGCAGTCCTAGAGTTTTCTGTATGTAAAATTGGATCAACTACAAAAATCAGTCCTATTTGTAGAAGTTAACACCCTCGAGTTATATCTAGAGACCTCTAGAGATTTTACTGTTGCATGTGAACCTGATCAGCTCAGTGGTTAGTCCCAGAAACACCCTGTAGATTCTAGTCCTATTATGCACTAATTCTTTTTTTTATTAGTTACATTTTATTAACTCTGTATCCCAGCTGTATCCTGCTCCCTCATTCCCTCCCAAACCCTCCCTCCCTCCCTCCCTCCCTCCCTCCCTCATCTACTCCCTGCCCCTTTCCAAGTCCACTGATTGGGGAGGACCTCCTCCCCTTTCATCTGACCCTGTTTTGTCAGGTATCTTCAGGGCTGGCTGGGCTGCAAAGTCCTCCTCTGTGGCCTAGCAGGACTGCTCCTCCCTTGGGGGGTGGGGAGGTCAAAGAGCCTGCCATTGAGTTCCTGTCAGAAATAGTCCCTGTTTCCCTTACTATGGGAAACCAGTTGGTTACTGAGCTACCACAGGCTTAAGGAGATGCTCAACATCCTTAGCCATCAGGGAGATGCAAATCAAAACAACCCTGAGATTTCACCTTACCCCCATCAGAATGGCTAGGATGAATAACTCAAGTGACAACACATGCTGGAGAGGAGTGGAAAAGGGGAACCCTCCTCCATTGCTGGTGGGAATGTAAACTGGTACAACCACTTTGGAAGTCAATCTGTGCTTTCTCAGACAATTAGGAATAGTACTTCAATATCCAGCTATACCATTCCTAGGCAATATACCCAAAATTTGCTCAAGTACACAACAAAGACATTTGCTCAATCATGTTTGCAGCAGCTTTATTTGTAATAGCCAGAAGCTGGAAACAACCCACATGTCCCTCAATGGAGGAATGGATACAGAAATTGTCGTACTTTTTACACAATGGAATACTACTCAGCAATCAAAAATGAGTAAATCATGAAATTTGCAGGCAAATGGTGGAATCTAGAAAAGATCATTTTGAGTGAGGTATCCCAGAAGGAGAAAGACACACATGGTATATACTCACTAATATAGTCCTATAAGATATGATAAACATTATGAAATCTATACACCTCAAGAAAATAAACAAAAAAGATGATCAATCCTCACTTAGAAAGACAAATGGGATTTGCATTGGACATAGGAGAAAACAAGTAACAGGACAGGAGCCTACCGCAGAGGGCCCCTGAAAGACTCTACCTAGCAGTGTATCAAAGCAGATACTAAGACTCATAAGCAAACCTTCAGCAGGGTTCAGGGAATCATATGAAAGAAGGGGGAGTTAGTATGATGTGGAAAGGATAGGAGTTCCACAAGGACCAAATATATCTGGGCACAGGGGTCTTTTCTGAGACTGACACTCCACCAAGGACCATGTATGGATATAACCTAGAACCTCTGCTCAGATGTAGCCCGTGGTAGTTTATGCACTAATTCTGTATAGAACATCAGCCTAAAACGTAACCAGCTTGCCAACCTCCTTATCTCAGTTTTTATGCATCGGGACTCTGGACTTGGCTCAGCTGTCTCCTTTGGCTTAGGGTCTCTCAAAGGCTGACATTCAGGGGCTGGCTAGAGCCACCACCATCTCAAGGCTGCACTGAAGAGCCAGTGCAATGCTGAACAGGGGCAGTGAGCAATATCCCTGAACTCTAACTTACCTTGGGAGAAAATTTAGACTGCTACTGTTAGCTATAATAATAGCAGTAGAAGTTTATTTTTTTGACAATTTCATGCATGTATACAACAGGTCACGGTCAGATCCACCTTAGCATCATCTCCTACCCCTCCCCAACTCTTGATGACCCTATTCTTCTCAATTAATCTCCCTCTTATTCTCATGTTTATGTATATATTTGTGTGTGCGTTTGTGTGTGCGCACACACACACACACATGCATGACCATGCATGGGTAGATACTGCACAGGTATCACTCCCAATCATCTGCTCCCATCCTCCTTCTCTTCCTGGTGATCCTTTTCCTATCACAGCTGCACTGCGTTCGTGATTGCAGCTGCCATGTCAGATCCAGAAGACAGCATTTCAGGGCAGTCCTCCATCTCTTACAGTCTGCCCATCCCCTCTTCCAGAATGTTCCATAGGCTTTAAGGGTCTCCTTCAGGGCGGAGCACGGAACAGCCATTTATTCTCGGCACCTCGAACAGTTACAAGTCTCTGCTTTAACTGTCACCCGCTGCTAAACTAGCCTGACCAAGGCTAAGTCATGTTTATAGGACTCACTGATCAGCTTAAAGCCTGGTTACACATGTTGGAAAGCTAAGCATTAAGAGCGAAGTTTTAAACAGATGTCTTTTCATCTAAAATAACGATTTTTACTTCTAAACCTAAAATAAAGATTCACAATCTATTCTGAAAGACCTACGGATCTTGTTGTATTTATGAACTGACAATTGCGCAGTGTTTTGCTTCCAGATCACTTTCCAGAAAGACTCCTACCCTGTGATGCACAGGGGTCTTGGGTATCCGTGGCACCCGTGATGTCAGGCAACACGGAAGTCTAGAGCTTGCCCGCTTGAAGGAAGTAAGCAGCCTAACGCTGTTGCTTGCCCCACTGGTGACTTTGAGTTTTTCTTATCAATACAATAATTTTTAAAGCCCAAATCTAAATAATCTGAACTTTGCAGTTCAGCGGATTCCCTTCCTGATTGTGCCAATGTGTGATATACACCTTGGACTGAAAGAGACCTGGAGAAGAAAGGGTTTACTTGGCTTATAGGTTACAGTGTCTTATCTAGGGAAACTTGGGCAGGAGCTCAAGGCAGGAACCTGAAGCAGAGAGGGTGGAGGAACGCTGCTTACTTGGCTGGCTCTCAGTCTCTTGTTCAGCTACTTTTATTATACAGACCATGCCTCCCTGCCTGGGAATTAATACCTCCTACATCAACTGGCAACCAAGAGCTTCCCTCCCAGGCTTGCCAAGGTTGCCACCACAACCACCCAGTCCTCCTAAGCCAGTCTTTCCATGGCTTGCACTGATTGGCCCTTTGAGAGGATGATGGAAGAAGGAGCTGATGGCAAACAAATTTTCCTCACTTCCTCTCTACTCCAGTCTTAGCACAGAGGTCGTTTTGTATCCCACTGTGTCAACATCTACTCCAATACTTCATTGCTTCCCAACTAAAGCCCATATTTAAAACAGACACCTCAGTCACCATTGTTTTTTTTTTTTTTAACAGCTGTGGAACAAGGATCAGGGACTGCAAAGATTCTGATTTTTACTCGAAGCAGATTGTAATAATCTCTGTCTCAGAACACAACTCTATTCTTAAGTTGTCTCTTATGGTAGAGAGAGGGTCCTTTGGGTCTCCAAAGAAAAATCTTAGCTATTTTTTAAAAATTTTATTTTATGTGCATTAGTGTGAAGGTGTAAGATTCCTTGGAATTGGCTTTACAGACAGTTGTGAGCCACCATGTGGGTACTGGGAATTGAACCCAGGTCCTTTGGAAGAGCAGACAGTGCTCTTAACCACTGAGCCATCTCTCCAGCCCCCCTTGGCTATTTCTTATTTATAGAGAGCATATTTTAGTAGTTAGTAGATAACCTTTTGTTCTCTCTCATCATTAGTATATCCTGTCTCTTGGTATTTATTACTTAAAAACTCCTTCAGGACTTGGAAACATTCTACAATCAGAAACATAATTATTTCTGTAGCAAACTATGAAGAGGGAGAGAGAAAATATCTCCCATCAGTTCGGGTCATATTTTCCCACATGATAAGCTCCAAGCAAATCAAATTTCTCTGTCAGGACTGTTGAAAAGAAAAAGAAAAAGAAAAAAAGCCAACTGTGCACATCTTGTTTTAGAATTTGGAATTGTAGATGAGGGGTTGAGGACCAATACCAGACAGTAATGGTAGAGGGATAGGAATGTTCGGATGGAAGTCAAAGAAAGCTAAAAGGCTTGCCTTAGGAAAAATCTTTGCTAGAGAGGACTCTGAAGCATCCAGCATGAGAGGGTGTGTAACCGAGACATCTCCACTGAAATAGACACTTGTCTTTCATGATTGAAGTTTCATTATTCTGTTTTAGCGAGTTTGCCAAACACGTCTAGCTCTGTGAAGGCATTGCTCAGGCCCCTCCCAAGGCCCCTCGAGAAGTGCATTCTAGTGAGAGGCCCCGGAGCTTGGAATCATTAGCGTGGGGGTAAGTCTGATTCTAGGCGGATGAAAGAAAGAAACTAAAGTAACTAAAGCAATGGCTTATAGGTTGCTCTGCCTGTCTTCTCCCTTGGCAGCTACTGGATCCTTCATTAAGGCTTTCTGACAGAGCCACGTAAAAGCAGGACCATGACACGCATAAAACTGGGCAATTTGTCTCCACTCAGATTCTGTTGAGTCCCTGTAACCCTCTGTCATCCTGTTGACAGCTGTGTAGAGTTTTGCTATGCGAAGGCAGCTATAAAAGGCACGAGTCAGCCCTTTATCTGGCAGACACTTAAAGTTCCTAACACTTCTTTCTTGCTAGCAATACTGATTTGACAAAATTAAGGATATATATTTATTTTTATTGTGTGTGTATGAGTGGATATATGTGTGCGTACCACATGTGTGCCGTGCCCATGAAGGCCGGAAGAGGGGCGTCAGATGATCCCCTGGGACTGGATGTACAGACGGCTGCGGTCCACCAGGTGAATACTCGGAACCCAACCAGGTCCTCTGCAAGAGCAACCAGTGTTCTTAGACACTGAGCCATGTCTCCAGCCCCTCATCGCTTTCCGAATTTATTTGTTAGCAAAACAAAACAAAACAAACAAACAAACAAAAAAACTTACCGTTACCACTAATGTTTCCTCCTTTTCTCTGTGGTTTAAAAATATTCATTCCACTTTGTCAGGCCGAGCTTGTTTGTTTTCAGGTGTTGCTGGCGTAGGGTTACGCTCTACAATTCTAACTGCACGATTGGCGAGCCAATTTAATCCTCTGGTTCCTCACAAGTTAAAAGTATCAGTGCGGTGGTTAATGTTACTGGTCCATGCCCTCCTCGGACATCCCGTCTGGGCAGATCTTCTTCCGCACGTGAGGTCACCTCTGGGTGTTATTAACGCCCGAGTCAATACCAGTAATCTGCACTGCACACCATACTGTGGGTTGGCCTCACCTGGTCAGGTAAAGATCTTGTGTTATAGTTGATATCTGCAGTCTCCCCCCTCCAAGCTTACATTATTGAAGCCTTACACGGCCCCCGTCATCTTAGTTAGCTTGAACTATCGACGTGATATAGTCTTGAGTCGTCAGGAAAGCCACCCCCAACTGAAGGCTTTCCCAGATGAGATTTGTCTGTGGGCATGTCTGTGGGGGATTGCCTTGATTGTGAGTTCATATAGGAGGGCTCAGACCAGGATGGGTGGTATGTTGCCTACACAGGTGGCCCTTGACCAGCCTCTAAGCCATCAGGCAGCATTTCTCCATGGATTCTACCTACTTCCCTGACTCTTAAGTGAGTTCCTTGGTAAGATGTTTTATTGGGTGGAGTAGCAAGCAAACCTTCAAGTTCCTGCTTGAGTTCCTGCTCTGACTTCCTCAGTGACTGTAACCTGGAACTATAAGCCAAGTAAATCTTTCTTCCCATTAGTGGCCTGTAGTCTGTGTATTTTAGCACCATAATAAAAAGGAAATTACGACACTCTCCTCCTCAGGTTGCTTCCTGTTAGGGATGGGTGGGGGCTGCTGGGGGTAAAGGACCTGCAGGTAACTGCTTTTGCCTCTGGTCTGAGATCTCTGCTTCCTGACCTACTGCAGGGAGCTGTCCCTTCTGCTGTGCCCTCCCAACACACTGACCAAATTTCCCCCTGAAACCCTGTACCCCAAAAGTCTTTTGTCCCTTAAGTTTCTTCTGCTGGAAACTTTCTCATAATGACAAGAAAATCAACAGAACAAAAGGCTACATAGGAGGCAATGCCTGCCTCCTGCCTGCCTCCTGCCTCAGCTGAGGAATTGGTCCTTTCCCGCCATTAGGACCCGGTTTGAAGTATCAGCTCTTCTTGGATCTTGAGCCAATGGCTTTGACTCTTAATTTATACCAAGGGCTCTTCTGGCTCTCGTGCCTTCAGACTCAACACTTAACTATTTTTCCTTCATCTCCGGCTTGCTGACTTCAGGTGTTGGGACCTCTTAGCCTCTATGATCATGTGGTCATGTATGGTAATTCTTTATCTCCCCCTCCCCATGCCTTTCTCTCCCTCTCTTTTCCTCCCTTCCTCCAAAGATACGTGTGTGAGCAGTCTGATCAGTGCTTGTTTCATGATGTTTAGTATATTTTAATTCATGTGTATGTATAGAGGTATGCATACCTGTATGCCTGTGGAGGCCAGAAGAGGCCATCAGATTGCCTAGAGCTGGAGTTACAAGCAGTTGTGAGCTGCCTGACATGGGTGCTGGGAACCGAACTCAGGTTCTGTGAGAACAGCAACCACTCTTAACCACAGAGCCATCTCTCCAGACCTAGCTCTTAGTTTGTGAAACAACCTGAGCCAGTGTAAGACTTTTATCATTTATTTATTTAACCTCTCATATGTCTCTGTGTGTGTGTGTGTGTGTCTGTGTTTATTGCTTGTATGGTTAGTTCCATGTACACATATTTTATGGGTTCTGAGTGTCTGGTAAACCTTAACACAATCAGCTACCCGAGTCTATGTATGTGACAACTTAGCTGAGTTCTTAGACATGATGTATTTCCCACAGGTGCATGTGTTGAAGGCTTGACCGCTAATGCAGTGTTCAGAGGCGGGGAATATTTACACAAACATCTGTATGTTGGACTTAATATTTTCTCTCAAACTATGGCTAATCATTTCTATGTTATTGATTGAACAATGCGTGCTTTCACCATTTCCTAAAAAGCACCATTCTTAAGAACATTTTAGCCTAAGGGAGGGAAATGATTTCTGCTCCAAAAATTATAAAGTGGGCATCTGCAAACTGACATAAGTGCGATCAAAATGAAGCTCTTTCTCGAAGGAAACAAAGACACATCTCTGTCCTTCTTGCTCACACACCTGCCCACATAAAATGCAAGACAGTAAATCTGAATGATGCCCTGAGAGCCCTTTGGTAGTTAAACATAATCCAGGCAAACAAAGACAGGGGAAAGTTATCGATTTCATGTCACATAAATGTGTGTGGCACAAGCCTTAAATAATGCTCCCAGGGTCCTTTTTGCAGTGAGGGGGCAAGTCTGTGCTTAACGACGTGAGAGCTCCTTTCTCTAAGGTCAATCGTATGTATTTAACCTCTAGGTTCCCGAGTGGCTGACTGCCCCACTGGTTTATGAAGTGAAAGCCATGGAGATTGGGGATTTAGGGCGCCAGTGACTCGATCTTGCCTAGTTACCCACGCATGGTGACAAATTCATTGTAGGCTGCAACCTCACCCTTCCAGGAGGCGTGGCTGGCCGGCTCTCACTTCAGACTTACTCCCTGAGGTGCAGAGCCCACAGTCACCTTTGGAAAACGTATGTGATCGCATGTCTGTGAAAGAAAATGGTCTGCTCTAACTGAGATTCCTCCCAACTATAGCAAACAGCTATCGAGGCAAAGCCAAGATCTTGGTGTCTCTTCAGTTTTTGTTCCCTATCTGGTAAATTTCAGCTTTGTGTGTTTTCCAAAGTTGTTTTAAAAAAGAAAATGCTAGGCCTGAGGCAGAGAAGATAGCTCATCAGCTGCTGAGGCCTGATGACCTATGTTTGATCTCCTGAACCCACACAGATGTGGACAGAGAGCTGACTCTACATAAAGTCCTCTCAGCCGATACACAAGCATTCCACAGCATGTGTGTGCCCTCTCCAACACACACACACACACACACACACACACACTAATAAAGAAATAAAAATGTTAGGCCTTTGAGATGTGCTGTTAGAGAAGGATGGCAAGGAGAAAGAAGGAACAGACACTAGCAGAGATCAATTCACCAGAGGTGCAGGATGCCCCACTTTGAGACTCCCAGCATGCACCAGAAATAAAAACTCAGCTCTACCAGCAGAGAAGGGTATTTTATTTGAAGCCAGCACTATGACACAAATGTATGTGTGTCCTCTAGCTATGCTTGAGTTGAAATGTTCACCCTCAAGGTGATGATGTTAGGAGGTGAGCTCTGGGAAGTTGTTAGGTCATGAGCACTTGCCTTTATAAATAAGAATAGTGACCTTAGAAAAGAGGCCACAAAGAGACCCAGCTCCTTCCCTCAAGGGAGACAGGTTTGGGTGGTATGGCTACAGATGGGTTAGAGTAGGAAGGCTGGACTGAGGAAGCAGGCTCTGTTCAGGCCCTGAGTCTGTCAATATCTGGATCCTAAATTTTCAGCCTCTACAAATGAACTCAAACATCTAGGATTTTCAACTTATACCTCACCTCCTTTCCATCTTGTTTTTTGTTTGTTAGCTTATTGGGTTTTTTGTTTGTTTGTTTTTGTTTTTGTTTTGAGATAGAATCTTGCTGTGTAGTGCAGGCTGGCCTCAAACATTGTCATACTGTCTCAGCCTCCTAAATACTGGGTCTGTGCCACCACACCTACCTCCTAACTTATTAAAAAAAAAAAAAGCTGACATTTTATTCTTCCGTTTGGTAAACTCTCATTTAAGCATGAGCTGAAAAATTACATATAAAACAAAACTTGGCCTCTTATGAAGGGGAAAAAATTCAACCATAAGACACAACCAAAATAATAGGAAAAAAAAATACAACCCTGATACCAAGAGCTCAGAGTTTCCACCTTTGTCAGCATGAAATTAATTCTGCCCTGTTCTGACTTCTTACAGAGAAGTTAGCCAAGCAGAGAAATTTGACAGTTCTAGGGCAGACAGAGCACTCATCAAAGCATCTGGACGGCTCCACAGCTCACAGGTGAGCAAACAGAGACGCCAAGGCTTAGAAAATCTGGAGAGATGGACAGGACACCAACATGGACCTCTCTAAGTATTGAAACCCTGGCCCAGACCCCCTGTACTTCACATTGGCTCCCCCTCTTTGCCAAAGCTCCCTGCGTGCTAGCTGCAGTTTTCTAGAAGCGAACCTCCTATCTGTGGGCCACACAGTGTCCTCCTCAGCTAGAGACGCTTGTCCTGAAGAGCCAGGAAAAAGGAGCCCTGCTGTTTCCGGAAGCCTTGCACTATGACAGATTGTGGTAACGTCTCTGGACCTGCTCTGGTCAGCTAGATCATGGGCAGAGCGGTCCATACCCAGGTGTACTGCTCAGGGCTCTTCAGAGGGACAGAATAGAGAGGAGGAGCGTATATATGCATAAAATTTTAAGATAATAACAATGGCCAAAGCACACCTGAGAGGCTGAGGGCCTGCTACTTGCTCCGCTCTTGAGGCTGGGTGCTCAGAAGTCCAAACCTGTCACAGAAAACCCAAACAGTCCCTGGGGAGCTGCTGGTCCTCAGTCAATGGTGGAAGCCTGGCAACACGTGATATCTGTTGTAGTAAATATAAAGTGTTGGGCTAGAATATGCTTCTTATGAGCCCTAAGATTATCACGGCAGCGTTATCACAAATAATGAGACACAGACACCTGTTAGGTTTATAATTGCCTTATTTATCTTGGGCCGGGCAGATATTTCACCTAAGCTGTCTCAATGACCTCACCATCCATCTCCCAGCCCCCATCCAACGCCATCCGCCTTAACCATCTTTATCTGGACTACCGTCCATCCATAATCTTATAATTACTTGCTTGTATTCTTCACCTGGTGTTTTCTGCATCCACGCCATCCTCAGAGTCCTTCCTCCTAGCCCACCCGGTTCCTTCTCCACCTAACCCACTGTGGTTCTTCCTTCCTCCTGTCTTCCCATGTGCCTCTCCTGTCCTCAAAAGCCCGGGAACCTTAGCCATGCCCACCCCATTCTGCCCTGCCCAGGTGTAGCCCACTTAATCAACCAATCAAGTGGGCAGGTTTATAAAACAAGGACAGGTGTGGCCAGATCTTGAGGGGCAGCGTCAGAACAACCCCCAACAGATATCAGCAGCAACAGGGCAAATTAGCTCAGAGACAAGAGCGAATGGCAATCAAGCAAAGGGCAGGCAACCTTCCTTCCTCCGTGTCCCCTTTGATCAGGGATGCCACCGTAGTGTGCCAGAGTGTGGGGTGGATCCTCCCACGGCAATTAAGACCAGGAAGACAATTCCTCAGGTGAGGCTTCCACTCAGGTGACTCTAATTTGTGGCAAGCTGATAATAAGACCAGCCAACACACTAAATGATGGCCTGGACTCGTGTCTGAGGACTACAACTACTTCTAAGGGAATCAAAAGATTTCTGTCATTAAGTGACACAGAAGTACATATTATTTACTTCCGTTTTTTTATCTGTAGGTGTTATTAGTTACGCCAGGAACATTTCTTGAATAAACACCGCTCGGTCCTGGAACATAGTTTTGATACACTACAGGATTGGCTTCGCTGAATATTTTTTTCACATTTTTACATTTACATTCCTGAGTGAGAGAGGGCTGTAGATTGCTATTTTCAGGATAAATTTTACTTTATTTGAAGTATTTAACTTGTGTTAGAACCTAAATGAATCCATGTGGCATGTTGAATTATGGAACAGTTATCTGTTCCTCAAGGAGAACACAGAACTCAACCATGCCACACTTTAGTTCTGGCTAAAGTAATAGATCTTCAGTCAGTATTGCTTCATTTTTTTATTATTATTTTATTTTTATCTGTTTTGTTTTGTGATAACTGGTCAATCTGAGTTGTTTTGAAAACCAGTTTCTTCTACTTACCTAAAAAAAAATTAGTTTCATCAGCTGAGCTGTGGTAGATGCACCTTTAATCCCAACACTCGGGAGGCAGAGGTAGGTGGATCTTTGTGAGTTTGAAGCCAGCCTGATCTACAGAGCAAGTTCCAGTTTATCCAGGGCTACACAGAGAAACTGTCTCAAAAAACAAAAACAAACAAACAAAAAAATTAGTGTCATCAAGCATAATTTCCACATCAAAAAAAAAAATCCAGTCTCTTTTGATCATGTGAAATTTTCAGTGTATAATTCCATGGCTTTTAGTCATGGTAGGTCAACTTTGAACAGTTTTCAAAATAAATATTATTTATTTATTTTGAACATTTCACACACATATGTGTGTATATGTATGTGTATGTGTATGTGTATGTGTATGTGTATATGTATATGTATATGTATATGTATATGTATATGTATATGTATATGTATATGTATATGTATATGTATATGTATATGTATATATAGGTGATGTATTTTGATGATCTCTACCCCTTCCATTTACCTCAGCTCTCCCCTGGAAGTTCCATTCATGTATCTCCTTCCAGTTTTTGCTTTGTTTGGAAACAGTGTCTCTCATGTTACATAGCCCTGGCTGGGCCTGACCTATCTCCCTAGACCCTGATGCCCTTGAACTCACTTGCCTCTGCCTAGAACTAGAGGCTTGTGCTGACACACCCAGTTCCATCTTTTTAAACTTAATAACCCACTGGGTCCAGTCAGCACTGTACGTGAGTATGGGACCGTCACTTGCACCATGCCCTAAAGAAAAACCAATCTTCCACCCATTGGTGGAATGGGTCTGCATTAACTGCCAACAGCTTTTCAGCTAGGGTGGGGCCTTGAGCGCCACTCTCCCATTCATGCTGAAGTTTTGTCAGTTTTTGAAACAACATATCCACTTCCCTCTGGTTGTGAGCCACTGCTATGGGCTGACTCAGAAACTTTTCTTGTCTTTCAGGAGGTACAAGAGGGCTGGGAACCTTTAATGGCAGGAAGGGAAATGCCATGGGCAACATACTTAGGGAAGCAGCTAATCTTTTGTTGTTGTTGTTCTGTTCTGTTTGTTTGTTTGTTTTAGATCTCCTGTAATCCACCTTGGTCTGGATTTATTATATAGTCAAGTCTGTCTTGAATTTCTAATCCTACTGCTGCCAGCTCCTGAGTGATGGGATTGCAGGCTTGAGTCACCAAACCCAGTTATGCAGAACCAGGAATAGTATCACACTAGGTAACTTTTTGGGTCTAGAACCTTTCAGTTAGAGGTATTTCTCAGATTCATCCACGCTGTGGCATATTTCAGTGTATTCCTCCTTATCACTAAATGCTATTCTGTTGTATAGATGTGCCACAATTTACTGATCCATTCCCTCTTTAAAGGGGATTTCCAGCTAATGATAATTATATATGCAATTGCTAATTCGTACAGATTTACGTATATGTGTTTGTATTTCTCTTGAGTTATGTACCTTGAATTAGAATTTCTTGGTTGAGTAGCAAATGTATTTAACTAAGTAAGAAATTGCAGACTTGGAGGAATGGCTCAGTGCTCACCTGCATTATTAGCTGGTGGTTTCCAATACTCTGTAACGACACTCTCAGGTAATCTGACGGCCTCTTTTGGCCTCCTCTTTTGGGTACTGCATGAATGTGGTGTATATACATCGATGCAGGCAAACATAAAGCAGGTAAATCTTTAAAAAAAAACGTAATATAGAGTATTATCTTAAAAAAAAAGAAATTACAAACTAGAGCAAGACTCATTTAGTGTTTATTATGGGGCTGTTTTAGTGCTAATGGGTTCTCTCAGTTCCTGTTTATCTGGGAAACACTGGTGAAAACCTTTTTGAGGAGTATTCTTCTGACTATAATATTCTTGATTGACTTTTCCTCCTAGTGCTTGAATATAGAATTTCACTCTCCCCTGGCACTTGAGTTTTCTGCTCAGTAGTCTACTGTAAGCCTAATGAGCAATCCTATGTATGAGTTAATGTTCTTTGTTGTTTTTGAGAATTTTTGTCTTTATCTTTTTCTTTTTGACATTTTGGCTATTATCTATCCTGGCAATGATCTATTTCAGTTGAATCTAGTTGGGAGTCCTGTAGGCTTAGATTTTTCAGAAACCTACTTTATTTAAGGTTTTAAAATTCTTCTACCTCCCTTCCAACCCTCCACCCCTACCCCTCCACCCACCTTAGGTAGGAGATTAGTAGGGAAAGGGGCTGTAGACTCCCTTTTCTACTTCCTGCTAATAAGGGTCGATGAGTTCTTTGAAGATTTTAAGATTACCAAACTCAGTTGTCAGGATAGCAGCAGTCTGGTCAAACAGTGAAGCAGCAGCAGCAACACAGCAGAATGATTCGGTAGAACCAGCAAGACTCTGGCCAAAGGGCGCAAGTCCATCAAGGTGTCGGAACTCGGCCGACGTAGCCTGAGAAGTTCTCTGCCGCATGTCTCTCTACAAAGACCAGTGAAGGATGTGAACACTGCAAAGTGTAGCGCTGCAAAAGCGTTCTCTCACTGTCTGTGGGCTTCCATTTATCCTTTCTCAGAGTCCACGTGAGGATGTTTTTCAGCTTACAAAAGCCAGAATCCTTACATGAGGTAGCCTCCAGAGGACAAACATCATGTGCCTTTTCTGAGGAGGCTATTTCCTGTGGGGACTGTCCTCTGAGGGGGAAAATCATTTCCACATCCCATACTTGAAGACCAAAACAAAAAAACATATTCATATGTCACACTTCAGAGCTCCTGAGATGTCCCTCCCCCCCCCTTTTCTTTACTTTCTGGATTTTGCAGTATTCAATTCACTGGATACAGTCAGGGGGCTTGCCACATCTCCTCCCCACCTCCAATCTGTGGTTTTGTGTTTTCAGGGTTTTTTTTTTGTTTGTTTGTTTGTTTGTTTGTTTTTTTTACCAAACATTCTGGTGAGTATGCTGTGGTACCATCCCTTTAGATGGACAGGTGAGTGGATGGATGGACAGATGGATGGATGCTGTGTTTGTGTGTATGCATCTATATGCATAAGTGTGTGTAGATACACTCCCATGTGTAGAAGCCAGAAGCTGATGTTGGGTTTCTCTCCTTAATCACTTGTGGGTTTTTTGTTTGTTTGGTTGGTTGGTTTTGTTTTTTTCATTTCTAAGACATCGCTACTCATTGATCTCAGATCTTACCATTTGGGCTAGACTGCCAGCCAATCCCAGGCTTTGCCTGTCTCACCTCCCAGTGCTGAGGTCACAGACACTCATCACTGAGCCTGGCTTGTAAGAGGGCTTTGGGGATCCAACCTTACCCTGTGCAGCAGGAACCATTCTCACCAAGCCAAGCCCCCTCTCATTTGTATTTTCTAATGACCATTTGCTATGATATCTCCTTTTTCATATGATCTGCTCAAAATTTTATGCATTAAAAAATGACACCAGTTTTACTATTGAGTTATAAAAACAGATTTAGAATATTCGTTTTATAAATATTTTTCCCAATTTTGTTTTATTACTGAGCCCTTGTAAGAACACACATTTCCAACATTATTAAGGCGTACTGATTTTTTTTTCTACTTTACTTAGTGCTTTTGACATTAAAACTAAGACACCTTTGCCTAACCAAGGTCTGTGTTTCTTCTAGAAATTTTACCGTTGTGGTTTTTTGCATTTATGCTTATGACTCTTTGAAAGTTAAGTTTTATGTCTAGATCAAGGTTAATTTTTTGGCATTCAATCAAGTCTAATTGTTTGAACAGACAGTTCTTTCTCTTTGAATTGCCTTGGCACTTCTGATGGTTACGAATTGACTGTCTCTGTGTGGGCCTTTTTCCAGACTCTCTGTTCTGTTCCACTAATCAGCATGTCTACTATCTTTGTGGGTCTTCTCCCCCTGATGCTGTAGTAAAATGCCCTGACAAAAGTAACTTAAGGGAGATAGGGTTTATTTCAGCTCACAGTTCAAGGGTAAAGTTCATGGTGGTGGTTAGGTCAAAATACCCAAACTGTGGGTATTTTTAAATTTTGGAGCTGACCTAATAAGGACCTAAAGCAAAGGCCGGGAGAAGCTTCTCATAATAACAATAGTTGCAACCAGACACTAGGCCGTACTCTGTGGTCCTGCAGAAAGAATCAAGTTCCCGTCATAAGTGCTGGTTGTCAGTGTGGGACACTGGGCCTGACGCGGATGTGTCCTAGAGTCAGCCACCGTTTTCTTCTCAGTAAAAGTTCCACAAGGGGGGGGGGGGGAGAGGAGCTGGAAGACAGCTCAGTGGTTAAATACCTACCCTGCAAGTGTGAGAACCCAAGGTTTTTACCCCAGAACCCGTGTAAATGCCAAGTGGACTGGGTGGTCTTCCTGGAATGTCAGCCTGGAACGGTGGAGGGAGACAAGGGATGTGCAGAGCTGGCTGGCTGTCGAGACGCGGTGTATCTGCGTGCTCTGGGTTTGATTGAGAGGCCTTGCTTCATTGAATCTGCTAGAAAAGCAATCTAGGATGACTCCTGGTGTTAACCTCGGACCTCCGCATGCAACAGACATACACACCACACACAAATACACACAACCTCCCAACACCGCACACACACACACACACACACACACCACAGACATGCATGCACACACACACACTGCACACACCACACACATGCACACGCACGCACACACACACACACGAAAAAAAATCTGCAGTAAAGTCAGCACAGGAAGTTTGTCACCCCATGTCCTCCCGTGATGGTTGATGCTGTCTCTAAGCACACCTACAGCAACGAGGAGATCTGAAGTAAAGATTCTTCTTACACAGCCTGCCCCAAACTCATTTGACCCTGGAGCTCTCTTTAATTCAAAGCCTCCTGATGTCCGAGCATTACCCTTTGTGGGAAAGTGGAGTGGGAAGGCACCCGTGAAAACATTGCCACAGATATGATCTATGATCTCTCTCACAGAGAGATCTATGATCTCTCTCGTCTTTCAATAGCAGAACAATACCTAAAACACAGTAACTATGTCAGAGCTGGCTTGTTGCTCTGTGATGGTGCGAGCGAGCCCTCATGCTTAGACTTTGACAGAGAGAGAAGCTGAGGTTTCAAATGCCTTGATTTCCTTGCATTCTGCCTCAGAAATGAGGAACACAGTGATCTCCCAACCCAGAGTGTTGAACCAAGCAGGGATGGTGACTGGTTCCTTGTGTGTTCGCCGCATCTCCTTGCTGGCACTTCAAACTCCTGCTTTGCCCTGATTTATTGCATGACTGGTCCTGAAATCATCTACATATATCTGTACCTCTATCTGTATCTCAAGAGACGTTAGTGCCGTGCTTATGTGTTCCATGTAGTGATCATTGTGATAAGATAAATATAAAATAAGATTATCTTTCAGACAGAAGAAACTTTCTAATGATTGACAGCACGCGAGAATATGAGCAAGCAACATCCCAAACAGCATGGCAGTTGGCAGCGGGAGGCAGCTGATGGAGTTGATGGTTTTGTTTTTGTTTTGTTTTTTTGAGACAGCATCGTTGCTGCTGGCTCTGAAGGCAAAGGTGTAGCTTTTAGGGGAATGCGTGGCCAGGAAGCAGCTCCACCGCCTGCCTCTGTAATTAAAAGTATAAATGTTTCAAGCCGACTACATCCTATTAGTAAGATTTTAGGAAACAAAAATTTAATTTATTCACATTCGATATGGTCTGTAAATGCCACCATTATGGGCCTTCGGCTGGCCTTTGATTAGCTATGGATTAATAAAACTTTTATACCTCCTTTGTCAGCCTCGTTGTGAACACTGTTTTTGCATACTGTTACTATTAAATAAATGAATTAGTGTCCAGAAATGTGTCATGCATATTACCTAGCAGCAGGAAGCATGATACAGTGGTCAGCTCCCCAGGAGCCTCATAAATCCAGTGTGCTCGGTAACCTGCTCACGTGGACCTATTAAAAGCACGGTGATTTACTGGGGCCGGATTTGTGCTTAACAATGGAATTTTAGTTAATTCAAAACAATGTAAATCACCTCCAATTACAGTATTTGAATATTCACCACTGCTTCAGAGAACGCGGACCGCACCGAGGCAGAGCTGGGAAACCTGTGTGCAAGGCAACCCAGCCGTGTTCGTCTGAATCAGCCAGTGAATCCTCTGCCAGAGCCTTCCAGATTTTTTCCCTAAATTGCATCAGCAGAGAGTTAACTAGCACGTATTCGTTTAAAAAACCGCCACATAAAAACCCTGAGAGTACGGGGTAGACGGCGTTTTCGTTTTCATTTTTTTAAAAAATGCCTGCGTAGAGGGTTGCTCAGTATGGGTGTGCCTCCTGCCTTTAACCAGCCTCCAGCTTCCTGTTGCTTTGAGCCCTCTGCAAGCCCAACCAGTGTTGCACAGAACACCCCCCTCTAGTCTTCCTGGTACGTGCACCAGCGTAGCTGCAGAATATGACAGCTGTAGGCTAAAATCCTAGAAAGAGATTTCCTAGGTCAAATTGTTATAGAAAGTTCAAAACTGTTCTCTGAAAAAAAAAAAAAGAGATTGAACTAATTTACCTGCCTTCTAATAATATGAAAATGCTGTTTAGCCCGTACTCTCAGGGTTTCGCGTGAAGGTTTTTAAAATGAATGTGTGTTAATTATACAAGGTAAGGGGCTTCCTTATGAGAGTTACATACTCACAGTCAATGCTCTTTGGTCATTACTGTACTTTCACCTCCCTCTTTCTGATGCTTCCTCCCGTGTTGACTTTTAATTTAGGGTCATAAAGATGTTTTAAAGCTTCTTGTAATATCCTAAACAAGTGAATTAACTTCTTTCCAAGTTACTGACCCCTTGGGGAGGCTGCTTCAGAACCACAGACCCACACAATAAAGTATAGAGATGAGATGCTGAATTTATTTATTTCTTGGTTTTTGAGACAGACTCTCACTAGGTAGCCTGCCACTCACTGTGTTGACCAGGCTAGCTCCAGTCTCACAGAATTCCACCTGCCCCTGCCTCCTGCAAGCTGGGACTAAAGGTGTGCACCCAGCTTGATGTGAAGTCTAAATAGGAACACAAACATACACCTTTTGACATGCAGGAGCTTTTGAGATGGTTTAGCTGTGAAGAGAAGCATGCCTTCGGGGACTCCTCCAAGTCAGCATAGCCTCTAAAGAAAGGGACCTGATTTTCTTGAATCAATTCTGTAATGGTTGGCTTTAAAATCAAATAGATACAACCTAGAATCATCTAGGAGGGGAGTCTCAGTGAGGGAAGGCCTACATGGCATTGTCTTGTCCCATGGGCATTGTCTTGACTGATTTGAAATGATGCCACTGTGGGTGGCATCATTTCCTAGGCAGGATGCCCTAAACTGTATACAAGTGGAAAAACTGAGCTGACTTGAAGCAGGTAAACAAACATGCATGTGCCCTTTTCTCTCTGCTGTGACTGTGGATGTGCTGTGACCAGCTCTTTGAAATTCCTGCCTTGACTTCGTGGACACAATGGGTGGTAACATCAAATTGTGAGCTAAAATAAAACCTTTTCTCCCCTAAGGTTTTTGTTTTTGGTTTTTGGTTTGTTTGGTCAGGGTATTTTATTACAGTAACCAAAATGAAGCTAGGGCAGGATCGAATCCTTTTTCCCCTCACACCTCGTGTGTGAGTACCTTTACACAGCATGGGCCATACATGCAACTCTAACCCCCATCATCCTCAAAAGAAAGCTTTGATGACATATGCTGAGCATCAAATTCAAGTTCAACCAGCTTGAGTTCAACTCCTGGTTTTATGATGCCTCGTCTTTTGGCAATTTAGTTGACCTCTTAGAATTCTGAGCCTCAGAATTCTCATCTTGATAACATCTTTGGCCGTATGCATTCCACAGCACTTACATGGGTACCTTGCAAGGCATCTGTTCTGTGGAGCTGGAGAGATGGCTCAGTGGTTAAGAGCACTTACTGCTCTTGCAAAGACCTGGGTTTGTTTCCCAGCACCCACACTTGGTGGCTTCACAACCACCCGCAACTCCAGCTCCAGGGAATCCAACTCTTTTGACCTCTGACACATATACCTAAATACATAATAAAACAGATCTTATTTTTTAAGTAAGGAATTATGGTGGTAAATTACCACTAGAAGATGGAGATATCTTTAAACGAATCTGTCTTTTATTTATAGAAACAGCTCATTCGCTGAACAAAGGTATGCCTAAATTTAATAAACCTGAATTCTAGTTGGTGATATAACCCTGTTTTTTTTTCTAATCAGAGTATAAATTAGAAAGACGTTCAATGCTTTAAGACGATATTGTAAAACGAATGTTTCCCCCAAACACTTGAAAATATAAGAAACAAATATTAAAATGATCAGCTCACTAACCCTCTACTGAGAGCTATTGTTAAAGCTATGTGCTTCTTTGTTTTTGTAGTCCAGGCTGGCATAGAACTTACTATGTAACCCAGAGGGCCTCAGACTTGTAATCCTCTTGCCTCAGCCTAAGCAATGTTATTTTTCCCACTTTTTTACTTCTCTGGGTACTCAGGAGCATCTCTCTCAACTCTGGAGAATCAGTTCGACCCGAGGAGAGTGTATTGTCTATCAGACACCCCCTTCAGGGTAAATAGGTGTTTTATTCTGTTTAAAGACTTACATTGTAATTGGAAATACCATGCGTGTGACACAGTGAGGCCAACCCCACTTATAACAGCTGAACACCATCATTTTCTGTAAGAATTCTTTGTTTTCTAGGGACCTAGAGCATCTCACCATCCCTGCCATACCAATAAATAATAAATGGAAACATAAAACAGCTGAGCGTGTCCTAGTGGGTGAATCTGAGCACTTTGCTGACTTTTCTGCTGAGCCCCAGGTCATTTACGGCTCCATAATGAGACTCGCCAACTTGTCATCTCTCAAGACTCACACTTAACACATCCAAACAGAACCCTTCCTCACCACCCACTGGCTCCCGCCTCCCAACTCAGTGACTGACATCTCCACCCTGTAGGTGCTTCAGCCAGGAGAGGTCGCCACGTCCGTCCCCGGTCTCATTTAAAAGCCTAACAAGTTTGATCATTTCTGCAACACGAATCCCCCAAATGTCTGTGTAACTCCATCCCCTTGGCACCAAGCCTAGGATTGGCCACAGGACAGGATTATGGCAATAAATCACTCACTCAGGGACCTCTCTGTGTCCCGTCCAGCTCACCTTCCAGCCAAGCACCTGCTAAGGACATGGTATTTCTTCTTCGGTGGTGTCTCCCTGCTTTCAGGGCAAATTTCCAAATCTTCACTTTAGCCTCCTACATGATGTTCTACCCTCTTTTAATTTCATCTCCGACACGTTTTTACTCTACTAAGCAGCCTCCCTGGCCTCTTCCAGCTTGTTAGACCTGCTGAGTTCTCCACTCTGTGGAGTGTCAGCATACACAGTCCCATACACCTTTGATTCCCTTTCTCTTGACCTGTGTCACATCTGTTCGTGTTTTAGACCTCAGTGTTCATGTCACCTCAGAGTCACCCTGAGCTTTAGATCAAAAACACTCCCCCTAGTCTTTCTCAGCAAACCTTAATTTTGCTACACCGTCACTATAACAATTTTCTATCATCTGCTTGCTCCCATGGTCCTTTGCTCCATCCTATCTCCCCACCAGTGCATAAGCTCCCTGAGGACAACAATGGTCTTTTTGCTTATTACTACAATTCTTACACCACCTCTGTTGTACGCCATGACGAAAGGGAGACCAGTGGGCTCCTGAAACAGCAAAATCTTTTATTATTCCCACCGCATAAGTGGAGGTTCACAACTCCCAGACAAGGCGTTGGGAGCCTTGTTTCTTCTGGCAGGCCTGAGTGGGGGCTGAGGCAGGGATTGTAAGCATAAAAAATGGCAAGCACCTGGACCAAGTTACGGTTATGTTGTTGAGGCAAAGCTGACAGTCCCTGCTTTCACAACGTCCTGTGGTCCAAACAATAAAAGCACAGTCCCATGTGTTTATGGAGACACTCCCACAGTGGACAGAGGTCTATCCCACCAATAATGCTATTTTTGCTTGCTAGATTCCCGCATCTGAGCTATCATTAGGCATATGGACCATTAGCTGATGCCATCCACCACACGTATCTCTTGGGTTGTCTAGTTTCACACAGCTGTGGTGGACTCTTCCACATCACAGAGTTTCTGCTCTGCTTTTTCTAATGTGCCTCAGCCATGCAGAGGGGTGATTCAAAATGTTAGAGATCTCACATAGTATCTGTTGAATAAATATTTGTTGATGGATCCAATGGTACAGTTTTTAAGGAAGTATTTCTTGAATGGTGTACATCGTTTCTGAGTGACTTTGGGCTGTGTCCTTTCCCAGCGTGTCATTACTCTAGTTTGGGTTTCAAGGCCTGTGTTTTAGGGATATTCCATCTAAGTGGGACATGGCATGTGTGTATTGCGCTCACATGTGTGCATGTGTGTGTGTGTGTATTGGGAAATGAACCCTTCAACCAGTGTGGACTCGATATCCATGGGTTGATGCCCACCTCCCAGTTTGGGGTGGTACATTGTGGGGTCAGGGTACCATCAAACTGGAAGGAGCCAGCCCAGAGCAGAAGCAGGGTCATGTCCTGTCCAACCCTGGAAACCTAGCTTTGAGACTGGTAGGAGTGGGAGACCACTCCCTCCCCTGCCTGGGGCCTGCAGGTCCCTATGCAGATACCTGCACCCCTCACCTTTGCCCACACCAGAAGGAGTCAGGTTAAACTTCCTCTCTCCTGGTAAGGTCATGTTCAGCAAGCACCTGGAATTTCTCTTTACACAAATAAGGCCTTCCCAGCCCCGAGCCCCAGCCAATAATGTCCAGTTCACTCTGAAAGCCTCTACCCAATTAAATGAGCTGCTCAATGAAGCCTGGGAGTCTGTTCTCCTGGAGCTCACCTGTCACCTGAGGTCTCCATCACCCCCAGCCATTCCTGCCTTCTGCTTCCTCCCCTAAAAATCTGCCAGCAGCTGTTGCAGGCTGACAGTGATGGGAAGGGCAGTGTTGCGGGGGAGGAGTGGAGCCCGAGGGGCAGTAGATGAATGAGGCTCACTCTGGATGGTTCCCAGAAGGTCCACAGTGACATTGAGCCTAGTTACCCGTAGCTGGCATGTAACACAGACTGTTGGCTCTTTTTAGCTTCTTCTTCCAAACTCTTTTTTTTTGTTTGTTTGTTTTTGTTTTTCTCTGTGTAGCCTTGGCTGTCCTGGACTCACTTTGTAGACCAGGCTGGCCTTGAACTCACAGAGATCCACCTGTCTCTGCCTCCGTGAGCAATTGGGATTACAGGAGTGGGCCACCGCACCCAGCTCTTCCAAACTCTTTGTACTCATAGTTACAGAATTTACTTCTAAAGAAACTGACTATAAGACACCTCCATATTCTGGCTTCCTCTCACATAGAAGAAACTCAGCAAAAGTAAACACATGTATTGTAATGAATTATCCTTTTGTGTCTGTCTGAGTTGGGGTTTTATTGCTACAATGAAACACTATGACCAAAAAAGCAAGTTGGAGAGGAAAAGGTCTATTCGGCTTATTTCGCCATATCATCGGTCATCACTGAAGGAAGTCAGGGCAGTAACTCAAACAGAGCAGGAACCTGGAGGCAGGAGCTGGTGCAACAGTCATAGAGGGATGCTGCTTACTGGCTTGCTTCCCGTGGCTCACTCATCTTGCCTTCTTGTAGGACACAGGACCACCTACCCAAGGGCAGCCCTACTGACAGTGGGCTGAGCCCAGCCACATCAATCACTAACTAAGAAAGTGCCCTGCAGGCTTGCTTATAGCTCAATCTTACGGAGGCATTTTCTCAGTTGAGACTCCCTGCTGACTCCAACTTAAAACTATACACGGCAGTGTCTAACTGCTTGGTATCCCCTGTCACAAGAAAAGCAAACTCAGCCCAATTTCTGAGCACCTACTTAGTTCTAAGAAAACTGAGTACAAGATGAATGCAGTTCCTGACATCAGGGAACACACAGGTTGTCTGAGGAGCCCCATTTCCAAAGTCCATGTTTCTGAACAAGACAATTTGGTTAAGGGCCTTCATCTTCTTCAACTGATATGTGACCCAATGGGTTGTAGAATGATACAAATTAGGCGTGGAGCAAAAACAAACAAACAAAAAACAAAAACAAAACAAAAAACTAATGTGGACCTCGTAATCAATGAGCCTCGATATTATAAAGGACAGAAATCCTATTCAAACTAGGTTGAATCGAAAGGAAGAAGAGGGAGCCACAGGATGGTTTTACCAGCAGTAAGACCCTTATTCTTGGGTAAACTGCCAAGGCCGGAAGTGTCCATTCTCCTCTGCCTCTGAGACAGAAGCGAGGGTAGCCCCCTCACCTCTGTTGGAACACAGGGTGAGGAGCTGACCTTGAACCTGAGCTGGAGAACAGTCACTGACATCCCAGCAGCTCTGCCCATACATGTTGCTCGGTTCCAGAATAGGCACGTTCAGTGTCGTCTCCCCAAGCCATCGCCCTTTACTCACAGCTCAAGTACTTTTTAGGCTGGCGGTAGCTATAATTTCAGGTCCACGACCATCTCTGCTCCAGCAGCGTTTCCATGACGGCTGCACAGCGGGAAGGGTTCTGTCCACCCGAGGGCCTAGCCTCTTTCCGAATCCCTTCTCTGTCCAGTTCTCCTGCCTCCCACCTGTTCCAGGTTTCAAGGAATCTGCAGTCCACAGATTCACCTTTATTTTCCCTCCCCACCTTCCCTGCTCTTCAGCTTGTAATTAGCTGTTTTTATTTTCTCCCCTCGAAAGTTTAAAGGCTGCTTATTTGAAATTCATCAGTGAGTGACTCCCGTGAGAATTACACCCTCAATTACAAATTGAAGACTAATTGTATTGTGATGGCCATGGCTGGAAGATGCCGTGACAGTAATTGCATCTAAATTAACTCTTGCTTCTGACTAAATGCTAAGTTAAGGCTTTAAAATGGGCCCTGATTTGCAGCAGCAAATACAGCAGTTGGTGCACTGGGGAGTCCTGCTTACACAATTGTTTTTTGTTTTTTTTTTAAATACTTCCTTTTGAACTCTAGAATAGTTTTAAAATTTACGTATTGGAAAAAGCCCAGATAGTTACTTTTACCATAAAAGTATGTCACATAAAATGATTTTTTTCTCTGATTATTGCCATCCCGTGTGGACTTGCACTAATTTTTACCAAGTTTTTGAGAATTCCATATGTACTACAATGTATTTTGACCATATTCACTCTGCATGCCCACCTTGTAACTCCTCCCAGATCTACCCTCCATCCCCCTCCCACCTTGATGTCCACAGATATACATGTCCTTTGTATATACATATATGTGTGTCCATATAAGCCACTGAGCCCAGCTTTCGCTGCCCATGTTCCCACGTCTTTTTGCCAGCAAGGCAAGCACTTTACCAACTGCGTTCCCACCCCAGCCTGAGCTCCTGTATTTTGCATTTCTACACAGCCATTGCCACCGGAAGCACTGGGTGACAGGCAACAAGCTTTGGAGAGCTATTCAGAAGTTAGCTTGGGACAATGGTGGGAAGATACAACTGTTGTGCTTGCAGAGGAGAGGCTGGGGTGGAGAACACAGGAGCCGTTAGAACACATGGCCTCCCCAGACAGGAGCCAAGGATTCATCTCTTTGCAGCCACTACTTTCCGAACACCCCCAAAAATATTCGAAGCAGAGATTTCTATGTTTGACAAATAGCTGAACACAGTTCAGATCTGGCATTAGAAATACACTTTTTAATCTTCTGTCTAGATAAAAAGACAGGGTGCTCTTGAGTCAGGCATGATGGGGTGTGCCTTTAGTGCCAGCACTTGAGAGGCAGAGGCAGGTGGATCTCTGTGAGTTTGAGGCCAGCTTGGTCTACATAGCAATCCCCAGGATAGTCAGGATTACATAGAGAGATCCTGTCTCAAAAAAAAAAAAAAAGAAAAAGAAAGAAAGAAAGAAAGAAAGAAAGAAAGAAAGAAAGAAAGAAAGAAAGAAAGAAAGAAAGGAAGGAAGGAAGAAAGAAAGGAAGAAAGAAAGGAAGAAAGAAAAGAAAACTAGAGAGGGGCAGGAAGACCTTTGATTTTTAAGTGTAAATGAAGAAGTAATTTAAAAAGGTGTCTTAACAGCTTTTGACCTTTCTCAAATGCGGAAGTTAAAGGAAACCATGTATTGATCTTCCCAATGGACAGGTGGGGACTGAGCTCATTGGTCTGCTGTTTCTATCACTGTGTGGGAAGGCAGGGACATGCCTACCTTGCCTGTGCCTTCTGGTTAGAGCACACAGTGGCTTACAACAGCGACATTTAAGGTGCCAAGGGCAAGAGACATTAAGAAACAAACACATTACCTCGTCAAGTTCAGAATTAGGTCTGGAATTAGGTCTCCTACCCAGGGCTCTCTTTAGTACCCTGCTTCTTTCTCCCTGTCAGGTACTCTGGAACCCTGTCAGGGTACTTTGGTATGCTCCCTGCCCTTGCCCAGGGGCACCTTCCTAGGTTCTGCCACTGCAGGGTGACCCCTGAAGACTGGAAAAGGACAGGGGAGGAGTTAGGGGAGATGAAAGTGGAGGCCGGACGCGAGCCTTGAATGGCCTCTGTACGGCTATGACCCATACAGAGCTGCCAAATGGTAGGCCAGAGCCCCCCCCCCGTAGGCCTGAGCACCCTGCCGCGGCGCCACACATCTTCGCATAGTTAGTCCCCAAGTGAAGCTGCAACTCACTGTGCACAGATGATTTGAAAACTGCAGAAGTGTAAAAGGATGGTCTCCCACAACGCCACACAGAGATGAGGACAGCTTAAAATATTGATATATCCGTTTCCCATCTGTCCTTTCCCTTTCTGGACTTATTTGGCAGGTAGCCCAGGCTTGACTCAAGCCTGACGTGGCCGTCTATGTAACAGAGGATGGGTTTGAACTCTCCATCCTCCTTGTCTATACCTCCAAGGTGTAGGAATTACAGGCATGTACCGCCACACAGAGCTTCCACCTTTCCTTTTCATAAACTTCTCACAGCATGTTAGAGGCTAGAGATGTAGTTTAAACATAATGTTATGTATTTTCTTGTGCTTACGTAAATACATATTTAACGTAACTATGTAATTTAATATAATGATATTAATAATTTTGTGCATACACATTTGTACTTTTATAATTATATTAAGTGGCCGCATGATAAAAATCTCTTGACACGTGATGCTTCAGTTAGTGTAACTCATGTTACTATTAATGTTACAACTAATACTTCATCAGTCAATACTTTTTCGGTGTTCAGGCTAATTTCTTCACAGTAAACTCTCAGAAGTTTACTGTGAAGAAACTTTATAGTTTATTAACTATAAAGTATTGTAAGAGCACACCTGGTCATGTGCGTGGACATGTGTGCATAGTTGGGTGAGAGACTTGTGAGAGACTGTGTGCATGTGTGTGTAAGTGTATGAGAACCTATGTGAGTGACTGCGTGTGTGAGCGTCTGTCTGTATGCCAGATAGCAGCCTCAAGGGTCATTTCTCGGTTTCTCAGGGGCTATCTCTTCACCCTGTTGTTTGAGACAAGGGCTTGTGCTGGGCTGGAGACTGAGCTCCAGAGCTCCTCAGGACTCTCCCTCCGCAGCAGTGAGATTACCCATAATGTCACATCAGTTGTGTTTGTTTGTTTGTTTGTTTGTTTTTAATGTGGGCTCTGAGCCTTCAAGTCATTACACTTGTATGGTAAGCTCTGTACAAACTGACTTTCCTCCTGAGCCTCTAGTCTACACTTAAATCTTCTTGTGTCCATTGCTAAAACTCACCCGACCCCAATGCCAACAGTTCAAGGAAGGCACACAGGCCAGAGCCTCTCCTTCCCAGAGGTGATTTCCTGGGAGGAATCAAGAAAACTTTGGTGGAACTCACAAGGCTCTTGCCGATTTCAAGGGGAGGCTTTCTCTCTCGGCTGGGTTGAGACTAAACAGATGTGAACGTCTCGACATGCTGAAAATGACTCACTCGTGAGCAGCCTTCCTGCAGAGTGCAGCCTGATCCCTGCGTTCTTCAAGGCAAACAAACACCCAGCTGCTTGCCAGCCAAGGATTTTGCTTGTGCGACAAGATTTCTCCAGAGCTGTCTTCCAAATGTCAGAAATGGTAATTTTTAAACTTTAGCCCATGTACATTAAAGAAAAAAAATGTTAACTGTCCTAGATAACTAGAAATGAACCTTTTATGAAAGAGCTATTTATATTCACTTATATATTTACCATGTATGTGTATAATACATACAATACACATACATAGACATACAATACACAAACATACAATACATATAATACACACAACTAGACTCAAATTAACACAATGACAGTTACTTCGGTGAAGGTCATTTAACAGCTCTCTTCTCAACACACACACACACATACACACATGCTCACACCATTTTCAGTCACATTCCCTTCAGACAGTTGCAGTCACCTGCTCGTACTGCGGAAACAAAGCTGGCTTGATACGTATTCACAGGGCATTCCCCTCTCACTCAGTGCTCACTGGGTGGTTTGTAGTCCGGGGGACATGCTAAAACTACGGAATCAGATTCCCAGGGCATTGCTTTTCTTCTGACTCAGCAATTAGAGATGTCTCCCCTGCCCCTAGAAATGTTATTCACACAGAAACCGTCCAATAAAAAACAAAAACAAACCAACAAACAAAACTGCACTAGAAGACAAAGGCAGTACAGACAATTGGATAGTTGTTCCAGAAGTGTGCAAACGTTTCTGAATCCTTACTTATGTGTCCCCAACACATTACATGGATAGCCTCCAACATGAATGACAGAGCAAAGGACAGAGAGCCATGCCCCTCCCCAATCCGTGCAAAGAACGGGAGGTCAGAAACCTGTGAGGGCTCTTAGCTTCGGTCCTGAGCACACGCATAACAGGCCTTTCACAGAGTGGGTGGCTAATTCATTCATCTTGATTGATAATTAGAAGAGACAAAGAGCAGATCAGCACAAATCGCGAGGGCACAAACATCTGGGACACCTTTGAATAAGAGATCCCCAAATCTCTTTAGTGGTAATTGCACTGCAAGCACCCAGTAGCTTTCACAGTTGTTCTTGCGCATGATACAAATTAGCACCCAAGATCTGAAAAGTCTGCCGTCTCTTGGAATGCCGGGGGAGTTTAGCAGGGCCCGGAGTAACTTGGCCAAATATATGTATTAACCAAGATATATGCTGGTGTGCTGCTAAGGGACTGCTTACAGGGAGAAAAAAGTTACGACTCTGAATCTTACTGCTGTTTGCAGTTGGGAGTCCCAGGTGAGCCAGGGCAACTGTGAGGCGGTTCCCTCTTCTCCACGGAATCCCTTACCAATTTCGCACAAATGCCCTGAGAATTTTTAAATATCCAAGATGCTTAAAATCTGAAGTTTAAATCCTTTACCTCATTAGGAAATGCAGAGCGCACAGACTACTGGGAAGCTCTGTGAATCTTGGGTCGTACCTACGGTCCAGGGAGGCCCTGTAGGAGTGTGTAGCTGGCACTCCCCGGAGGAGACGCCGAGAAGGGACTCCCCAAAGCAGACAGCTCAGACTGTGTCTTTCTTCTGTTGCTTCTGCCTGAGTCCAATTCAGTGTCAGAAAGGGCTTATTGTTCAGGCAAATGAAATACGTCAGAGACCACTGACTTTCTCCGGACCTGAAGCACCCGTTCCCCCTCCTGGCTGGCTCTTTTCCTCTGATACACCATGGAAAACCGAGGGACCATGGAAAAGTAATTATCACCGGAACAGTGAGGGTTCTGACTCTGTTGTACGTGTGTGGTCCATGTATTTGTACATGAACATATTAAGCTAGAAGCTACAGTCAGGTGCATGGTTATTCTGCACTTAATTTTTTTTTTAAGATTCTATTTTACTTTCATTTGTGTGTAGTGTCTGTGTGTGTGTGTGTGTGTGTTCATGTATGTGAGTGTCCATGAAGGCCAAAAGTGGAAATCAGATTCGCCAGGAGTATAGTTACAGGTGATTGGGAGTCACATGATTCGGATACTGGGAATGAAACTCTGACCTCTGGAAGAACAGCAAGTGCTCTTAACCACTGTGCTATCTCTTCATTCTCTCTCCATCTTATTTTTTGAAACATGGTCTCCTAGTAAACCCACAATTCTCTCTTTGGGCTAAACTGACTGGACTATAAGCTCCAAGGATCCTGTTGTACCCCTCAGCCCCACCCCCTCCTCAGCACTTGGGAGTGTGTTTCCATGCCTTGCTTTTACTTGAGTGCTGGACATCACTTTGCTGTCTGGACCATCTCCCCAGCCCTCTCAACAGTATTTGCATCGCTCTGGCAATTTGCCTCTTCTTTTCATTCATGTCTGCCTCCTCCCTAGCCATAGAAACTCCTTAGCATGCATGTGTTAAAAGAACCCCAATGTTTAGCTTCACGCTTTTCCATCCAGCATTTCTGCATATGAGAATGGCGTAGAGTCGGCAGGACACTTGCTGTGAGCCTACCTTACAGAAGAGAGGTGCTCAGAGACACTGCAGGACACGCCCCACCAGCAGGATGCCCTGGATGCTGGGATGCTGGAGAGAAACGGGTTAGATCAGACTCACTGTAAAACCAACAATGATCATATTGGGGGTGGGGGTGGGGTGGGATTTGCTTCTTGCTTTTTGGAATTCTCCAGAATACTAACAGAACAAGTTGAGATGAGTTCGTTTTAGGTGCCTCATCTTTTACATATGAGGAATTCATAGCAAATTAAGAGCTTATTGAAGCTAATTTCCAAAAGATATTTCTGCCTCCTTCCTACCCACAGAAGCTAGCTAGCACACTTTGTCACACTAGTGGGGAATGAGCACTGTCACACAGCGTGCGTGCAAAGCCCTTTAGCAGAGATCTGAGGCCTTAGCATCATTTCAATGAAGAGCCAACACCGTGGGCTCAATGAAACAGAACAAATCTCCCTGCCCATCCTCAAACCAGAAATAGGCAAATCCTGTGACTTTCCCCAAACCAATTCCCCTCTCCTAAAAACATAGTATTTTGCTTCAACAAAAGTTAAATAATGTAAAGAGATTGTAGAATAATATTCAGCAAGGAAGCATGTAACCAAAAGTATTTAAACGAACATGAAAGGCAGCCGGAGAGAAGGAAAAGGAATCCTTGTTGACCTGAACACTTTTTTTTTTTCTGTTGTTTTTATAATAGAGACTTTGTGTGTGCATGTGTGCAAACGCCACGATGCAAAGAGGTTAAAGGATAGCTTTGGGTGTTGGTTCTTTCCTTCCATCTTGTTTTGAGGCATGGTCGCTCTTGTTTCAGCCATACTGCATACTCTAGGCTAGCTGCCTGAAAGCTTCCTGGTGACTCTTCTATCTCCTCCTCACCCCTTATTGTAAGAGAATTACAGATACACACCACAGCAGCTGGCATTTGTTATAAATCTCAGGGATCAATCTCATGAGGTCAGCCTTGCCCTTTTACCCACTGAGCCTTCTTGTCAGCTCCTGGAGACTCTTAAGGGGGCAAGTGTGGCCGAACATTTGTATTTGTCCTCAGTTCTTTTCTTATTGTTAGATAGGATCTTGATACTTGGCCTAGAATGGCCCTGAGCTCTTGAGTTGGGACAGAGAATACAGGAAGAATACATGGAAGAAAATGTACCACGGAGGTTATCAAGCTGGTGGGTGAGTGCTAAGGGGAGGGGACTCAGCATTGTACATGGAACAAGACAGCATGCACCCTTGTTCTAAGGTGATAAATTGGTCATCATTGCTTGTGGCAATCAGCAAAGCATAGGCTCACGAGCGAACCCCTCTCCCCGACCTCTCTTTCAAAGGTTACTTAATTGTAAAAATGATAGGCAGTTTACTTTTACTATTTAGACATCCAGTTACCCACTATCTTTTGCTTGTAAGTTTTTAGATTTGGCTATTTTGTGTCTGTGGGAAGGAGGGTAATGTGTATCATGTGGAGAGGTCAGAGGACAATTTGCAGGAGTTCTCTCCTTGTACCACGTGGGTCCTGGGGATTGAACTCAGGCCATTAGGCTTGGTAGCACTGCCTTTACCCCCGGAGCCATCTCATCGGCTTATTTTATACTTCCTTAATAACCTTCAAATGCCTTCAAATGAGAAGGCATTTGAAACATTAGACTCAGTTGGGTTAGCAGCACAATACAAGGAACCCCAAAGCATTCAAATAATGATGTTTAAAAAGAAATCAAACAAGGGCGTAGAAAATTCTAAGGTGATAACATGAAGTGGCCCACTGAGATGAAATCTGAGAGAAGTCTACACACGATCCCCTCCTACCTCAAGTTCTGCTCACTCACCTATACCATGCCAGGGATAGATTCCACATTGAAAGAATTTTACTCAACAGAGAATCCATGGAATTTACGATGTACAGTGAATCCATATGGAGCAAGTTTTAAAAGAATTTCCACCTGTCAAATTCATTGTGTCAAAACATCCTAGTTAAAGAAAAAGCCCTCTGCATCCTAGGAGCTGTGTCTGCTTAATTTGGGTAGACATATTGTCTTCAAATTCTACCATAGTAGGAAGATTTCATTCCGGGAGAGGTGTTTTTTAAGAAAATCCTTTGATGAGCAAGACTTGAAACATCAAAAATAGCACTAAATTTAAATCTGAGTAACTCAAGAGTAGAGTTCCTGGAGCTAGATTGTTTAGAAAGAGAAACGACAGGTATTTTTCAGAACTTCAAGACATAAACATGGTGAGGGGCTGGAGACAACGCTCTAGCCAGAGTGGCAGGATCCCCTGGCACTCAACAGGGCATCCACAGATCCCGGTCTTGGAAACCTCCCTTGTCTTCCAGGGCGAGCTCCTGCATGTGTTGATTTGTTATTAACTCTAGGTTTGAATTAGAATTCCCTATCTTACAGCTTGGAGCCAAACTCTGTTTACAAAACAGTATTTACACTTGACTAATTTTGCAGATCAAACTAATTAAATCAATTAAACTGGTGATTAACCAAATGAAGGCTGATTGCAAAAATTAGTGGGTTTATTTTGGAGGACTGGAAGTCGGCTAATTACTGCAGTGATTGCTTGAACCTGGAGTCCTCTAAACGTGGTATAAATGGAAGCCTCACAGTGAATTAGACTGGGAATTCATTACAGTTTAAAGCGCTGTTAATATGATCAGTCTGCTCCTCCTTGGGGAAAATTGCCTCTCCCTGTGTGTTGTATATTGTTAAACAGTCACTTGGGCTACATGCCTTTTGCGACATAACCCAACAAAACAGGCAATGAAATAAGGTGATTTTTACAGCAATAAATACCAAACTTTCCTACTGTTCATACCCATAAACACTGATGAGTTTGTTAGAAGGTAAATTATGATTCAGTATGTTGAGTCATGGATGAAGGATGACTGGGACAGGGTGGACATGCAGGTTCATGAATGTAGAATTATGCATTGAGATTCTACCTGTCTTCCAAGCTCCCACTCAGGTCATGTCATTGCTGCTGGTCCTTGGTCTATATTTTGAGTGACAACACAATATTCTTGTGGAATTTATACAATTTCCCCTTGTTCATTCAAATGCTGATTTTTCTACCCCACTATCTGGCTTCAATCCGGACATTGCATTATGATGCGTCACCTGTCTCAAGTTTGTGTAAACATGCCACCATTTGTTCTCTGTGTTGTCAATAAAACAACCAACCAGCCAGTGCTATGCAATGGTGAGAATAGGGTGGGACATCCTGGTCCAGGGAGGAGGAGAAGGAAGCAAGAGAGTAGGAGAGAGGTCTGCAGGAGAGAACTTGGAACCACATGGAGAGATGAACCAGACCTAAGATATGACTAAAAGCAAGTATAATGGGTGAAATCTGAATGGTAGGAAACTATGCGGGCTTGGAGGTTTAGGAGGGAGTAACTATTGCCCAGCATTGTGCTCTAGGTTAGCTAAATAAATCCCGGTCTCTGTGTGGTGATTTGAGTGTACAGCTGGTTTAGGAATAACCTCTGCTTAACTAAAAGATAAATCAACAGTAAATATTAAATATACCACTACAGCTAAACTATCAGAACTAGAGTTTAACACACTTTAGGATATAAGATATGAAAATCACACTACGATCACAGTCCGGGTTTTTGCCAGAGACACCTGAGTGTGTTTCCTGTAATGGCAGTGAGGTGGGCCCTCAGTGGATGCTTTTTCTTCATCTCCTCAGGCAGGTGTGTTAGTAACGGAGTATTTATGTCCATGCCTAATATGTTCTACTAATTGGTTCTTAAAGAGCATCATTTTAGCAAAATGTGAGCTCAGCTGAGCATGTGGTCCACTTTTTTTGCTGATCTAAAGATCGCTGACCTTTCAGTGCTCTGTCTTGCTTTCATGTTAGATTTATGAGATGGTATTTACAGTAATAAAAGAAAGATTTCATATTCCACTCAAAGAGATATGGGTAAGTCTAGGATCGAGATGATGGCTTTATGCAAAATTCTAAAGGAAAGCAGCAACCTCCTTCTGTAGACTCATCTTTATCTTCAGCTCTGTGTCCTCTTTAAATGTGGGAGTGGAAGCTAATTTTCCCAGTTAATCAATGAATGCGTCTTGACATTTGCTTTCTTGCATGTTGCAGGTTCATAACAAGAAACACCTTATCCCTACAGGAAACCCCACAACCTTTAGCAATGACTATTCATTGCCATTTGATAAGTAGTACCCCCCTGTGCGCCAGGGGCTAGAGAGTGCAAATTTGGACAAATTAAGACCACAGACTGTGTTTTAATAAGGACGGGGTTTGCAGGAAAAAGAAGGCACATCTGAAGAGTTCCCATCTGGGGGAAGAGTGTCACTTGTGTGGTTATGAGAAGCAGCATGACCCAAGGGCCAGATCGCACAGCGCTTTGAGAAGCTGCTGAAGTCAACCAGAAATGCTTTGTGTGGCCGCTCCTGCTGAAATGTTCCTGAGATCGTTTCTACGTGCCGCAGGAGGTTTTGAAAAGCTGCACAAAGCTCGCTTAAGAACGAATGCGTTCAAGCGACTATCCAGACCAACTGACACACGAGAGTCAGGCATCCTGGGAGGCGCCGGGAGGTTTGTGAAGATGAGTCAAGCTTAGCACAAGCCCAAGAATCCCGGACAAGACACTGACTTATATGAGCAGAAGAAAAAAAAAATGTTCTGCCTATAGTACTGTGATGGGAGTGATAGTGCTGGGCGGCGCGGACCAAATCGAGGAAAGTGTTTGCACTCTCAGATAAGGCTGGACTGCAAGCTCTCGCCCTTCTGATGATCAGATCTGCAGAGATGTTTGATGCAAGCAGTGTGTTTGAAATCCGTGCAGTACTCCGGTTATTTGAACACTTTTTTTTTCTCTCCAAGTTGTAACCACACCACCCTCAGCAAGTAAGCCTTTTGGCCCAGAAATTCATGGCAGCTGTATGATAACAGTTTATTAGAGAGGGGTGAAAATTTAAAGACAAAACTAGAAATGCTATGACCACTTCGCCTGACTTTGTGTCTGTATTCATCTCAACATTGGAGAACACCAAAATCCATGGAAGAAGAGGGAACGCTGTCTCAGATGTAGGCTCACTTCTAGTCACATCGCCACTCATGACTCACTTTGGTTTTTCTGCACTTGTGTGAGGTGTGAAAATATCTAGAAAGGTAGAGGGCTAAGCATCACCAAGGATGCTTCCATATCTGCTTACTTATTTCTATAACGTATTAAACTATGTTTCACATGCCAACTCTTGAACACTTGATACTCCTCTGCCAAAGATGTCTAATAAAAATACACACGGCATTTTAGCACCCTGAAAATAAATACCATTTTCACACTTGTTCCTTCTGAAGACCTGACATAGAACATTGCCAATTAGTTGAAGATATTGGGGTATGAACATAGCAAAGAACTAGTCCAAAACTCCTGGATGGTGCAAGTTGGGACTAGGACCCAAGCTCCATCTCTCTCATCTCTCTCTCATCTCTTCTCTCTCTCTCTCTCTCTCTCTCTCTCTCTCTCTCTCTCTCTCTCTCTCTCTCTCTCTCACACACACACCTCCACTTCATCCTGACATGCTCCAGTTAGTTCATTCTTGAAAAGACTTTAAAAGAGAACTCTTATAAAGATATTGCCACCCCTTGGGACTGAAGATACAAAGACTGTCCCCTCTAACCTCTTATTCTGAAATAATCTTATATTTATAGAAAAATCGCTAAGAGGTTCTTTGGATACCTCTTACTCAGTGTCTAACCACGAGTCATAGCTTGCTTTCTCTTGATGTACTAGAACACCATGACCAAGAGCAGCATGGAAAAGAAAAGGTTTATTTCACCTTACAGGTTACAGCCCACCGTGAAGGGAAGTCAGGAACCGAATGCAGAAACCAGCAAAGAAACCATGGAACAATGCAGCTTGCCAGCTTACTCCCCATGGCTTCCTCAGCCCGCTTTCTTAGTACGGTCCATGGCCACCTGCCCAGTGTGGAATTGCTCAGTGGGTTGGACCTTTCCCCATCAACCACAGAAAACACAGCACAGAGGTGATTACGGGACAATCGGATGAAGTCATTTTCTCAGTTAATGACCCCTCTTCCTCCAACTAGCCTGTGTCCCCTTGATACCAAGGACACTATGATACATTTGTCAAAATGAAGAAATTGACATTGGTTCTATATTATTAACTAAATTACATACTCGATTTGGATTTTTATAATTGAAATGTTTAACAAACTAGAGTTAGTTAATAAGTGGGAATATCATGAGGCCCAAGATCTTCTGGTACCCACTGAGTGACGTAGTGAGCCAACGTATGACGGGGCTGCTTACTCCTCCGGCCAACACCCCCCACCCTGGATAAGAAAGTCAAGGTCGCAGGAGATCTGGTGATGAAAAACCTGGAGGTTTCAGGCAGTGCTGTAGCCCAATGTCCAAATGCTCATGAACCTGACACCAGGTGGCCAACCAACAGCACATTTCAGATCCTGCTACTTTGGGACAAGAGGTCCACAGTCATCATCCATCATTTTCAAAGCACATGCTTTTCTGGAAGATATTGCAGTATTATTCAAAATGTGCCAATGTGGGCAGGATATCCCAAGAGTAATTGTGAGTTATGAGGTCATGAGGACCTCATTGCAAACTATTTGCAAAACTTAATTGGGGTAATAAATAAACTAAGCATGTAAATTAGATTGAAGACTATGGTGTGAATTGGATGGAGGCCGTTAGCCTGCCGACTCAAAATGTCTTCCTCTAGTTCCGTAAGGCTTGCTGAGTTCCCTGTTAATTGAGAGAGTATGAAATCCAGATATCCCGAAGCTCCACTCAAAACCAAACCAAATCAAACCAAACCAACAGAAACATCTTGGAAATAAAGCCACTTAGTGAGATCTGTCTGATCAGAGACGTGTGACTATTTTCTATTACTAGGTACTCAGCGATTCGTCAGAGTGCAGCCTTGGCATGCACAGCCACGTCCACCTGCCCCTCAGAGTGTGGATTCATGTTTGCCAATGCAGACCGAAGGAAGGAAAGAAGGGAAGGAAGGGAGGGAAGCAGAGAGAGATTGGCCATGTCCAATCAGTGAAAACAAACATTTTGGCAGACTGAAATGAAACTGTCTTTTCTTCCTTTCTAACTGTGTTGAATGTATGTGTATGTGGGTTTACATGTGTGCAGGTGCACATGATCAATTTTCATTGTGGATGTGGAGGGCAGGGGTCAACCTTAGGTATCATTTCTCAGGACACTGGTTTGTTTTGGAGACACAATTTTTCACTGGCTTAGAGCTCATTAAACAAACCAGACTGGCTGGTCAGCAAGGACTAGGAATCCACCTATACTGGCCTTCCCAGCGCTGGGATTGCAAACACACACCACCATGCCTAGCTTTTGTATATGAGTTCTAAGGATCAAACTCATCCTCATGCTTGGAAAAGTACTTTATCGTCGTCGTCGTCGTCCTCCTCCTCTTCCATGTCCTCCTGCTCCTTCTCCTCCTCCTTTTCCTCCTTCTCTTTCTCCTGCTTCTCCTCCTCCTCCTCAGCTTCCTCCTCCTCATCTTCCTCCTGGTCATCCTTCTCCTTGTCCTCCTCCTTCTTCTCCTCCTCCATGTCTTCTACTTCCTCCTCCATTTTCTCTTCTTCCTCCTCATCCTCCCCTTCTTCCTCCTTTTCTTTATTATTATTATTTTTTTTTTAATTAGGTGGGTCAGAATAACTTCAGACCTCACTATTCTTGTTCAGATAGTTGAAGAATGGGTAAAGAGACCTCCTGCAGGTTAAATATAAACAAACAGTAAATGAGAGAAGCCACACACCCAAACACTATAGCTAATCATGTCGCCTAAATCAGGTCTTACAGCAGTTTCTAGAAAAAAAAAAAAAAGTTGATTGAAGGAATACAAATGCCTCTCTCTGGTGACTCAAGATGCCACTTGATACAGCCCATTTTCTAGACTCTAATTATTCCATTTGTAGACATGAATGCCATTTAGATGTGAGCTAATTCAGCATGCTAACTCAATTAAGTTCGTACTGACTTGGATTTATGAAACAGCAATGGGTTCTTGGTGAGACCAATGGGACCCGGGGTGATTCATCCCCAAGTCTCCCCGACATGGCCTCTCAGGAGCTCAATTAAACATGCCATCCGCAAGGATGTTTTTTAGCTAGAATGGTTCACAATTAAAATGAAAAAAAAAAAAAAAAAAAAAAAAAGACTTCCATGTTCCCTAGTGCACACAGAAAAGAAAAGCCTGCGACAGACTGCAGAGGGTCTTTAGGCTACATGTTGTCTGTGTGCACAGAAAGGGCGCTTTCTTCCCGGGGCTCCAGAGCATCTGTGTCAGCCTGAGTCAGCCACCCACATGTGACAGAGGCCCGGAAACATCACAGTGTACTTCACCTACAAGGCACTCAATAAATGTTGGTTGAACTAAATTATTCAGTTCAGCTTGGAGCCTGAAATGTTGTCTCCATTCTGAAAGCTGCGAGGATGACACTAAATACTAATAATCAGATGCTTAAAAATATTAGAAATATCTAATCATTGAGCACTACCCTAGTTATTTCTTCAGCCTCAACTTGCAAAGCCATGGCAAGGAAGTGGGGTATTTACAGGGGGATGGTCCCCTCATCACAGAGCTTGCAAAAAGTAGCGTTTTTAAATAAATGATTTCTCTCTACCCCCTGGAGTCAGCTTGGGAAGACAGACACACTCTCTCTTCTTCACTAGGGGAGTGTTTAATGACCAGACTCACTGCTTCTTACCCTCGGGCCTGGCACAGGGGATATGATTAAAAATGCTGGTTCATTTGCCTTTGGACACCCGCACCCAAGAGTAGGGAAAAAGCCAAGCCCCATGGTGTATACCTCTAATCCCAGCCATGGGGAAGCAGAAGAGGGGGCCAAAGATTGTTCACAGGCCAGCCAGCCAAGTTGATGAGCTATAGGTTGAGGGAGAGACCCTGCCTCAAAAGAAAGTAAAGTAATAGAGGAAGATACCTGGACACATTGTCTGCTCTCTGCATGCACACACGTGTGTGTGCTTATACATACATACACAGACAGGTAACCACATGTGTGCACATACACAAAACACTTTTAATTTATGCAACAGAGTGATACGCTTGAGCTTGCTTTGTCATTGATAAAAACATCCTGGTTATGTCTATTTTCTATTTTCATTGTCCTGAATCAAGTCTTAGGGAGGAGAGATACTACAGTTGTTTTTCCAAGACCTGCATGAGCGATCATACAAACTAGAAAGAGAACCCACAGCGGTGAACCTCTCTTCATCCACCGCCCTTAGTTTAGTGCCCTAGTACACAACATCCCAGACCACATTTTGTGGTGCAACACTGTAGCAAATGATAAGCAATTAGTAGTCCTGGTGATGGTACTCTTTGAATATGAAATGCAACCCCCACCCCACCATAGCTAGCTGTAGTGTTTTGAAGGCTGTGCAGCCTTTAAGAAGTGGAACCCTATCCACAAAAGTAGATAATAGAGGTGAGCCTTTGAGTCCTGGGTCTGGTCTAGCCTCTGCTCCCTGTCAGGCATTCTGTTACAGTGACACAAGAGTAGCCAATGCAAGAAACGCCTGGTGAGTACTAAGCTAGAATAGGGAGCTTGAGAGATTGCTCAGTGGTTAAGAACACCCACTGCCCTTGGAAAGCACTGAGGATTGTCTCCCATCATTCACATGGTGGTCCATAGCCACCTGTGACTCCAGTGCCAAGGAATCTAACACCCTCTTCTCACGTTGGAGGGTACTAGGCACACACATGGTACACATATGTATGTGCAGGCAAACATAAACACACACACACACAAATAAAATAAATTAACTTTATTTTTCAAATGTGGCAGCAGGCATAGGAGCAATACTTGTTTATGCGTTGTAAAACATATTTTTCCTGTATGTTATTTTTTTTTAGATGCTGTTCACATAGCTTGTGTCATTTCAATCCACAGCACTCCCCTCCAAAACGGAAGTCTTTTCAACATTTAGTGTTGCTATTTTTAATTATGTGCGTGTGTGCATGCATGTGTGTTTGTGTGTGTGTACATTTGAATATAGGCGCCCATGGAGGTCGGAGGCATCAGATCCCCTCAAAGCTAGATCTCCAGGTAGTCACAATTGTGAGCCTCCCAGTGAGGGTGCTGGGACCTGAACTTGGGTCCTTTGCAAGAGCAGTACATTGTTAACCACTAAGCCTTCTCTCCAGCCCCAGCCTAGACATCCATCCTTCCTTCATTTCACAGCTAAGGAAACTGGATGAGAGAGGCCTTAATCTTAGCTACAGCCACACAGCCAGATACCAGTCTGCCCCTGTCTTTGAAATCTTTGCATGTGATAGGGCAGGAAGACCGTGGGATTCAAGTCGGTGCTCTTTTATAGTTGTACCATTTGACCCTTACAGACGATGAGACTAAGAACTATTCTTAAGTTTGATTTTAGATGTAGGTTCCCAAGTTTGATGCTTAAAGCCTTTCCCCAAGGATGGTTATGCTTGGGAGAGCCTCAGTAGGCTTAGAGCACTGAGAAGGCTAATGTCCAGTGAGAGAAGCATCTCCAGGCCTGGGCACCTGCCTGGGCACCTGCTTGGGCACCTGCCTGGGCACCTGCCATTCTTTAGTGTCCTATGAGCCTTGGCTGTAACTGTGAACACAGATTAGGATTGCCTTTGTGTTCAGAGTAGGCCCTTTCTGGCTTCTAGGGGTTGGGGGCGGGGGAGGGGGCTGATCTATCACCCTCATTTTCTTGAAACAGTACGGAGCTAGACTGGCAGCCAGCGAGTCTTCCTGCCTTTGCACCCCACAGTACTGGAGTTACAGACATATGTGCAGCCATGCTTGGCTTTTCTCCGTGTGTGTGTGTGTGTGTGTGTGTGTGTGTGTGTGTGTGTGCCCGCGCGCGCGCGCACATGCTAGGGATTTAAACTTCTATCCTTATGCTTACACAGCAAGGGGTCTTAGCCACTGAGCCATCTTCCCAGCCCCCACAAACTATTTTTAAAACCACCAGAAAGGAATAGGCCCTGAGTTTACTTAGGCTGTGTCAATTCACATTCCACCCTGCCCTGCAGTCTTGCTAGGCCTTCACGGAGCAAACGATTCACCCTGATTCATTTTTGTTCCAGGAAACACCATGGGGGCTGGCAGAGGAGACTATCAAAGAGACCACAGTGCTGGAGTCAGCAGCGGCTCTGTTTCCATCTTCCTGATCCGGTGGATCCAGTCTTGCTGTGGCAGGGCACCTCGGGACAACTCACCCTATTTCCTCATCTGAGCCGTGGTGCCACCCGCAGAAACTGTTGGAAACACTGAATAAAATAATCCATACGGGAGCCCGTGTGCGACCTGAGTGTGCTTCCTGAGGTGCGTCCAAGGGACACTGTCACAGACACGCTCCATCTTAACAACTGCATGTTGGGTGGCTGCTTCTTATGGCACTTTTCAGAATTCATTGGCGAATTAAGAAACGTGAGAAGTGGTCTGTGGAAACTCATTTAGTGCAGTGTTTCACAAACTCGTTGACCCTTGCCCCTCCGTCATTTAGAACCTCAAAGCCAAGTCAGCAACAATCATGTTGCATCCCTTGTCACTGGGCAGGATGTGTCCCCCTCATTCCTAGCATACCCCGTGTCACCAATACGCCAGCATTCTCTTCCCTCTTGGATGACCACCAGCAGCCCAGGACTCGTATTTCCTAACTTGGGAAGCCGGGGGGAGGGGGCGGGAGAATCTCTTCCCATTAATTCTAGAAATAATGCTATATTTACAGTCATGTTCCCCATCTTCAAACAGGAAGAATGAAACCTGCATTGGTCAGGCCTGGTCATGTACTTACTTCTAGTTGAGAAAGGGTCAGTTGTGGCTAAGCCCTGGACTGAAAAGAAAACAGCCAGAGAGCTGGGAATGTGGCTCAATGGGCACTGTGCTTGCCCAGGGTGGACAGAGCCCTGGATTCTATCCCCAGCACAGCAGTAAGTGTGAGTGACCATGTACTCATCCCAGCATTTGGGAGGAGGATCAGAAGTTCAAGGTCATCCTCAGCTACACCGTAAGTTCAAGGCTAGCCTGGGCTACATGAGAAAACAGGAGTGAGTTCCAAACTGGAGATGTCGGAGTAGAGGGATTCTTTCTCCTAGGGTAGAGGTTCATAAACTACAGGATATTTGAGAACACCCTTACACACACACACACACACACATTGTATTGAAAAATACTCATTTCAGGACCACACACATTCCTCTAAGATTTTGCTCCACGTGCCTAAAAATTTGTCTTTTTTTTTTTTTTTTTTTTTTTTTTTAGCTTGCAGGGGCTCTGAGTATCATATTTTGAGAAACAAGAAAAACAAGCCTTTAGTGGCTGTCAGTCTTTGTTATGCATTGATATCACCTACAGTGTGTTTTCAAAATTAGACTCCTGGGTGCTCCCCAGTAAGCTACCAAGCTGGCATTTGCCGAGAGGAAGCTGCAGAGAGTAATTTTGCACGGTGCCTCACAGCTTCTGCTCTGACTAGACGGGCAGGGTCTGGCTTGGCTGCTTTGGCACTCGGGAGCCAAGGTTCCACCTTGCTGATGGACGCTGCTGCCATGGTTGCTGCTGCCGCAAGCCCACGGACCACACACAACGAGCAGCAAGACACTGAACACTCAGGACCGTCTGTATAATTCATTCCTACATTTTCAGGTTATGTCCTTGAGGGTCCGTACACCTGCCAGGCCCGCAGAAGAGAACCCCAGTTTGCAGCTGGCTTGGTTCTTACTGACAGCTTCCGTTTCCTTCTGAGGTGCGTGGGGCTCTTCTTCCAGAAGCCTTGAAAGCTAGAGCACATACTCTCATGGTTTCCACTACCCTGATTTGCCTGGATCATCCTGGTGACGTCATCGCCTTGGTGACCGTGGCAGACGCGTAGACCAAACCACAGTAACATACAGGCCAGCTTCGTCTCGAGGGTCCGGCAAAGCAAGGGTGGAGCTAAGCTTAGAGACCAAATCACTTGCCAAGCTGGACCCGAGCAGCACAGAAGCTGAAGGCTGAGAGGAGAGCATGGAGACAAGGACAGAGATACACACAAACGACGGCGCCATGACTGCTCCGCACCCTTCCTGTTTTGAGTGCAGCCCTTCAGGTCCCTGACTTCAGACACCTAATGTGCTGACCCACTGGGGAAGGGCCCTTCAAATGAAGCTGGGCTGTGCTTCTTGGTAGCTCTGCTAAGGTGTCTCTTTAGCTTGGAGAAATGGATGATAGTTTTGACCATTTTTTTTTAAAATATGTCTCTGTCCACATGTCTTTTCTACATGTTTTAAATTTTTCTTACACATACACATAAATATAGTAATTTGAGCATATTTCACTTATACCTGCAGCTAATATATACAAACATGATTTTGCGTGTCTTTGCTCATATTTCTGCGCTCCGCTTTGGTTCATTTACCTATATAACTAACATTTCCCCTACACTGGTATGCCAGATGAATGTTAGGCACTGGCCGTGTAGCAGAGAATACCGTTCAGCTCTGTGCCCTGTTGGTGTGTCTATTCTAGAAGTAGCTGACTAGGGGTGGCAACCTTTTAAAAAGTAAATTATGCATATTTCCTGGTTATACAAGCACCAGCAGGGGGAGGGGGATCAAGAAGAAAAAAAAAACCATGGCATTGTGCAACTGTGGGGAAAGAAAGACCTTAACTGAGGTGCGGCAGCAGAGATCTGACAGAGGCAGGGGCATGGCCAGGAGCTACACATGGGATGGTGTTTTCCTAAGGGAGTTTCAGTGCAAAGGTCCTCCGGGCACCTGGCCAGGACAGGAACCAATAGGAAGTTTGGCATTTTTACAGTGGGCTGAAGGAGCCACTCCCCTTGGTAGGCAGCAAGGTCACAGATGCGGACATAGGCCCGAAGCCGGGTTAAGGGCAGAGAGTGAGTGGTGGGAAGAAGTCCCCGGAGGGGTTTGAGCAGAAGACAAGCATCACTTTGAATGCTGGGTTGAGAAGTGAGAGGTCTGGAGGGGTGAGTCAGGGGTTGAGAGAGCCGGCTGCTCTTCCAGAGGGCTCACAGTTGGTTCCCAGGCCCCGCGTCCGGTGGCTCACAGCCACTGTAACTCCAGCTCTAGGGTGTCTGACACCTCTTGTGGGCTCCACTGGCACCTTCACTCTCACTCGCAGAGACACATCTAGATACACACTCAAAAATAAAATCTTTTTTTTAAAGGGATTGTTTTCAGGCAAGGATGGGAACAGTCATCGCTACCCGGGCAAGAGTGGACAGGACTCTGATGAGCGTGGGCCCAGAACATCTGCGGTCGAAGCAGTTCCCTCCTGGTGCCCACAGAGCTGACACCTCCAGCTCCCTGGGCACTCAGTCGGTGAAGGAAGTGCGGTAACACCCTCACCCGGGGCCCTGCCAGACCCGGGGCTCTTGTGGGAACTAAGTGAGGCCACACTTCTGCAAAGCGCACAGCATGAGAGGAAAGGAAACAATCCAAGAGTGGCTCCCCCTCCCTCCCAGGCAGCTGTGCCCTGCGGCCTAATCACATCACAGGTGGACAGCTTTGGCATTGCGGCCTTCTGGTTCTTGGGAGGTCGGCCGTGCGGCCCGCATGCTCTCTTGCAGTGACTCCCGACATCACGGCGGACAGCGTAACTGTGCTGGGCGAATCCGTAGGTATACACCAATGGAACTGTGGACTGAGTGGCTCTTTTAACTAGAATTGAGTGAGGAGTTTCAGATTTGTAACAGCATAGTCAACAATAATGGCTATGAACAGTTGATCAGACCTAATCCTATGAGGGTCACCTGCTTGCTTCTTTAGTTTTAGATGTATTCTTGTTTTGATGTGCCTATGCATGTGTGTGTGTGTGTGTGTGTGTGTGTGTGTGTGTGTGTGTGTTGTGTGTGTGTATGCATGTGTGCACAGGTACCGGTGGAGTCCCGAAGAAGCTGTTGCTCTCCTGGAGCTGGGGTTAGAGGCGGTTGTGAGCCCCTGGACGTGGTTGCTAGGATCAAAATAAAGGTCTCCCGAGAGAACAACAGCGCTCTTTACTGCAGGGCCATCCCTTCAGCCTTCC